>NC_089582.1:42764987-43964987 GCF_019320115.1 Miscanthus floridulus
ATGAGTTATGTGATGAATTTGGAATTAGACATCAATTCTCAGCCAAATACACTCCTCAATCAAATGGCCTTGTTGAGAGGAAAAATAGAACACTCATTGATATGGCAAGGTCCATGCTTAGTGAGTACAATGTGAGTCAATCCTTTTGGGCCAAAGCTATCAACACGGCTCGATATTGTAGCAACCGCCTCTATTGTCACCGATTGAAAGAGAAGACACCATATGAGCTCTTGAATGGTAGAAAGCCCAACATTGCATATTTTCGGGTCTTTGGTTGCAAATGCTATATCTTGAAGAAAGGCACAAGATTGGGCAAGTTTGACAAGAAATGTGATGAAGAATTCCTACTTGGTTATTCCACTACAAGCAAAGCATATAGAGTTTGGAATTTGGATAGTGGTACTCTTGAGGAAGTTCATGATGTTGAATTTGATGAAACCAAGGGTTCACAAGAAGAGAATGAGAACTTGGAAGATGTTAGAGACATTCAACTTTCAAATGCCATGAAGAACATGGATGTTGGTGAATTGAGGCCTAGGCAAGTGAATGATGATGAAGATGATCAAGTGCAAGTGCTCTCTAACTCAAATGTGCAAGATGATACAAATCAAGTTAGTGCAAGTGACTCTCATGACATTAATCAAGATCAAATGGCTAGTACATCATCTCAACCAAATGATCAAGCAAGTGCAAGCAATCAAGTTCAAATCCTCCAACCAATAATTATTGCAAGAGATCATCCATTGGATATAATCATTGGTGATATTTCAAGAGGTGTACAAACAAGATCAATATTGGCATCATTTTGTGAACACTTCTCATTTGTGTCATTCATTGAACCAAAGAAGATAGATGAAGCTTTGAAGGATGTTGATTGGATCAATGCTATGCATGAAGAGCTAAACAACTTCACAAGAAATCAAGTATGGGAAATGGTAGAAAGACCAAAGGGACACAATGTGATTGGAACCAAATGGGTCTTTAGAAACAAGCAAGGTCAAGATGGGATAGTAGTAAGGAATAAAGCAAGATTGGTAGCACAAGGATATACACAAGTTAAAGGTCTTGACTTTGGAGAAACATATGCCCCGGTTGCTAGATTGGAAGCAATAAGAATCTTGCTAGCCTATGCTTGTGCTCACAACATCAAGCTCTATCAAATGGATGTTAAGAGTGCATTTCTTAATGGTTATATCAATGAAGAAGTATATGTTGAGCAACCTCCCAGTTTTGAAGATGATAAGAAGCCCAACCATGTATACAAGTTGAAGAAGGCATTGTATGGCTTGAAGCAAGCACCTAGAGCATGGTATGAGAGATTGAGGGACTTCCTTCTCTCTAAAGGGTTCCAATGGGCAAGGTTGACACCACTCTTTTCATCATAAGATTGGAAAAGATCTATTTGTATTGCAAATCTATGTTGATGACATCATATTCGGATCAACTAATCAAGAATTTTGTGATGAGTTTGGAAAGATGATGGCTAATGAGTTTGAGATGTCCATGATTGGAGAGTTGAGTTGAACATATTGGATTTCTCAAATATGTGTTGATGCACCCCCACTCATATGACATGCCTCTCCTTCGAGCAATCTAGGTAAAAGTTGATTGGCATGACATACATCCTTGCTAAGGACATGTTTAGTGCATCTAGTCATATTTTCAATCTTATTAGGACCTTGCAAGTGGTTCTTTCTTATTAGGCTCATTCATGAAAATCAAATGAATTTTGATATCAATATGGTATCACTATTGCTTCTATGCTTGACTTGATCTAGTGATAGCATATGACATGTTTGTGAGCTTGTAAACCTAGTGTTTAATCTAGAAAATGACCTATAAGTGTTTAACTCAACATGGTACAAGATAACCCTTATTTGGAGGTGTGAAGAAGCTTGTCCTTGGATCAAACCGAGTTAAATATCTTTGGGAAATAATCTAGAATTGAACCAAATTTGGGAAAATAATCCTCACCCCACTGATTGACATTGATAATCTCGACCCTACAAGTACTTCTATCTACATTTAGAACCTTTATGGTCATTGATGACAAAGGGGAGAGAAACAAAGATAAAGGGGGAGAGAGAAACAAAGATAAGGGAGAGATATGAAAAAGGAAAGGGATCAACTAAAATTTTGAGCACACAAGTAGAGGGAGCAAGCTCATGAACTTGTATGGTGCATTTGAATGTGCATTTCATATGTTTGCTTGCACGACACAAGTATTAAAGTTACACATCCATGCTTGTGTGTTGAATGTTAGTTGTAAGATTGAATGATGAAATGAAATCACTAGATAACTTTTATTTCCAAGAAAGTCTTTACAAGTGGTATCTTTCAAAAATATGTTTTCAAGTGATATTGAACTAACCATGGTGCTAAGGATGATATAATGATGCACTCCGATTGGTATCACGCTTCAAAGGTCCATCTTTTATACCTTAGCATCATTTGGTAGACATTGACTCCTACATTTCCTATCTAAGCATATGTGCAAGCTATAATCCAAACTCTTGGCACATATGTAGGGGGAGCAATTGCTACCACTTAGGGTTCATGAAACTTGTCCATATTCTTTTACACATGGTAAATATGCTTGGGCAAGCAACATGGATTCAATTGAATTTCAATTCATATCTTTGTATAAGGGTTGTCATCAATTACCAAAAAGGGGGAGATTGAAAGCTCTAGTTTGGTTTTGGTGAATTGATGAAACCCTAAGTGCTAACCTAGTTTATCAAGTGATCATGAGATAGGTAGCACACTTCAAGTAGAGAAGCTAATGAAGATCATAGCATGACAATGGTGATGGCATGGCGATGATCAAGGGCTTAAACTTGAAAAGAAGAAAGAAAAAACAAAAAGCTCAAGGCAAAGGTATAACTTGTAGGAGCTGTTTTGTTTTGGTGGTCAAAACACTTAGAGAGTGTGATCACATTTAGGTTTGATAGCTGTACTATTAAGAGGAGTGAAACTCATATCGGAATGCGGTTATCAAAGTGCCACTAGATGCTCTAACTCATTGCATATGCATCTAGGATCTAGTGGAATGCTAACACCCTTGAAAATATTTGTGAAAATATGCTAACACATGTGCACAAGGTGATACACTTGGTGGTTGGCACATTGGAGCAAGGGTAAAGAAGTTAGAAGTGAAAATAGAGGAGATGCCAGCGTCGGTCAAAGTGACCGGACGCTGGATCCAAAAGCACCGGACGCTGACTGCCTACGTCCGGTCGCGCTGACTGGCGGTATAGTGGCTAGGGTTTACCACCGGATGCTGGGCTATGTCCGATCAAGGTGGACCGGACGTGTCCGGTCGAGGAAAACTGGTTTTTGACCCTTACTGTACTCGACCGGACGCTGTGGCTCCAGCGTCCGGTCAGTTTTACCAGAGTGTCCGGTCAACTTCGTAGCCATTGGAATCTGACGAACAACGTTTGAAGCTGGTGACGCGTGGCATTCATCAGGGGACCGGACACTGAGTCTAGGGTCCGATCAGTAAGACCGGAGTGTCCGGTCAGAGCGCAGTGTGCCCAGTGAAGGGGTACAACGGCTCTATTTCATGGGGGCTTCTATTTAAGCCCCATGGCCGGCTGTGGCTCATATCTTTGGCCATTTTCATTGACATAGCAACCTTGTGAGCCTAGCCAAAGTCCTCCCACTCATCTCCATCATTGATTCATCATCATAGTGAGATTGGGAGTGATCCAAGTGCATTGCTTGAGTGATTGCATCTAGAGGCACTTAGTGATCGTGTTTCGCTGTGGATTTTGCTTGTTACTCTTGGTGGTTGCCACCACCTAGACGGCTTGGAGCAGCGAGAATCGTCGAGCGAAGGTGGTGATTGTCTCCAGCTCTGATCGTGGTGATTGTGAGGGGTTCTTGACCTTTCCCTGACGGAGCGCCAAAAGGTACTCTAGTGAATTGCTCGTGGCTTGTGTGATCCTCATCTTGTGTTGGTTGTGCGGCACCCTATTGAGGGTTTGGCGTATGAAGCCAATTAGCGCGTGAACCTCCAAGTGAGTGAATCGCCACAACAAGGAGTAGCTTGCCGGCAAGCAAGTGAACCTCGGTAAAAATCATTGTGTTCATCATTGATTCCGAGGTGATTGGTCTTTATTGTTATTCATCCTTGTGATTGATTGGTTCACTCCTCTACACGGCGGTATAACTATCTTGATCACTCTTTTTACTTTATCGCAAACTAGTAGACAAGCTCTTTAGTGTAACTAGTTGTGAGAGCTTGCTTGCTTGCTTGGTGTGGCTCTTTAGTTAGCCTTTGAGAGCACACTAGCATAGGATAGTGTCATAGCTTTTGTGTGGATCGACACTATCTAAACTAGAATTGTGGTAGGTGGTTTGCTTTTTGAGTAGGATAGCGCAACACTCGCTTCGCCTCATAATTGTCTAACCTTTTGTTAAGTGTTGTTGTAGAAATTTTATTAGGCTATTCACCCCCCCTCTAGCCATTAGGACCTTTCAATAGCATGGGTCATCCATTTGATAAACTTGAGCTCTTGTAGGTGAGGGATGCATTCTTCATTTAATGATAACTTAAAGTTGAGTATCACTTGTAGAACCATTGTCTTGCATGATTGATACCACGTGTAGATGTGATACCACTTGAAAGAGTTTTCTAGTATAAAACCATTTGTTGGATTTATCAATAAAAACCATTTCTTGAACCTTTGCTATCTTCATGAGTACCACTTATAGGATATCACTTGTGAGTTGATCTAGACATCACTTGTGAATTCTTGATGAAATACTTGAGTCTAGATACCACTTGAAACAAACAAACTAGATATCCATTTGCATTGTTGTCTTATGCTTGTACTCTTATCACTATCATGAGCTTCTATGGTTGACTTGAACTAAATTGATTTGCCTATGCTTCCAAGTCCGGTTTGAACCAATGACAAGATTCTTCACACCTTTTACAAGGGTTATCTTGCCAATGTTGTACTTGTCACTTGTTAGCAATCCAAATTAAATCAAGTACTTGGGTTCACTAGCTCATGAACAAATCCATATACTAACTACTAGATCAACTAATCATTTCAAGCAATAGTGGTAGGCTATGAATTTAAACATTTCATTTATTATGCATGATCTTATGAAGCATGTACTATATGCACTAATCGCATACTAGTAAGGGATGAAATAATCATGCACATTACAATGATACCTTTGCTATGTTAGAGTAGATGATAGTCACATAGATTCTAATTCATTACTCCAATAGCAATGTTAAGTCTAATTAATAGCTTGGTGAAGACCAATCATCATAGATAGAGTCCATTCTTTACCCATATGAAATGAGAACCACTAATGATGAAGTGCACTATCTTGTTGTGGTTAGATTGCTTCATCTTTTGATCAATGCTTGCATGAGAGCATCAATGTGAGAATACCACTTGAAATACCATAACTAGCCCTCTTTTGGGTGTTGCTTGCTTTTCTTGATCAACCCTTTTGATTGCTTCAACTAAGCATCTCAAATGTTCCTCGGATCACCACTTTTATGTTAGCCTTCTAAGTACCACACTTGGTTTACTTACACATAGGCGGCAAGCCCCTACACTAGGAAGAAGTGACCTCTCTCCAAGAACCATTCTTAACATTCATTTGAAATAACTTGATTGATTGATCCAAGTGATGAACTTAACTTGATGAGTAACCTTGATTCCCTCTTTAAGTCATTTTCTTTCTACTTGTTTAAGTCTTTTTCTTTCTACCAAATGATCTTCAATAATCTCTAGAACTTAAACTTCATCTTCATCTTGAGTTTAATCTTGATCTTCCAATTTGAGTACCAAATGTGTGCAAAGTAAACTCCACAATCAAATGCCCTTATACTCTTTGCTTCTCATGCTTCTAGATCATTTCAAAACCAAACTTAGGTACCTCAAACACTTGTAAACATGTCTCCAACTTGAGGACCTTTCAATTAAAGTGACTCCAAATAAATACAATAATTGACACTTTTCTGGCAGATTCTGTACCCTTCAAAGAAAAATGCATATCTACCCATGTAAAGATCCAAATACTATGAAATTTGGTAAAGATGTGATTCACTAAGTTATATATCAGCTGTAAAAATTTGAGCTTCATTTGACTTCTAGATTGCTATCAGATTTCAATTCTTCCACCACTGCTACATGCTGAAAACTGCTACACTATAGCTGACAAGATCTACTCCAAAACCAAAGCATTTCTTATCCAAAGCATTTTATACCATAAGTCTATAGCATGTACACTAATTTTTATGCTAATCCAATAAGTTTTGATCACTCAAACATGGCTAAGATCACAGCTGGCTCAGATTTTTGCAATATAGGACATATTTCAACTATTGAGCTATACTTCATCAAATGTGAATCAAACTTGAAACTAACTTGTTTGAATACTTCCACAAGACATATATCGATTCAATCCACTTACTAAATGTCATCTTATAAACTTATCCAACACAAATCAATCCAACTTTGATTACTAATCTATTTATCCATTTAAACATCTCATAGCAAGCAACATTGCATATTTATCCAATTCAATCAACTCATATGCACCCAAATAAAGTGATCAACAAGAGACATACCTTGGTTATCTCATGATCATCCAACTAGTAAGCTTCAATTCAAATATTGCAAGCCATCAAATATATCCAATGAATCACCAACAACTTGAATTATAGCACTTGTATGATGTAGCATATTTGGACTTCACTCAATTATCATGGCATTGGGTTTGGATGTGCACTAGGCTTCATAACTTGATTCAACACATGATGAACAAGGAGAAACCCATTGAATCAAGCCTCCAATACCGATGGTACCTACAATCAATCATTCACTCTTTGATGGTACCTAAACCAGTTTGGGTCCTCTCAAGTTTGAAGCAACATACTGAGGCAAAGCCTTAGTATGAGTAGCGGGATATTTTGCAATAAAAACCATAGAGGTACCATTACCATCCTTCCTAAGCATAGAATCATCATCAATTGAAATAGGCTTAGGAGTGTTACCTAGGGGACATGAATGTGCCAAGTGTCCCCTTTTCCGGTATGAGTAGCACTTTCTTTTTGATTGAGCCTTCTCTTCCTTAATCATGTGGTGCTTCCCATTCCCTTGCCTCTCATGGATTGCTTGATCCTTCTTTTCAAGCTTGGTAGGACACTTAGAGGCAGTGTCCTGTATTTCCACACTTGAATCACTTGATGTGAGCATAGACTTTCTTCTCATCTTGTGTCTTGCTCATCATCTTGGCATCTTGAGTTTGCATTAGATGCCTTGCCTTTCCACCCCTTCTTGTTTTCTTCTTCTTTGTCATCAGGTCACCACTATCTTCATGATAGATCTTGACTTGCTCTTGAGGTGTCTTCTCTTGCTCAACTTGTGGCTTTGGTTGAGGCTCTTCTAGCTGCTTCACCAATTGCTTGGTTGGGCACATTGAGGTAAGATGACCCCAAGTGCGGCACTTGAAGCACTTCACATGCTTGAGCCTCTCTTCTTCTTTTATCTTCTTGAGCTTCTCAATGTTAGGGCAACCATTTGCAAGATGTCCCGCTTTATGACACCGGTAGCACATGGTATGAGAGAGCTTTATTTGTTGTAGCTTCTTCATCTTTCTCTCTCTCTTTCTTTCGCCCTTTGTCATCTTCTTTTTGAAGCCAAGGCCACACTTGTCACTATAGTTTCTTTGAGTCTTCAACATATGCTCAAAGGTGACTTTTGAGTTGTAGCACATCTCTAACTTATTGCTCAAATTCTTCACTTCATTTTTGAGCTCATTGTTCTCCTTCAAAAGGTTAGTCTCACAAGACATAGAAGTAGAACAAGCATCTATATGTGAAGAGCATGGCATATCTAATAAATCATCAGAAGAGGTGTATATATGCTTCTTGCCTACATCACAAGGGTTAGCAACAATATGTGATTGATTAGTTGACCTATGTGATGAACTCTCACTAGTTTTAGTTTTTCCATCGGAAAGCTCCTTAGTGAGAAAAGCATGGTCTTGTACCAAGTTATCATGAGCAACACTAAGTTCCTCATGAGCCAATTTTAGCTCCTCATGTGAACAAATAGTAACATAAAGTAGATGCTTTTGTTGTTCATATGTGTTCTTTAGAAAAGAGTTTTCATTTTTCAATTTCTTGATTCTAGCCATCTCTTTTTCTAAAGCTTTGATCATGCAACCATATCTATCTAGAAGCTCCTCATATGAATCAAGATCAATCACATTTGCATTAGATACCTTAGTGTCACCTTGTGACATGAAGCAATGTGATGTAGTTGGAGAGCTTGAAGAAACATCACTCTCATAGCCCGAGCATGATCCATCATTATCACCATCAAGTGTGCATGGAGTAGCATCATTATTGGCATCACTTGTGGCATCATCATCAATCTTGTCAAGTGATCTTGTGGTATGATCATCATCATCATCATCACTTGACTATGAGGTGGAGCAATCTTCCACAATTATCGAATTGTGGCTATGCTCAACATCCTCATGTGCCTCCTTCTTGGGCTCATCATCATCATCGAAGACCATCCCATACTTCTCATTGAGATAACTCCAAATCTCATGAGCGGTCTTCATGTCAATGATCTCACCAAAGATGTTATCATGCAAAGATCTATACATGATGTTAGTAGCTTGGATATCGAGATCTAGGCATTTCTCTTGTGCTTGAGTTAGATTCTCTTTATCCAACACATGAGAAAAGCCTACATCTACCATCCACCATATTTGAGGGCAAATAAACTTGAAAATGCATATCATCCAGTTTTTCCATCGTGCAAAGTGTGTGCCATCAAAAATATGTGGACAATCAACATCTAGCCTATAAGTCGCCATCCTCTCAGGTCGGTGAAGACCACAAATGAGAGACCTTGCTCTGGTACCAATCGAAAGGTCGAGATGGTGGACTAGAAGGGGGTGAATAGTCATTTCTAAATTTAATCGCGCCGGCTAACCGAAACAAATACGGAATTAAAACAATCAGTCTAGCCAAGACTACACCCCTCTATCGAAGTTCACAAGCACCTTATAAAGATCCTAATTAGGCAACAAAGGTGTCGGGCTAGCTAGAGCTCAGCTATCTAATTCTAGGAGTAAGGTCACACAAACCTATGCTACTAGTATTTTGCACACTGGGGAGCTCCTACACAATTCTAGTAAGCAAAAGCATAAAACTACTAAGCTTACTAGCAATGCTCAATAACAAGGCAACTAATGTCAAATTAGAGAGCACAAATACTTAGCTACACAAACTAAGCAATGTGACTAACAAGGTTACACAAACCAAATTAGCCACATAAGGGAGCTACTTCTATGCTACACAAGCAAGAAGGTAACTAGTGAGCTACACAAGCTAACTAATTACCAGAGCAACTACACAAGCACAATGTATATGAAAGTAATTACAAGATTGTGTAAGGGGATTGCAAACCAACGGGAAGAACAATGTTGACACAGTGATTTTTCTCCCGAGGTTCACGTGCTTGCCAACACACTATGTCCCCGTTGAGACAAGCTCTAAGGTTGCCGCCGGTCCTCTTGCTAGTGGTGACCCACAAGTCACACTCTCCCACGTGGAGTGCTTACCACAAGCTCTAGCACTTGAATCGGTCGGACCACTTGTCGCCCTTTGCGTCTCGCTCTACTAGAGTTGCTCTTCGTGGCTCCCATGGGGGCGAGCACAATGCCCCTCACAAAGCTCTTCTCTGGAGCACCGCACAAGCTTCTTGTCAGCTTCGACGGAGACCACCACCACCAAGCCATCTAGGAGGTGGCAACCTCCAAGAGTAACAAGCACCACCGGCTTACAACTCGATCACCTAGTGCCACTCGATGCAACCTCATGATGCAATCGCACTAGAATCGCTCACTCACTCGATCGGATGAACACTATCGAGCTAAAGTGAGTTGAGGGCTCCCAAGCACTACCACATAAGCCACCAAGGCTCTAGTATGCTCAACAACCAGCCCAAGGACGGCCAATGCTTGGTTTTATAGCCCCCAAGAAAATAGAGCCGTTGTACCCCTTCACTGGGCATAGTTCAGGGCGACCAGACACGCAGGTCCAAGTGACTGGACGCGCCAATCCCTGCGTCCGGTCAATGTACCACCTCCACGTGGCACTAGCTATTTGAAATAGCCATTGCCGCCAACGACTGCCTCGCGCGTGTGCCTTCATCCACTGATCGGTCGCACTGCTTAGCTTGATCGGACTCACCATACCTCAGCGTCCGATCAACAACAGAGAGCTCCTAGAGCCTCCAAAATACGACTAGACGCGTCCGTTCGCATGTGATCGGACGCACATGTGCGTCTGATCTTCTCTAGCCTCTCGCGCCTGCCTGCGCCAGCATACGTTAGCACTGATCGGACACGGCCCCTGTGCGTTAGGTCACTTTCAACGCCAGCGTTTGGTCGAAGACCGAAGCCTGCGCCTTCACTGCCGAGCATGACTGGACGCGTAGGTCCCCTCGGAGCCAGTGTTCGGTCACCTCCAGTGACCACTTATCGCCTCCGTTTCTTCGCCAAGTTGATCCATTTCAACTCCAACTTCTTTCTCCTTTGCAAATGTGCCAACACCAACAAGTGTACACCACCATGTGTATGTGTGTTAGCTTTTCACAAACATTTTGATGGAGTTAACCACTCAACTTGCCATGCCACTCGATCCTAGCAACGATGCAAAGTTAGATCGCTCAAGTGGCACTAGATGACCGATATGCAAACAAGTTTGTCCCTCTTGATAGTACGGCCATCTATCCTATACCTGGTCATCAACTTCTCTACACACCTATGACTGGTGAAATGAAATGCCCTAGGTTATACCTTTGCCTTGCACATTCCATTCCATCTACTCCAATGTCAATGCAACACATGTACCAACATGATCAACAATGATATGATCCAATTCATATCATCACGTGATCATATTGGTTCATCGATCTTGACTTTACTTGCTCTTCACCATTGCCTCGGTCCATCGGGGCCAAGTCATCACTCGACTTGCCCTTCACACTTGCAACCGGTCCATCGAGCCAAGTCATGTCTTGATCTTCTCCACCTTGATCACATGACTCAATGTCATGTCTCATGTGCAATGAGCTCCTTCATCATCACATGTGTGAGCTTTGCAACATCTCTGAGCCATTTCCACCTCCATGGCATATGTTGCTCATACACATATACCTATGGACTAATCACCTGTGTATCTCACATAAACATAATTAGTTCACCTACGGTTGTCACTCAATTACCAAAACCAAACAAGGACCTTTCACCCAGGCGGCTCGACCGACCAAGCGCGGCGGCACGGTTGACCGTGCGGGACATGGCCATGTGCGCGGCGTGAGAAGGCCGCGCGGTGACCGCGCACCCGGCGCCAACCAACCCGAGACAGCGACACACACGAATTTTAAAGCATTCAACACGACCAAACGATTGCTTTAAGACCTAAACCATCTTCACCATGCTCAAGATGGCACGTGAGACTACCAAATCGAGCTATAACACTACACCACTCCTTAACCCAATCGCTCACAATAAATTGCTAAACATAGCAGTGTCTAACTGTTGGCGGACTTGAAAATTTCTAAGTTTTTGAGCTAAATTTGATTTCCAGTTACGATTTCTAAGCTAGTGGAAATATTAGCTAGTAATATCATTTTTTGACCGCAAGTATTTCACTGTCATCTACAAAGTTTGTACTTCCAACTTTATTAATGTGACACATATATGTTCTATAGCTTTTTTGCTTAATAAAAATTGGTTTTAAACCCTAAGTGATATAACATGACTATTTAATCAACTTTCGTTTTGCATTTTAGTTGATCGTTTCGAGTTACAGAAATTGATCTACACACTTTATTACATGCATTAACACATAAACATGACATGTTTTAGTAATTGATTTATGATGTAACACCGAGGGTGTTACACGGGATTGTGGGAAGGTGTGAGGAAGGGGATGACTGCGTGGACCCACATGTCATTGAGTAGAGAGAGGGCAGTGAGGGGGTATTTTGGGCTATACGAAGATACGACAATCTGCAAGTGGGTACGGTGTTGTTTCAGGCATAGAAAATGGTTTGAATCAGGTACCAAGACAATTATAATGGCAAGTTTCCAAATACATGAATAGTAATGGTATAACTCAGAAGTACAAAAATTATAATGGCATGGATCCAAATAACCCAGAATAAATGTAATAATATCTAGACTTGTTTAGAAAAATCTACAAACTTGCATGATAGCATGTTTTTGGTGTATAATCATTCTATATAAAAAATTCAAATGATTTTAACAAATTGGTAATATACATTGTTCACAAATGATACGTCTCCCACATAGTTATATGGAACTTTGTGAGAGATGTATCTATTTATGAATAAATTATAGGCCCACTTTATTAAAATTGTTTCATTTTTTTATGGAATGCTTATGGACCCAAAATATGTTGTTGTGTCAATTTGTAGAATTTTTTGATCAAATTTAGTTATTATTGTAATTTTTACACTAAAGAAAATGAGAGAATACTAAATAGCCTCGGGCTAAGACAGCTTCAATATAGCCCAAAATACGAGATCAGCCCAACACCTCTGTAGGCCCAGCTTCAATCTTCCTCACCTTCAGCCGTTCATGTGTAGTCAACAGTTGAGATCTGCCTTGCCTTCCACAAACCCTAGCTTCTCTGTATATAGCCTGAGAGGGTGCTCGTCCAGGTGGCCTTCCTCCCCTCTCTGCGCCTCGTCTCCTCTTCCGCCTGTGCGGCTGCTCAAACTGCTACCGCCCGCATCCACACTCTATTTGCACCAGATTTTGGGAGAGGATGCGAAAATCTGGAATTTGGAAAGTCACCAGGGAGATCGCGGCAATGGCGGCATCGGCTCAGGCGTGACAAAGGCAGACTCTGAAGGAATTGGCATTGGCTCAAGCGTGACAAGATAGGATTCTGCCAGAATGGGAATCGTGGAGTCCAATATATGTAAAGTTAGATTATTTTGTTTTTATTCAAGAAATCGTCCAAGTTGTAGTCGAGCAGGACTCTGTATCGGCCCAGGGTATAAATATGAACCTCGGCTATTGTAATTAGATGTTCACGCACCAATACAATTTTCTTTGGCTTTCACGCCATTGCATTAGGAGTAAGGGTAAAGTGCATCTCGGTGAGTTCTTCAGTAGGCATGGCTACATCGATTTCGATCTCCGGTTTGCCTATAAGTACCGTCATCGACTTGTATCTAATCTTGTAAGGCTGCATCGTTTGACCTCTTACTTGATTCGGTGTTAGTTATAGATTTCTATCACGTTTAGTAAGGCTGCATCTTTTGACCTCTTACTAGATTTGATATTAATCACGGTTATCGATCTCTATTATGTTTAGTAGGGCTGCATCTTATGATCTCTTGCTAGATTTAATAGAATCACCAGTTATCCAACTACAAGTAAGATACAATCGGTTTATATCCTTTTTAATCTGTCGTCTTGTTATCTGTCACGTTTATCCCTTGTGCTTTACTACGGGATTTACAACTTTTCAATTGAAACTTTTTTCATTTGAAATCATTTAGGGGCTTCAATATCCAATGCAACATTATGAAATGTTTGATATAAAAAGATAGATGTCTATATATAATCCCAAATGAATGTGTGTAGTGGTAGAGAGGTATTATGTGAGGAGATCACAGGTTTTAGTTCTGAGAAGCACTTAATTTTTTTGCTTTTCTTTTTTTGGGTTTTATGAAAACCAATTAAAGAGGGCACTTAACAGTAACCATTGGATTTTTGTTATTTTGGTTCATACCATGCTTTTTCTCCATTGAAATTAATGATCTAAACTTTTGTAGGAATGATGCTCAAAAAAGACTTTTGTAGGAACTAAAAGAATACCCCACGCGTTGCTGCGGGAATTGCGGATTAGTGGATTGCGTGGCATGATGACGAATGTATTCTCAGTATTTTGTTCTATTATAAATAGATCTATCGGCTTGCAACTTTTAGGTTATCGCCCTGCTGCCCATGCTGTCTTGTTTCGATCGGATTGGTGGTGACAAGCTAGATTAGATATTGTTAGTCTATGGATTTATTTATAGGAAACAGGGTTTTGTTAATACATTATGCTTCATCGGCTTCATAGTTGATGGTTTATGCTTTTACGATTGTCGTGAGATATGATCTATATCTATCGGCTATTTTTGCTTATATTTTAACTAGGTGGATACCCTGCGCGTTGCTGCGGGAATATTTGCATGGATGATGGCTATGGACAAATGTGCACACGTATGGATAAATGGGAAAAATACAGAAGGTATTTCTAGTATGATGGACTTAAGTTTATCAAATATTGAATGGCATGCTAATTTGATAGGTTCAATGTACTTTATCCCAAAGATCAGTACTGTTGTACTGCTACTTGATACGGAATTTTTTGTTTCCTATGTTCTTCCCAAATTGAAACTGGAGAGTTAAGGAACACTGAACTACAAATGAAAATTGTCATGTAGTGGTGTAGGCATAATCCTGAGTGGGCATAATGGCATGCCTTTTCTGTGCCATTGAGCAATTTGCCAATCAAGCACGGCTGCTAGAAAATGGGGATCATCGGTGATACTCTTTCTATGAAATTATTGAATTCAGACCTGTTCGTGAAAGTAGAAAATGTGTTCATTTGATTTAATTAATGTATAGTTGTTCTGTCGATAGTACACAAAAGGAAGTTGCTTGGAAATGCAAAATATACTGGGGTGCACTGATTCTCTGTAAAAACTTTCTTATAAACAAAATATTTTCTGTAGCAATAATCTAATCCATCTACTTGCTCGGGGGAACACTGCGAGGATGGTAGACTGAATCAAATTTGTGCCATGTAAGGAACCAAAACACTTTATACTATTGACTGTAAAATCAGTTATCTGGCCGGGTGAATGATCAATCTTTTTAGAAGTATGCCCTCATAATGCAGTGAGCTGGACAGAAGAAATAAGCAATGGAGATTGGAGAACAAAAACACAAAGAATAATCTGGATGGTGAAGAGGAACCACCATCTTGACATCTGTGAACTTGACGTATAGGAGCACCTTCCATATTCTGCATGTACGGTTGCAGCCAGCAGTAGCAGCATGTGGATAGTGGCGACCATGGATGATGCCGTGGCAGTGAGCTAAGGGAACGAACATCAAGCAGGATTGGACTGGCAGCCATGGTGAATGGTGATCGGTGGTACTAAAACCTGTGCATGCAGATGAGATAGGTGAGGCAGATCTCGTGGGCATTGGAGGAGAATAATGCGAGTGCAATATAAAGCATGTGGAGGTTGATTAATCGACTGGCATTCCTAGCACAATGGAGCAGGACATTAAAGCAGATGACTGAGTGGCAGGCGAAGTGGTGGGTTCCTCGGCTGATGGTGGGTGGGTGCCGGCCCTAAGGGTAGGCCACCAGGTGCGACGGCCGAGGGCCCAAGTGGAGAAGGGGTCCAAGCCTAAGTATACAAACCATCAGGTCCTATAGTTTATTAGGCATTAGCAAATTAATAAGAAGAGAGACATAGAACTGACTAGGCGGTCCAAAAAGACAACATTGACATTTATTTCCTAGTTTTCTTTCCCCATGACCCTCGGGTAGAGAGGATGCGAGGAGTCACGCTGCACACAACACACTCTGATCGTGAGTTCGGGACGTGCGCCTTACACGCGTGGAGCTAGCGAGCCGCGCCGCCGCGAAGGGCTAGACTACCGAAGATACGGACACGGCGCACGAGGACGGCAACCAGGCATGGCTCCATGACGACGACATCTTGATTCTTTGTTTCTTATGAATTGCGATCACCGGTTAGTTGTTTAGGCCCAAGGTATTTTTTTTCTTTTTTCTTTTTAATTCAAATTAATTATTTGTATAGTATTCTAGACTTCTAGTACTTTGTACCCATATAGTCATATTTTTCTTCTAATTTACATGTTAGAATTTTATAATGTTACCTAATAAATATTTGTCATGGGTGAGAAAAGAAAACGAATATATTATTTTTTTAATCTACATCATTCCTCGATAATTATCATACATCTACAAATATATTCCTTAATCTATATTGTTCCTCGATAATTATCAGACATGTTAAATTAAAAATATGTTATTGAATTTACTTTCGTTTTACAAGTAAAATTAGCGCCTATATATTATAAGATTTTATACATGATCAAGAGAGGCCGTTACGATGAGATGACGTGATGACGTGAGGGGGCAACGAAGACGGGAAATAGTGGTTGATGACGTGGATCACTGTGGGATCAAATAAATCTTCCAGTAAGGTTTTGCTTTATAAGAGTTATAGATATGTTCAATTAGCTGATAACTTTGGTTTAATTGCTTTATCATACCAATTCACTGGATATCGGCTTCATAGTCAGATAGTTTGTTGCATTCATCGGCTCTCTAGTCGATATCTCATGGAACTGTCTGGATCTCAAGCTGACACGTTGCACCTTAAACGACTGATTATCTTTTTTCTTGTCAATTGCAGATCAAATTGACTGACACGCCCTAGATTTCAAAATCGACAGGACCTGCACTGAAGTTAAGCATATCTTCCAGGCTTGTCGTGTGTTTGTAGGCTAGTTTTTGTGTCAACACACTAACAAGTCTCATTATTCTCGTATCAATTAAGTCATTGATGTTTAGTCAGAACACCGTATTCCTGAAAAAAAGAAATGGAATGAATATTAGCCTGTTCGTTTCGGCTGAAACGATCGTGAATTATTACTGCTGGCTAGTTTGGTGTGAGAGAAAAATACTGTTCTGGTTTATAATCTACGATCGTTTACGACTAAGCAAACATGCTATAGATTCATCTTTTGATGGGTTCTGGTGCTACGAGACGTAGCCCAAATTGCAGCAGTCATTAGCCATAGTTCGAGTTTAATGGTAATCAGCCTGTTCGTTTGGCTATGGCTTGTCGTAAACGATCGTAAATTTCCAACCAGAACATTATTTTTCTCTCACACAAACCAGCCAGCAATACTTATTTACGAACCAGCAACGATACGAACCAGTCAACCGAACAAGATGAATGCTCACACCCGGTGGCCGCTAGGCTGGTTTGTATAGATACCTTGATGACCATATGTTATAACCTGTTCGCTTCGCTGAAAAGACAAGCCGTAAAGTACTGTTCGTTGATTTATTGCGAGAGAAAAACAATGTTCCTTCACTGAAAAAATACGACCGAAAAGACAAAAGGCCTGTTGTGTAACGTTGCTGTCAATTAGAATCTGGATCGAAGCTGAATCTTTTAGTGGTAGTCATGCTGCTGTCAGACATAATTACCATGTTCGCATGGCTGATAAGTCATGACTGAAAATACTTTTGGCTGATTTATTATAAGGGAAAAATATTGTTCATTGACTAAAAAAGTACGGCTTATAAGTCAAGCGAACAGGACGAATAACAAGTGGTAACATGCCATTAATTGCTGGTAACTGCTTCTAGTGGGGTACCAGCTAGCCAGTAATAGGTAATTTAAAGTTCTGGTGTAACCTTGTGATTCTAACAAGTATTAGGTCACACAAACACAATATTGTGGGATTTTAAAGCTGGTAACTACACAAGGCTGTGTCTATAGAAAATATATAAATTACGTGGAGCTGAACGCCTTTTTCTGTAATCCTGCTTTGTGAAAAAATTCTTATACTTTACTTTTCACATAATAATTTGTTTTTGCATTTGTATTTCACCTTTGTAGGTTCATGGACCTGGAGCTGATATTGATACACTGTGTTGGACCTTCATATGTGAATCGTGAGGTGATTTTTTCAGCTGGAACAACGTTTTTCTCTCACAACGAATCAGCCGGAACAGTATTTCGACTTGTTTTTTCAGTGAAGCGAACATGACCATTAGAGATAGGATTTTACTAACATATGATTCTGTTGGCAGGAAGATTTTTTTATTGTACTGCATGGGATATGAGCACAAACAGAGGATATGACTGCGCTGCAGCCTGTACCTGATGCACATGTCCCCACTTAGTTAAGTTTCTTACCAGATGTTTTCCCCAGTTAATCAATTGTTTATCTGTTCAACTTAGACAACTTATTTCACGAGGTGTTTGAACTTGTATCATAAAGATTTTATTTTCCGTTGGTGGCTGGAACATGGCTCCTGGTACTGCTAGTTGCTGGCTGCAGTTGGCTGGAACTTGTTTGGTGGCTGAAACTTGTATATTAAAATAACTTTGTATTCATGTTTGTGTTGTGTTTTTTATGGAGACATAGCTGGATCATGTATTGTTGTATGATGCATGATTGGAACATACTTTTGTATTGGCTGCAACATTATTTATGGATGAGGATTATGTATGTTATAATATGGATGAATTTTTAAGTGGGCCAGCTTACAATGGCTTGGACCGTAATGTTGGGCCTCAATGAATAAAAACAAGCCAATTTGTTGCTGGGCTAAAAAATTATTTGGGCCAATTGGGCTGATTCTAAATAAAAATAATAATGAAAAAACCATTCTATATGGGCCAAATGTTCATTGATATGTCACCCACCATGTCATTTGTCATGCCACCATACATGTGGTGGTACTCTGTTCAATATGTTACGATGAGTTTAGTGTTGTCACAAGTTAGTAACAGGAGAACCTATTGTTAGGTATCAAGACAATGTCCCCTGGTGGTCATAGAAGCTAGTTAGTGACCCATATTTTGTGACAATAGTCACTTCATCACTGCAGACAGTTAGTGGAAATAGTTTGTCTTCGTCATTATCTAAGTGTCATAAAAGCCCATATTTCTTGTAGTGGAGGCCTGTTAAGGTAGAGGGCTAGGGAGACGGTCTAACGCCCGCTCCGCATCCGAGGCATCGAGAAGGCCATCCTCATCCTCAGGCCAGCGACGAGCCTTGGAACGTCCCCTCGAGCGCTCCCATGGGTGGAAGGGTTGGGCGAAAGGGAGAGAGCGAGGTTGCGGCAGGGCGACCTGAGGCAGCCTGTGGCACCGGGCTGAGTTAGACGCGCACTGCGCTCCCTATGACGGACGGCGCCCCGGAGACAGGGGCGTTCCCCTAGCGTCGGGCCACGCGGCCTAGATCCGGGCCCACCAGCCCCCCACGGCATGACAGGCCCACCGTCAACCTGGCCGACGGCGTCCGCATGGGAACTGACCATCGGTGGGGGAGGATGAGGTGGAGGAGCGGTCGCCGGCCACGTTGGCGATTGTGTCTTGGACAACGGTAGTTGCGGCCACACAACGGTGGCATTCCGGCGTCCTAGGTGGCGGTGGCCATGCGGCAGGCGCTCTAGTGCCGGCTCCTCCATGCGACTAGGTTGATGGGTAGGAAGCCGTTGACAGGGAGGGAGCGACCGCCATGGACGACGCCCGCCCTAACGGCGAAGGTGTGGCGGACCTGCCATGGCTGGCGCCAGCACGCAGCTAGTGGAGGGAGGGGGTGGGGGAAGGGAGGGGAGGGGAGGGAGAGGGGGCCACACCAGCGCTGGGGCGACGGCCGACGGGGGCGGTGACAGGGAGGAGGCGGGGGCCGCCACGACGTCGCCCTAATAACAGGCCTTGATGCGAGCCCCACGACCCATCAAACTGAATGCAAACAAAACAATAGTTTGCAGCTGACTTCAAAATGTCAGGTAACATATTATGCCATGGATTAACATAGCGAGAAGAATTGAGCTGACAGCCTAACAACAAGCAATCTGACAACAAAGCATGCCCTAGATTAAAAGATAAACCAGAAAGAAACTATTGGAACATCAAATAGCTTTCGTAACATCCTCGAAGAAATGCCAAGAGGCACCACCAATTGTAGCATGAGACACCAAAAATCACTATTTTGCCAATGTTTTTGGCTATGTCTCTGTTTCAGGTGACTAATGGTTTGCTTAACCATCAGTCACCATCCCAATCTCACAGCTCCTCGCGCACGGTCTCATCTTCTTAATCATGCCCATCCCCCGTTTTCTTCCTTGCGCGCGTGGTCTTCTTCTTCTTCCTCTCTGACGCACCTCCTCCACCTCGTCCTCGCCCCCACCACTGCCCACCCTCCCTGCCGCAGCATGCTAGGGTTTCGCCGAAACTCGGCGGCTGCGGCTGTGGCCATGGAGCTCTGGTGAAACCTTAGCGCGCCCACGATGACCGCCTTATTCCCCTCCCCCCTCCTTCTTCCACGGTGAGCTCCGGCCATGGAGCTCCTCCACCCCAACCTAGCACGGCTGCCTACACCACCGCTAGGGCCCCTAAACCATCCTACCGCCGTCCCTACCGTCTGGCCAGCCTTCCTCGCCCCGAACCCCTTTCTATGCCTGCCAGAGATGGAGAAGGAGAGAGGAAGAGTCGGAGAGAGGGGGCAGTGAACTAGATGCCAGCCCAGGTCCTCGTTGGAACCTTAGCTGCGGGCATGGATAAGCGGGATAGCAGGCTATTGCGTTTGAGTAATTCTGAATGTTTACGTTTGATACTAGATTCAAGCTATAATTTTGGTACCTGAGGACCATAGAAAACCTTAACATCAAAACAGAAAATCGACTAGTCTCTTGGATCTCATTAGCAAGGACACAGAGCACAACGCTACTGCTTAAACATCTCCACAGGAATTAGGATAGATATGTCTACCTGGCAGCTGAAGAACAGTCTACCTGAAGACACAAGTACAGTCTACATCAACAGCCATTGCCAAAATACCAAGCATCATGGAACTAGATTGCCAAGCATGACAACGAACTCCTCCATAATAGAGGGGCAGCTGTTGGTCAGAAGCTTGAAGCCATCACTTGCCGCGACCGCCCTTAGATTCACGGCAGAGCTAAGAAACTCAAAGCACGCCTTGTTCAGCCCGTGGCAATGGTGCTGCTCGGCTAGCGTCAGTATGGCTGCCACTGTGCCGACATCAATGTACTTGCACAGCTTGTCCTCGCACATCAACTTCAGCCTCTCCATGCCGTACCTATCCGCCGCGACCAGCAGATGCTGCGCCATGATGTCTTCTTCCTCCTCTTCCTTTGATGTCTCCGGGAACATGTCGGTGTACACGAAGTGGAAAAGGCCGCTAAACGCCCGCGCCTCCATATCGTCTACGTGGACAACGCCGACGGCGGCATCGCTCTCCTTCATCTCACCGAAGAGCTCCGCTCTCAACACCGGCGACCGCACCGTGAGCATGCACCGGTGCTCGGCGAAGGTGCGGCCGCTGACATCGAACACCACGTTGGAGCCCTTCTCTGTTGGTGTAATTCTATCATAGCATGGAAGTGTCAGAGTCTGACCAAGCTGAAGGCAGGAAGCTACAGGTTTGAACTCAGGCAGTTGCTGTGCACGCGGTGAGCGCGCCCACGACACGACGTCGCTTGACGGTTGCTTTCTACTCCATTGTATCTGTGTCTTAGGCGGTTTTTAGCCAGGTATCGCGTGTAAGAGTTGCTGGTATAAGTAGCTTAGACCTTAGAGTTTGTGAGAGTGAGAAAAACTTCTATTGTAATTGTGATGTACTGATCATATTAATCCGTGGAAAATAGCACTATCCTCTGACAGTTGCCGTTCGTCATTTCTGCTTTCCAGTGCATCGCGAGTTCATACTTGTTCTTCTTGATTCTAGGCTAGCCAATTTGCATACAGGCCTATGATTTGTGTGTTCCAAAACCAACATTTGGTATCGGAGCTATAATCATAGCCTGATCCACCATAATCTGTGAGTATGAGCGAATCAAATTGCTCTGGCGGTGGCGGTTCCGACGGCGGAGGTGGTGGCGGTGGCGGCGGTGAGCGGTATGCATATCCGCAGCTTACGGGCGTTAACTACATGAGCTGGAGCATCCGAGTGCAAGCAATTATGGAGGATCAAGGTGTGTGGGAGGTAGTAGAGCCATCGGAGGAGGCAGATGCGACAGCAGAGGACCAGGCGGCGGCTGTGGCAAAAACTACCAAGGACAGGAAGGCGAGGGCTCATCTCCTTCAGTGCCTACCTGATGATTTGCTCATGCAAGTGGCGAAGAAGAAGACGGGGAAGGAGGTCTGGCAGTGTCTCAAGGAGCGGTTTGTTGGCACGGATCGTGTGAAGGAGGCAAGGTTGTAGACTTTGAAGTGTGAGTTCGATGCACTGCGCATGAAGGATGATGAAGGAGTTGATCAGTATGCAAGCAAGATTTCGGCGATGTCGGTGAAGTATGGGAACCTGGGTGGAACTCTGGATGATACGGCGATGGTGAAGAAACTCTTTGACACTGTCCCGGATTGCTTCATTACAGTTGTCGCCGGGATAGAGCAGTTCTTCGATCTGAAGAAATTGCCTTTTGAGGAGGCAGTTGGTCGTCTGAAGGCCTACGAGGAGCGGATCCAGCGGGGAGCGGGTGGATCTAGGGGTGACGGCGGGCAGCTATTACTCACGCAGGTCGAGTGGGAGGCGCGACACAAGAAGTCAGGCGGGGAGTCCTCGGGGAAGGGGAGAGCGCAGGACGGGGGGAGTTGTGGCTGAGGCCAAGGGCGCGGTGGGCAAGGCCGTGGCCACGGCGGGCGCAGGGATGCGTCCAACAAGGAAGGCGGGGCCAAGCGTGACAAGAGCCACATCAAGTGTTTCAAATGTCACAAGACTGGTCACTATGCCAATCGTTGTCCAGGTGGAGATGAGAAGAAGGGAGATGAAGCTCATCATGCTTGAGTGGAGAACGTCGAGCCGGCACTGATGCTCGCGGTCACGGAGGTGCCGGAGTCGCTCGAGTTCGCGCCAAGGGTGATCATGGGGATGCAGCACTCTGCTGTGTACCTAGATGAAAGGCATGTGATGCCCGAGCTACATCTGACTGGTGGAGAGAAGAAGACAGGAAATGTCTGGTATCTGGACAATGGAGCCAACAATCACATGTCAGGTGATGCAGGCAAATTTCAAGATCTTGACAAGGGAGTGGTTGGCAAGGTTAGATTTGGTGATGGATCTGCAGTGGAGATCAAGGGAAGGGGAACACTGCTGTTTCAGTGCAGAAATGGGGATCAGTGGTTGTTGCATAATGTGTACTACATCCCAAGGCTGAGAAGCAATTTGATCAGTCTGGGGCAGCTTACTAAAGCCGAGCTCAAGGTGATCATGGATGACAATTGGTTGGAGGTGTATGACAAAGTAAGACAGAAGCTTGTGTTGAGGGTTAGTCGAACTGCAAATCGACTATACCAAGCAGAGTTGAGAAGTTCAGAACCAGTGTGCTTGATGGCAAGGGTGTCTGAAGAAGCCTGGCTGTGGCATGACAGGCTTGGTCATGCAAGCTTTCGGTCGTTGAAGCTGTTGTCAGAAAGATCCATGGTGGGAGGTGTTCCTGTGATTGATCACACTGATGAAGTCTGTCAGGCATGTTTGGTAGGGAAGCAAACACGCATGGCATTCCCTAGGATGGCACAGTGGCGTGCAAGCAAGCCTTTGGAGTTGCTCCACATTGATTTATGTGGACCTATCTCACCTGCAACTGCAGGAGGTAACAAGTATTTCATGCTCATTGTTGATGACTGTTCTAGAATGATGTCTGTCTTTATGCTTAAGTCCAAAGATGAAGCTAGTTGTGCATTTGCTAAGTTTAAGATAGTAGCAGAGAATGATTTAGAACAAAAATCAAAATTCTAAGATCAGACAGAGGTGGGGAGTTCTTAGCTATTTCTTTCAGAGATATATGTGAACAGGCTAGGATTAAAAGGCAGTTCACAGCTCCATATACACCACAGCAGAATGGAGTAGTAGAGAGGAAAAATAGAACTGTGATGGAGATGTCTAGATCACTGTTAAAGAGCATGAGAGTGCCAGGAAGGTTTTGGGGAGAAGCTGTCAGACATTCAGTATACTTGTTGAATAGGTTGCCAACTAAGGCTTTGGGAACTCAAACTCCCTATGAGGTTTGGAATGGTAGAAAACCTCATCTTGGTCATTTGAAGGTGTTTGGCAGTGTGGGTCATGTGAAAAACACAATGCCACACCTGAGAAAATTGGAAGACAGAAGCACTCCAATGGTCTACTTTGGAGTTGAGGAGGGGAGTAAAGCTCATAGGATGTTTAATCCTCAGACTAACAAACTTGTGGTGAGCAGAGATGTTATTTTTGAGGAGTCTAAGAGCTGGAATTGGAAGTCAAGCAATGAGTTTTCTGAAGAAGCAGATTTTACAGTAGAAAAGCAAGATCATTTCATTACTCATAATGTGGGATTTGCTGATGAAAATGATGGGGGTGAGAACTCTCAGCATGGCTCTCTTGTTGGGACAACAAGTGTAGTTGGATCAACAAGTGGAGGAGAAGCTATCCAAGAGTCAGGTTCAGTCAGTACAGGATCTAAAGAGCATTCAGTTACTGTTCTAGAACCGACAATAGAGACAGAAGAAGTAAGTTCTAAAAATTTTGCACATGGAGCAGGTTGGGATCAACAACCTAAGGATCCAGGAAATGGTAGTGACTATGATGAGGAACCTTTGAGGTTTAGAAACTTAAATGAAGTCTATGATGAAACTAGCGAAGTTGATTTGACATCAGACTCAGAATTCAGTGCATTGCTTGCAATGATGGAAGTGCCATCCACATACCAAGAAGCTGCTGAAACTGTGGAGTGGGTGGCTGCTATGGACAGTGAAATACAGTCCATATGCAAAAATGGGACATGGGAACTTGCAGAATTACCATCTAGTCATAAGCCTATTGGACTTAAATGGGTTTATAAGCTAAAAAGAAATTCAGTGGGAGATGTGATTAAGCATAAAGCTAGATTGGTTGCTAAGGGATATGTGCAGAAGCATGGAGTGGACTTTGATGAGGTATTTGCTCCAGTGGCCAGGCTTGATACAATAAGGTTGCTGCTGGCACTTGCTGCAAATAGGGGTTGGCAAGTTCACCATTTAGATGTCAAATCTACATTTTTGAATGGAGAACTTGAAGAGGAGGTCTATGTAAGTCAACCAGAAGGCTATGTGCAGAAGGGAAAAGAGAAGATGGTACTCAAACTTAGTAAAGCTCTTTATGGGTTGAGACAAGCTCCAAGGGCCTGGAATATCAGGTTGGACAAAAGCCTGAAGAAACTTGGATTTAAGAAGTGTCCAAGTGAAGCAGCTGTGTATAAGAGGGGTACTGGAAATAGTGCAGTGGTACTTGGGGTATATGTTGATGATTTGATTGTTACAGGAGAAAATCCAGGTGAAATTGATCTGTTCAAGAAACAAATGACATCTAAATTTGATATGAGTGACTTGGGTCTGTTGTCCTTTTACCTTGGGATAGAGGTGGAACAGCAGAAAGATCATATCACATCAAATAGTCTAGCTATGCCAAGAAAGTACTAGCACAGTTTGGAATGGCAGATTGCAATTCAACAAAACTTCCAATGAGCCCTGGGGTGAAACTTGATGAAGACAAGCAAGGTGTGTCTGTGGACTCAACTGAGTATAGAAAAGTCATTGGTTGTCTCAGATATCTGCTGCATACAAGACATGATCTGTCTTTTTCAGTGGGTATGGCTAGTAGATTTATGGAGAAGCCAACATTGATGCATCAAAGAGCAGTCAAACAGATTCTAAGATACTTGAAGGGAACTGTTAACTATGGTTTGGTGTATACTCAGGAAGGTAAGCAGGAGGTGCTAGTGGGCTATTCAGACAGTGATCATGCAGGGGATATTATTGGGAGGAGTACAGGAGGGATGGTTTTCTATCTCAATGAGAGTTTGATCACTTGGAATTCTTACAAGGAGAAAACAGTAGCTTTATCTTCATGTGAAGCTGAGTTCATGGCAGCTACTGCAGCAGCTATGCAGGGTTTGTGGCTGAGAAGTCTGTTGGCCGAGATCACTGGGTTGCCACCACAAACAGTAAAGTTGTATGTTGACAACAACTCAGCAATTGCTCTAATGAAGAATCCTGTGTTCCATGGGCGTAGTAAACACATTGATACAAAATACCATTTCATTAGAGAATGTGTTGAGAGATGTCAGTTTCAGGTGAAGAGGGTGAGCACCGAGGAACAGAAGGTAGATGCTCTGACTAAGGCGCTGCCAGCAGTGAAGTTGGCAATGATGAGGCACTTACTTGGCGTTCGTGACCTCAGTGCATGTCAGAATTAGGGGGGAGTATGTTGGTGTAATTCTGTCATAGCATGGAAGTGTCAGAGTCTGACCAAGCCGAAGGCGGGAAGCTACAGGTTTGAACTCAGGCAGTTGCTGTGCACGCGGTGAGCGCGCCCACGACACGACGTCGCTTGACGGTTGCTTTCTACTCCATTGTATCTGTGTCTTAGGCGGTTTTTAGCCAGGTATCATGTGTAAGAGTTGCTGGTATAAGTAGCTTAGACCTCAGAGTTTGTGAGAGTGAGAAAAACTTCTATTGTAATTGTGATGTACTGATCATATTAATCCGTGGAAAATAGCACTGTCCTCTGACAGTTGCCGTTCGTCATTTCTGCGTTCTAGTGCATCGCGAGTTCATACTTGTTCTTCTTGATTCTAGGCTAGCCAATTTGCATACAGGCCTGTGATTTGTGTGTTCCAAAACCAACATTCTCGGCCCGGAGGAGGTCGCCGAGGTGCTGGTGCAGGTCGGATGCCGGCACGGCGATGGAGCCAGACACTGTGGCCTCTACTACTGTCTCCTCCACGCGGACGTTGCCGGTGACAACGATGTCGCACCGCACGGCGAAGGAGTCGTCCTTGAGATGCTCCGACTTCTCGAATTCTTGCCTCTTCGTGAAGTACACGTAGCCCGAAGTAGTCTGGTTCTCAAATATGGTCACGGGTTCCGATGTCAGGGGCTTCTCCTCCGCTTGGTCGACGAAACGGATTTGGTACTACGCCTTCCCTTGGCGACCCTTTCGCCAAGCTCGAGGAAGAAGGATATGTGATCTGAGGACTGCGAGCCGTAGCCGTTGGGGTAGTAGCGGATGGTCCAGCAGTGGCCGCCGACGGTGAAAGGGTGGGACTTGATGTACTCTCCGGTCGGTGTTCCCTTGGTGCCGGCGTAGCCATGGATCCTGAGGATGTGGTACCTGCTTGCTGTGGCCGCGAAGATGGTGGAGGAAGACCCTGATCGCAAAAAGAAATCAATCAGGGTTTTGAAGCGGCTTCTTCTTTCTCTCTCGCTTGGTGCGGCTTCCTTGTAGTAGCAGGGTTTTGAAGCGACGCCGCGGAACGGGGAAGACGAGGAGGGACGGGACGGGAAGAGTCAGCACGTCGTCGCTCTGCCTTCTTTGTAGGCTGGGCCTTCGCAGCTACGGGCCTACTGGGCCGATGCAAAAAGCAGTTGTTGTAAATCTGGAATCCTATACTCCTCTTTTCGATGACCAATGTTGTGCTGAAGAGATATCTGTAGTCTAATTCAACTTCTTTTTTCACAGCATCCACTTAATTTCAATCAAGTCAAAATAAAAAATCAAAGATAATTCTTCATTGAAAGATTCCAAGGAGGTGAAAAATAATACGAGAATAGACTATAGTAAAAGAAAAAAAAAGTAAAAGGAAACAAACCTACAAATCTTTCATGCTTAGAAATAGTGTAAGATGCCTCAATCGTGATCCTTCAAAAAAAATCATAATTTTTTTCTAAAAATAAGAAAATAGTATAAATGGAAAATGTGCGATACGTTGTGAATAGCTTTTTGTAAGAAAGTCTAATTTCTTATGTTCTAATTTTCTTATGTATAGAACTTTCTTTTTACTCATAATTTCTAGTATAATATAAATTATGAATTACTATAGTCGCCCTTTCTATTCTATTACACTAGAACAAAACATAGCAGAATAGAACGACTCTTTCTTACTTTCCAAAAAAAGTTTCTTATAAGAGTGAAACAAAACTAAAGAAAGAGAGAGAAAGTAAAGTTTGGCAAAATTTTTAATACAAAAAGATCAATTAAAGCGAAGAGTTGATACTACAATTTGACTCGGTAAAATGTACTTGTCCCACAACACTTAGGAGGACCATCGGGTGCAACCAAAATGATTTCCGAGCTTGTGGTATGTTCGGGGCAACTTGTGCCATGATCTTGCGCAGAGATTAACATAGTCACCAAATGATTCTTTACTGCGACAACATCTAGGGTTCCTCGAGTAATGCGATATATCACACCACGTAAATCCTTAACCCTTCCTCCTCTTACTAATACTACATAATGTTCTTGTAAATTATGACCAATACTAGATATATAAGCAGAGATTTCAAATCCAGAGGTTAATCGTACTCAGACAACCTTATGTAAGGCAAAGTTGGTTTTTTTGGGGTTGATAGTAGTGGAAAAAACCGAGCAGAATCGTCTGCTCGGTCGACCTTAAGATTCATGCCGATTCTTGTTCCTCCTCCGTCGGGATGACGCAACTGCGTCGGTGGTGCGAGCACGAGCGCGGCTGGAGTAGCAGAATCGACATCGAGCTTGCATGGCAGCAGGCGATGACAAGCGGAGGCGGGTGGCAGGCACACGGGCGGCAAGTTAGGGTTAGGGTTTTGGGGTTCTAGGGTTTGGGGGAGGGTTCTTTTGTTGCGAGACCTAGAGGGGTGGTCGGGGAGGCAGCCGGACCAACGATGGAGGTGGTCGCTAGGGCGGGACATCGGGCGGTAGGGGCGCCGCCGCCGTGGGCCGTCGAGCGGGGCACCGTGGTTGGCGAGGTTAGTGCGGGGGCCGGGGCGAGTGGCGGCTCCGGCGCCGCCGGAGCCGGATAGGAAGGCGGCGGCAGGGAGTGGGGAGGAAGGATGCTATGGCCGGAAGCGGATGAGGAGAAAGAAGGAGGTGGTGGTGGTGGTTGGGCCATGGTGGGCCGATGTGGATCGGTCAGCCTCCATATAGGAGGCCTTGTAGTAAATTTTGTTGGGCCATGTTCGCAGAGCTTTTGTGCCGATGACGAGTCTCCTCGTGCAAATTTGTGTGAATTTCAGCTGTATCAGGTGTACTTTTGCGACTGAACTTTTGCTACAATAAGTTGCTTGGGCCTCTTACAATCGATCCGTCAGTGGACTAGTTGCATCTTTGGACTCCTTCGATCTTCTGATGGTCTTGCACATCACTTTATGTCCTCGCTTTAAGTTCCTTTTTCAATTCTGGTCTACAAGTTTGGGCGTCGTTTACAGTTATCTGTTTGTCTGTGTAATAGTTGTACGAGAGAAGATGTGAGTAGTGTTATTTTTGCCGGTACTCCTCCACGTTCACTACGTCCGTCTGTTTCCAAAACAATGCTTTTTGACTGGGTGATCTTTGTTTCGTAATGCTGTACCACACTTGCTTTGCTTTGTTCAGTTTCGAATTTTGCATGATGCACAAACCTGACAACTTGTTTCAGGGACAGGAAGTAATTGGGTTATTTTAGGGGCATGGTTCGACGCTGCAGATGAAGTATTATATTGCAAGGATAAAGAGAGGATGGGTGAGATCAGAAAGTTGAAGCAATGTTGCAAAGAGATGCAGCTGAGCCTCCAAGATGTGAAGCTGCTGGGTGAATCTGGCACTTGTGGCCGACATGATGCTAATAAGCAGATTGCCTGGGAGGAGTTTGGTGCATTGTCTTTCACTTTTGGTGCATTCAGTGCAGAACGGTGCTGAAACATTCCTGTTTTTTTTTTTTTTTGGAATGTTGTGTTTTGGAGGCGCTGGAGGCTGGACTGGTGTTCAAGCGAGAAGGTCTTCAACAAATTGACAAGGAGAAGATTTGTAAATATAATAAATTTGCCTTTCAGTTATGTTGGCCATGAGGAAGAAGGGTCACTCTCTTCTCTTTGATGAGACAGGGAGAGCACAAACATGTATTAACTATCATCAACTCTGATATTTGGACTTGGACTGTATGCATGTAAATTGTGAAAGTTATTTGCCGAGGGGCCACGCCTCCAAGCACTGCAATCCCCTGTTGAACCTGTACACAGTACCGCAGCGAACTCTAACAGAGGTAACGCGTTCACCGTAGTGCAGCCTTGTAACTGAGTTCCGATTTTTGGACCATAACATTGCTTCTTGAAGCTCCCCTTCGTCCCAGCATATGTTTACAGTCACATCTCCTCGAGCCCTCAGCCCTTTGGCACAGCCTCTGGGCCACTTATCGCGCGGCAGGGCAGGGAGCAGGTAGAGATCATTCTGTGTGCTCTGAACCAGCATCTCGGCAATGGCAGCTGTGAACCTGCAGTAGAGAACATGTTCATATATGTAAACTCTGTCGGTCATCTAAAAATTCAGAGAGGCTGGAGATGTGTCTGTTCTGTTACCCAAAGTTTGCGTCAATCTGGAATGGTGGATGCGCTGTCCATAGATTGTTGTACAGTCCTCCTTCAAATTGGACCTTTTCACCAGGGGGAACCAAAGTGATCAACTTCAGGACCATTCTGTATGCATTCTCGCTGTTCATAAGACGTGCCCAGAGGGCCATCTTCCATGTTGTTGACCATCCTGGGCCATCTTCGCCTAAAAAGCAAATGGATGATTCTTCATTTTCAGCCAATTGTATTATATACAGTTAAAGAATTGTAGTAGGGATGCAGTTTTGTAACGTTGCTTGTTATAAATAAATTACATAGTGCGTCAAGGTTAAGGGCTTAAGGCTTGGTTGATTGCTCTGCTGCATCTGCCAACAAACCATAGCGCTGCCAAGCAGTCAAGCACCATTGCTCCCCTCAATGCATGGTTACATACTGAATACAATGGTACAAAGATATTCCTGGGATGTAAAATGCATGCAGTTTTGTGAAGTTGTGCAAACCTCTTTTATAAATGCTATTAGAAACAGCTCCACAAACATCAGGATTATTCTCCAAGGTTATAGTATGTCCAGGGTAAAGTCCAAATAGATGCGACAAGTGCCTATGATGGACTTCTGGGTCCTGGAAATCTAGTGCCTGCATAGACAGACATATTCAGAAAATCATTGGAGAGTTCACGGAAAATATATAGAATTCCAAAATACAAACTTGTGATTCAGTGGATTGACATACCCATTCCATGATAGTATTGTCTCTTGCAATCTGAATGGGAGGGAGCCTTGGGAGAGCTTTCTTAATCTTCTCAACCAAATCAGTATCAGACTTCTCCAAGATCTATAGTATGGAAAAGCATATCATCATTTCATAATCCAATATATATCACAAACATACCTCTCTTAATGAAATGTGTGCAATGCATGTTCTAAAAAATATCACAGTTATGCCATTCAACTTAGAAATAGTTATATGTAACCAGATGTAACTGTCGCACAATTAATTATATTACCTCTGCAGACAGAAGCACAGCTGAAAAAACTTCCCTTATAATTGAGATGTCCATTGTTGTTGAATAGCTCACGCTCGCTGGCTTACCGTCAGGAGCTGTGAAAGCATGCTCCGGAGATGTTGAGGGATTGGTTTGTAGGTAGCCTCCAGGTCCTTCAATCAGCCAGTCAACCAGAAAAGTGGCACAGCCTTCCAGCAATGGATATGCAGTATACTCCAAAAAGTCCTAAATTTTTTGAAAGCTATGAACTATATATCAAATAAGTTTTCTACAAATCTTGCTTGACATGTATTTGTTTTTGATTGAAATTTGTGGAAACAATTTATTCAGGCGTGTTTTTTCTTGATGACTAGATCATGGGTACATGTGTTAATATGTATTTCTATTAAGAAGGGTTACTTGCCAAATCCAATGAAAGGACAACAGTGGACTGTATACATACGTACTGGTTTCTTACTTTGTCAAGAGAAAACTGATAATGCTCCCATAGATGTGTGCAAAGCCAAGCACCTCCCATTGGCCACACAGCATGCTTAGGATTCTTAATAAACGCTGAAGACTTGGCCCATATATCTGACACATGATGCGTTACCCATCCGCGTGCTTGGTAATTGACCTGTCACAGTTACATATAGTTTTCTCAAAAACTGAATCAGGCTTCTAAGGTGCAACTTAATTTTGGTTTAAATGTTTACTGCTTCATATTCCAATTACATGGAAGAATAAAATCCAATCTCTACTATTAGTGAAGTCACACTTTGTGCTGTCCCCACCTTCACTAACTTAACAATCACTGTCAGTATCTTATCAAAGATATGAAATATAATGTATACTTCTATTCATTAGCAGATTTTGTCATTTATCATTATCACTAGAATAACAAATAACTAACCATTGTATAGTTTTTGGACTACAATAACCCTGTGGTTTCTGGATTCTCAAGAACTAGTAATTATATTGTTTATGAACCAATGATATATGCAATGAGACAATGCATAAAAATGTAGGTGGGTGGTCAAATTCAGTATCAAGAAGCTGGAAATTTCAACAATATGAATGTAACTGCTATATATGTCAATAACTAACCTAATCCATAATGATCTTGAAGTTCTACTAAACCGATGAGAGTCAGAGGACTGTAAAACTTACTTTCGCTGTTTTGCTACCATTTACTGCAAGAGATTGAAGGAAGTCGAATAATGGTTCCTGGCATTCACTAAGGTTGCAAGGCAGCGTTGGCCAGTAATTCATCTGTAGATTTATGTTAAGATGAGGAGCTGCACTGAAAAGCAATTTATATTAGTGTGATTAACTGCATCATAAATATATAGGCAGCTCGATCTCTTGCCGGTTCAAGAAAAAAAAAAGTGTACGAAATAGAGGTCCAACGGTCATAGAAATAAAATGCAAAAATAATAACAAGAAGAAGAAGTAAAATGATCGATCTTACTCCCATGCTGGTGCAACATCTTGGCTCCAGATTCCTTGCAGATTGGATACTTGAGTCCCAGGCCTAGAGCACGAAATGAGAAGATAGCGTCCATACTGGAATAACAGTTCAACGAGAGAAGGATCCTCATCAGTAGCAAAACTCTTCACCCTGTCTGCAGAAGTTCTGACGATTCCTTCATCAGTACCAACTCCTCTTTTCAACATCGTCCCTTTTCCTCCTGGTGGCGAAAGTCGCAAGGTAACACGGTGAAAGAGGCGCTGGTAATCATACAAATGAGCAGCTTTCAGCTGTTCATATGTCAGACTTCTAGCACGATTCAGTGTAGCCACAGCTGCAGACGTGGGATCCAGCCTAGAGTCTGAAGGACTGACAAACGGACCATCAAATGAGGTTGAAGCAGCAACGACCAACACAATCCAATCTGCAGTATCAAGCCTCAGCTTCTTCTGATCATTCAGGACTGCCGCTTTCGCTTCGCTCCCACCCATCTGCACACCAAGAACGGCCGCAAACTTGATGCCTCCTGTTGTTACATCGTCGTCATCACTGGAGCTGATGGAGTTGCTGCTGCTGCTGCTGCTATTCCTCAGCAGCAGGCCAGGAGCAGGAGGCCTCTGTCCTGGGCAGACGCCCTCCATGACAACCTCATTAGCGTTGGTCACAGTGACGGTGTTCTTTAGCTGGCTGCTCAGCGACAGCGTGCAGGAGACGTGCCCTGGCTCGCTTGCGGCGATCCTAGTAACGATGACCTGATGCGGGTTCGAGCAGAAGTGCTCCCTCGTGTACTGCACCGGCCCGACGCTGTAGGTGACGAGCACTGTCGCCGTGTGTAGATCCAGCTCCCTCTTGTAGGAGTCGTACGCCTGCTGCTGGTCAGAACCGCCCAACTCCAGGTTTACATCACCCATAGGTTGGTAGACCTCCGATTGGCCACCGAAGAGGCGTGTGGCTGCCGCAGTGGCATCGGCGAAGCGGCCTTGGTCGACGAGCTCCCTCACCGCCGCGAGATCAGCCGGCGCGTCCGGGTTGGTGTAGCTCCCTGGCGCGCCGGTCCACAGGGTGTCATCTGCGGCAAGCCGGCAACAGCCAAGTCACAATCACAACGCACGTTTATTGCTGTATATATAATGGAAGGCAAGAGTGGTCAGCTAATAATTACGGTTGAGCTGGAGCTTCTCGGTGGCGACGCCGCCCCACACCATGCCGCCGAGGCTGCCATTCCCGATCGGCGCCGCGTCCGTGAAGTTTTCGGCCGGCGACGCGAAGACCACCGTCAGCGGCCGCTCCTCCTCCTCCTCCTCTGCCCACGCGGTGGAGGGCCGCCGGGCCATTGCAGCCGCCGCCACGGCCTCCGCCTCGGCTAGCCGGCGCACCCAGAACCAATCGCCGCCGCTGCCGCCGCAGTCCATGGGGATCGATCGGAGGACACGAAGCCGGCCGGGACGGATGCGAAGATGGCTTGGACAGTGGTTGGCGGAGAATGCGTGGAGGTTGCTTGTAAAGTTGTAATTGTCCCGTTGGCTCGGCCAGGGCTAAAAGTACCATTGGCTAAAGTATCATGGGCTGATTTGCCGTGCAAAGAAAATACTGTTTATTAACTGAAAAGATAAAGCCAAGTGAACTAGGCAAATATTGGTCGGCGCCAAGCGAGAAGACAAACACGCCGGCAGGCAGGCCTCCGAGTTCTTTTTATTTTGTCAGCTTCAGTGTTTCTCGTCTCTTATGTTTGTTCTTGTAGCCGATCTAGCTAAACAGAAAACAGCTATACGATCCAAACAAGGCAGGCCCAAGTTACGTACTCCATTTTTGTTTTGATTTTTTTTATTTATCTATTTTGTTATGTATCTAGACATATTATTATATCTAGATGTTGTATCAAAAAAAAATCAAAGCGACTTATAATTTGAAATGAAGGGAGTATTTGTCAAAGTGGGCAGCATAAATGCAATCTCAACACCAAACAACTAATACTGTTAGTTAAGCGTTATATATGTGAACTCGAACCCTTTATTCCAGACAAAAAGAAAAATGTGGTTCTTACAGCAGTTCATCGTATCATTCCGGGGCGGTTAAACGAGATAATGGTCACGATAAGCGACTTCTATAGAATGCTCACAAAGAACAAAAGAAATTCAAAAGATCCAAATACACTCAAGCACAAGCTTATGATATAGAACTTATTTTTAGGAAGAAAAAAAATTAGACACTGGTTTCATATTTTTCTAAGGTCATATGCGTTTCCTATGAATTTTCTAAGATTAAATCATTTTCTGAAAAAGAAAAAGAAGGAAAACTCTAGGGTTTGACACGTGGTGGCTTCTGATTGGTTGGGGTGTTTTGGTCTCTAATAGGTGGGTCCCGGTGTCAGTCAATGTTGATCGGGCCTAACTGGGCCTCGAGCGGGCCGGATGGGCCGGGCCCGCCCGGACACGTGTCACGCGACCAGCTAACCATGTGGCGGGTCTAGGCTATCTACGGGCTCGGTCCACGAGGTTTGGTTCACGTTGGACAAGGGCTGGTGTCGGCGACCAATACTAGGGTACCCAAAGAAGAGGAGTTGATACCCATCAACGCTAAATTCATCAGAGCGATCAAGAACGCGACTACATTTCCCAGTAGGCCCCGCCTCGTCCAAACCACCAAGGCCGCAGGCTCCGTTTCGTCCGATCGTCTGACCCCCGAGGGTTGGGAATGCCTCAGGCTGACTCCTAAGGGATGGCTCGGCCTCGCCCGACGTCTGAGAGTTGGCTCCGCCTCGCCCGACGTCTTAAGGATGGCTTCGCCTCACCCAACGTCTAAGGACTGGCTCCGCCTCGCCCGACGTCCGAGGGCTGTCTCCGCCTCGTTCGACGTCTGAGGGCTGGCTCCGCCTTGCCCGACCCCCGAGGGTTGGCTCTACCTCGCCCGACGTCTGAGGACTGGCTCTGCCCCGCCCGACGTTTGAGGACTGGCTCCGCCTCGCCCGATGTCTGAGGACTGGCTCCGCCTCACCCGACATCTAAGGGATAGCTCTGCCTTGCCTGACCCTTAAGGGTTGGCTCCGCCTCGCCCGACGTCTGAAGCATGGCTCCACTTCGCCCGACGTCTGAGGACTAGCTCCGCCTCGCCCGACGTCTACGCGCTACTCCTTCCTAACGACACACGTAGATAAGGTAGGGCACTCAAGTCAACTGTAATATCGAGGACCATACCCTGCATGCCTACAGGAAAGTACCGTCAGGATATGACAAGAAGGGCGCTTTGAGACCTTCCAGGCATGTCAGAGCCCAAACAGTGTTGTAGGTGCCGACATTTTTCTTACAGTGTTGCGGGCGTCGCCATTTGCCCTCGGGCATGGATCCTGACGGAAGCTCACAACAACCACTACGATCTAGGAGGAAACTCGCATCACCTACAGTAATGGACGTGCGGTCACTACGTTGTCTGCTCCCTGTATGGTCGTGGATCAGTACCCTGGTCCGTCGCGCCGCCTGTTGGGGAGGGATGGGAAGTGACAACTTACTAACAATGCCAGGACATGACATCATCAGCGGACAGACGCCCAGCGCGGTCCTATCAAGATCAATGGACCTGTACCAAGCGTGGGGCTATCTCTGGCACCACCTGCCATGTCAGCAGGGCCCGCACAGAGGAAAACGAAGACCTGGCATCTTTGAAGGACCTCCTTTGCCTCTGGTTTTTCTTCTTTCTCCCATCTATAATCACTGCTCTCCCTTGGCCTATAAAAGGGAAGACAGGGAACCCCACTAAAGGGATCAATTCAACACATCACGCATCACCTCACACATAGCTGAGAAGCGACCAAGCTCCCAGCACCCATTCAACCTTTCCATCAGAGACTTAGGACCTGTCCCTCTCTCGCTCATTTGTAACTCCTACTACAAACTTTTCAGTGCTAATAACACGAGCATCAGCCATGAATAGGACATAGGGACATTCTGCCCGAACTAGTATAAACCTTATATCTTTTTAGCATACCATCCGGGCTAGACGCGTAATAACACAAATTTACTCATTGGTATTTATTTGAAACACCGACAGTTGGCGCCAGATAGGGGGCCTTTGCGCGTTCCAACATTAACATCAGGCCACGGATGGCTAGCCACGGTACCAGCTGGGCCCCGGGCGCACACGTGCGCTTTGGGGACCTGGATTTCATCACCATGGTGGGAGGAGAGTTGGCATTGGCTCATGCCGCCGTCCAACCTCTCCCCTCCATTAGCCTCGACTATGGGAGGCTTGAGCGCTAGCTCGGCGTCTCCCTGGGACCCCAATCGTCTAGGGAGGACCTGTGCCACCTCACCTTCTCTTACGCCAACAACATGGCGTGGCTCGCCGAAGGGGAACCCCTCTCTCTGAAACACCTCATACGGAGCGCCCCGACAGTGCTTCAGTTTGGTCTCCGCAACACCACGGCGACTGTTAGCCGCCTTGTGGCACAACGCATGATTCCACCTCCCACGAACGATGAATTCATAGGGGGTGATCAAACACGTCATGGAATCTTTCCATGACCTCCTAGCAGAGGAGCCAGAGTCGCCCGCTGGCTCTGACTCTAGCAGGGGGAGTCATCACCTCTCTCATGAATGTTTCATGATGGGTACCCCTGAGGGGGAGGCTACCCCAACAAATGACCTCGACGATGGAGCCGAGAGGGAGACAGCGGCCACACCTCCCATGCAGGTGGAGCAGCTGAAAGCCTGACACTGAGAGATCGAGGAAGCACGACTCTAGCTCGAGCAAGAATACGCGGAGCTTGATCGAGAGATCGAGCGCTGTGGAGACGGTGGGCGTGCACGCGCCATGGCCCGTGATGTGAACCAGAGGATCATCGCAGACGATGAAGCCCTCCCTTGCTTCACTCGGGCAAGCCAGAACATCACTGCTACGGTGGCCTTGCTCCATGATCTTCTAGAGGCCACGACGCCCGGCGATCATCGGGCTCACCATGAGATTTGCATGCTACTCGATCGTGCGGCTACGTAGCAGACCGAGAGCTCATTGTCTCGGTGACACGAGCTTGACACCAACCAACACACACTCTCCGAATGCCCCAGTAGGGATGCGTCGGTCCACCAGTCGCCACAAGGCGACAGGCAGCGCACCGTAGTCCTGGTACATCAGCGTCTTGGCCGCAACTATGACGCACGCGACACCCTTGACGCTCGTAGGCGTAGCCATGATGACCAAAGAGAGGGAGCTAGCCGTGGCTATCACCCTTGCCATGGCGGATGCTACGACAGCGGCGAGGACCGAAGCCCGAGCCCTAGCCTATCGGGGCCTCAGGCCTTCAGCCGACATATCCTCAACATCGCCTTCCCACCAAGGTACCGGCCACCAACCAACATCCCAAAATACTCTAGGAAGACGAACCCCAGACTATGGCTCGAGGATTATCGGCTTACCTGCCAAGCCGGTGGTGCGGATAATGATGATTTCATTATCCGCAACCTTCCATTGTTCTTGGCCGATTCAGCACAAACATGGTTAGAACACCTGTCGTCCAACAGAATCCAGAGTTGGGCAAATCTAAAGGAGATCTTTGTGGGGAACTTATAGGGCACATACAAGCGCCCTAGGAACCTGTGGGACTTTAATAACTACCAATAGAAGGCCGGTGAGACCCTCCGTGGGTATATCCAGTGTTTCTCCCGGTAGTGCAACGAGCTACCTAACGTCGCCGACATCGACGTTATAGGAGCTTTCTTGTCTGGGACCACCTGCAAGTCTCTGGTTCACAAGCTAGGATGCAAGGGCCCGCGAACCACCAAGGAACTCCTAGACATTGCCCATCAGCCAAACCTCAAGCAAAGAAGCGGTCAAAGCGATCTTCGACCACCTCAAAGGCAAGATGAGGCAAGACGATGACGCCGGCGAAGGCACCTCCAATTGTCCCGCCAAGAAGAAGAAAAAACAATGGTGCGAGGGCTCACTCATGGCTGTCGATGACCGCAGGGGTGGTCGGAAGCCCACGGAGGGCACACCGAACCACTTTGAGAAACTGCTCGAGGGACCATGCCCAAACCATGCCTTTCCTGTTAAGCATTTGTACAAGGACTGCGGCCTCATGAGGCGGTTCTTGTTCGGAGGCTCGAACAAAGGGGAGCACGGGGAAGGACCCTAACCCGACCACGAACAACGCCGAGGGGAAAGATGATGGCTTTTCGACACCAGATGGCTGCCTCATGATCTTCAGGGGATCAGTGGCGTACGACTCCAAGCGCCGCCAGAAGGTCGCACGTCACGAGGTCTATACGACTGAATCGGCCACGCATGCCTTCCTCCGATGATCAGAGTCCGCCATAACCTTCGATTGGACTAACCACCCAAAGAGTGTCTTGCAACCAGGGAGATATCCATTCGTGGTTGACCCGATCATTGGTACGAAGCAGCTCACCAAGGTACTGATGGATGGGGGTAGCGGCCTCAACATCATGTACGCCGAGACGCTCGACGCCATGGGCATCGACCGAGCGCGCATCCGGCCGACTAGAGCACCTTTCCATGGCATCATACCTAGAAAGCAGGCCATGCCACATGGGCAGGTCGATCTGCCCGTCACCTTTGAGGGACCGTCCAACTATAGGACGGAGACACTCACCTTTGAAGTGGTTGGGTTCCACGGAACCTATCACGCCATCCTAGGATGACCATGCTACGCGAAGTTTATGGCCATCCCCAACTACACCTACCTCAAGCTAAAGATGTCGGGCCCAGGCGGGGTCATCACCATCGGCACCTCCTTTCAGCATGCCTATGAGTGCAAAGTCGAGTGATGCGATCACGCCGCAGCGATCATCACCTCCGGAGAGCTCGCGGCCCTCAGGCAGGAGGTCGCCGAAGAGGCACCTGACCCCAAGCGGTCAACCAGGTCCTTCGAGACAGCGGAAGGCTATAAGGAGGTCCTCATAGACCCTGGGAGCACCGAGGGCAAAACGGTGCGTGTTGGTACCATGCTTTCCTCTGAATAGGAAAGCGCAATCGTTGGCTTCCTCCATGCCAATAGAGACAACTTTGCATGGAAACCCTCGGACATGCCAGGCATTTTGAGGGAAGTCGCTTAGCACACCTTGAAAATCCACCCAGGCTCCAAGCCAGTGAAGCAACACCTGTGTCGCTTCGACGAGGGGAAACGTTGGACCATCGATGAAGAAATCACAAAGCTTTTGGTGGCCGGATTCATCAAGGAAGTATACCACCTAGAGTGGTTAGCCAATCCTGTTCTTGTATGAAAGAAGAGTGGGAAATGAAGGATGTGTGTTGACTACAAAAGCCTCAACAAAGCGTGCCCAAAGGATCCATTTCCTTTGCCGCGCATAGACTAAATAGTTGACTCTACCTCAGGGTGCAAAACCCTCTACTTCCTTGATGCGTACTCTAGATACCATCAAATCACGATAAAAGAATCTGACCAGCTCACAACATCTTTTATCACCCCCTTCGGATTGTTCTGCTACGTCACCATGCCATTCGGTCTGAAGAATGCCAGGGCTACATAACAGCGTTGTATGCTTAAGTGTTTCAGGGACCTCATCTGGCGGACCATTGAGGCCTACATTGACAACATTGTGGTCAAGTCCAAACCGGCTGACCACCTCATAGCCGATCTTGAGCAGACCTTTACAAAACTCCAAGCAAATGGCATCAAACTCAATCCCGAGAAGTGCGTTTTCAGGGTCTCGAGGGGCATGCTGCTTGGTTTCATCGTCTCCGAACATGGCATCAAAGCCAACCCAGAGAAGATCTTAGCCATCATGAGGATGGCCCTGATTCAGAACATAAAGGGAGTACAACGAGTTATAAGGTGCCTCGTCACGCTTAGTCGCTTCATCTCATGTCTCGGTGAATGAGGTCTCCCCTTTATCGACTTCTGAAGAAGGCCGACCACTTCGAATGGATGTCCGAGGCCTAGGAGGTACTTGACATGGTCAAGCTACTTCTGATGAAGGCCCTGATCCTGGTTCCTCCTATCAATGGAGAACCCCTTCTACTCTACATTGCGGCCACCATGCAAGTGGTCAACGCCGCCCTAGTAGTGGAGTGGGAAGAAGAGGGGCACGCCCCCAAAGTATAGTGCCCTATGTACTTCATTAGCAAGGTCCTATCTGACTTAAAGACCCACTACCCCCAAATCTAGAAGCTTTTGTACACCGTCCTCATCACCAAGAGGAAGCTATGCCACTACTTCGAGTCACATCCGGTGATGGTCATGACATCCTTCCCCCCTCGGCGAGGTCGTCCAAAACCAAGATGCCACGGGAAGAACCACGAAATGGGCACTCCAGTTGATGGGTTAGGGCATTACGTATGCCTCCCAGATGGCCATCAAGTCTTAGGTGTTAGCTGATTTCATCACGGAATGGACCGAGGTCCAAATGCCATGAGCGGTCGTCGATCAAGAGTACTGGATGATGTACTTCAATGGATCGCTGATGAAGAAGGGCGCCAACGCGGGGCTATTATTTGTGTTGCCCCTCGGGGTACGCATGAGATACATGGTCCATCTCCATTTCCCCTCCTCCAACAATGTGGCCGAATATGAGGCGCTTGTCAACGGCCGACGCATTGCCATCGAGTTGGGCATCCGACGCCTCGACATTCAAGGAGATTCCTAGCTGATCGTCGACCAAGTCATGAAGGAGTCAAGCTACCATGATGCCAAGATGGCCACATACTACCAAGAAGTCTGCCTGTTGGAGGACAAGTTCAATGGCCTCAAGCTTAATCATATCACGAGGCACCTCAATGAGGTAGCCGACATGCTTGCAAAAGCAGTATCCGACCGAGAGCCGGTGCCAATGGGTGTCTTCACCAGTGACCAGCACAAGCCCTCAGTTCGCTATGAGGGGTTAGAACAAGGCAGTGATGGTCCATCCAATCTAGGCCCAGGGGCTGACCAACTGTCGGCTACATCCAGCCCTGAAGTCATGGAGCTCGAAGAGGAGCCAACGATAGAGCCCGGCCCTCTGGTCAACTAGAGGACACTCTACCTCGACTACCTCATCCATGACGTGCTACCGATGGATAAGACAGAGGCTTGATGGCTCGCACGTCATGCTAAGTCCTTTGTTCTTATAGAGGGCGAACTCTACAAGTGAAGCCACACTGGGATCCTACAGCGCTGCATCTCCATCAAACAGGGGAAGCATTTGTTGAGCGATATCCATGGTGGCGTCTACGGTCACCATGCCATGCCCAGAGCCCTGGTTGGAAATGCATTCCAACAGAGCTTATACTGGCCCACCGTTGTAGCCGATGCCGAGCAGATCATATGTACCAGCGAAGGGTGTTAGTACTACGCTCGTTGGATTCACTTACCGGCCCAAGCACTCCAAACGATCCCTATCACATGGCCATTCATGGTATGGGGGCTTGATCTGATCGGACCTCTTAAGAGGGCGCCCGGAGGCTATACCCACCTGCTTGTCACCATAGACAAGTTTACAAAGTGGATAGAAGCTCGGTCGATCTCCATGATCAAGTTCGAGCATGCCATGTTGTTCTTCCTCGACATCATCCATCGCTTTGGAGTCCCAAACTCCATCATCATGGACAATGGCACATAGTTCACTAGAAAAAAGTTCCTTCTATTCCACGATGAATACCACATCCGGGTCAATTGGGCCACCGTCGTGCACCCCCGAATGAACGGGTAGGTCGAGCACGCAAACAGCATGGTCCTTCAAGGCCTCAAGCCCAGGATCTTCAACTGGTTGAACAAGTTCGGCGGGCGCTGGGTCACCGAGCTTCCTTAAGTACTCTGAAGCCTAAGGACAACCCCTAGTCAAGCCACTAGCTACACACCTTTCTTCATGATCTACGGTTCTAAGGCCATCCTCCCAACCGACCTCGACTATGGAGCACCAAGGATCAGGGCGTACAACCAATAGGGAGCCAAGGAATCCCATGAGGATGCCATGGACTAGCTAGACAAAGCATGCGATGTTGCCCTCCTCTGATCGGCCAAGTACCAATAGGCGTTGCAACGGTACCACAGCTGACATGTGCCGGGTCGAGCCTTCAACGTCGGAGACTTGGTCCTCCGCCTCATATAGAGCAACAAAGACCGCCACAAGCTCTCCTCACCGTGGGAGGGACCGTACGTAGTTGCGGAGGTGCTTCGTCTAGGCACCTACAAACTCAAGACCATCGATGGCGAAATCTTCACCAATGCCTAGAACATCGAGCGGCTACATCGCTTTTACCCTTAATAAACACAAACTTTCTCTTATCTGTTTTGTTATCCAACTCCCTAATTTTTTAGTAACATCCAACCCCAGCAACAGCAAGGGGTCGGATCTCACTTAGGGGCCGATATGAGCATATTTATCCGGCAAACATTTTTTGTGCCTGCCCCCTTTTTTTACGTTAGGACCTAGGAGCTAGGTTTACAGGAGCATAACTAGTTGGACTGTGGGATACCCACGCCCTAGCTGCTATGGTGTCTTTGCTCACCAGTGTAATCAGAATTGGCTCACCCACACTCTGAGCTTTTATGACCTTAACAACAAAAAGGGTCAGAATCACTAACTCTTTATGCAAAAAGGGGAGAAGAGCTAAGAGACCATTTGCTCCACCAAAATTCAAAAGCTTGTCCATTTGTGACAAGTTCTCTTCACTTGGCTTATCTACCTAAACTAAATTATTGCGCAGGATGTCCTCATTCTCTATTTCTATAGGAAAAACTTGTCTCAACAAGTAAAATGAGTCGATCGGATGGCTTGGCCGCTAACGAAAAGCGGGTAAGGAGCAGACATGTCATGCTCATATCTAGTAGAGGTTTTCTGAACCCATCACTCTTACCATCGAGGTAAAACGGGTGCCCAGGTCAATCAAACGGCTCCAAACCGCCGCCGAGAAACAAGCACCCTTTGTTACTTACTTTACGTATTAATTTCGATATCGAGCCTCCGACCCCAGCAATGCGGGGGGTCGGACATCGCTTGGGGGCTGGTGGAAGTGTCTATTCACTAGACATTCTCTTTGCTCGATCCCTCCTTACATTTAAAAACTGGAGGCACGATGTGCGGGCGCAAAATTTGAGTAAGCCTGGTCGGACCGCTAGGACCCTACGCCCCAGCGACCACGACGTTTTTGTCCACAAGCGCGATCAGAGTCTTTGTCTCTACACTCTAAACCTTAACCTCCACCTTCTCGGGAAGGGTTTGGAGAGGCCTACCTATGGAATCTCCATCACTGAGAGACTATCATGTCACCCCAAGTCGATCGAACGGCTTGGGCTACTGCCGAGAGACAGATACAAAAGACTAGGATGCTCATACAGGTTACATCGGCCCCATCACGAACATCGGACCCAGACCCTACACGGACAGATCCGGTAAGAGCTCCCAGAACCCATCACTTGTGTCATCAAGGTAACATTACCAACCCCCGCTTTTTCTTTACATTCGTTCATTCATACATTCATCTTATACATCCAAACATTACATATGCAATTGCTGCATCATAATGCTTCACGTCGCGTCATGAAGCGGTAGTCGTCTCATTCAATATGAGCGGTGACTGACTGAGGTTCGAAGGCCGGCCCATGAAGGGCTTGAGGCCACCTTGTGTCAAAACAGAGCTAGGGGAGAAAAACTGAGATGAGCCCCAGTGGCCTTGCCTAACCCCGCTTAGAAGCGGACAGGGACATCTCGACCTTTCTTGTTCGATTCTAACCTCGAGCCAAGCCCACAGAATCTCCATCGAGGCAAGACCAACGGGCCACCCAAGCCCAATGAACGGCTCAGGTATCTGCTGAGAGGCAGGTTAAGAAGTAGTGGAATGCCACATGAGGGCTCTGCTGACCCCGTTAGTGGATGATGGACTCGGACTCCACTCAAACGTACCCGTTATCGAACTCATCAAGCATGACACTCGAGCCGTCGAGGCAAGTGTCATTAGCTTAGCCCCTCTGGTTGTGGAAACCAAGGATGGGGTGACGCATGAAACATGGTTGACCCCTACCGAACCCCACGGGGCTCGAGGGCTCAAGTCACTCGATCTAGATCGAGAGACCAAGGTTCGAAGGTCGGCTCGTGAAGGGCCCAAGGCCGCCTCACGTTGAACAAAAGCTAAGGGGGGAAAACATAGATGAGCCCTAGCAGCCTTTGCCTATCCCGCCTAGAAGCGAACAAGGTCATCTCAACCTTCTCGTTCGATCTTAACTTCTAGTCGAGCCCATAGAATCCCCATTGAGGGGGAATCTATTGGAAGATGGGTTAAGGAGCAACAGAATGCCACATGAGGGTTTTGCCAACTCCGTCACAAGCAACAGAACCAGACTCCATTTGAACATACCCATTAGCGAGCTCACCGAGTGCGTCACTCAAGCCATCGAGGCCAGTAAAGGTAACTCAACCCCTCCGGCTATGGAAACCATGGATGGGGCGACAGTCATAAAAATGAGCCGACCCTCGACTGAATCCCCATTACGCATGGGGGCTCAGGGAAGGTTGGACTTGTGAGGAGACTGAACACATGGTCACAGAATGACAACTAAGATCCTAGGGAGGGGGTATGTGTGAATACAAGAGAAGCTTTCTCCTACTAAGTTTCGCTATCCTCTCCTCAATTTTTAGTGACATCCAACCCCAGCAACGGCAAAGGGTCGGATCTCACTCGGGGGCTGATGAAGGTATAAGTACACCTTTTCTAAAACAGTTGCCATGTGAGACCTCTTCCTCACGCTAAGCCTAGCGGCAAGGTTTGTGGAAACGAACAACTGAGCATCCCTGGTCAGACAGCAAAAAGCCTATGCCTCGGTGGCTACGGTGTCTTTGCTCACCAGCATGATCAAAGTTCCGCTCTTACACCTTAGGCCCTACGGTCTTAACGAATGGAAGGGTCAGAATGCATGAGCCCCTTTTTTCGCATACAAAAAGGGAAGAAAACAAGTTCAATCAAACAAAACGAAGTTACAAAATTGTTTTTATGATACATAAAGGTCGGCACTTGTCCATAGATTACAATAATGTTCATCCGACCTATTTGACTAGCTAGCCCCTCGGGGGGAGAACTATGTCTTCAACTCTATCCGCCAGATCCCACGCAAGAGGAGCCACCGCCGTCTCTATCTCGTCTAGCTCGGAGGCTTCATAGCCAGGTGCGAAATAGAGGCTCATTGTCTCCAAGTCAATGTTGTCCACGTAATGCGAACGAGCAATCACAAAGGCTTGGGCGACCCCAGCACGAAGAGCATCCCTATCGAGCTAGCACACCCGTGTCAGGATATCAATGGCACAGGCCGCAAGCGAGCTGGTCCCCTCTGACCGCACCACCTCCAAGTCATCACAGACCACTTCAAGGCAGCGCTCGGGAGATTGAGCTCATTGCACTCCGCCTAAAGGTTCCTCCTCACCTCAGTGAGCTCCATAGCCAGCCCAGCAGAGATGCCCTTGGCCTCTAGCCTCTAGGTTGTCGCGGTTCTGAGCTCGGCCTAGAGGGAGCCGATCCTCTGCTGCGCCTTGTCGCGCTCTCGGATGGCCTAGTCACGCTCCTCGTAGGCCATGCTATGCTCCGAGTGGGGCCTCCCCGCGGTCTAGAGTAGCTCGTATCGCTCCTTACACAGCCAGGCAACCGCCTTAGCATCCTGACTCACCCTCCACACTAGGGCTGCAAACTTCTCTTCGGCAACTAGCTTCAGCTCCCGCTCCTTCTCAGCCTTAGCTAGGAGGTCAAGGATCTGCTGGAGGGTCTCAGTGTCCCTTTGGAGCAATTGGTCCTGCTCCCTCCTGACTCTGGTGGCCTCCTCCTCATCTCGCTGCACCCTCGCCGATAGGGCCTCGAACGCTTTCTTGGTCTCCTCCTCATGTCGATGGGCCTCAGCCTCCCGCAGTCGGAGATTGTCCGCCTCCTCAGCTAGGGGAGTCAGCTCAGTCACCCTCTATTGGGCAGTAGCAAGCTAAGCGGCCACATCCCCACATAGCTGGGCCTCTTTGACGAGGCGGTCCCAGTTCTCCTTCTGCTTGCGAAGGAATTAGGATTTCTCTCGGCTGCGAGAGATAAGGGACTAAAAAAGATGACGGTCAGAACACAAAAATACATGAAGAAAAAGGAGGGCAAGAGGCAAGATTGAGTGAAAACCCGGCCAGTGGCAATGATGACTTCGCACAGGGTGCCCCTAGCATGGTCCAAGGCTTTTATCGCAGCCACAATCCCCTCATCAAGACTCTCCTGCTCCATGCTCTTAGTAGCATCATTGAGGGCAAAGAGTGTCGACGTTGGGTCTTGTGGGTTCATCCACCGGAGCAGGGGCTCGCCCTGTGAGGGCAAATGGCTGCCCCCCGATGTCATGGCCAGGGATGATTCCCCGCCGATCCACTCCCCCACCGCCGCAATGTCCAAGGACCCCTCGGCCGCGTCCCCCTCCGTCCGGCCCACATTGGCCGCCGTCACTTGGGCCACCGACGGCACGGATTGTGCCACTTCCTCAGGCACCGCCACGGCTACATCTAGCTATGCCTGGCTTGTCGCGGTCGCTGCCACCTCCACCTGCATCGGCGGGCCTCGATCGACGGCGTCGTGCCCACCGCAGTTGGCGCCACAAGCGCGAGCGGCAGCTCCGTCCGCTCCGACATTGGCAATGAAATTGCCTCCATCGCTGGTTGCTCGGTGACCTTCGAGGGTGCTTCCTCAGCCTCGATGCTCGCTTGTCCCACCGAGGGCATGGGTGCCCCCACGAGCAGCGCCTCATCGGCTGGCGACGCAGTCACACCGGCACCGCTCCTGCCCAAGACGGGTGCGACGTCGGCCGACGACCGCCGCCTCGCCTGAAGGCCGATGGTCTTCTTGGGCGCCAGCACCAAAAAGTTGCCCCGTCTCAAGATGGTGCAAGACACAAAATCAAGAGGGGCAGCCGCATTGTCCCATGAAGGCTCCATCGCCTCCTTGATGCGTTGTGCGACTTCAGAGGGGGAGAGCGCTTGAAAGGTCCTAATGGCTAGAGGGGGGGGGTGAATAGCCTAATAAAATTTCTACAACAACACTTAACAAAGTGGTTAGACAATTATGAGGCGAAGCGAGTGTTGCGCTAGCCTACTTAAAATGCAAGCCACCTACCACAATTCTAGTTTAGATAGTGTCTATTCACACAATAGCAAAGACACTATTCTATGTTAGTGTGCTCTCAAAGACTAACTAAAGAGCCACACCAACCAAGCAAGCAAGCTCTCACAACTAGCTACACTAAAGAGCTTGTCAACTAGTTTGCGGTAAAGTAAAGAGAGTGATTAGGATAGTTATACCGCCGTGTAGATGAAGTACCAATCAATCACAAAGATGAATAACAATGGAGACCAATCACCTCGGAATCAAAGGATGAACACAATGATTTTTACCGAGGTTCACTTGCTTGCCGGCAAGCTAGTCCTCGTTGTGGCGATTCACTCACTTGGAGGTTCACGCACTAATTGGCTTCACACGCCAAACCCTCAATAGGGTGCCGCACAACCAACACAAGATGAGGATCACACAAGCCACGAGCAATTCACTAAAGTACCTTTTGGCTCTCCGCCGGGGACAAGGTCAAGAACCCCTCACAATCACCATGATCAGAGCCGGAGACAATCACCACCTTCGCTCGACGATCCTCGCTGCTCCAAGCCGTCTAGGTGGCGGCAACCACCAAGAGTAACAAGCAAAATCCGCAGCGAAACATGATCACTAAGTGCCTCTAGATGCAATCACTCAAGCAATCCACTTGGATCACTCCCAATCTCACTATGATGATGAATCAATGATGTAGATGAGTGGGAGTTCTTTGGCTAGGCTCACAAGGTTGCTATGTCAATGAAAATGTGCAAGGGTTGTCCCTTGAGCCGGCCATGGGGCTATAAATAGAGCCCCAATCAAATAGAGCCGTTATACCCCTTCACTGGGCAAAACGCGCTCTGACCGGACGCTCCAGTCATACTGACCAGACGCTGGCCCTCAGCGTCCGGTCGCCCGATGGATGCCACGTGTCATCCCCTTCAAACGCTGTTCGTCAGATTCCAACGGCTATGAAGCTGACCGGACGCTCCGGTCAAAACTGACCGAACGCTGAAGCCCCAGCATCCGGTCGTTTCCAGTAAGCTCCCCGAGGCATGTTTTTTCGACCAGACGCGTCCGGTCCACCTTGACCGGACGTAGACCAGCGTCCGGTGCTCAAATCTACCCACTGTGCCGTCTGACAGCTCGACCGGACACAGCCTTTCAGCGTCCGGTCGCTGAGTGACCCAGCGTCCGGTCAGTAGACCGACGCCAGCATCATTTTGACCAACTCCATTTCAACTCTAACTTCTTCACCCTTGCTCAAATGTGCCAACCACCAAGAATTTTGCATCCGGCGCAATAGAAAATAGACATTTCATTTTTCCAAAAGAGAGGGACCCAAACCCATCTCAACCCTGCAAACACCTTGTGCACATGTGTTAGCATATTTTCACCAATATTTTCAAGGGTGTTAGCACTCCACTAGATCCTAAATGCATATGCAATGAGTTAGAGCATCTAGTGGCACTTTGATAACCGCATTCCGATACGAGTTTCACCCCTCTTAATAGTACGGCTATCAAACCTAAATGTGATCACACTCTCTAAGTGTCTTGATCACTAAAACAAAATAGCTCCTATGGTTTATACCTTTGCCTTGAGCTTTTTGTTTTTCTCTTTCTTCATTTCAAGTTTAAGCCCTTGATCATCGCCATGCCATCACCATTGTCATGCTATGATCTTCATTAGCTTCTTCTACTTGAAGTGTGCTACCTATGTCATGATCACTTGATAAACTAGGTTAGCACTTAGGGTTTCATCAATTCACCAAAACCAAACTAGAGCTTTCAGCGCCTCCTCAGCAAGCGTCGTCTCGTTGAATGACGCCCTAGGCGCCATCGTGTACAGGGGAAGCGCGCGCCTCATCAGTGGAGCCACCCTTCTCGCATGGTAGGCGCTGATGATTCCTAACCCCTTTAGCCCCTTCTCCTTCAGGAAGTGGATGGCGGTGATATGGGCCTGGATCCTCTTCTTGTCCTTCTCTGGGACACCCCACTTCCTCTAAGAATCTAGGGCCTCTTCGATTAAGCGCATGGTAAACTCCAGCAAGGGGGCGGCATCATTGTTCTTGAGATAAAACCAATGCGAATGCCACCCCTTGTTGGAGGTCGACAGCCGCATTGCCGGGTAGTCACCGACCTGGTTATTCCGAAGCTGGATGCTGGTGCATCCCATCGGCATATTCAGCTCCTACCTCTTCTCCCTCTTCTTTTGGAGGGTGACAACAAAGAAGTGCCGCCATAGATCAAAGTGGGGGCTGATCCCTAGGAATCCCTCACACAGGGCGACGAACGTCGCCATGTGTTGGATCCCATTTGGGTTGAGGTGATGCAGCTCTATCTTGTAATAGAACAGTAATCCTCAAAGGAATCTGTGGGTGGGGGTGGCAAGCCCGCGCTCATGGAAGCATGCGAATAAGATGACGTAGCCATCAGGCGGTGATGACATGGCCTCCTTGTCGAGTAGCCACCACTCCTCTGTGGATAAGGCCCTCCAAGAGCTAGAGGGTGATTTCAGAGTGGCACCACGGCTCCATTAGAAGATGGGGTGGGTGGATGCGAACTTGACGACGGCTGAGACACGGATGCAGGGAGCTTAGGCGATTGGCGGCGAAGGTGGAAGATGCGAAGGCAATGAGGCAAAGTATGAAACCCTGGGGGCAAACCTTTTGGTTTTATAGGGGCGACGGATGCAAGGAAACCAACTGTCCACCTAGATCTCCATGCCCCCCACGATCTGCCACAATGTCATGCCATGGGATACGCGCACGCAATACCTATCCTTTCCTTCAGGAAACTCGCCGGACGTTTCACCTCCCTGGGCGGACCAGGACTCGTTACGAGTAAGAGGAATATGGATCAAAAGTGCATCTATGGCCCATCTAGGCCTAGGAGTCCGACAGTTGGCCCATCAACGGGTCCAACAGCCGCTCCAAACACCCATACGACAAAGGGTGGAAAGCGCTAGGCCCCGTGACTGGCCAGCGCCTAGGCGCACGAGCGCCACGGGCATCTCGGCCCATGATTGAGTCTCAGCCAGGCTTACCCTGACTGGATCCCCATGAATGGGATACCAGGACCCCAATCAAATTATCCAGCTAAACAACCATCAAAACTCACGACCACATCCGCGAAGGGTCCGACCTTGGCAAAAAGGGAATCGCCATCCCCAGGGCACACCGTGGGCGACAAGAGAAAGCCAAGGCTCATAGAGTCCTCCCTTTCGAAAAAACCTCTGAAGGAGTATTCTACTCCTCCGCAGGCTCGGGGGCAACACCCACTGGGTGCGCCCACGCGCACCCGCTGGCAAGTAGAAAAAGCTCCAAAGGAGTATTCTACTCCTTCGTAGGCTCGGGGGCTACACCCACCGGGTGCGCTCGGGCACATCCAATGGCAAGTCAAAAGATCCCTCAGACAATTCTACTCGAATCGCCCGAGGGCTTGGAGGCTACTGTCGGGGACCAATACTAAGGTACCCAAAGAAGAGGAGTTAATACCCATCAACGCTAAATTCATCGAAGCGATCAAGAACATGACTATATTTCCCAGTAGGCCCTGCCTCATCCAAGCCACCAAGGCCGTAGGCTCTGTTTCGTCCAACCCCCAAGGGTTGGGAATGCCTCAGGCTGACACCTAAGGGATGGCTCCGCCTCGCCCGACGTCTGAGAGCTAGCTCCACCTCGCCCGACCCCCGTGGGTTGGCTCCGCCTCGCCCGACATCTGAAGGATGGCTTCGCCTCGCCCGACGTTTGAGGACTAGCTCCACCTCGCCCGATGTCTGAGGGCTGTCTTTGGCTTGCCCGACATCTAAGGGCTGGCTCCACCTCGCTCGACCCTCGAGTGTTGGCTCCACCTCGCCCGACGTCTGAGGACTGGCTCTGCCTCGCCTGATGTCTGAGGGCTGGTTCTGCCTCACCCGACCCCCAAGGGTTGGCTCTGCCTCGCCCGACGTCTGAAGGTTGGCTCCGCTTCGCCTGACATCTGAGGACTGGCTCCACCTCACCCGACGTCTGAGGGCTGGCTCTGCCTCTCCCAACATCTACGCGCGACTCCTTCCTAACGACACGCGTAGATAAGGCAGGGCACTCAAGTCAACTGCAATACCGAGGACCATACCCTGCACGCCTATAGGAAAGTACCATCAGGATATGACAAGAAGGGCGCTTTGAGACCTTCTAGGCATGTTAGAGCCCAAACAGTGTTGTAGGCGCCGACATTTGTCTTACAGTGTTGCAGGCGCCACCATTTGCCCTCGGGAGCAGATCCTGACAGAAGCTCACGACAACCACTACGATCCATGAGGAAACTCGCATCACCTACAGTAATGGACGTGTGGTCACTACGCCGTCTGCTCCCTGTATGGCCGTGGATCAGCATCCTGGTCCGCCGCATAGCCCGCCGGGAGGGATGGGACGTCACAACTTGCTGACAATGTCAGGATATGACATCATTAGCGGACAGACACCCAGCGTGGTCCTATCAGGATCAGTGGACCTATACCCAACTTGAGGCTATCCCTGGCACCGCCTACCATGTCATTGGGGCCCGCACAGAGGAAAAGGAAGACCCAGCATCTTTGAAGGACCTCCTTTGCCTCTGGTTTTTCTTCTTTCTCCCATCTGTAACCACTGCTCTTCCTTGGCCTATAAAAGGGAAGGCAGGGAACCCCACTAAAGGGATCGATTCAACACATCACGCATCACCTCACACATAGCTAAGAAGTGACCAAGCTCCCAGCACCCATTCGACCTTTCCATCAGAGACTTAGGACATGTCCCTCTCTCGCCCATTTGTAACCCCTACTATGAACTTTTCAGTGTTAATAACACGAGCAGCAGCCATGAACTGAACGTAGGGACATTCTGCCCGAACCAGTATAAACCTTGTGTCTTTTAGCATACCATCCGGGCCAGACGCACAATAACATAAATTTACTCATTGGTGACCATAGGCTGGTCCACCATGGACCGAGCGCACATTGCAGCCGTGTGCACGTCACATGGTACACCAAGTGCACTCGCGTTCGAAAAAGGCAGAGAGCTCTCCGCTCCTCGGCCCTCAAGTGTTCGACGCGCGGTTCTAGAGGGCTCACCAGTGATGTGGTCGCTCGGCGGGGGCGGGGTCTCTCCTTGCTAGTTGCTTGATCCAAAGTGAGTTTGAGATAGATCTAGTGCATTTGCTTAGTTGATTCTCATGGCATTAGTTCATCGTTTGGTCTACGGGTTTCTTGTTACTCTTGGTGGTTGCCGCCACCTTGACGGTTTGAAGCAACGAGGAATTCAAGCACCATGTTGGTGATTGTTCAGTGGCTTGAATTGGTTAATTTGTGAGGGGTCTTGTGCTCTCACCCCGCGGAAGATCATGATGGGCAACTCTAGTGGAATGCTTGTGGCTAGTTGGAGTGCTCTTTTGTTGGTTGATTCTTGTGGAACCCAAGTTGTAGATCAAGCTTAAGAGGCTTGTTAGCGCGTGAATCACTTACCTAGAGACTCGCCACATTGGGGATTAAGTTGCTGCAAGCAACCGAACCTTAGATGAAAAATTAATTGTCATCTCTCTTGTCTGGATTGTTTGTGTTGCTCTTCTAGTTTAGCTCACTAGTGTAGTTTCTTTAGTTGCTAGCTTTTGTGTGGTTGAGTGCTTTAGTAGTAAAACCAACTTGCTACTGGAATTGTCTAGGATACTTGCGTTTGGGTGCAATAGAGCTTGACAAAGTAGTTGCTATTAGGATCTCTTATTGTAATAACTACTTTGATCTAGTGTTTGTGCAATTGTAGAAAATTTTTATAGATTATTCACCCCATTCTGGCCATCTAGCTAGATCCTTTCAGCTTTCCATTTTGTCGTTGATAATTCGATGACCCATTGTCAGAGACTTCAGTCATGGACAACACTTTTACTTATTTATCCTATTTTTTACAAATTAAAAATTAAATAAACATACATCTATTACCTCCTAAGAAGTAACAGATGATTCTAATCATCTGATCTATTTAAATGGATGGCTCCCAGTAATTTGGTAGTACCACAGTAAAGCCTGTGACTACGTATCAATGCAAAGAAGAAGCAAACATCTATATCACATACTCACATCTATAATAAGATATTAAATGTCATGAGAACAGTTTAAGCAAGCCTAGGAATGCCTCTATATTTATAAATCAGGCACACATTTAAGCTGTTAAATTCTCATCGGCAACTCCATTGCTGCAACCTGGATGTACATGATCGATCAATTCGGTATGAGCTTGAAGTGTGGCTTGTCCATGGACGGGGAAGGGTCATAGCTGCTGTAATCGTTCGTCTTGACCTTGAGCATCCGAGCTTGCACCAATGGCACTAGTGCTTCCTTCTGTTCAGTTCGTGCTGCCTACATATTGATTTTCACATACAAGTGAGCAAAACGGGTAGATAATTTTTGCCTGAAAAAGCTAGATATATATGAAGCCCATATAGAACTCAGGGAGATGAAAGGAGCGTTTTGGAAAGCCTGTCAGTTTAGTTTTCCTGCTATGTACCTCTCCTTGTTGACGTAGGGCATCTTGATCCATCAAGAAACTGTAGTGTCTCCCTGAAAGAAGAAACCATCACACCAGTGAAAACCATGAAGAGTCAAACGTATTTCCTCCAAAAAAAAAAGATAATCACACATTCACACCTCCGATCCTACACATAACTGGAATCTATTATTTAGTTCCTTCACCAGATATGCATGCTTTCCAAGATCTACTTATCTTGTATCTTGTTGAAACTTAATATAAACTAGGCCGGACCAGCTGGATGGAGCTTGTTTTAGAGCGAGGTAAAACAGGACATTGAGTACTCAATAACCATATCTTTACGGATTCAAGGCTTGAATCATGGAAAACAAACTCAAGGACCTCTAGGAAGAAGAAAGAACTACTCGCACAAACCAGCAAATGAAGTCGAGAACAAGGCGAAGGTGATGAAAGCAAAGAGGTGGCCAGATCTCCATGGGCATGGCAGCGTCCCCATTTCTGAAATCATGCACTGGATATACTCTGGTAACACGCTCAAAACATGAACCTGAAGCGAGGTGAAGTGAAGCAGGCCTTATTTTTGCCCCACCTTTCTTTGGCCACGGCAGCCTAATATATAACCAGTCAGCTGGGCAATCTCTAGTCTGCAACAGATGCTAATCCCACTTCCTCTTAACAAGTTCCAAGGGAAAAGGGATTTGAGAATTTTCTGTGGGCAGAGTGTCAGGCTGTCACATGCTTTCTGCTGCATGGAATTTTAAGGATGGGGTAATCATGGTTGGTCTATGCTTGCTTACTACTTTTTAAATATCTGTATAGTACTCCCTCCATTCCCAATTATATGACGTTTTGGCTTTTCTAGATACGTATACTTAGATATATACATTATGGCTAGATATATGGTAAAAGCAATGTATCTAGAAAAGTCAAACCGTCTTATAATTTGGAACCGAGGGAGTACTTGACAATTGGAACTGGACAAATGTCTTCTATCAGTTACAGTAATAATTTCTTTTATACTGCTTCTCCAGTACATCAGCACATGTTTTTTTAGGAATGGCTATTGTAGTTTGATGATGTGATTTCTGCCTGTTGTTGCTGGCATGCGCAATTCAAAGCTGGTTGTATGTGTTCTTTCTTTCGGTAATTTTTTTTATTTTGAATTTAAGAGATTATTCTACATGCTGAGGAATATGATTACCAGTGTTAGCTAGCGTTGCGTTTCAAACTAGTGGGACAAAAAATAGTAGGTCGATAGGACACCAGGATCTTCAGTATCTGCATGAAGAAATTTGATTCCTTCACCCTTTTCTTGTGTAACTAATTTATCGTCACCGGTAAACCTAGAATAATTAATCCTCTCAAAAGCATAGTAGGTTGTTAAAAGAGGCAAGTTGGCTGAAATGAGAAACAGCTGCACAGTGCGTCACATTGTTCAGTATACACATTGGGATAGACATGAAACAGTGGTCACGCTGGCTCTCGTTTTTGCCACCACCGTATAGTTAGTGTTCACACGTTCCATCATCATGTCATGGGGAACACCTCAAAGGTAGAGCAGTGGCATGGAGATAGATCAAAGGGGAAAGGCCTGCCACTGCCAGCCTAAAAGAATTGCCACCGACGATTTAGCGACCGGCCGCTTCTCATTGCTTTTGTAGATATGCACGATTTTTGCCCAATGGAAGCACTATGTTGCGGAATCAGGCAGACGGAATACTGCAGGGGAAAGACACAATGCAAAGTGGCCTTGATGATACCCTGATAGAATGTGACCATCACCATGAACAACGATGCAAAGCATATTGTCACAAGAGGGGCAGTAGTGGAGGATAAAGCAGGAGCTCCACTACGGGGTGAGTGCTCTGAACAGTGACATTGTGATAACATGATCCGCACTATCAGAAATATAGAACTTAGGAAAGGTCTAGTAATTTTGGTGGTCGAACGAAAACATAACTATTATAATAAATAATGTTTGCTAGTATACAAGATACACTAGCTAGTCCTAAGGATAGAAAGATGGACTTGACCTTGGATATGGTGAAGTTCAAGCAATTAACATCTCAAAAAAAGATCAAAGAATAGTGTTCAAGGCCCTAGAAGACAAGCAAGAAGCTCAAGACATCAAGAAAGCAAAGCTTGGACAATAGGATGCAAAGAAACAACACTCGGATAATAACAGTGGAGCTTTCCAATATGCACTAGCACCAAAGCTTTTCTATTGTGACGAGTCCGAGGTAGAGTAAGCAACAGTGCACGGTGTGCTTTCCATATGGGCACCAGAGTTTAGCACCGGAAATTCAGTACTGAGACCTTGCACAAGCACGGTGGAGAAAATAAGAGCACCAGCATTCTCCAGAAGGCACGGAGAATGCACTAGAGATTGAAGGTGGAGTCCAGAAAGATTCTAGTCCTCTAGACAACGCCTAGATTTATTTGGTGCGGCACTAAGAATCCACCGGATGAAAAGGCTTCCAATGGTCGGCAATGGGGGTGGCAGAGGCACCAAATTTCTCCAGTGTGGTCACGGGAACAATCCGTTGCTCATTGCAAATGCAGCCTAAAGGATCCAACAGCTAGTTGAGTTGGCTGGGGCTATATATATCCCCACACCCGGCTGTTTTGGAGTGTGTCGGAGTTTGAGAAAACTATAGGTGAGTTGAGACTTATACATTTGTGCTCTATCCACCATATGCGCTTAAGAGAAGATTAGGTGGTTAGATAAAGTACTTGGATTAGTGTTTAGGCTAGTTAGAGGTTGCATTAGCACATGAGGTTGTGGCTGTGTTGCCTTCGGCGCTAGGGGTAAAATGGTAATTTTGTGTACAACACCGTTAGATCCTCAAACTAACGGAAGGGCCAAGAAAGCAAACGAATTTCGTTTTGGGGGCAAATAGAGAAGTTCAAACAAAAAAAAAGGCCGAGAAAGGAAACACAACTTTTTTTAGGGCTAAGGAACTAATTTCTCCTTACCAAAAGTCTGATTTCTATGGTGTTTGTTTTTTTAAATAGAAATTTACTGTTTGAAATAATGTTATTGTTGTATAGTTTTTTAGTTGGTGACTAATTCTGTAAATTTGTAAATGGAGAATTTTATGTTTTTTTTTCTAGGGGAATGAAAATTTTATAAGTAGAAATATTGTTGGCCCGCTTTCTTGTGCTCTTCGGCCCAGTTTGCATCTATTTGCTCACTGCGTTGGCCTACTAGCTTTGAGCCTATCGATGCAGTCCGCCCTAAACTTCACCTGGTTGGTGGGCTGGTTTAATATTGAGTGTTTGAATAATTGACCAAAAAATACAAATACAAAATCATTGCAAATCTAAAGTTACATGTCTAAAATAATTCCACCGTTTCACTAATTCGTGGTCAATGTTCAAATATTGCAATGTCTAGTGCATATATAAGTAGAGAGAGATAAAACTTATTACAAAATAGAATTGAACGCTTAAAAAGTATAGAATAATTGAATAGCACTATGGGAACAATTAGGGGTGAAAACAAATCGGATACGGAAGGATATCACTGATATTACATTTGTTTTCATATTTCTGTCCGAATTCAGATTCGAATACGGATAGTGTCAACTATGCCGGATAGGATACGATTTAATATCGACATCATAAATATACGATTTGAGTATTCGGATACGGATACGGTATCGGATGTTGAATATCCGGACTTGGATACAGACATATCTCAACCCCTCTAAACGAATTCGGTCTCGAATACGGCCGAAAAATATCCGTACCATTTTCATCTCTAGGAACAATGAGGCTTTACTTACTAGAACAAACCGACAGTAAGCACGAAAATTCTTTAAAAAAACGACAAAACAATCATATTAGTTATGCGAACAACAAACGATATTATGAAACAATTTAAAATAAACAAAATAGACTATCAAACATGCAACACGGTCTAAAAAGTAAATCATGGAGGATTGAAAAATATACAAGAATATTGCATTGCATTAGAGGGGAAATTCATTGTTGGATAAGAAAATAGCAATAAACATGTAAAAAATGCTATAGGACAATCAATTTTCTGCCGGTATAATAAAATTGTGTTGCGAAACAATTTAAATCAACAGCAAAAATAATCCAAACAACTTATCACATCCATGAAAGAAAAAAAAATGAAAACTATACTACAAATACACAATACAAGGAAAAAATTAGAACTTAAGAAGATATTCAGTCTCATAGATCACTCTGGTCATAATAAAACAAAAAAGGAGAAGGAAGTCACCTTAACTCAACAAAGAAATAGCCCAGCAAAGCGAAATGGCCATGGAAAAAGAGAACAAATCCACCCATGAAGCGGTTTTGAAGTTCACCCATCTGCATGGGCCGCTATGAGAAAAATGACAATTTGCTCTTCTCAACAATGGGCTTCGCAGTATATAGCCCACAGCCCGGGTAACAGATATTGCTGAGGCACGCAAGACTTTGCAATGTGTGTACTTCAAGATCAATTGACAAAATCATCCGCTTCACCAGAGCTTATAGCCTTTGTGAAATGTTTAATTTGCTTGAAACCAAGCAGCCAAACTCACATACGTGAAGCAGATGAATGGTCGACAACTGTGCAAGTTTAGAAAGTTCTGCAGGCTGAAGAGTTGGTGACATCGAAACAGGACAGTTTCTGCTGTTAAAGATTAGCCCACTGTCTGGACTGAAACCGGATGTCGTGTGCACAAATTTCTCCACACAGTGCCCTATCCTAAACTCTATTGACTGTAGCGTTGTAGAAAGAGATACCACTAAATGTCAAAAATATCCTGCTACATCGTTCTCAGCTGAGCAACCATACCTCAGTGAAGTCAGAGGACGACTCCAAATTTACTAGTTCAAACATGCCATTGCTACTTATCCTTTGGCTTTCATGTCCCAACAACCAAACTGAGAAACAATATGGCCATGGCAATGGGGCTCTTCACCTTGCTACCGCCACTCGTTGCCGTCCTGATGATCCCCACTGTGAGCGCCGGTGATGAGGCGGCGCTGCTAACTTTCAAAGCACAAGTAGTCATCGATGGCAGTTCTGGTACGCTGGCCTCATGGAACAGCAGCACCAGCTTCTGCAGCTGGGAGGGCGTGACATGCAGCCGTCGGAGGCCAACACAGGTGTCGGCGTTGAACTTGCAAGGCGGCGGTATCAAAGGAGCACTCCCCCCGGCAATAGGTAATCTGACTTACCTGCAGACGCTCAACCTGAGCGCCAATGAGCTATATGGTGAGATCCCAGCAAGCCTGGGCCATCTCCGGCGCCTGGAAACACTCGACCTTAGCAACAACTTATTCTCCGGGGAGTTCCCTGCTAATCTCAGCTCCTGCATCAGCATGACCATCATGGTGCTAGACGGCAACAAGCTTGGTGGTCACATTCCGGCCGAGCTCGGAGCAATGACTTCCCTGGAAGCAATATCGCTGAGCAACAACAGCTTTGCAGGACCCATACCGGTATCACTGGCCAATCTATCTCATCTGCAGTATCTCAGTCTCTCCGGCAACCAGCTCGATGGATCAATACCACCAGGACTCGGCAGCATTCAGAGCATGTGGCAACTCCATCTCTACAACAATAACCTCTCCGGTTTGCTTCCACTCTCTCTATACAACTTGTCTTCACTGATCAGCTTTCAGGTAGGGGGCAACATGTTGCATGGAAGCATTCCTACTGATATCGGCAACCGATTCCCCAGCATGCAGATTCTTAGCTTGTCAAGTAACCAATTCACCGGGATAATCCCTTCTTCAGTATCTAATCTCTCCCATCTCACGACCAAGGTTTTAAATCTCCGGCTATAGCTGCAGCTATAGTCGGAGATAGCTGCTGGACAAGAATATAGCTAAGCTATTTAACTTTTCGCGCTAACACATGGCACGCGCTAATAGCCGGCGAAATCTGGATTTAGCTGCTAAAAGAATCGTATTTTAGCTGCAGCTAAAATCTTGTCGGGCCAACTAAATGGGCCAGCGGCCCAGCTATGATCCCAATCCACCCCCAACGTAACCCTAGCCTCATTCGAGTCCAGTCTCCCACTCGCCTCTCCTCTTGTTTCTGAGAAGGACCAGGCGCGGCGGCAGCTGCCGGTCGCCAAGCGCGGCAGCGAACCAGATCTCCAAGCGGTGGAGTGAAGCACGACTGCACGGGCGGCGGCGACGGTGTGCAGCACTACTGCACGAGTGGTGGCGTCGATGTGCAGCATGAGCGACTCTCCTCTTCAGCTAGGCTGCTGCGCCGGATTCCCAAGCGGCGGCGGCGGCGGCGCTGTGTAGTACGAGCGCCCTCGGCAGTTTAGTGTGATCTATGTCTATCTCGTACTAGCAGCTTATGTAGTATGAATGTCCGATCATTCCCCAGCCCCAACCAGGAGCACCAACTCCATGACCGATCAATCTAGTAGCTTCCTTCTCTGATGATCTATGTAGTATGTACTCTGTGAATGATGTGTTTATCACTTACCAGCTTATGCACTCCAATATTCTGTGTTTTTTATCTGATTTTTGTAAAAAACAGCTAAATGTCATAGCTGAAGCTATCTCAGGCTATAGCCTCACTTAGCTGTTAAGAAGGACAACAGCTAAATGGTTTAGCCGGAGATTTAAAACCTTGCTCACGACACTCAACCGCGCGCAAAATAGATTGAGTGGGCATGTGCCTGCCACTTTGGGGGAGGGTGCGAGCTCTGCAAAATTTGCTCTTGACAGAAAACAAGCTTGAAGCAAATGATAAGGAGGGACGGGAATTCATCAATTCTCTATCAAACTGCAGCCAACTGCGGTGGTTGATACTCAGTGACAACTCTTTTGGAGGACACCTACCAGGTTCAGTTGTGAACCTCTCGGTGACCCTTCAAAAGCTATACTTGGATGACAATAGGATCTCTGGGAGTATCCCTGCAGACATCGGAAATCTTGTTGGTCTCAACATACTGCTGACTGTGAACAATTCTATGTCAGAAGTGATTCCGGACAGCATTGGGAAACTAGAAAACTTGGTAGACCTTGGCCTGTATGGTAATGCCTTGTCAGGTCTCATACCACCGTCTATAGGAAATCTCACAAAATTAACTAGGTTCCTTGCATTTTACAACAATCTGAGGCCGTTCGGCTGGGCTGGTTGCCGGCTGGCTGGCTGGTTCTGTCTCTCACGAAATCACTGTTCATGTCCTGCCAGTACAGTATTTTTCTCTCACAACAATCAGTCGGAACAGTATTTTTCAGTCCTGCCGAACAGGCCCTGGAAGGACCAATACAATAAAGTCTTGGGAAGCTGAAGAATCTATTTATTCTTGATCTCTCGACAAATTACTACCTTAATGGTTCTATACCCAAGGCAATTTTGAAGCTTCCTTCACTTTCATGGTACTTAGATTTATCATATAATTCTCTTTCAGGACCCCTTCCATCAGAAGTTGGTACCATGACTAACCTCAACGAGTTAATCTTGTCAGGAAACAAGTTGTCTGGCCAAATACCTATAGCATTGGAAACTGCATAGTTTTGGTCAAACTTTTACTGGATAATAACTCGTTTGAGGGTAGCATACCTCAATCTCTGAGCAACTTGAAAGGACTCAGTGTATTGAATCTGACCATGAACATGTGTCCTGGTAGGATCCCTGATGCATTGGTAGTATTAGAGCTCTACAACAGTTGTACCTAGCACAGAACATTGTCAGGGTCCATCCCAGAAGATTTGCAGAATTTGACATCGGTTGTCTATATTGGATTTATCTTTCAATAATTTGCAGGGTGAGGTGCCAGACAAAGGTGCTTTCAGAAACCTAAACTTACATATCAGTTGCTAGGAATAATCAGTTGTGCAGCAAAACACATCAACTTCACTTGGCAACTTGCTCTACAAGCCCATTAGAAAAGGACAAAAAGAAGAAATCAAGTCTCTTGTAATTTCTTTGCTAACATCTATAATAGTCTTATCATCAGTTTCAGTTATGGATACAGACATATCTCAACCCCTCTAAACGAATTCGGTCTCGAATACGGCCGAAAAATATCCGTACCATTTTCATCTCTAGGAACAATGAGGCTTTACTTACTAGAACAAACCGACAGTAAGCACGAAAATTCTTTAAAAAACGACAAAACAATCATATTAGTTATGCGAACAACAAACGATATTATGAAACAATTTAAAATAAACAAAATAGACTATCAAACATGCAACACGGTCTAAAAAGTAAATCATGGAGGATTGAAAAATATACAAGAATATTGCATTGCATTAGAGGGGAAATTCATTGTTGGATAAGAAAATAGCAATAAACATGTAAAAAATGCTATAGGACAATCAATTTTCTGCCGGTATAATAAAATTGTGTTGCGAAACAATTTAAATCAACAGCAAAAAAAATCCAAACAACTTATCACATCCATGAAAGAAAAAAAAATGAAAACTATACTACAAATACACAATACAAGGAAAAAATTAGAACTTAAGAAGATATTCAGTCTCATAGATCACTCTGGTCATAATAAAACAAAAAAGGAGAAGGAAGTCACCTTAACTCAACAAAGAAATAGCCCAGCAAAGCGAAATGGCCATGGAAAAAGAGAACAAATCCACCCATGAAGCGGTTTTGAAGTTCACCCATCTGCATGGGCCGCTATGAGAAAAATGACAATTTGCTCTTCTCAACAATGGGCTTCGCAGTATATAGCCCACAGCCCGGGTAACAGATATTGCTGAGGCACGCAAGACTTTGCAATGTGTGTACTTCAAGATCAATTGACAAAATCATCCGCTTCACCAGAGCTTATAGCCTTTGTGAAATGTTTAATTTGCTTGAAACCAAGCAGCCAAACTCACATACGTGAAGCAGATGAATGGTCGACAACTGTGCAAGTTTAGAAAGTTCTGCAGGCTGAAGAGTTGGTGACATCGAAACAGGACAGTTTCTGCTGTTAAAGATTAGCCCACTGTCTGGACTGAAACCGGATGTCGTGTGCACAAATTTCTCCACACAGTGCCCTATCCTAAACTCTATTGACTGTAGCGTTGTAGAAAGAGATACCACTAAATGTCAAAAATATCCTGCTACATCGTTCTCAGCTGAGCAACCATACCTCAGTGAAGTCAGAGGACGACTCCAAATTTACTAGTTCAAACATGCCATTGCTACTTATCCTTTGGCTTTCATGTCCCAACAACCAAACTGAGAAACAATATGGCCATGGCAATGGGGCTCTTCACCTTGCTACCGCCACTCGTTGCCGTCCTGATGATCCCCACTGTGAGCGCCGGTGATGAGGCGGCGCTGCTAACTTTCAAAGCACAAGTAGTCATCGATGGCAGTTCTGGTACGCTGGCCTCATGGAACAGCAGCACCAGCTTCTGCAGCTGGGAGGGCGTGACATGCAGCCGTCGGAGGCCAACACAGGTGTCGGCGTTGAACTTGCAAGGCGGCGGTATCAAAGGAGCACTCCCCCCGGCAATAGGTAATCTGACTTACCTGCAGACGCTCAACCTGAGCGCCAATGAGCTATATGGTGAGATCCCAGCAAGCCTGGGCCATCTCCGGCGCCTGGAAACACTCGACCTTAGCAACAACTTATTCTCCGGGGAGTTCCCTGCTAATCTCAGCTCCTGCATCAGCATGACCATCATGGTGCTAGACGGCAACAAGCTTGGTGGTCACATTCCGGCCGAGCTCGGAGCAATGACTTCCCTGGAAGCAATATCGCTGAGCAACAACAGCTTTGCAGGACCCATACCGGTATCACTGGCCAATCTATCTCATCTGCAGTATCTCAGTCTCTCCGGCAACCAGCTCGATGGATCAATACCACCAGGACTCGGCAGCATTCAGAGCATGTGGCAACTCCATCTCTACAACAATAACCTCTCCGGTTTGCTTCCACTCTCTCTATACAACTTGTCTTCACTGATCAGCTTTCAGGTAGGGGGCAACATGTTGCATGGAAGCATTCCTACTGATATCGGCAACCGATTCCCCAGCATGCAGATTCTTAGCTTGTCAAGTAACCAATTCACCGGGATAATCCCTTCTTCAGTATCTAATCTCTCCCATCTCACGACCAAGGTTTTAAATCTCCGGCTATAGCTGCAGCTATAGTCGGAGATAGCTGCTGGACAAGAATATAGCTAAGCTATTTAACTTTTCGCGCTAACACATGGCACGCGCTAATAGCCGGCGAAATCTGGATTTAGCTGCTAAAAGAATCGTATTTTAGCTGCAGCTAAAATCTTGTCGGGCCAACTAAATGGGCCAGCGGCCCAGCTATGATCCCAATCCACCCCCAACGTAACCCTAGCCTCATTCGAGTCCAGTCTCCCACTCGCCTCTCCTCTTGTTTCTGAGAAGGACCAGGCGCGGCGGCAGCTGCCGGTCGCCAAGCGCGGCAGCGAACCAGATCTCCAAGCGGTGGAGTGAAGCACGACTGCACGGGCGGCGGCGACGGTGTGCAGCACTACTGCACGAGTGGTGGCGTCGATGTGCAGCATGAGCGACTCTCCTCTTCAGCTAGGCTGCTGCGCCGGATTCCCAAGCGGCGGCGGCGGCGGCGCTGTGTAGTACGAGCGCCCTCGGCAGTTTAGTGTGATCTATGTCTATCTCGTACTAGCAGCTTATGTAGTATGAATGTCCGATCATTCCCCAGCCCCAACCAGGAGCACCAACTCCATGACCGATCAATCTAGTAGCTTCCTTCTCTGATGATCTATGTAGTATGTACTCTGTGAATGATGTGTTTATCACTTACCAGCTTATGCACTCCAATATTCTGTGTTTTTTATCTGATTTTTGTAAAAAACAGCTAAATGTCATAGCTGAAGCTATCTCAGGCTATAGCCTCACTTAGCTGTTAAGAAGGACAACAGCTAAATGGTTTAGCCGGAGATTTAAAACCTTGCTCACGACACTCAACCGCGCGCAAAATAGATTGAGTGGGCATGTGCCTGCCACTTTGGGGAGGGTGCGAGCTCTGCAAAATTTGCTCTTGACAGAAAACAAGCTTGAAGCAAATGATAAGGAGGGACGGGAATTCATCAATTCTCTATCAAACTGCAGCCAACTGCGGTGGTTGATACTCAGTGACAACTCTTTTGGAGGACACCTACCAGGTTCAGTTGTGAACCTCTCGGTGACCCTTCAAAAGCTATACTTGGATGACAATAGGATCTCTGGGAGTATCCCTGCAGACATCGGAAATCTTGTTGGTCTCAACATACTGCTGACTGTGAACAATTCTATGTCAGAAGTGATTCCGGACAGCATTGGGAAACTAGAAAACTTGGTAGACCTTGGCCTGTATGGTAATGCCTTGTCAGGTCTCATACCACCGTCTATAGGAAATCTCACAAAATTAACTAGGTTCCTTGCATTTTACAACAATCTGAGGCCGTTCGGCTGGCTGGTTGCCGGCTGGCTGGCTGGTTCTGTCTCTCACGAAATCACTGTTCATGTCCTGCCAGTACAGTATTTTTCTCTCACAACAATCAGTCGGAACAGTATTTTTCAGTCCTGCCGAACAGGCCCTGGAAGGACCAATACCATAAAGTCTTGGGAAGCTGAAGAATCTATTTATTCTTGATCTCTCGACAAATTACTACCTTAATGGTTCTATACCCAAGGCAATTTTGAAGCTTCCTTCACTTTCATGGTACTTAGATTTATCATATAATTCTCTTTCAGGACCCCTTCCATCAGAAGTTGGTACCATGACTAACCTCAACGAGTTAATCTTGTCAGGAAACAAGTTGTCTGGCCAAATACCTAGTAGCATTGGAAACTGCATAGTTTTGGTCAAACTTTTACTGGATAATAACTCGTTTGAGGGTAGCATACCTCAATCTCTGAGCAACTTGAAAGGACTCAGTGTATTGAATCTGACCATGAACAATTTGTCTGGTAGGATCCCTGATGCCATTGGTAGTATTAGAGCTCTACAACAGTTGTACCTAGCACAGAACAATTTGTCAGGGTCCATCCCAGAAGATTTGCAGAATTTGACATCGTTGTCTATATTGGATTTATCTTTCAATAATTTGCAGGGTGAGGTGCCAGACAAAGGTGCTTTCAGAAACCTAACTTACATATCAGTTGCTAGGAATAATCAGTTGTGCAGCAAAACACATCAACTTCACTTGGCAACTTGCTCTACAAGCCCATTAGAAAAGGACAAAAAGAAGAAATCAAAGTCTCTTGTAATTTCTTTGCTAACATCTATAATAGTCTTATCATCAGTTTCAGTTATTCTCCTTGTTTGGATGCTCTGGAAGAAGCGCAAACAAAGGCATAAGAGTACTGTAGAATCTCCAATTGCTGAACAATATGAAAGAATTTCATACCTTGCATTATCAAGAGGAACCAATGAGTTTTCAGAAGATAACTTGCTCGGAAGTGGTAGATATGGTGCTGTTTATAAATGCATTCTCGATAATCAGGGCAAAACCTTGGCTGTCAAGGTCTTTAACCTTTGTCAATCTGGATCTTCCAAGAGTTTTGAGGCAGAATGTGAGGCCATGAGAAGGATACGACACCGTCGTCTTATAAAGATCATTACTTGTTGCTCGAGTACAGACCCCCAAGGTCAAGAGTTCAAGGCATTAGTTTTCGAATTTATGCCCAATGGTAGCTTAGATCTTTGGCTTCATAAAAAATCTCAGCTCACTTCAAGCAGGACACTTAGCCTTTCCCAGAGGTTGGATATAGCTGTTGATATAGTCACTGCAGTGGAGTATCTTCACAATAACTGTCAACCGCAGGTAATCCATTGTGACCTTAAGCCAAGCAGCATTCTTCTTGCTGAAGATATGAGTGCCCGAGTAGGAGACTTCGGCATATCAAAATTTCTCCCAGAAAATACAAGGATACAAAATTCATATAGCTCAATCGGAATAAGAGGTTCCATTGGCTATGTTGCTCCAGGTGACAAAAATTCTTAATATTGTTATCTTGTGCGTTTCAAACAAATGTGACGTGCTAATGGTTTTTTTTTTTTTCTGACGTAACTGTAGAGTATGGTGAAGGCTCTGCAATCTCAACATCTGGTGATATTTATAGTCTTGGTATATTGCTGCTTGAGATGTTTACCGGCAGGAGCCCAACAGACAACATGTTCAGAGATTCACTAGATCTGTATAAGTTCACCGAGGAGGCTCTACCAGACAAGCCTTGGAGATAGCAGACTCAACAATATGGCTACACAAAGAACCGAAGAACAGCACTACTACGGGAAGTAGAATCCAGGAATGCTTGATTTCTATCTTCAGGATTGGGCTATCCTGCTCGAAGCAACAGCCTCGAGAGCGAGCATCGATAAGAGATGTTGTGGTGGAGATGCATGCGGTCCGAGATGCATACCTGATGTTTGGCAATTAGCCTCCAAGGGAATATGAGAGAGAGAGAGAGCATCCGCTAATCAGACATCCAGAGAGATTTCCTCAAATCATCATCACTCTCAAGGTGCAGTGCTGCAATAGCTCCTTGTCTCGTAGCCTCATGCAACCTGGCAACGTTGAATGGGAGAATTATTTATTTGACACTAAACAAACCAGTGTTTCGTATTTGGCATTCAAAATTTTGAACTTTCTTATCTGGCATCAAGTTGAAATTTCCTTTCGTAAATGGCACTGCCGTCCATTTTCATTGATCATCTGTTAGTTGACTGGTTTGACCGTGTCAGTTTTTTTCCCTATGTCCGATGTACCCCTCTGTTAATACACAGAAGACTGGAATTTGGCCGAGCTCCCAAAATCCCAGATCCTGCGCCCTTCTTCCCCGGCTCTGTTGTGCCACTGTGCGTGGCTGCCCTGGCTCCATGGCCGGAGCGTGAGCAGGCCACCCCGCGGGAGGCCGCCCCCGGCCTCTGCTCGACGAGCCACGTACCCGTGCTAGGGCCTTGCCTGCGCGGCTACGCCCTCGTGCTCGTGATACTCTGGCGTGGACATCTCCACGGGTGCCATGGCCGCAGCTTGAGGCCTATAATATAGGCAGAGCGAGCGCGCCGGAACTCCATCGCCGGAGCTGTGGCCGCAGCGGCGGACGACGAGCAGCTACGGCCAACCTCATCGCCGTCCAGGTACCTCACCACCTCCCGAATCATGGGCTGCGTTACCGGCGCTGGGTGAGAACTCCATGGACGCCACCATCTTCATCGATTTCGGCCAGCTCCTGTGCAGCGCCGTCAATTCTTCTTCGATTCCGGCCGTCTCATGTGGAGCGTCGTCGATTCGCTCATCCTCCGTGTGTTGCCTGGACATAGCCGCCGCCTGCGCCAGCTTCGGTTGTCGGCAAGGCCGTCCTGGCCCCTGCGTGGAGACCGGCGGCGACTCGGCAGCTCGCTCGCGCGCTTGCCCGGCAGCAGCGTGGCGGCCTGCTCGCGCGCGCTCGCCGGCCATGGCGCAGCTGCCTTCTCGTCCGGTGGCGGCGCAGCAGCACGTAGACGAGCAGCTTCTTGGTCTTCTCTGCTCTCTCTCTCTCTCTCTCTCTCTCTCTCTCTCTCTCTCTCCGAGCTTGCGCGAAGCGCCGCCGAGCAGCAGCAGAGCTCCGGCTAGCCGCTGCCATTCCGATCCGTGAGCGCCGCCACAATCCCGGCCCAAGCTCGCCCCCTTGATCCACCTCGACCTGGAGCTCCGCCCCACCATGGTTGCGCAAGAGCTCCGGCGAGGCCCCTTCCCAACTGCAATTTTCACGGAGCTCACCTTCTCATCGGCGCCGCGGGGATATGCCCACGCCGCGAGGGCAGCAGCGGTGCCAAGAAGCCTAGGGGAGGGACGGCCATGTGGGCGCCGTCGCGGGGGTCATCGTAAGGGAGTGAGGGCGGACCTGGCGCCGGCGCATCGCGGACTACCTCGCCGATGAACAGACCGACGTGTCGGACAATGAGTCCATCACGGCGCACAGCGACGAGTACGTCGCCGCCTCCGCGTTCGCCGCGGACGGGGGAATGCTGCCGGTGTTCCTCGCGGACCAGAGCGACCTCGTGGAGGTGATGCTGGAGCTGGACGAGGAGTCCATGGTGGTGCGCAGCGTCACGCCCACCACCGCGGCGCTGTACGGGACGCCCACAACGTCGCTGCCCGGCGCGGGAGCGGCGCCGCAGGCGGCGCACACGCCGGACGGCCCGCGGAGCCTGAGCCGGTGCTCGTCGACGTCGTCGCGGATCCGCGGGAAGTTTGCTTGGCTGCGGTCGCCTTCGCCGTCGTTGCGCCGTCCCCCTCCCCAGCCCGAGGCCGCGGCCGCCGCAGCGTCCTCGGACCAGCAGGTGGTGTGGGAGGCGGCGCTGGCGGCCCGCGAGCGGCGGCGTGTCCAGGCACGCCTCCTGAACCGGTCGTAGTCCGGGGCCCGGCGCGCGCTCAAGGGCCTCCGGTTCATCAGCCGCACTACCACCGATGCCGACGGCGGCGCCGCGCTCTGGCGCCCCGTGGAGGAGCGCTTCAACGCGCTCGCCACCGACGGCCTCCTCGCCCGTGACGACTTCGGCGACTGCATCGGTACGCACGTTCGTCCGTTCGTTCGAACTAGCCATGAACGGCTGCAAACAAGGGTATTCATGTCTTTTTGCCATTCACTTGACACCGTTACTGTTCTAAATGGACGGTAGTGTCATTTACGAAAGAAAATTTTAACTTTGTCAGATAAGAAAGTTCAAATTTTCAAGTGCCAAATACGAAACACTGATTTGTTTCAGTGCCAAATAGATAATTCTCCCACGTTAATTCTCCCACGTTGAATCATTGAATTCAAGCCATCAATACGAACGACTCAGAAGCTTACCTGCCATAGTGGCCCACATGGGGAAAAAACACCAAGGATAAGGAGGGTGGTAACATTTATTCTTGAAGTGTAATCTCAAGTTTCCAATCACCATTGGTGATTGCAGCGAACTGTCGTGAGAAGATAACTTAATGTCTTCCAGATTTGAGATTTACTCGTAACACAAGTATATCGGTGAACTTAACATATGAGGCCCCGTTCGGCTTACGTCATATCCGGCTTATTCGGCTTCTTTTTTCAGCCGAAACAGTGTTTTTCTTTCACAACATTTCAGTCAGCCAGAAAAATGTTTTCAGCCAATTTCAGCAAGCCGAACGGGCCTGAGGCAAAACATGCTATTACCACATAGTTCTTGCTTAGCCAATTTACCATACAGAACTGAATATAGATACTCATATCAACAAGCGAGACTTGACAGAGCCCTGTATCGTAATCCAAACAAATGTAACTACTACATCTGCATCAGGCATGATTTTTGTTGCGCCATTCCTTAACCTGTCGTTCAAGGCTACCCCTTCCCCGATGCAGCAGTACAGCAGTAGTAATAACATCTCGAAGGAAATACCATACCATCACAGTTTGAAACATTCAGAAACAAGCACTTAATTGGAAACACCTTTGGCATGAAAGTTTGGATCCAGTCGGGAAAGTACAACAAAGATCTCCGTTTCTTGTCTTGTTCTAGATGCTCCACTAAGTAAGAAATAATATAAAAAGAATATGACTGTTTGCCTGAATGCAAGCATACAGGATCACTCCTCCATAGCATCACCGCCCTCAGTGACCTCAACCTTCTGCTTGAGAGGTGTGATCTTTGTGGACAGTACCTCTGCAAAGAACAGAATCATGCATTTACTTTATATTGTCCAATATGCCATATCCTCTATAACATTCATTAGCATGGAACTCACCAGTCTGCCCCTTGGTGAAGCTATATCCCTTTGAACTAGCATAAGTTCTGGGATTCGGCAACTGGTGGTTTCTCAAGTATTCTGTCTTCCCCTGGTAATGCAGGAATAGGTCAGCAGAGCAGTTTAAAGGGTTGTATTTCATGTTTTCCCATTTGCTCAAAGGCATCCATGGAAAATAGTAGCATGCAAGATGCAGTGTACAGTTTACTCAAATGAGCATCGGTGGAAATTAGTGATCAGAATTCAGTAGTGTAAATCAAACATGTCTCAAGTGTAACATATATCAAATCAAGTTCGATAAATATAATGTTGTGGAGATAATTTGAAACTTCATTCTCTAATAAGTAAACAATACAGATTTTGCAATGTTTTGTCAATTTCAGTCAATGAAATAGAAAATGCATCTGGTAGTATCAGTTCTTGTTCTACATTTGCTTCAAAAGTTTGCTTGGGCCTTCTCTGTTGGTGTTGTAAGTGAGATAAACCTATGTTCCCTCTAAAATTTTGTAAACGCTTGTTACTTTGGTTTCTTTGTAATGGATCTTGGCCAGGGTTTGGTCCTGGAACTATAAAATAAAAACAGAAAACACGTACCTTGGTTATCACACAGACATCCACGTTGCTTCCACTACCCAAGTCATTGAAGATACCTGCGCATATTGCATCCGACACCAGTTGTATTCCTTCTTCCCTCTAGAATATATAAAGGAATTTAATATCAAACTTTCGTAAATCAAAACAAACACCATCAAATGCAAGTTCAGTCACCACAGAAGGCAATACTATATTACCAACATAGTTAAATGCAGGAACTATTGCTCTGATTCACTTACAGTGAGCCCTTCTTTGTACTTCGACTCGAACACTGACATCGCAGCAAGGGATCCAGAACCCATCGTGGCAAAAGGAAGAGTATCAGTGGAGCCATGTGGATAAACCTGCACATTCAAAGTTAATGTAACTACCCTAAATTACACTTACGCCAAGTAACAAACAGGTATACTCAGTTACTAACAGTGTGAAGATGTGGTCCAGTACAATCCACTCCACCAAGAACAAGGGCAGCACTGACATGACCTTGATACCTAAACATAATGGCATAAGCAGGTCAGACGTTGACACAATGACAAAAAAGTTGTAAATGTGCCTGTGAGAGGTACTCACCTAAAGAGGTGTGACTTCAGCAGTGTAAGAGCAGTTACGACTCTAGATTCGCGACCCGTTGCATAACGGTGCAGCTGTAGCTGCGAGCTGACCATGTCTGAAGTGAAGGAAGGAAATGTCACTAAGGAATTCAACGGAAGAAACAGGAGTTTGAAAGGGCAGTAAGATTTCATTGCTGTGGTCATCTACCTGTAACAGCCTCTGTGTCAGCAGCAGTTCCTGCTCCACAGCAATAAATGTTTGGCGCCATAAAGTGGATCTTCTCACAATTCTTATCAGCAACTATAGGCCCCTCAGTAGCCCTTGTGTCTGCCCCAAGAACAACCCCATCCTACATATGAAAGCATGATTTAGTCAAATGGTAACCTCAATGGATATGGGGCATATGAAACAATCCCTGTTCAAACACAATGCAAGGTCTTTCATCTATTGGCATTGGCTAAGAGCACCAGTGTATATACTAAAAATTTTTATAAAGTAATGACAAAATTACTGTCATCCATTGGATTTATTCAATCACAAGTTGATGCAAATCAGGATCAATTAAGATTTGTCAGAGAATAATTTGCAGAATATTTTTTTCATTAGGATGAAGAAATATTTATGTATATGTTTTCCCCTATAAGCTAATACAATGGAAACCAACAACAAAAAAACGGGGGCTTTCACTCCTAGGAGGGTAGTTTGCGCTGAACAATTTCCAAGTTTGCAACATCAGGACACACAGCAATGTGTCCATGTGCAACAGGAAGTTACGCATGCGATTGATATCAGAAAGATTTTTCAATGTTTAGTTGAGATGCTCAGCACCCTAAAGAGATTTCCAGACCTAACTAACATTAAGAAACAACAGCACTAGGCTGATGCCTACAAAATTCGCAGACATGGTAAATTGGCAAATACCAAAAGGTATTTCATCTATTAGCACGGGCTAAGGGCAACAGCACACATAGTAAAAGTAGTTAAACAATTGTTAAGGCAAAATTACTATCAACCATGGATTTATTCAATCACAAGTTGATGCAAAACAGGATTCAATCAAGTAGCATTTGCCAGAGAATCATATGTAGAGTATTTCTGCATCACCAGGATGGAAAAGGTTGTATGTATAACTTTTCCCCTGAGCTAATACAATGGAATCCAACATAATGTGGTTTGCACAGAACATTTCGCTGATTTGCATCATCAGCACGTAGCACAATGCGGGCACGCGGAACAGATTGGTACGCAAGTGATTGATATCAGACAGATTTTTGTTTTCTAGGCTCAATTGATCTGCTCGGCACCCTAAAAAGCGGTTTCCAAACCAAACTAACATGAATGAACAAACGGCAGCAACAAAAGGTTCATGCCTACCAAATTTGCAGAAACGGGTACCGCTGAACCAGCAGAAGATACAGTAATTACCGGAATACCAAAAGGCAGGCAACACAACAAGTGTAGGCGGCCGCACCTGAAAGACGAGGCCGACGATGGTTGTCCCGGTCTTCCTGAATCCCGGAAGCTTGAGCCCGTTCTTCTCCAGCATGTTGTTGCGGCGGCACAGGTCGAAGCTGAACCCGCCCTTGGCCGGGAGATCCATGGAGCCCGTCATCCTTCCTTCCTGCACCACAAAGGCACCACCACGGGTCAAGGCCACGGCGAATCGCCACGGGAAGGAGCGGAGCGGAGCGGGTGAGATCCAAACAAAAACCGCTTGGATTAGGGTTCTGGGGGTACCTGGTGATGCTCGTCGCAGCTAGGTGAGGGGGGCGCGTGGCGTGCCTGACCTGAGGTCGGATACGAGGCTGGCGAGAGCGGCGGGAGGCGAGGAGATGTCGATGTAGTCCGATGCCGGCGCGAATCGCCCAGGCGGCGCGGGTGGATACTCGTTCTCGGACTCGGCTCAGCCAACTCGGAGAAACGAGAGGAAGCACAATAGCAGGCTGAAAAACAAATGATTTCCACAGGAACTAATGGAAAACATTTTTTACAAGAAAAAACATATAAACAACTAAAACGAATATATTAATAAGGGCACTCTCAATTCAGAAACCATCATAGTTTCTATGAACATTAATTGTACTAACACCTAAGTGTTTCACTGATGTGGCAAGATAGCTATTGAAGAGAGAGAAAAAACATAGAAACCAGGTCTAAGTTAGAAACTATGTCTACACGAAAACCGTAGCGACCCGAGTTCGTTGCAACACTAGACAACCCTTTTAATCATCGAAAGGAGTCAACCATCGACCCTCCATGAAGACTCGCAACATGCAACACGACGCCTGACATCAATGACCCATAGAAGCACCTTGTGAGAATCCCCGGATAACCATGGTCAGGCTTATATCCGAATCGGAAGAGAACATCTACATGAATTAGGATCCATCCCATTGACATCATCAACAGCAACCCAATCTCAAGGAACTACTAAAGATGCAATGCATTGGTCACCAATGACCAACCACCTAATGACTTAGTTAATTCGGCAAAGACAGAGACTACCGGACAGTCCGCCAGTTTACCGAACCATTCGATGGAGCACGAAGTAGCAGCAGAAAGTGGAAAATGAGATGTTTGCCACCCACCCACATGTCATCACGAAATGGGAAAGATATCTCTCAGTTGAAGCCTCACCTCTCACTCATCCTCCCATTTGCATCACTCTCTCTCTACTTACTCAAAGACAAGCAAGAACCCTAAAAACTAGAGAGGGGAGAGATTGGAGAAAGAATTGAAGAAGATGAAGGAGAGGAAGGAGGGGAGCAACAGCAGCAGCCCATGGACACCCTCCACCCGCAACCTCTTCATGGTGAGCTCAAGAAGAACTATCTTTATTTCTTGGATTTTCCACCCAATGGTCTAATTCATGGATTTGTGTGCAAGATTGGAGATCTCCTACTGGTAGTAGCTCCACTATATGTAAGTAAGTTCAAGAAGTTCCTACCTAGCTCATTCATCCAACAAGTTCATAGATAGTCCCTTGATCCGTCTCAAGGGTATATTGCAAGAGGGAGTTCATATGAAGCCAAGCCAAGTTTGGATGGAGAACGTATGAGAAAAGGAAGCTTGGATCTTCATCCTTTTACTATGGAAGCTCACAGATCCTGGAGCTAAGGTTTTAGCTTAATCTCATGGTTCATCTCCAAGTTCTTAAACCCTTAAGTCAGATCCTAAAGCCCTAACCACACTTAGCAAAACAAGCTCTAACCCTAGCTATCTTGAGCCTAGAGAGCTACCTAAACTATCCTAGAGATATCTTGGACATGCATAGATCACAGCTGAGCACATCTAGGTCTGAACCCCAAGATCACCCAAGAGCATAGGTTCTATCGCCCGACTAATGGAGTGTCCGTCAATAGTACAGAGTATCCGCTAATCCTGAGTCTAGCCATCAATAGCCTGAATTCCTTTCTGAGCGACACAGCGGAGTGTCCGCCACCCACAGCGGAGTGTCCGTCGAATTATAGAGGTGCACAACCAGGTAACCCAAGAGCACCAAGCCGATACCAGAGCGTCCATCACTCACGACGAAGTGTCCATTGAATTATAGAGAACAGTAACCCAACAACCCGAGAGAACCTAGTTCCTACCGGAGTGTCCGTCAATCGATCGAACCATCCGATATTAGCAGCTAACCCTAGAAATGGCCATGTCCTAAACCTACCGGAGTATCCGTGGTTCCCATGGAGTACCCAACAACCTAAGCAGAACCAACCTAGACACTACCCATCTTGGCACCTGGCACAGCAGAGTGTCCGTCAGCCAGGACAGGGTGTCCGACAACACACAAAGAGTGTAAGATTACTCAACCAGCTTACCCAAAGAGCCAACAACACTAGGTTAAGCATAGTTTCAAAGGGCAATAGTAGAGTCATAGGTGAAAGCCTCTATCCCAAGCTCTAAACCGTGACATGTTCCTAAGCTTTCCTCGGTAGTCCTCGGTCTTGATCCTCGTTCTCTTTCAGGAGCCAAGTAGCGCGAGGAACGTGTGAGAGTTGTCGTCTACAACTTCGACTTCGTTCAAGCGGCAAAACCAGATAGGCACCCCACTATTATGAACCCTACTTTGGATACTTATCAAGTCGCATTATGAGTTATGCATTGCATGTAGAGTTGGATAATGAACTCTTTCACATAACACTTAGAGTTACTCTTTAATCTGTTAGAAGCCTTTCATCTTAACAATGGGAATGGGAACGCTTAATGCTTATTGTTTAGTTGCTTGGGCAACGGTAGAAGTCGAGCATGAGAAGGGAACTCATACTCGCGCGTGTAGGATATTACACCTGGACAATTAACTACTAAAACCAGTGAGGGTATAACTTGACTCATCTTACTAATCTAACTAAGGAATAATATCCCTAATATGATAATGTTAATGATAACTTGGATATCTTGCTCATGCGAGGGGTAGGTCGTCGTGAGTGTGGGATCTTAGACGACATAGCTTGTGGAGCAGTAAGGACCGTGTATTGGGATACATAAGTCCAAGTAACCACCCATACAGACTACATGTCGCGGATGGGGTCGACAAGCCGAGTAACTAATTGTGACCTGTTTATCCGTGAAACTGGCAATGGGGGTGGCGTCGGTCGGGAATGTCCAGGACATTGACCGGAAACCCAGTCGAACCTTTCATCGGACACTCGTGCTAGATTAGAAAAATGTTGGAAGACATGAGGCAACCCTTATCTCATGCACGAGGTATGGTGGTTAGTCCTGTTCTTCCATGTGGGTACAGTTGTACACCTCTGTAGAGTCTTGAAAGCCTGAAGTCCTTCGAGATGGAACTATTCAGATGCTCTTTCTTTCTATACCCATGGTAGCATGAATAATGAACCATGAGCACTTTGTCATAATAGTAAGTATTGTAATTCTAATGTTGAGCATAGCATGTCATACTCTTAACGAACATCATTACTTTTCACACTTATACAAATGCCTGATAATTACCCTGTGCATCCACTAAATATTATATGTTGGAATTAAGTCCTACGAGTACAAAATGTACTCACGGTGCAGCCGTTAAGTTATTTTGCAGGTGTTGCTGCCCGGTGGATGTGAGATAGCGCTCTATTCACCGCTGTATAGTAGACCTTGGATTGGATGAATCTGAGATGAGCTACAAGTTAACTCCGATAAGAATTCGAGCGAGACATCGAAGAGCTGAGCCTAGGAGGGATAACAATGATTATATACATTATGTGAATTCTGTAATTTCTTGTAAGTATAATAACTTTGTTAGTTGGGCATGATGTTGGATGTTATGTGTTGGTTTGCCACATGGGGTGTTCTGTGTCTGTGGTAGAACCGCCTAATCTAATGTCTCTCAGGAGTACTTGTCTTCCATTAGACCCTAAGTACTCAAAGGAGGACACCAAATTACGCAGTTCCGTCGAGCACACCCCAAGGGAGAAACCTGAAAATCCACATTTTTTCATTAGGATCACAAATGAAAGAATAAAGCTTACAACATTCTTAAATTATTTCTTACATCAATTTACATGCAACATCCAAGTATAATATTTATTATTTATAACAGCAAAATATGAACATGTTATCAGAGTTATGAACAATTTAATTTAATAGCGGAATATAAATATGTGATCAGAATTACAGCGGAATTAAATATCTATTCATGTTGTGATAAAGCATTGATATATAACTACGATAACAAATTATAAACTTCTATTTATAAAAACATTTAGTGAGAGTTATAAATAAAACTATAATCGCAGCGTAAAGGAATCATCTCTGAACCCATCGAAGGAATCCACACACAAGGGTCAGCTCTAGCATCTGCCTATCACCTATAACAGGGGGAAATAAAACCCTAAGTACTCAATTGTACTTAGCAAGACTTACCCGACAGGAGGAAAGAAAAGACTCCAAGGATATGCAAGGCTATCTGGCTTGTGGGTTTATTGCATCTGCAGGAAGTATTACTAAGCATGCATCGTTATATTCAATTTTCTTAGCAGTTATCATTAGTTCATTAACTAACCATTCTATATAAGCACCTGTGCTACTTTCAAGCAGGTGGTAAGCAATCAGAATCATTTTACCAGCTTTCATCTTTCAGTTCTTACTACGTGCTAGATTGTAGATAAGCCGTACCGGATCGCTCGACAATTCGTAAATCAATGTGCCCAGCTGGGTACCTGAAATACATACCCTACTTGTACCCTGGGCACAAGCTAGGACCTCCACCCAAAAACCACCCTGAAAGTCGGTCCGAAAAGAGCCAAAACCCACGACAAGAGAGCAACAAACCTTCCCTGCACCCATACACAAGTATGTGCTCGGGATAATAAGTCTGTGACCTACCTAGAACCCAATGCAACGATCGGTCCTTAACCGACTTAGACAGGAAAATAGTGTAACCAAGCTATGCCCTATTGGCTGTAGAACACAACCTCTTACACCCACCAATACCCAAATCATATCCCTGCCCGGTCTCTATTTTCCTTTTACTATTTTATCATGAGTGATAATAATATAGTAACAACAATAATATATTTCCTATCTCTCGCGAGTGACAGGCAATCACTTAACTTCTATCGGAGTCCTATAGCATAGCAATCTACATGATCCTGTCATACTAATAAGACTCATAGAATATATATATATATATATATATATATATATATATATGTGTGTGTGTGTGTGTGTGTGTGTGTGTGTGTGTGTGTGTGTGTATGCAAGTGCGTTTCATTCAATTCCTTAAAACTTAATGCACAAATATAATTTAAAGTGTAGAAAAGTAGGGGTTATGCACCGGGGCTTGCCTGGGTAAAATATAACCAAAAGTTAGCATTCCATCTCTGTGACATGATCCCTGGCACCATCTTTTTAGCTACTCCAATTAATACCATCGATCCACCATCGTTCCTATTATGAAAGGTATTGATGCAAATGCATAGATGTAAATAATCAACGACAGCCAAAATGCTTAGAAATCCGGTCACGCCTCACAAGCTAATGAGATAGCTCTAACGTGATAGCCTACGTATCAACATCATCGAGAAAGGTGTCATTTCCCAACAAGAGTTTTAGTTATACAATTCCAAGGTGTTTCTTTATTTTATTTATTTGATTTACTATACATTCAAACTAGGGCTCAATAGTTAACCTAGCAATTTAATTTCTCTATAGCTGCAAAAATTACAGTAGACACCTTACCATATGATGAACCTACCATAAAAATTTCATAGCATTTGGACTAAAGGAACTAATTTAATTAATTACAACAAACACTAGATTGATTTTTAAGACAAGTATTTTGTACTAAAGCATATGATTTTATGTGTTCACTGTGTAGTACAATTTGTGTAGAGTTCAACAAAATTGGATTTGTGATTATATGATTTTTCTTTGATTTACTAAGGAATTTACAATTTTCAGCCGATTTAAAGGAATTAATAAGAATGAGAAAAAGGAAAAAGCTTCATAGGTCATTTCGGCCCAAGACGGCCCAATCTGATAGGAAACCGGTCCAACACGAGTGGGCCCCTGGCCCACGCATGGGAACAGGCTGGCCTAGGAGGGGAGGCCCAAGGCGCGGGTACATTTTGCATAAGAGACCATATATTATTGTGAAAACCAACCCGAGATCCAGAGCACTATTTATGTGAGTCATCCAATTTGTATCAAGCACCCTAGAAGTATTTGGCTTCTCCATTCCCCAGTCCTCGCGAGCACCAGAGTAGAGCACGCGGGCATGCGATGGTTGCTCAGCGGCCAAGCTCGGCCGGGGAAGGCTCGTCAGTGGCTGCACAAGAACTGACAGCCTATCCCACCTATGGGCGCACGCAAAAGGGGCGGAGCACGGGGCGCGGGCCGCCACGGCATGGTTAGCCATAGCGGCAACCATGGTTGTCCATTCCAAGGTAGTGGCACAGACGGTCCAGTGAACTAGGGCCACAGATATACCAAACGAAAGGTGGGGAAGCATCAGGGAGTTACCATGGATACACGTAGGGTGATAGTTGGGGCGGGGGAAGACTGAGTAGAGCTAGCCACGGGCGAGCCGACAGGCTACGCGCGCTTTGGCTTGGCACCACCATGTCATGTCATCGATGGAGGGGTCACTGACCAAACCTAGGGAAGCATCGGCATTGGGACGTCTAGAGAAGTCAATAGGTGCAAGGATTTGAGCTAATCCCAAGGATTGGAGCTCACCCCTCAACTGACCAGAGCTCCAACCAAAAAACAACTGGTGATGGGGAAACTTCAAACTTTGCCAACTACGGTGCATGCCTGCTGCTTGATGTTTGTGGTGCGACTAGGTAACTTCCCTAGCGAGACATAGGTGCAAGGAATTGAATTGTAATTGCTCGAGCTATGCGAAATTAGAAGATGGAGGTAGTTCTATTATTGAACTCGAAGGGTGCTTGGGTCGAGCTGGGCGTCTAAGCATGGTAATGGCCGAGCAGCGGCTAAGAAGGGCATCAATGCGTGTCCATAGTGCCAAGCATCCAACGTTATATTGCATATAGCATGAATGGAGCCAGCATCGCGACGGCCGCGGCTACGGCAGCAGAACAACATTCGTGCATCAAACTATTGCATGGGACCGAGGCAGCAAACGACACGAGGCAGACAATGGCACCACAACAAAGACATTAGCATGATGGGACAACAGAGGTCGACCGCTATAGAGCGACAGTGGTGGCACATGTGCTGGTGCTACAGAATTCATGGCTAGGGAGATCGTGTGCGCGCAGTGCCATTAAGGCGGAGATAGCGTTGTGTGGGGAGGTGCATCCCCATGTGCGCGCAGTAGTGGCATTAGGCGGTCGATAGTGTCGCAGCGGTGTAGGGGCCAGGATGCGACGCGAGACAGTAGGAGCACAGCACAGAGTGAGGTAGTGACAGCGGCCAGGGCTAGTCATAGCACAGAGCGACAGCGTCCAGGGCTGGCCGAGTGGGTAACCAGTGGTCAAAAGTCTGGAACGATGTCATGCACGCTTTTTAAAGTGAACCGAAAACAACTTACTAATGCAACGAAGGCTCTACCGGTTTTGCGAACTCAAGTCAACACTAACAGCTAGCAAGTGAAGAAATTCTTATGACCAGAGGATAATCGGAGATGAAGTTAGAGTGACGTCAAGATAGGTTTGTCATGCTGAATGACAGTTCACGAACAGAGCTCCAACGACATAGCTACAACGTGTTTCAACATACTTTGAACAATTTTTAAGAGGACCACGGGACATCCAACACAACTACCACTGACACCATGCTCTTGTACACACTTTGATGCAACAAATTGTACCAAAACACGAAACTAGGATTTAGGAAATTTTATTAGAATTCAAACGCCAAAATAGCATTGTCTAACACTCTTTTCTGATTTAGAATGAAAAGGGTTCAATTGGGACTCAACCTCCGGGAACACTCATTGCTACAATTTTAAAATGTCTAACGTCATTACTTTTAGCCAATGAGCATCTCACGCATTAGTCCATACCTCATACTAACCCATAGGGGTAAAACACTTATGCACCCTTTAACTATTTTTCTTAATAAAAATCACCAAAAATAGCATCCTAACTATAATTTCAACTTCCTGCCGATTCATGAAAGGTCTAGTTTAAATCTTGGGTTCGATTTCTGAGCTATCAAATGTACTATTGGGCAACTTTTACTTGCCCAAACAAAAGTTGCATTTTTATCTACTAAACTTGCACTTCAAACTCTTATCTAGGTATGAATTACAAGCTATATTTTATTTGGTTTATAAAAGTTGTTCACGCTTAATCCCATAGAACAAACCATTCGCTACTTATTTGCTAGAATTATTGTCAGACATTCCTAAATATCTTTACGCACTGAATAATTTAACTTGGACGTTTATTTGAGTCCACAAAAGTGAGTCACACATGATTCACTTATCACTTCAAGTTTGTTTTAAATCAAAATCCGAGAAACTCGTTTACAAAAAAAATTTTTAGGCCTAAATCTCGGTGCTAAACAAGATCATAACACTAGGAGTGTTACAACCAACCCACCTAAAAAGAATCTCATCCTGAGATTCGGAGCAAGAATCAGAAGAGGGGAAAAACACGATTACATTTCGTAGATCAGAGATTATACGAAAGATTACATGACTTCGAATACTGAACCACATGGGGATTTAGAGATACATGGTTAAGAGCAACCTAATCCAACCGAGACTTAATCCAGAAGGCAAGATAGACGAGGACAATGGAGAAACAACAAGATAATGATTATCCAAAACATGACGTATGACCAAAAGATTCAGAAATAGGAGACTAAGAAATCAAACATCGTGAACCCTAAGACCAAACTAGCCAAAGGGAACTTGAACTTCTTCGAAAACCAGATCCCTTCTTCTTCTTAGATTACATAATCACCTCTGACTGATGAACCTAGTCCCTCGGATGACAACTGGATTTCATAGCTCTGCTCCAAATGCAAGGGGAATGGGGATGAAAAAGAAGAGCAAGGACTAAGGGCATCTTATAGTGGCAAATGGAGGTGGAACACAACGCACCGAGAGTGGAGATGACATGGATAGGATACACTGCTAGTTCATGTTGTGGGGATAAAGTCACCCATGGTGTGCTTCTTGTGTGAGCGAGCGGAGAGAGGATAAGGAGAGGAGAGGAGAGGATTTGCTTGACGAGGGAGGCATGCGGGCGGCCGTGTTCCCAAAAAAAGAAAAAGAGAGGGGAAGGGGGGCCCAGTACAGGGACGAGGGTGAGGATCAAGAACCAACCGAATGCCGAGAAAAGGAGAAACGCACAGTGCACGAAGACGGCGAGTGCGACACGCTGCCGCGGCCATGCGAGAACATGCTGCTAAAGGGCCTGACATAGACGGCGTCCGTAGGACACACAGAGACGATGACCTGGCATGCGTAGCATGGTCAAGCTAGACATAGGACTTGGGACATGACGTCCACTCAGGCTTTTACAATCACTCCCGACTACCCACGGCTCAACTTTCCTTACTACTCTTCTTTTTCTTTTCCTTCCTTAACCACATCCATCTTTCATGTAGACTAAGACCATGTCATATGTTCTTCCTCCAAAACCACGTTCTCTTGCTTATTTCGAGAGAACGCTATTTCATCAACCTATTTTGGATTTCCCATTTGAACACTCGAATATTTCCAAGGAGAATATTTTGTAGCAAAAGCGGTATAGCGGTGTAACTCAGTAAAGGTACTTGGTCAACAACCTCGATACTAGCGCATGCTGAGCAGCATCACCATGTGGCAGCTGTTCCATAGGGGCCCTCGATTTTGTCGTGGCACCATAAGCTATCAACCAGGCAACTACTACTAACTTACACACAATGAAGGTGGTGGGGTCATAGACCACAAAATAAGAGGAGTATTGCAAGGGAAGATTCAGACAACAAGGGTTCCTTTCGCAACAAGGAACAAGGAACTCAAATCCAACAACAGATTTGATTTAAAGAGATTCAAGTATTCTGCTGGGACATCCACAATTAGTCGATACACTATCCTATGTTATCCAATCATGGCTGGTTTGCTAGCATCCGAATGGTAACTTCTCTTATAACCCGCTTAACACTGCCCTTGAAAACTCTAAGCATGTCTCACAAACTTAAGGGTAGATGGACGTAATAAACACAATGAAATAAATAAAATGCACATTCCAATGGTCTTACACGGGTACATCATATAGGCATTCAGTCTTCCATTCGTGACACATCATTCACCTTCCCTACAGTCGGACTACCTCAACAACTTTGGACAAAAATCAACAGCAAGAGTACAATACCGAAGGACAGCGATGAAAAGCACTATTACTACAGTTATAGCATCCCAAGGCAACTAATCTACTCTGGACCACACATCTTCATTCCTGGGCTCGACAGATTCTTCTACCACCCTAGCTATGGATCTACCTCCTATCTGAGCAGTGGTTGAGTGAGAGGAATCAAGGGTTCTACTTCTAACACTTCTGAGGGTGGAGGTGCTGGTGGCACTGCAACACCGGTTCTCCTTCTTTTTGGTGGGTGGACATGGATTCCCTCCATGATCAAGGGATCCTACCTTTCGGCTGCCAACATCCTCCGCTTGGCCCGGGTAACAAGATAGGCCTCTCCCAACTGATGGATATGCCGATCTTCATCCCCCTTTAAGGCTTCTAACATGGCAGTCTCCCAACTCTCCGCGGCTACTGCACTGGCATGTGCTTCGGCAAGCTGCACCTGAGCATCCTGGAGAAGATCTCGGCTTCCTCAGCTCACCAGAGGCACTTCCTTAGCTCTGAGGCTTGCCGGTCATACTGCTCATCCAGAGCAAGCTGGTACATGGTCAAGTGCACCATGGTAGGACTATCTTCCTGCACATCCCACCCTTGCAAAGCCTCCATGCGAGCCCTCCATGCCTGTCGATTCTTTTCCAGAGGTGGAAAGAACCTCATGGGGGTACGAGCAATGGGGTCTTCATAGATCTAGCAAAGATACTACAAGGCTTTGCAGGCCACAATCTGGTAGGTGTCGATGAAGCAAAACCCAATTGCAGTCACATTCCAGGCTTCAGTGATGTCGGGGAACTCTTCACTCTTCCCAATATAGACGGTAACCTCACACCGCTCGGTGACATGCTTCTCATACTCACGGCCCTCATACTCGGGACAATCTTTGACTCTGAGCTTTTTGTAGGGTGGCATGTAGGATTCTAGGAAAACCCTCAACATTCAAGCAGTAACTACTAACCTAGGCTCCTGCCATCCCTAGCGGTGGTTGCAAGGAAGGACTGAGTGAAAATCTTGCTCAAAAGAAAAGCTATACAAGCTAAAGTGCCCTGAGTGGTGGTACCAATGGCTAAGCCAAGCCCTACTTATAATGGCAGAGCGGTCAGTGGTCCTGGCGTGGTCCACTTGGGGTTCCTACGCGAGATCACTATGAATGAATCGACCAAATTTTTTGCACGTTTGAGGCGAGCGATGTCCGAGGCCATTAATAACTAGTATGACTACAGGGCAAGGGTCCAACAAGAGCGTAGAAAAGGGTACGAGGAGACATGGGTCACGGCAGGCCTGAACCATAGGCGAACGCGAAGCATGAAGCCACAGTGTAGAAATAACTCTAGAACAGGAACGAGTCAGTCGTGCACAATACGACACGCATGACACCTATGGATGGCATATCTACAAGCAATATGGGCACTACAATGCACAAATAGGATATGCATGAATGCATGTCCTATATGTCACTCCACTATTGCCAACATATAGGGCAACCGTTCTTAGATTTTTAGCACATCGTTCTCTCCCTGTAGCTAGTCGATACTATCGGACTATGCCCGGGTTAGTGTACCTACAACAAAATTGATTAAGCCTACCTAAGTGAGCAGAGTGCCATCTATCCTAGATACATAAACATAGTAATAGGGCTACTTATATAACTTCGCATGCAACGTCCTAACTTTTTGAAAAGAATTTGTTGTTAAGTTTTATTTTAGAATAGGTTTTCGAAGCTTTATTTCCTCATTTATGCTCTAATACCACCTATGGCAGAACCACCTAATCTAATGCCTCCCAGAAGTACTTATCTTCCATTAGACCCTAAGTACTCAAAGGAGGACACCAAATTACGTAGTTTTGTCGAGCACACCCCAAGGGAGAACCCAGAAATCCATATTTTTCCATCAGGATCACAAATAAGAGAATAAATCTTACAACATTCTTAAATCATTTCTTACATCACTTTACATGCAGCATCAGAGTATAATATTTATTATTTATAACAGCAAAATATGAACATGTTATCAGAGTTATGAACAATTTAATTTAACAATGAAATATAAACATGTGATCATAATTATAGCAGAAATAAATATCTATTCATGTCATGATGAAGCATTGATATATAACTACGATAACAGATTATAAACTTCTATTTATAAAAACATTTAGTGAGAGTTATAAATAAAACTATGATCACAGCGTAAAGAAATCCTCTCTGAGCCCACTAGAATAAATCCATACACAAGGGTCAGCTCTAGCATCCGCCTATCACCTGCAATAGGGAGAAATAAAACCCTGAGTACTCAATTGTACTCAGCAAGACTTATCCGATAGAAGGAAAGAAAAGACTCCAACGATATGCATGGCTATCTGGCTTGTAGGTTTATTGCATCTGCAGGAAGCATTACTAAGCATGCATCCTTATATTAAATTTTCTTAGTAGTCATTATTAGTTCATTAACTAACCATTCTATGTAAGCACATGTGCTACTTTTAAGCAGGCGGTAAGCAATCAAAATCATTTTACCATCTTTCATCTTCTAGTTCTTACTACATGCTAGATTGTGGACAAGCCGTACCGGATCATCTGGCGATTCGCGAATCAATGTGCCCAACTAGGTACAACGAAACACACGCCCCACTTGTACCCCTGGCACAAGCAGGACTAGCCCGCCACCCTCCTGTTATGGGGTCTAGGTCCTCGTCCAAACTTGGACTCTAAGCCCCCGCCCCTGAGTCCCGGACTTAGTGCGGTGCTAGGACCTCCACCCAAAAACCACCTTGAAAGTTGGTTCAAAAAGAGCCGAAACCCACGATAAGAGAGCAACAAGCCTTCCCTACACCCATACACAAGTATGTGCTTGGGATAATAAGTCTATGACCTACTTAGAACCCAATGCAACGATCAGTCCTTAACCGACTTAGATAGGAAAATAGTGTAACCAAGCTATGCCCTATTGGCCTAGGACACAACCTCCTACACCCACCAATACCTAAACCATATCCCTGCCCTGTCTCTATTTTCCTTTTACTATTTTATCATGAGTGATAATAATATAGTAACACCAATAATAAATTTCCTATCTCTAGCGAGTGATAGGCAATCACTCGACTTCTATCGGAGTCCTGTAGCATAGCAATCTACATGATCCTGTCATACTAATAAGACTCATAGAATAAAGATATATATATATATATATATATATATGCAAGTGTGTTTCATTCAATTCCTTAAAACTTAATGCACAAATATAATTTAAAGTGCAGAAAAGTAGGGGTTATGCACCGGGGCTTGCCTGGGTAAAATATAACCAAAAGTTAGCATTCCATCTTCGTGACATGATCCCTGGCACCATCTTTTTAGCTACTCCAGTTAATACCATCGATCCACCATCGTTCCTATTATGATAGGTATTGATGCAAATGCATAGATGTAAATAATCAACGACAGCCAAAATGCTTAGAAATCTGATCACGCCTCACAAGCTAACGAGATAGCTCTAACGCGATAGCCTACGTATCAACATCATCGAGAAAGGTGTCATTTCCCAATAAGTGTTTTAGTTATATAATTCCAAGGTGTTTCTTTATTTTATTTATTTGATTTGCTATATATTCAAACTAGGGCACCTAACCATATGATGAACCTACCATAAAAATTTCATAGCATTTGGACTAAAGGAACTAATTTAATTAATTACAACAAACACTAGATTAATTTTTAAGACAATTATTTTGTACTAAAGCATATGATTTTATGTGTTCACTGTGTAGTACAATCTGTGTAGAGTTCAACAAAATTGGATTTGTGTTTTTACAATTTTTATTTGATTTACTATAGAATTTACAATTTCTAGCCGATTTAAAGTAATTAATAAGAATGAGAAAAAGGAAAAGCTCCGCAGGCCATTTCGGCCCAAGATGGCCCAATCTGACGGGAAACCGGTTCGGTGCGAGTGGGCCTCTAGCCCACGCACGGGAACAGGCCGGCCCAGGAGGGGTGGCCCGGGGTGTAGGCATGTTTTGCGTAAGAGACCCTATAGTATTGTGAAAACCAACCTAAGATCTAGAGCACTATTTATGTGTCATCCAATTTGTATCAAGCACCCTGGAAGTATTTGGCTTCTCCATTCCCAGTCCTTGCGAGCACCAGAGTAGAGCACACCGGTGTGCAGCGGCTGCTCGGTGACCAAGGCCGGGGAAGGCTCATCAGTGGCTGCGCAAGAACAGACGACCTGTCCCACCTATGGGCGCACGCAAAAGGGGCGTAGCATGGGACGTGGCACGCCACGGCATGGTTAGTCACAGTGGTGGCCATGGTTGTCCAGTCCATGGTAGTGGTGCAGAAAGCATGAGGGAGTTACCATGGATACACATAGGGTGATAGTTGTGGTGGGGGAAGACCGAGCAGAGCTGGCCATGTGCGAGCTAATAGGCTCCGCGCGCTCTAGCTTGGCACCACCGTGTCACATCATTGATGGAGAGGTCGCTAACCAAACCTAGGGAAGCATCGGCATTGGGACGTCTATAGAAGTCAATAGGTGCAAGGATTTGAGCTAATCCTAAGGATTGGAGCTCATCCCTCAACTGACCAGAGCTCCAGCCAGAAAATGACCGGTGATGGGGAAACTCCAAACTTCTCCCTCTATGGTGCACGCCTGCTGCTCGATGTTAGTGGTGCGGCTAGGTAACTTCCCTGGCGAGATGTAGGTGCAAGGAATTGAATTGTAATTGCCCGAGCTGTGCGAAATTGGAAGACGGAGGTAGCTCTATTATTGAACTCGAAGGGTGCTTGGATCAAGCTAGGCGTCTAAGCGCTGTAATGGCCAAGCAGTGGCTAAGAAGGGCATCGGAGCATGTCCATAGTGCCAAGCATCTAATGTTATATCGCATATAGCATGAATGGAGCTGGCATCATGACAGGCGTGGCCACGGCAGCGGAACAACATTCGCGCATCAAACTGTTGCGTGGGACCAAGGCAGCAAGCGACGCGAAGTAGATAATGGCGTCGTGACAAAGACATTAGCGTGATGGGACAATGGAGGCCGACCGCATTAGAGCGATAGTGGTGGCACACATGCTGGCGCTATGGAATTCATGGCCAGGGAGATCGTGCGCATTGGCGATAATGCTATGTGGGGAGGGGCATCCCCATGTGCGCACAGCAATGGCATCGGGCGGCCAACAGCATCATAGCGGCGCAGGGTCTAGGACACAATGCGAGACGGTAGGAGCACAACATAGAGCGAGGCAGTGACAGCGGCCAGGGTTGGCCGCAGCAAAGAGCGACAGCGGAATAGCAGCGACAGTGGCCAGGGCAAGCACACTTTGATGCAACAAATCATACCAAAACACGAAACTAGGATTTAGGAAATTTTGTTAAAATTCAAATGCCAAAATAGCATTGTCTAACACTCTTTTCTGACTTAGAATGAAAAGGGTTCAATTGGGACTCAATCTCTGGGAACACTCGTTGCTACAATTTTAAAATGTCTAACGTCATTACTTTTAGCCAATGAGCATCTCACGCATTAGTTCGTACCTCATACTAACCCATAGGGGTAAAACACTTATGCACCCTTTAACTATTTTTCTTAATATAAATCACCAAAAATAGCATCCTAACTATAATTTCAACTTCTTGCCGATTCACGAAAGGTCTAGTTTAAATCTTGGGTTCGATTTCTGAGCTATCAAATGTACTATTGGGCAACTTTTACTTGCCCAAACAAAAGTTGCATTTTTATCTACTAAACTTGCACTTCAAACTTTTATCTAGGTATAAATTACAAGCTATATTTTATTTGGTTTATAAAAATTGTTGTTCACGCTTAATCCCATAGAACAAACCATCCACTACTTATTTGCTAGAATTGTTGCCAGACATTCCTAAATATCTTTACGCACTGAATAATTTAACTTAGATGTTTATTTGAGTCCACAAAAGTGAGTCACACAGGGTTCACTTATCACTTCAAGTTTGTTTTAAATAAAAATCTGAGAAACTCATTTTCGGAAATTTTTCTTAGGCCTAAATCTCGGTGCTAAACAAGATCGTAACACTAGGGATGTTACAGTGTCACTTGACCATTAAAAAGATCCTGAAGCTATCGCGGTGTGTCCCGCATGTGATAAGAACAAAGACAAGAAAAGATGTGATTGGTAGAGAATGTAGAGATAATGTATGTGATTGGATAAAAATTATTCTATAGAAAATGTAACACCTTTGGTGTTACATTGTAAATCATTTACGAAAACATGTCGTGAGCATCATGTTATGTGTTAATGCTTGTAATAAAGTGTGTAAATCAATTCCCGTAACTCAAAACGATCAGCAGAAATGGGAAACAAAAGTTGATTTGATAGTTATGTTATTTCACGTAGGGTTTAAAACCAAATTTTGTCAAACAAAAATAATATAGAACATATATGCAACACTTAAATAAAGTTGAAAGTACAACCTTTGTAGATGACAATGAAATACTTGGTGTTGATAAATAATGTTGCTAGCTTATATTTCTAAGGGTTTGGAAATGCAACTAGAAATAGAAAGTCATTCAACATTTAGAAGATTTCATGAATTTTGGTGAGCTAGACCTTGCGATGTTTGGTAATTTTTGTTTGACAATTTGGTTAAGAAGTAGGGTAGTGCTACAGATTGTTTTAGTAGCCTTATGTACCCTCTAAAGTATGGTGAAGATGGTTTGGGTGTTTGGCCAACCGATTAGTTGATTTGGACGCTTTGAAAAGCGTGCATGGCACATCCTTGGTTGGTTTCCTCGCGTAGGCACGGTCCTGTCTCCCTGAGCCAACGTCGGCGCACTGGCCATGCACATGTGCATCTAGCCATGCTCGACTAGCCACTGTGGCCGACAGTCCTGGCACGTAGCTGCCCCACCTCACTGTCGCTCTGCTGCCGTCGTAGTCCCGTTGCGCGTTGCGCGCTGCCGCTAGCACCGCTGTCGCTGCCCCTAGGGCCGCCCATGTTCGCTCTATTGCGTTGCACTGCTCCACGAGCCACGGGCGCCACTGCTGCTGTGTCACATCACCGCACCACGTCGTTGGCCGCCTTGGTACTGCACGCACAAGGTTGTGACCTCCCCACGTGCACCTACCCTGCCTTCAGCCGTGTCCCGTCGAGGCGGCACAACACCTCTCTACACCGTGCTGCTGCTACTACTGCCTTGCTCTGCCCACATGTGTAGCTGTCCACCATCTTGCCCTATATCTCTTTATTGAATGGCTAAGCAATGCAACGAGCAGTCCTTCCTCCCCCCTCACGCGCCATTACTACCATCAGGGACGGTAGACCGATGTCCCCTCACACGCATGACTTCGTAATTTGCGTGCCTCGGTTCACTAGGGTATGATTCATAGCACCTATAGCGACTCCATAAAGCTACCTAGCTATGTCACCCTTACCGAGCCTCAGCCGAGCACTACCGACCACCAATTTGGCGTTTTACTCACTGTCGGTCGTCTCCACCACCACGCCTAATTTCGCTGGGGGTAAACCCATATCCTTTGGTAGAGATTCAATTAGTTGCTCCTTTGAGCCTTCGTTGACCACCTCATTTCCATGCTCATGCCAGGTTCACCAGAGGCACTGCCGGTGATGTGCTGACATGAAGGTGCCACACTCGAGGCGCCGCCGCATCGCTCGGTCGCACATGGCCAGCACCACTCGGGCCACCTCCGACCTAACCATCACCGCAACCACAACCAGGGTAAGATAGTGATGCTATAGCGATACCTAGTTCACCCCACGGTGGCTTTGGGTGGCCGGCATGGTTGCGCCACAGTTGTGCATGGCCACGCATCATGGTCACCACTCCCCGTGAGCTCTGCCGCTCCTATAACCTAGGCTAGTGTAGGCGCTAGGGTTGTAGATGGGGTCGGCCCGTTAGTGGAGACAACACGGGTCCTGGCTGGTCGGCGTGGTCGTCCAATGCCACCACTGCCGCGCCGACGCGCATGCGGGTGGCCGAGGACCAAGCTGTTGTAAAGGAGGGAGTTTGTGAGGGTTTTATTGCAAAGTCATTGTCTGTTGAAATAGCGCACACAGTGTTAGTAGTATTATCAGAGAATGCGAGGGCATTTTTGTAAGTAGGTCGGCGTACGCGGGACTCCCCCATCGCGGGCCGTTTGCACGCATGGGCCACGCCCCGCGGGAGTCACGCCTACGGGCCGCGCATGCGCGCGCATTGTGCGTATGTGGGCCGCGCGAGAATTGGTTTTCCTTTTTCTAGCAAATTAGCAAATGTTTTCTAATTTAGTTTTGAGTTGATCTTTGGAAAAATTATAGTAAATTATGTAGGTGTCCAAAAATTGTGAAACAAAATTTGTTGGGTTCATAAAAATGTGATCTATCTGTTGGTGTAGTTAGTTTACATTTATCTGTGAGAATGTTAGGTTCATTAATTCAATTAGGAAATCTTAGCATTATTTAGATTAATATTTGTTGGAATTTTTGTGGCAAATTAGTAATAGCTTTGACCATGAAATTTTATAGTAGGTTCATTGTCTTATTATGAATTCACTGTAATTTTTATAGCCTTAGAATATGCTGAGAAATATGGTAGCTAAGTACTCCTTGTTGTAGTATATAGGAAATCATTAATAAGAGTAAGAATATATTTTAGTTGCTAAGTAGCACTTGTAGGCGAAACCCCGCTGGTTTGATGGGAATGATGATTAGCTCAGTATCTTAGTCATTAGAGCTAGCTTAGTGGCTTAGTAGATGTATTCTTACTTTAAGAACTGTTGTTGCCTTAATATTGAGTGTTGCATCACCATTGCATGCATGTAGAGGACGAGTTGGTGGAGTCCTTGACCACGGGAGAGCAGGAGTACGAGGAGGTGATTGAAGAGTACAAGGAGGAGATCCTCATGCAGGAGGAGGTCCCAAAGCCACCACTGACTGACTGAGCTGACACCGCGCCTGCCCAAGGCAAGCCCCGGTGCATAACCCTTGTTTTGAATAATCACTGGAATTATATATATGATGTGATGTTATAGGAGTTATATTAAAACTACAAGCATAGATATATCTACCTATGAGTCCGACTAGCTTAGGTCAAGTAGTGGCTTTGCTTAGGTTTTCGGTAGCATGAGTAACCTACCGTTACTCACAATAGGTGATTATTATTATCACTCTCATGATAAAATGGTGAAAGAAAAAATGAAGACCGGGCAGGGATATGGTACGGGTATTGGTGGGAGTAAGGGGTTGTGTCCTACGTCCAATGGGGCATAGCTTGGTTACACTATGTTCCTTGTCCATGTTGGTTAAGGACTGGCCGTTGCATTGGGTTCTAGGCAAGTCAAAGACTTATTATCCTGAGCACATACTTGTTTATGGGAGTAGGGAAGGCTCGTTGCTCTCTTGTCGTGGATTCTAGCTCTTTTCGGACCGACTGAATGGAGGCGGGGATGGTGGAGGTGTAAGCATCGCACTGAGTCTAGGACTCATGTGTGGGGGCTTGGAGACCAAGTTTGGACAGGGACCTAGACCCCTTGATAGGAGAGTGGTGGGTTGGTCCTGCTTGTGCCTAGGGTACAAGCGAGGCGTGTGTTTCGGGGTACCCAGCTGGGCACATTGATTTTGCAAATCATCGGGTAATCTGGTAGGGCTTGTCTACAGTCTAGTACCATAGTAAGAACTAGAAGATGAAAGATGGTGAAATGGACCTGTTTGCTCAACTCTTGCTTAAAAGTAGAACAGGTGCTTACATAGAATGGCTAGATAATGAACTAACCATGACTGCTAATAAGAAACATACATAAGGATCCACTACTAGTAATGCTTTTTGCGAAAAGTAAACCCAACAACCCATAAAGCTAATCATATACTTTGGAGTCGGGAAATTATTCCCACTAGTTGGATAAGTCTTGCGAGTACATCGTGTACTCAGGGTTTATTTACCCCTGTTGTAGGTGCAATTTGAAGAGTAGCTATTGTGTGGAGGATTCTTCTGGTGGGCACAGACGGATCCTTGTATTCTACCATTAGATGTTTATTGTAATTCCGCTGTTTAAATTCTGCACTCTGAACTTGGTACTGTAATAAGGTATTTCTAAGAACTCTGGGTTGTATGAAATGGACTAAGTATTGTAAACTCATTCTTATTATTAGATCCTGGAGGAAAACATGGATTATTTGAGTTCTCCCTTAGGGTGTGCTCATTGGAATCCGCTCGATGTAGCTTGCTTTTGGGGTGCTTAGTGTCTGGTGGAAGACGAGTGCCTCCGAAGGTGTGTTACCTCGGGCGGTTCTGCCACATGTGATATTGGAGCCAATAATGAGTCTACAAGTTTCATAACTCTTTGCAAAACCTAAAATTTGACCAACAAAAGTTTTGTGAAAAATAGGATGCGATAAAATTATGTAAATATGTATAAGCCCTAGCAATATGGTCTATCTAGGATAGCGGCACTAGTTTTATCTAATTAGTTTTATATGGTGCAATGTGCGTGCGCATGAACGCATGGTGGCCCACAGGTGAGGCGCGGCCCACGTGGCGCAATGTGCGCATGCAGGAGCGCACGGTGGCCCATGGCGAGGAGGCCTGCGTGCGCTGGCACATATGCAAAAATGCCCTGGTCTATGAGCAAAACAACCCATAGTCCATGTTACTATTCCTAGAGACAACACTTATCCAAAAGAACCATTGGACCTTTCTCCTCTTTACAATGGTGAGGCCCTCGGCCATCCCCACGAGCTCTAGCGCGACGAGCAGTGGCATAGGCGCCTACGTCGGCCACACGGGACCCCTGCTAACCTAGCTATGGGACCGACACTCACCTAGGGCTCGATGCAAGATGATGGGCGGTGGTTGCGCGAGACAGGACACCATAGAAGGAACTTTCCACGATGGCGGACACCCTATGGCAATGGCGACGGTGTTTAGGTGAGCCGCAACAACTATCAAGGTGGTAGGGCAGCGGGTGAGCAAGATAACTCACCAGTGACCTTACCAAGAAGCTGGCTCGACCGACGATGACTCAAGCGAGACCAGTCGTGTGCTCGTGGTGAGGTGAATGGTAGACCAAAAAGGCATGACCATGTTAGCGGCGCGGAGGTAGCACAAGAGCTACAACTAGCGCACGCACGATGAAGAGGAAGCCAAGGCGAGCTAACGGTGCAAAGGAATTGGTGCGAGGTAAAGTGGTGGAGACTGGCCACGATGTGGGTGGCAACGGGCCTTAACGGCACGGCGGCGGCAAGATTCCAAAATTTGAGCTCAGCATGATGTGAGTCAAGGCAGGGTGGGGTCGGATGGAGAGGGGGTGTGAAGGCAGAGACACGAGCACGAGGAATTGATGAGAGGTGCTCGCTCTCTGGCTTCGCCATGACGTGACATGACAATGGCGAAAATAGAGGGAGGGAGAGATAGGCGTGGCAGTGGGTTCGGCTCATCCACACCTTGGTGGGATGCGAGCGGCGGGACCAGGAGTCCCACGCACCGACGCTAGACGACGGGCGTGCACGCCCGACCAGCGTGGCCCATGTGGCCATAGTGCCATAAATGGCAAAGCGACGGTGGCGCACACGGCCACGTGCGGACAGCACCCAACCAGGCCAGGGAGGGTCAACACGATGCAGCATGCATACAGGAGAGACACGATGGCAGTGGTAGCGCTATGACATGAGGCAGTAGAGGTGGACGCGACGGCACCGTAGCATGGGATAGGGCAGGACAACGAAGGCGTGATGGTGCATGGCTAGAAGCTAGCGGTGGGGTAGTAGCACGACAGTGTGGTGGGGTAGCCACGTGCTAGGGCTATCGCCCACAACAGCCAGCCGAGCATGGCTAGGCGCATGTGAGGGTGGTCGGCGCGTCGACGTTGAGGCACAGGGGCACGATGACCGCGCCTATGCGAGGAAACCGACCGAGGACGTGCCATGCACGCTTTTTAAAGCATCCAAAACAACTAATCGGTTGGCCAAACACCAAAACCATCTTCACCATACTTTAGAGGGTACATTAGGCCACTAAAATAGGCCATGACACTACTCTACTTCTTAACTAAAATTTTCTACAAAAATTGATGAACAAAGCAATGTCTACCCATTTCAAAGTTCAAGAAATTTTCTAAGTTTTAATTGGATTTCTATTTCTAGTTGCATTTCCAACCCTTAGAAATATAAGCTAGCAACATTATTTATCAACACCAAGTATTTCATTGTCATCTACAAAGTTTGTACTTTCAACTTTATTTAAGTGTTGCATATATGTTCTATATTGTTTTTGTTCGATAAAAATTGGTTTAGAAGCTAACTTGATAATTACGCGAATCATGGAATAACTTTCCAATTAACTTCTATTGATCCTTCTATGTTACGACACTGCATCTACTCATTTCACCACATGCATTAACACACAAATAGGATGCTCATGGCATGATTTAGTAAATGATTTATAGTATAACACCAAGGGTGTTACAAAGCTTCTCCTAGTCTCGCCTCTATTCCTGTGGTCTGTGAGTTCCCGGATGTCTTTCCTAAAGATCTACCTGGTTTGCCACTGGATAGGAATGTGGAGTTTTCCATTGAGTTAGAACCTAGCACTGCTCCTATTTCCCAACGTCCCTACTGCATGGCTCCTAAAGAATTAGCAGAAATGAAGAAGTAGTTAGAGGAATTATTGGAGAAGGGATTTATCCATTCTAGCTCTTTACCATGGGGTTGCCTAGCTATTTTTGTGAAGAAGGATGGCACTCTACGGATATGTGTGGATTACCGCCCTCTCAATGTGGTAACCATTAAGAACAAGTATCCTTTACCTCATATTGATACTTTGTTCAATCAGTTAGCGGGTGCCAAGGTGTTTTCTAAGATTGATCTTCATTCTAGGTATCATCAGATCAAGATCAGACCTCAAGATATACCAAAGACAGTCTTCTCTACTAGGTATGGGTTGTATGAGTACCTAGTCATGTCATTTGGTCTTACCAATGCTCCTGCATTCTTCATGTATCTCATGAATTCAGTCTTTATGCCAGAGCTAGATAAGTTTGTAGTGGTGTTCATTGATGATATTTTGATATACTCCAAGAACAAAGAAGAGCATGCACAACATCTTTGGATAGTACTGACTCGATTAAGGGAACATAAGCTATATGCCAAATTCAGCAAGTGTGAGTTTTAGTTAGATCGAGTATAGTTTTTGGGACATGTTCTGACACCTGAAGGTATCTCTGTGGACCCAAGCAAGGTGTAGGATGTGTTAAATTGGAAGTCTCCAAAGCCAGTGTATCAGATCCATCAGTTCCTTGGTCTTGCTGGTTATTATCGGTGCTTCATCCCTGACTTCTCCAAAATAGCCCAACCAATGACCAAGTTGCTCTAGAAAGATGTCAAGTTTGCATGGAGTCCAGCTTGTGAAGAAGCTTTTCAAGCCCTGAAGAAATTTCTTACCTCTGCTCCTGTTCTTGCCCAACTAGATATTGACAAGCCATTTGATGTGTATTGTGATGCCTCAAGGACTAGATTGGGATGTGTGCTTATATAGGATGGACGTGTGATAGCTTATGCTTCATGCTAGTTGAAAAAACATGAGGTAAATTATCCCACCCATGATTTAGAGCTGGCTGCTATGGTGCATGCTCTAAAAATTTGGAGGCATTATTTGTTGGGAAATAAAGTGCATATTTATACAGATCACAAGAGCCTCAAATATATTTTCACTCAGTCTAAGCTGAACTTGAGGTAGCAGAGATGGCTGAAGTTAATCAAGGATTATAATTTGGAGGTTCATTACCATCCCAGAAAAGCTAATGTGGTAGCTGATGCTTTGAGCCAAAAGTCGTATCAGGTTGAAGAAACACCTTTGTCTCTCAACCATGCTGAGGTGCTAACTCACATTGCTCTATTCTTGGATTTACTTGAGCAAATTATTAGCGAGCAAAGGTGGGATACTTTAGGAATTTCTCACATAAAGAAGTTAATTGCCGAAGGGCGTGGTCCTTATTTTAGTATTGATGATCAAGGTGTAGTGAGGTTCAAGAACATATTGGTTGTTCTGTCAAGTGGGGAGATTAGAAAAAATTTGGATGAAGCTCACAACTCCAAGTTGTCCATCCATCTAGGAAGTAACAAGATGTACCATGATTTACGCCACTTGTATTGGTGGTCCAATATGTAGCAGGACATCACCAAGTATGTTGTGGAGTGCGATACTTGTGGTAGAGTTAAGGCAGACCATATGCGTACCCCACGATTTTTACAGCCCTTGCCTCTCTCTGTTTGGAAATGGGAGGATATTTCCATCGACTTTGTTGTGGGTTTACCCCACACGTCCAAGGGGTATGACTCTATTTGGGTCATTGTGGAATGTCTCACTAAGTCTGCTCATTTTCTTCTGGTAGATGCCAGATATTCAGCCAAGAAGTATGACAAGTTGTATTTTGACTAGATTATGACCCTGCATGGAATTCCTCTTACTATCATCTCTGATAGAGGGTCAGTCTTTGTCTCTCGTTTCTAGGAGCAACTCTAGGAATGTCTTCGTACTAGTCTCCTCAGAAGTTCAGCTTATCATCCACAAATTGACAATCAGACAGAAAGAGTCAATCAGGTACTTGAGGATATGTTGAGGGCTTGTGCCATTTCTTTTCCTCAAAAGTGGGATGAATGCTTGACTCTAGCTGAGTTTTTGTAACACCTCTGGTATTACGAGCTTGCTTAGCACCTAGGTTAATGCCTAGGAGAAATTAGCAAAACAAGTTTTTGGGTTTAAAAGTTTAAAGCACATGTGAAATTATAAACAAACCTTGTGTGACTTGCTTTAACTAGCAGTCAACTTGTCTCGGTGCTTAACAACTTGTAAATAATCTTGTGGACAAAAGTTGTTTAGGGCTTATTTTGGAAAAGAATTGTAGACAATACCATTTTGGCATTTAGATTCCAACAAAACTGGTTAGGCAATATATCTATGTTTTTATGCGACTGGTTGCATCAAGATGGGTACTTTAACACGGTGTAGGTTGTGGTTGGTCTGGAAGTCACGATGCTCTCATAAAATTTCCCCATTTTTTTGCTTTGAACATGTTAACCATGTTAGTGGCGCTCTATTCATGAACTGGTGTTCTGCACGGCCTGTCTATCTTGGCGCCTCTCTTTCCTTCTCACTGGTCATCTTCTGGTCATATGGGTTGCTTCATTGGGGAGATGGTAGTGTCAACTCTAGGGTTGTACATTTTGGTTGGATCTTAGCGAGCTAATCCGTGGTTTTTGCGTCTCTTTAAAGATTCATGCACATCACTACTCACCGTTGAATGGCTCGGCCTACGATTGCTGCGTGCACTGCCTGCCAGCCATTTGGTCGATGTGGTGCTCCGCCCATTGCACGACCCACCTAACCCCAGAGGAGCTAGCTGCCTTCACGTCCCACCAAGTTCGAGTCATCCCGTCTATGCACTAGTTTGAGGCACAATGGGGCCACATTATTTCCTTGCATGAACTCGGCCTTGCCTTAACTAGCAGAGCACCCCACGCCTTCATCCCCTTGCCATGGTCCCACCTAGCTCTGGTCGGGCCACTGCCGCATCTTGAACTGGTCCACTACGCAGGGGTGTCAGAAAGGGGAGCACGTGGTTCTTGCCCCTACCCACGCTGTGTCCTCTCACTTCCCTATGTGCGCATAGGTGCGCTATTGCTGGCCATGCTGCGTCGTCCTACCCTATCCCCCCTTGTTGTGCTTATGTAGTTGGTGGCAAGCCCGCACGTGGCTCCTCGCTCTCTCTCTCTCTCGCCCGCTGAAGTCACCGTGCCATGCCTCATGCTCGCCCGTCGCTGGCACTTCCCCCCTTGCAGCTGAAGCGTGTGTGAGCTCCACGGTCCCGCGCTAGACCAGATAGTGTCACCGTGGCACATCGTCCATCGCCCGACCCTCATGCGCGAGCGCAAATCCTGCCTAAAAGCATCTAGGCCCCTAGTTGGGTTTCGGTGATTAATGACAATATAAGATTACTATGACTAACGTGTGTTTTGCAGAGGTAATTAAGTTAGGTCATGGTAATGAAGATCAATTGGGCAATCAAGGTGGTCATGCCCCTACGATGGAAATCATTTCAGTTTTCAAAGGATGGATGACAAGGTTAAGGATGACTAGTTCTAAGTGTCGATTGGAGTTGGAGAGACACTTAGAGTAGTTTAGGACTTTGTTTTTCCTTTGGCCATACTATTAAGGGGGTATGGACGGGTAGCTTGACCTAGATGAGTCTAGTGAGTTAGCTGTGGTGCACACTTGTCAAAACTAGCGCTAGGTAGCTCCTACATATGCCTAAGATCCTTTGGAGCAAACTTCATTCACATATGATCGAGAGTTGAAAGTGAATGGAGGGTCAAGTACTGACCGGACGCTGGCTTCGGTGTGACCGAACACTGGCCGCAAGGTTCGGTCAGTTCATTTGACCAAGGAGATTGTGTCTGGCGTGACCGAACGCTGAGTGGTCAAGTGACTAGACGCTGAGGTCCAGCATCCAGTCGACTCCAATAAGGTTCTAGAAGAGAAAATCTGTGACTGGACGTGTCCGGTCAGTACTGACCGGACCCTAGGGGTTCAGCGTCCAGTCGAGTATAGTAAGGTTCCAGTGAGGGTTAAAATGCGACCGGACACATCCGGTCAGTGATGATCGGACGCTTACAGCGTCCGGTCAACACTTAAACACTGGTGTGCGGGTTGAACTGACCGGAGCGTCTGGTCAACTTGATTGGAGCGTCCGGTCACCCCATAGAGGCACATAATTGTTCGTTTTTTAGCCGGTGTTATAAATAGAACCTCCACTCATGTGTGGGGGCACTTTTGCTCATTCCAATAGCTGAGAAACACGTTTGTGAGTGCCAAGAAGAGCAAGGTCCTAGTGAGGTGATTGAGATTTGAGAATCCAAGAGAGTAGCCTCATTAGTGAATCAAGAGTAGTGCATCCACCATTCTCATTAGGCTTTGCATGGTCAAGTGAGAGTTCGTGCTTGTTACTCTTGGTGATTGCCATCACCTAGACGGCTTGGTGGTGATTGGGAGCTTGGTGATCACCTGGTGGAGTTTATGGGTGACCTAACTCAAGTTGTGAGCAGTTGTGGGTGATTCACCATGACGGAGTGTCGAAGAATCAACCCATAGAGAGCACTTGATCCTTGCGCGGATCAAGGGGGAGCTACACCCTTGCGTGGGTGCTCCAACAAGGACTAGTGGGGAGTGGCGACTCTCCGATACCTCAGCAAAACATCGCCGCATTCCTCTCTCTCTATTTACTTTGAGCATTTGCTTTGAGCAATTCAATACTTGTTTTTACATTCATAGAATTGCCATGCTAGAGTAAGATTGGAACATAGGTTGCAAGTCCTTTGTGCATTAGATTAATAGAAACACTTTTCTAGGCACAAGAGGTTAATTGGGCTAACCGTAGGATTTAATTATTGCAAGAAAAATTAGAATTAGCCCAATTCACCCCCTCTTGGGCATCTTGATCCTTTCAATTGGTATTAGAGCCTCATGCTCATGTTTTTAAGCTTAATCGCTTAGAGCAAGATGTGGCAGAACCTCCTAAATTATAGGGCCCATATGCACCTGTCACTGTCCAACGACCTTTGACATCTATGCATATGTTTCCGGTAACTTAAGAAGACTGTCGGGTGTCCTCGGGGAACCCTAAATCATCCACAATTTCCAAGCAGGATCACATTACAGAGTCATTGCAGTATTACAACATTTGTTCAAATATATACATCAGAGTAAAAATAGCAGAAGACTTACAATAACATAGTTTACAAACCATTTGTTTCAAACCATACAACTAAGTTTGGTTCATATTACAAAACATAGTAGTAGAGTGGTATTATAACATATTACTGATCACACAAAAAGTTGCCCTACCCAAGGGCCATGCATTTACTTCTCATCGTCAGACCGAACAATAGTCATGCAGCATGATCCAAAACAGATCTGCTCATGAGGCTCACCTGCAACAAGGGTCAATGAACCCTGAGTACAAAAGTACTCAACAAGACTTAACCGAAATAAGAACTGATAAACTCAGGAATGCTGGCTCAGGGATTCAAGGTATAGCTTTAGCAATAATCAAAGTTATTTTACGTAAAAGCTTTTTAGTAACATTCTATACATCAGCATTTAAAACTTCATAAGATCATATACAAAGCTGACACGATCCGCATTGAGATCGTGAAACTTCATATCCAACACTTTCTCAAACCAGCCTCAAGTTCTAGTTATTAATACTACAATGATGAACAGTGAGTTGAGTATCCATAACCGAGGAGCAACGACGATTTGAACTGATTATAACCTAGCTGGGGATTCTAGACCACACGACATATGCAGGTCCCCGACCTACAAATATCAACCTATTCTCGGATCCTCTAAAACAAGAACGGGTCCGCGCCACCCAAGAATACAGTACTCCACCATTCCAGCCCATTGCTACGTGGGTACACGCTATTCCCACCATCTCTCCACTCCCAGTGCATGAATAGCCATTCTCATAATAGAATCGCCAAGTTAAGGCTTACCAGAGTATGTGGTTAGTACTACAAAGTCTCACCTCATGCAATTCAACAACGATATGGACCTTAATCGACACAGGCGGAAAGAAGCCACTCACAAGACCTCCATGTCTTGTGGCTCTCACACACCTAGTCCGCTCGGTCTAGATTTATTACTTCACATTCTCATATCTCATGATAACATAAGTAACCAAAGATCCATTTAAAACTCACAGGTGACAGGTAATCACCCGACTAAGCATGACTAAGCATAACTAGTCATTTACGAATAAAACAGGTAATCAAGGTAGATATGGAAAAGCAAGGTTGGTAATACACCAATTAGGTTTTCACTTAACTCCTAATCACTTAATGCAGTAAAGAAAAGCAAAAGCAAAATCAATTTGTAAAATACAAGGTAGGGTTGTATGCATCCGGGGCTTGCCTTCGTTGATGGAAAAGTCTAGTTCCTACAACGTTCCACAAGTATTCGATCTGACCTTAACAGATGGATCACCCTCCTCCACAACTTGATTAACTACCATGTGTTCACCTTCGTTCACTACACGTAGTAACAATGCCAGGTTTAACATGATGCGGAATACGAAACATGATGCTTGATGATGGATGTAAAATTAACAAATCGAATACAACTTTCCTTCGTGGTACAGTTACAAGTCAAACTAACTAAACCTTTCCGGAATACTAACATCAATTGCCAAAGATCATTACCAACTAATGACCCAAGGACATCACTCAATCAAAAATTCAAATAAAACCTAAATCACTAAAGGTTACTATTTGCTTTTATGAATTAATTATTTAATTAATAATTATGAAATAAATCAACTTGTTCCAATTGACCTCAAAATTTTTGTAAATGTTTATCACATGATAAGTAAGTGGAAAAACAAATTTCATAATTTTTGGACAATTAAATAAGCCTAGAAAAATCATGGAAATCCATTTATTAATAAATTTGGCAATTTTCATCACATTCAAAAGGTGCTGAAAAATAACATTTCACATTTTTCATAAATAATATACATCACAGAGAGGTCACACAAAAATTTTCATAATTTTTGGAGCTTTAAATAAATCTACACAAAAATAACAAAAACAAATACTATTCATTCAATTCTGAAAATAGAAAAATCCAATTTGAACGCTGTGTCACTGACATCGGGTCCCACCTATCATCCCTAACCTCGCGTTTTTACCACGCCGGCGACTGCGCTGACCGACGTAAACTCACCGACGATGAGTCCAACGGCGACGGCCAAGGTACCAAAATGATCACCATGACTAGGCGCATCGATTGACGTCCCTATCTATACTGATTACGGCCCTATACTAGCTCGACGTCGACCATGGCGGATGTGGCATCTCGGCGACACTATGCCGACGAAACAAGGCCGGTAACAGTCAAACTAAGTGCTTAGAAAGGATCAACATCTCACCCCGAACGTGTTGAAGCAAAGAACGAGGCCGGAGAAGCTACGGTGACGCGGGTCGACGGTGACAGCGGTCACGGCGGAGCAGACTTCGTCGATGATGGTGTTCCGATGACTGCAGTGGGCAAAATGACCAAGCAAGAATGGATTAAGCACCACAGCATCAAGACAAAGCTGTAGGGGCAACTAGTAAGGGCAACGGCTCACCAGATGACGCTGGCCGCGGTTAAACGGAATCTCGGGTGAGGCTGTCGGCCGCGAGGAAGGATTGCTAGCGGCGGTTCCCGGCGGAATTAGACGACCACAGTAGGATGGCTAGGCGCACAAGGAGTAGGAGAAACTAATGGATGCTTTGCTGCGATGGCAGAGGCACTGGTTCGATGACGAGGGCTCGCCGGAGATGAGTAAGAGCGACGGGAAAAACAGAGCATTGAAGGGAAGGTCGACGACGGCGTCTTGGTACTTATAACACGGCTCAGAAGCTCAAGGAAGCCACGACAGAGCCCTTTCCCATGCCAATGTGATGCCACAGACGGCCATGACATGCCTAGAACGACGAAGAAGGTCGCCGGCCATGTAGCTTAGGCAGTGAACACTGTTCACAGTAATTACAGAATTGTCATTCATTTTCAAATTCAAATTACTCCAAAATTTGTATAACAACTCAAAAATCTCCAAAAATAAAAGTTGTTCAAAATTCAAATTTCTACAACTTTGCTTTTATAACCAACCCCTAATTCGGTCTACATTTTGAAATGAACTTTTGAATTCAAATAGGGAATATTTAACGAATTACGCCTTTTCGAATTATTTCAAATTTTTCATAACAACTTTGAAAACTCCAAAAACAAACTTTGTATAACTTGACAAGATCTAAACTTTTGCTTTTAGGCTCAACCCCAAAATATGCTTAGATTTTGAAATGAGTTTTCAGGGTAGAATTTAAATGCTGAAAATCAGGGTTTTCTCGAAAATTCCAAATCCAAACCAAATTTTGAACTTGATTCAAACAATTCAATTCAACACTCAGAACATAAATGTAAACTTGTTTTAGTGAATGCATATCAAAGTTTGCAATATGACCAATGCCTTGCAATGCATATGATGACATGCCCTATTTTTAATATTTAAACACTCGGGGTGTTACAATCCTTCCCCCTAAAAGAAATCTCACCCTGAGATTCAAAGCCATAGGGTAAGTAATGGAAAAGGAAATGTGTCAGTTCAAAAACATCCAAAACTTGTCCATAAAACAGCTGAGGTCCCTTTACAAAACACAATTTGTACAACCGAGCTCTACTAACATTACTCTATTCTATATTGACGCTAGAAACTCTGGAAATTTTTCTAATAAGTAATCTTTTGATTCTCAAGTAGCTTCTTCTTCTGAATGTTGATTCCATTATATCTTGTAGAACTTGATTGTCCTTCTTCAAGTAACACGATCTTTCTGATCCAAAACTCAGATAGGATATTCGGAATAAGTCAAATCTGGTTCAAGTTCCACTTCTTCAACCTCAACATTCCGCTCAGGCACTTGGAGACACTTCTTCAATTGAGAAACATGGAACACATCGTGCACAGCTGCGAGATGTTCTGGTAATTTCAAGCGATATGCCACTTTTCCATACCTCTCTAAAATTTGAAATGGTCCAATATATCGAGGTGCCAACTTGCCTTTAACACCAAAACGGGTAACTCCCTTCATTGGTGATACTTTCAGATATACAAAATCTCCCTTGTTAAACACCAATGGTCTACGTCATCTATCCGCATAACTCTTTTGTCGGGATTGAGCTATCTTCAAATTACTTTGTATTTGCTTAACCTTGTCTTCTATTTCTTTCACAAGGTCAACCCCAAAGAACCTTCTTTCTCTAGGCTCAGACCAACTCAATGATGTTCTGAATCTACGACCATAGAGTGCTTCAAATGGAGCCATTCTAATGCTTTCCTGATAACTATTGTTGTATCAGAACTCAGCCAAAGGTAAGCATTCGTCCCACTTATTGGAATAGTTAAGGACACAACACCTTAACATATCTTCAAGCACCTGATTGACTCTTTCAGTCTGTCCATTAGTCTGCAGATGATAAGCTGTACTATACAGTAGTTTGGTACCTAACGAAGTATGCAAGTGTTTCCAAAAGCTGGAGACAAATTGTGTACCCCGGTCGGATACTATGGTCTTTGGTACTCCATGTAAGCTCATGATTCTTGCTAAATACATCTTGGCATATTGGATCGTAGGATATGTAGTCTTGACAGGAAGAAAATGTGCTGACTTAGTGAGTCGATCTACAATAACCCATATTGAGTCAAATCCTTTTGATGTCTTGGGTAGACCAACAATAAAGTCCATACTTATGCCCTTCCACTTCCAAGATGGAATAGGTAATGGTTGTAATTCACCAGCAGACCTCAAATGTATAGCTTTCACCTTTTGACAAGTATCACACTTTGCTACATATCTAGCAATCTCTATTTTCATTTTAGTCCACTAGAATCTTTGCTTCAAGTCATGGTACATCTTATTGCTTCTCGGATGGATAGATAACCTAGTAGCATGTGCCTCTTCTAGAATTGACTACCACAACTCAGGAACCTTTGGTACCACCTGGCGATCCTTGAACCATAACACACCTTCATCATCTATGCTGAAGCATTCTGCTTTTCCATTCCTGGCCCTTTCTTTGATATGGGCTATACCCTTGTTTTCCTTCTGAGCAGCAATAACTTGATCTCGAATAGTGGCTTCAACAATTATGTTGGTCAAACTACCTTGTTGAATTACTTCTACATTCAACTTCTCCATTTCTTGACATAAAGTTAGACCCATTGTTCTTACTGTTAGGCAATTGCAATAACTTTTGTGACTGAGGGCATCTGCAACCACATTTGCTTTACCGGGGTGATAATGTACTTCCAAGTCATAATCCTTAATCAGTTCTAACCATCTTCTTTATCGCATGTTCAACTCTGACTGAGTAAAGATATACTTTAAGCACTTATGGTCTATATAAATATGGCATGTATTACCATGTAGGTAATGCCGCCAAATCTTCAGAGCATGGACCACAGCTGCTAACTCTAGATCATGAGTCGGATAGTGTTCTTCATGTTGCTTAAGTTGCCTAGATGCATAGGCAATGACTCAGCCTTCTTGCATCAACACACATCCAATACCAATACCTAAAGCATCACAATAAACATCGAACGGCTTCTCGATATCAGGTTGGGCTAACATTGGTGCAGTGGTCAACAGTCTCTTCAAGGTCTGGAAAGCCTCTTCACAATCAGATGACCAGACAAACTTGACTTAGTTCTTCAACAATTCCATCATGGACTTTGATACTTTAGAGAAATCTAGAATAAACCGACGGTAATACCCCGCCAATCCTAGAAAACTCTGAACTTGATGAACTGTGGTTGGCGGTTTCCAATCAAGCATATCCTTCACTTTGCTTGGATCAACTGCAACGCCTTCAGCTGACAAGACATGTCCAAGAAATTGTACTTCCTTAAGCCAAAAATCACACTTGCTGAACTTGGCATATAGTTGATGTTCTCTCAAGCGGGTCAGAACAATTCTGAGATGTTCCGCATGTTCTTTCTTATTCTTGGAATATACTAGAATGTCATCAATAAACACCACTACAAACCTATCTAGCTCAGGCATGAATACCAAATTCATCAAATACATGAAATGTGCTGGAGCATTTGTCAAACCAAAAGACATTACCAAGTATTCATATAATCCATATCTTGTGGTAAATGCCGTTTTGGGAATATCTTTAGGCTTTATCTTGATTTGGTGATATCCTGACCTCAAATCTATCTTGGAAAAAACTTTGGCTCTGGCCAATTGATCAAAAAGCAAATCTATCCGAGGTAAGGGATACTTATTCTTGATGGTCACTTCATTCAATAGACGATAGTCGACACATAACCTCAGGGTCTCATCTTTCTTTTTCACAAAAATTGTTGAACATCCCCAAGGTGATGAACTAGGTTGAATAAATCCTTTCTCAATCAATTTTTGTAACTGAGTCTTCAACTCGGCCAATTCCTTAGGTGGCGTCCTATAAGCTCTCCGAGAAATCGAAGCTGTTCTAGGTTGCAACTCTATGTTAAACTAGACATCCCTATTAGGTGGTAGACCGGGTAAATCTTCAGGAAACACATCCAGAAATTCACACACTACCGGGATATCTTTAATCTCTATGACAACAGTTGCACAAACCTTGCCCACTGATCTTCTTAAGGTTGGAAGTTGGATGAGAAGTTGAGAATTACTATCAGGCAAAGTCACCCTTAATGTCCTATTCAAAGCATCTATAACAGCCTTATGCTGATACATCCAATTTATTCCCAAGATTACATTTATATCCTGATCCTTAAGGATAATCATGGTAGTAGGAAAAATATGCCCACCCAGGTTTACGGGTACCTGGTATACGATTTCCTTAGTACACAGACGTCCCCCGAGCGACTGTATAAAGAAACTTTTCTTTGTTGCCCCAATTGAAATTTCATACTTCACAACAAATGTTCTATTGATGAATGAATGCGATGCGCTAGAATCAAAAAGTATAACTATAGGGTGATTGGCAACAGGAAACATACCCATCATCACTGGCTCTCCTTTCGAAATTTCCCTAGCTTGAATATAGAACACCCGTCCTGTCTTCCTCTCATCTTTGCCCTTCTAAGCATTCTGATTGGGGTTCTTATTTGGTGCCTGACCCTGTTGTTGATTGGCAGGGGCCTTCTGATAATTTTGATTAGCCTACCTAGGATACGGACATTCCCTAGAGAAATGACCGATCCTTCCACAATTGTAACACGGATAATTGTGACCCTGGGATGTTGGAGCATTGCCACCAGGAGCATTGGTCTGCTGTGGATTCAGTTGGGTTATAGCAGGACGGATATTTGACTATTGCCCAGCTTGGAACTGTGGCGGACGATAAGGACAATTATGATTTACTGGATGATAAATCACCCTCTGCCTCTTCTGATTTCCCCCAAAAGATCCAGATGGCATACGCTTTTTCTTTTTGAGCTCCTTATGCTGCCGATACTTTGCCTCTGAAGCAATTGCTATATTTATAGCCTCATGATAAGTAACATTAGTACAAGTTGTCATCATTGTCGGTAGCTTGGTATTCAGGCCTCTCATAAACCACCTCTTCTTCTTGGCATCAGTATTGACAAGTTCAGGTGCATATTGTGATAGATGATTGAATCTTCCCACATACTGTATCACGGTTTGATCCCCTTACTTCAAAGCAAGGAATTCATCCAGCTTCATAGCCATCACTCCTTCCAGAATATAGTGGGCTCTAAAGGCAGTATGGAACTCAGCCCAAGTTATTGGAATGCCAGCTGGTTGCATAGCCACTAAGTTTGCCCACCAAGCATTTGCTGCTCCTCGAAGTTGCTGGGTAGCAAACGTAGGTTTCTGATACTCCATGCATGGAATAAGATCAAATTTCTGCTCCATGGTTCGAAGCCAATCATCAGCTTCCAATGGTTCATCTGCCTTGGTGAACACTGGTGGTCTTGTGTCTGTAAAATCAACATATGTAGCCTCCTATCTGTTATGGTGGCGACCATGGTTTCCTTGCATCTGATTCTGATTACTCTAAGCTATCTCATGAAGCAAACGAGAATTTTTGACCGTCATATTGACAAGTGCGGTTATAGCATCAGCTAGATTTATTGGAACTGGTGGTGGATCTAGAATAATGTCCTCATCTTGTGAAGTTCCCGGAATATACGAACCCCGCATATGATGCATCTGCTCATAACAAACCAAACTTTATTCACAAGTCTTTATTGAATTACACAAAAGCTTTCGCCAGACACATTACATAGAGTTTACTAAAATAAACACAAACCCGCATGAACTTAAACAAGACTACTTAACTTAACTAGAACTAACTATTATATAACTCTACTCCTTTCCACGATTACTTCAAACTTCAGGCTTGATATCCATTTCAGAAATATTTCCACCTTCATTATCGCTTTCATCGATCATTACTAATTCTTCAGGATCTTCTTCTTCTTCCTCTTCTGATTTGTCATCATCGACAAGGATGACACCAGGGTCCATGGCATCAACTTGGGGTTCATGATTTGGATCTAGTAGATTGCTTAGCCTATGAACTTCCTCATGCAGATAAGTATTATGTTCTTCTAAATCTTCTACATAGAATTCTAGCTCATGAGTTCTAGCTCTAGCTACATTTTCTCTATGCCAAGCTTCATTCCTTCCTTCCACCATACAAACTAACATACGTTCGCAATTCCTGTGCGTAGTGGTGAGACGCCTCAATTGATCCTATAATTCTCCTACCTGTATGGCATCCAAGGCCCTATCTCTAGTAGCTTGTGCTAACTCTGTGGAAATCCTCTGTATCTCTGCCTGAGGATCAGGCCTAGAGCTGCTACTACTAGCACCGTCATTCCTAGGGGCAAGTTGGTGACGAGGAACTCCTTTGGGTACAATGGACTTTCAGGGCATCATCTTGGTACGAGCCATACTGTAGGAAGCCAATTTAATCCAATTAAGACCATTTGATCAGTCTAAAGAGTAGCTAGGATGGATTACATTACTCAAACCAGACTCACTACTCAACTCCAGACTCAGAGGTGAAGGAAGTAACAAGTAAATTAATTATGATGCATGAATCATTCTTACGAACAAAAACATCAAAGCTTATAATGCACATAAACAACATTTGTTTTTATATAGGGCATAGTAAGATTACTACTCCACCACACAAAACCTTTTTAATCAAATAAGTCAGAAGCAATTTGGACCAAATTAACAAGTTAAATTTAGTCATCCCAAATCATTTTGAAGTTTTTGTAAAACAATACAACAAAAACTTTATAATGATCGCTCTGATACCATTCTATGGCAGAACCTCCTAAATTATAGGGCCCACATCCACCTATCACTGTCCAACAACCTTTGACATCTATGCATATGTTTCCGGTAACTTAAGAAGACTGTCGGGTGTCCTCGGGGAACCCCAAATCATCCATGATTTTCGAGCAGGATCACATTACAGAGTCATTGCAGTATTACAACATTTATTCAAATATATATATTAGAGTAAAAACAGCGGAAGACTTATAATAACATAGTTTACAAACCATTTGTTTCAAACCATACAACTAAGTCCGGTTCATATTACAAAACATAGTAGTAGAGTGGTATTATAACATATTACTGATCACACAAAAAGTTGCCCTGCCCAAGGGCCATGCATTTACTTCTCATCGTTAGACCAAACAATAGTCATGCAGCATAATCCAAAACAGATCTGCTCATGAGGCTCACCTGCAACAAGGGTCAACAAACCCTGAGTACAAAAGTACTCAACAAGACTTAACTGAAATAAGAACTGATAAACTCAAGAATGTTGGCTCAGGGATTCAAGGTATAGCTTTAGCAATAATCAAAGTTATTTTGTGTAAAAGCTTTTTAGTAACATTCTATACATCAGCATTTAAAACTTCATAAGATCATATACAAAGCTGACATGATCCGCATTGAGATCGTGAAACTTCATATCCAACACTTTCTCAAACCAGCCTCAAGTTCCAGTTATTAATACTACGATGATGAACAGTGAGTTGAGTCTCCATAACCGAGGAGCAACGACGATTCGAACTGATTATAACCCAGCTGGGGATTCTAGACCACACAACATATGTAGGTCCCTGACCTACATATACCAACCTATTCTCGAATCCTCTAAAACAAGAACGGGTCCGCGCCACCCGAGAATACAGTACTCCACCATTCTAGCCCATTGACACATGGGTACACGCTATTCCCGCCACTTCTCCACTCCCAGTGTGCGAGTAGCCATTCTTGTAATAAAATCGCCAAGTTAAGGCTTACCGGAGTATGTGGTTAGTACTACAAAGTCTCACCTCATGCAATTCAACAACGGTATGGACCTTAATCGACACGGGCGGAAAGAAGCCACCCACAAGACCTCCATGTCTTGTGGCTCTCACACACCTAGTCTGCCTGGTCTAGATTTATTACTTCACATTCTCATATCTCATGATAACATAAGTAACCAAAGATCCATTTCAAACTCGTAGGTGACAGGTAATCACCCGACTAAGCATGACTAAGCATAACTAGTCATTTACGAATAAAACAGGTAATCAAGGTAGATATGGAAAAGCAAGGTTGGTAATGCACCAATTAGGTTTTCACTTAACTCCTAATCACTTAATGCAGTAAAGAAAAGCAAAAGCGAAATCAATTTGTAAAATACAAGGTAGGGTTGTATGCATCCGGGGCTTGCCTTCATTGACGGAAAAGTCTGGTTCCTGCGACGTTCCACAAGTATTCGATCTGACCTCAATAGATGGATTACCCTCCTCCGCAACTTGATTAACTACCACATGTTCACCTTCGTTCACTACACGTAGTAACAATGCCAGGTTTAACATGATGCGGAATACGAAACATGATGCTTGATGATGGATGTAAAATTAACAAATCGAATACAACTTTCCTTCGCGGTACAGTTACAAGTCAAACTAACTAAACCTTTCTGGAATACTAACATCAAATGCCAAAGATTATTGCCAACTAATGACCCAAGGACATCACTCAATCAAAAATTCAAATAAAACCTAAATCACTAAAGGTTACTATTTGCTTTTATGAATTAATTATTTAATTAATAATTATGAAATAAATCAACTTGTTCCAATTGACCTCAAAATTTTTGTAAATGTTTATCACATGATAAGTAAGTGGCAAAACAAATTTCATAATTTTTGGACAATTAAATAAGCCTAGAAAAATCATGGAAATCCATTTATTAATAAATTTGGCAATTTTCATCACATTCAAAAGGTGCTGAAAAATAACATTTCACATTTTTCTTAAATAATATACATCACAGAGAGGTCACACAAAAATTTTCATAATTTTTTGAGCTTTAAATAAATCTACACAAAAATAACAAAAACAAATACTATTCATTCAATTCTAAAATAGAAAATCCAATTTGAACGCTGTGTCACTGACATCGGGTCCCACCTGTCATCCCTAACTTCGCGCGTTTGACCACGTCGGCGACTGTGCTGACCGACGTAAACTCGCCGACGATGAGTCCAACGGTGACGGCCAAGGTACCAAAACGATCACCATGACTAGGCGCATCGATTGACGTCCCTATCTGTACTGATTACGGCCCTATACTGTCGACGTCGGCCATGGCGGACGTGGCGTCTCGGCAACACTATGCCGACGAAACAAGGCTGGTAACAGTCAAACTAAGCGCTTAGAAAGGATCAGCATCTCACCCCGAACGTGTTGAAGCAAAGAATGAGGCCAGAGAAGCTATGGTGACGCGGGTCGACGGTGACAGCGGTCACGACGGAGCAGACTTTGTCGACGATGGTGTTCTAGCGACTGCAGTGGGAAAAATGACCAAGCAAGAATGGATTAAGCACCATAGCATCAAGACGAAGCTATAGGGGCAACAAGCAAGGGCAACGGCTCACCGGATGATGCTGGCCGCGGTGAAACGGAATCTCGGGTGAGGTTGCCGGCGACGAGGAAGAAGGATTGCTAGCGGTGGTTCCTGGCGGAATCAGATGACCACAGTAGGATGGCTAGGCATGCAAGGAGTAGGCGAAACTAATGGACGCTTTGCTGTGGTAGTAGAGGCACTGGTTCGACGACGAGGGCTCGTCGGAAACAGAGCATCGAAGGGAAGGTCAACGACGGCGTCTCGGTACTTATAACGCGGCTCAGAAGCTCAAGGAAGCCATGATGGAGCCCTTTCCCACGCCAATGCGACGCCACAGACGGCCACGACACGCTTGGAACGCCGAAGAAGGTCGCCGGCCATGTAGCTTAGGCGGTGAACACTGTTCACAGTAATTACAGAATTGCCATTCGTTTTCAAATTCAAATTACTCCCAAATTTGTATAACAACTCAAAAATCTCCAAAAATAAAAGTTGTTCAAAATTCAAAGTTCTACAACTTTGCTTTTATAACCAACCCCTAATTCGGTCTACATTTTGAAATGAACTTTTGAATTCAAATAGGGAATATTTAACGAATTACGCCTTTTCGAATTACTTCAAATTTTTCATAACAACTTTGAAAACTCCAAAAACAAACTTTGTATAACTTGACAAGATCTAAACTTTTGCTTTTAGGCTCAACCCCAAAATATGCTTAGATTTTGAAATGAGTTTTCAGGGTAGAATTTAAATGCTAAAAATCAGGGTTTTCTCGAAAATTCCAAATCCAAACCAAATTTTGAACTTGATTCAAACAATTCAATTCAACACTCATAACATAAATGTAAACTTATTTTAGTGAATGCATATCAAAGTTTGCAATATGACCAATGCCTTGCAATGCATATGATGACATGTCCTGTTTTTAATATTTAAACACTCGGGGTGTTACACAAGATGTCTCACGGGGATGGACCTCCTCCTATCTTTGAGGGAGATGACTTTCCATATTAGAAAATCCACATGGAGGCGTACTTAGAAGCTCTAGACATTGGTATACTTAGAGCCACCTCACAAGGCTTCCCAAAACTTTGGGATGCTACACACTTATAAGGCGATGAGGTTAATTATGAAAAGTGGAATGCAAAGGCTCAAAACACCATCTTTAGAGGCCTTTGCAAAGATGTGTTCAACCGCGTAAGGAACCACAAAGATGCCCATGCACTATGGTCAGACATTTGTGCACTTCATGAGGGAACCAAGAGTGAGCATGAGGAACGCTGTCATCTTGTAATTAAAAATCTAAATTCATTTGAGATGCTTCCCAAAGAATGTGCTAATGAGATGTATTCACGTTTGAATGTTCTTGTAGAGGAAGTCAATGGGCTTGGATTTACTCAAATATCACCATCCGACATTGTGAGAAAGATCTTGAGTGTCCTCCCCATTGACAAATATGGGCATATTGTGACCGTGCTACACCAAGGTGATCTTTCCACCGCTACACCGACACAAATCTTGGGAAAGATCAATGCTCATGAGATGTACATGCACATCATGCCACAAGATGGCTCATCCTCTACCAAGAAGAAAGAGAAGGACTTAGCATTCAAAGCTAGCCAAGAGAAGGGCAAAGCAAGACTTGAGTATGAGAGCTCAAGTGATGAAGAAGATGATGATGAAAATCTTGCTCTCATGGTGAGAAAAGCCGCAAAGATGCTAAAGAAGCTAAACAAGAGTGGCATCAAGTTTGACGGCAAGAAGAAGAATTTCTTCACAAGCTCTAGAAGAAAGCCAATGTTCAAAATGGATTGCTTCAATTGTGGTGAACTTGGTCATCTAGCACACCAATGTACAAAGCCCAAGAAAGACAAGTTCAAGAATAAGGTCAAGGGCAAGAAAGATGACTCAAGCAATGAAGAAGAAGAGAAGAAGAACAAGCCATACAAGAAGAGAGATGGCAAAAAGAGGGACTCCCACAAGAAGAAGAGTGGAAAGGCCTACATTGTCGGTGATTGGCTCACAGACATTGATTCATCTAGTGGATCATCCAATGATGATAGTGAAAATGAGAAGGTGGCCACCATTGCTATTGATCTTTCATCTTGACTACCACCATCGCCATCATCCTCTACACACCTATGCCTTATGGCCAAGGGTGAACACAAGGTGAACTATAAGACCGGTGGAAGTCATTGGGTTATTGATAGTGGTTGCACTCAACATATGACCGGTGATCCTTGTGTGTTCACCTCACTAGATGAAGAGATAGATGGATAAGAGAGAATAACATTTGGAGATAACTCAAAGGGCAAGATTAAAGGATTGGGCAAAGTGGCAATATCAAATGATCATTCCATCTCTAATGTGCTTTATGTTGCTTCATTGAGCTTCAACTTGCTATCCGTTGAACAATTGTGTGATCTTGGCTTCCAATGCTTGTTCACCGAGAAGGAGGTTGTTGTATCCAAGGTAGATGATAATCAAGTGATATTCAATGGATTTAGATACAACAACTTATATCTAGTGGACTTCACCTCCGAAGATGCAAATTTGAAGACTTGCCTATTCACCAAAACAACACTTCGGTGGCTATGGCATAGAAGACTTGCTCATGTTGGGATGAGCTCACTCAAGAAGCTTATGAAGAATGATTTGGTGAGAGGGTTGAAGGATGTGAAGTTTGAAAAGGACAAGCTTTGTAGTGCATGTCAAGCCGGCAAGCAAGTTGCAAATACCCATCCAACAAAAGCTTTCATGTCAACCACAAGAGTGCTAGAACTCCTACACATAGATTTATTTGGACCAACAACATATACGAGTTTGGGAGGAAACCTTTATTGTCTTGTGATTGTTGATGACTATTCAAGGTACACATGGGTATTCTTTCTTCATGATAAATCTAAAGTTGCATCTTGCTTCAAGAAGTTTGCCAAGAAAGCTCAAAATGAATTTGAAGTGAAGATCAAGAAGATTAGAAGTGATAATGGCAAAGAGTTTGACAACACAAACATTGAAGCCTATTGTGATGAAGTTGGAATCAAACATGAAGTCTCCACAACTTATACTCCTCAACAAAATGGTGTAGTTGAGAGGAAGAACCGGACATTGATCACCCTTGCAAGAACAATGCTTGATGAGTACAACACCCCTAAAGCTCTATGGGCGGAAGCAATCAATACCACATGCTATGCATCCAACCACCTATTCCTTCAAAAGTTCCTTGGCAAGACACCTTATGAGTTGCTCAATGGGAAGAAGCCAGACGTCTCCTTTTTTAGGGTGTTTGGTTGCAAATGCTACATCTACAAAAAGAGGCAACACCTAGGGAAGTTCCAAAGACATTGTGATATTAGTTTTCTTATTGGTTACTCATCAAAGTCCAAAGCATATAGAGTATTTAATCATACCACCGGCTTGGTTGAAGAAACATATGATGTGGAATTTGATGAATCTAACGGCTCCCAAGGAGCACATGAGAATCTTGATGATGTAGGTGATAAACCACTGAGGGAGGCTATGAAGAATATTCCGGTGGGAGACATCAAGCCTAAAGATGATGAAGATGATGTACAAGTCATTAATCAACCTTCTTCATCAAGTGTGCCACAAGATGGTGAAAAAGATGGGAGAGTAGAAAATGAAGATACTCATGTCTTCCATGAGCAAATGGTGCAAGAGACATTGGAACAAAGTGGGTGTTCCACAACAAGCAAGATGATCAAGGTGTTGTTGTGAGAAATAAGGCAAGACTAGTTGCAAAGGGGTTCTCCCAAGTTGAAGGTTTCGATTTTGGAGAGACCTTTGCACCGGTTGCAAGATTAGAAGTCATCCGTATCCTACTTGCATATGCATTACATCATGAAATGAAACTATATCAAATGGATGTGAAAAGTGCATTTTTAAATGGCTTTATTAATGAACTAGTCTATGTTGATCAACCTCCCGAGTTTGAAGACCCTAGATATCCTAATCATATTTATAGGTTGTCCAGGTACTATATGGGCTTAAGCAAGCCCCGAGAGCTTGGTATGAGCGTCTTCGGGACTTCCTCATTGAGAAGGGCTTCACCATTGGGAAGGTCGACACCACACTATTCACCAAGAAGCTTGATGGGCATATCTTCATTTGTCAAGTATATGTTGATGATATCATCTTTGGATCATCAAATGAAGACTCATGCAAAGAATTTGGTGAATTGATGTCAAAGGAGTCCAAGATGTCAATGATTGGTGAGCTTACATTCTTTCTTGGTTTTCAAGTCAAGCAAATGAAAGAAGGCATCTTCATCTCTCAAGAGAAATACACAAAAGATCTTCTCAAGAGATTCAAGATGGGTGAATGTAAGCCAATCAAGACACCAATGCCTACCAATGGACATCTCGACCTAGATGAGGGAGGTAACCTAGTTGATCAAACTCTCTACCATTCCATGATTGGTAGCTTGTTATATTTAACCGCATCTAGGCTCGACATCATGTTTAGTGTGTGTATGTGTGCTAGATTTCAAGCTAATCCTAAGGAAACACATTTAATTGCCGCGGGTGCTTGTTGTGCACAAATATTATACATGAAACAAACTTTGCTAGACTATGGTATAGTTCTAGAAAAGGTACCTCTTTTGTGCGACAATGAAAGTGCGGTAAAACTTACAAATAATCCGGTTCAACACTCTCGCACCAAGCACATAGATATCCGTCATCACTTTCTAAGAGATCATGTTGCTAAAAATAATATATCACTAGAAGGTGTAAGAATTGAAGATCAATTAGCGGATATCTTCACTAAACCGCTAGATGAGGCTACTTTTTGTCGTTTGCGGAATGAGCTCAATGTGCTTGATTTTAGTAACTTCACTAAAAGATGAGCTTGTGTTGTCCCTTGCATTGCATTGTAATATACTACATGTTTATTTTGTGGCAATGCACATAGGGCTTGTCTAACATGGTTAAGATAACCGCCGAAAAGCATGTGAAGAAGCTTAACCTTGGATCAAACTTGACAAGCAACTAGATTTACATTCAAGTATTGCATATGCATGAATGTTGTTTTGTCGTTTATCTTAATTTGCCCTCTTCTTTGTCTATTTTCTTAAAAAGAATTATAGCCTAAGGCAAAATATTTTGAAAAACTTGAGGGTTTGAGAGAGGTCACTCACATCAATCCCAACTGGTGTTTATTTGGATCTTATTTGAGTTAGGACTTGATTGGGAACAGGCAGCACGAAGGACAGTGAAGACTTGCTGCACCGGACTCTGATGTCCAGCGTCCGGTCAGTTCACAGGAGGTGAACTTACTGCGAAGGAGTGACCGGATGCTAAAACAGTGTTTTCCCAGCGTTCAGTCAGGAGGAGCTTCAACGTCTGGTCGATCATGAAGACATCAAGGCTAGGTGACCGAACTCTGGCTGCGTCTGGTCTGTGTCCACCGGACGCGTCCGGTCGCGATTCTAGAGGAATTAGACCTCTCTGAAATCGACCGGACGCTGGGTGGTAGTGTCTAGTCGCTACCACCAGAGCGTCCGATCAGTAGATTTCATGCGACAATAGGATTCTTATCTCCGTTTCCTTTTCTAACTTGGGGGCCACCCTATTTAATCTAATCGTCAGTGTTTTGACCTAACCCAACCTTGCCCATGCCGACATCAACGCCGCAAGCCCCAAATCACCACCCCGCTACTTCCTCCACTATCGTGACCCGCTCTCGATAGCCCCTCTGTGCTCCACCATAGCTCCACGTGCCGCCCATGACTCCCTGCGCCACCCAAGCCAAGCTTTGCTCACCTCAGCCCGTGCCGCGCTCCCCGCACCGCCACGCTCATGCTCACTGTCGAGCTCGTGCTCACCGCCGCGCCGTGCCCTAGCCTCCACGTCCCATGTTGCTCAAGCCTCACCGCGCCAAGCTCCTCACCAGCGCCGCCCTCCACCGTGCCCCTGCTCTAGCATTGCCCAAACCCTAGGGCAGCGCCATAGCTCCACACCAGTGCATCCACTGCAAATCCTTGCCGTCGACTCACATTGCATCGCCGATCTTTGTCGAGTCGGGACCCTAACCCTAGTCGATTCGGTGGTTCCCCATGAGTCGCTTCTCTTCTTCTCGGATCATCGGTTCATCAGGTAGTAAGCTACTCGCTTCAATTTCGTATCTAAATTGCTTGCTTCCAAGGTTTTCGCATCTATTAGATATATCGTATTTATTTGTATATCCTACTATTCCATCGTGCAGCAAGTCAGTGCCGTTGAGATTGTGTGGCAGTTGTTAGTCAACTCGGAGCCAAGCTCGCGAGTACGGATCGAGGCCAAGCCTCAAAAGTGTTAGTGGACAGTTGATCTTGTCAGCAATAGTGGTTCTAGTCAGATCAGATGGCTTGCACCAAGAATGTTGGTGGTGGTCCAGGAGATGATGATCGGAGGCCTCCGCCTCACCTGCCTATAGATACTAAAGGCAAGGCGATGAAGAAGGTTGCATCAAAGAAGCACAAGTATCCTGATGCAGAGACAGCTAGAGTAGCTGCAGTTGCTAAGGCCATAGAGCGTGTCGAGAGAGGAGGTGCCCGTAGTGGAGTTGTCATTGCAGATCAGCCGCTTTCACCGGAAGCAAGGGCTGGAATCGAGCTAGTTGAGCACCTTCATGGTGGTGCACCTGGGACTGTCATGATTGTAGGAAGGCATCATGCTATTGATGAGAGTCATCCATATGGGGAGTCACAGCAGCAGCAGCCTCAGCCAGCTTAGGAGACACAGGAGGGACAACCGTCACAGCAGTCTTAGGAGGGTGAGCAGGTCCAGCAGGCCAAGGAGACAGAGCTGGCACCATAGCCATAGTTACGCCGCTCTGGTCATACTCATGTCCTAGTTTCACCGAGGCTAGCCACTCAGTGTAGGGGTTCTCGTCCACCGCCTCAACCACAGGGTCCACCTCTAGTGACCCATCTTGACCTGAGGGCTGCCACGGCCAAGCAGGTGTAGCAGCTGAGGTTCATGGACTTTGAGGTGTGGTTTCTGCCTAGGAGGGATGAGAGAGCATCAGAGGGATTCTATACACCCCTGTAGGAGGACTTCTATAATGCATATCTGAACAGTGGTGTAGTTTTCATATCTCAGCGGGTATGCAGCATTGAGGCTATAGTCACAGCAGCTGGAGAGCACATTCGCCCCTACCTTGCATATCTATCGGGGTTGATAGATTTGATTGGACGGACATGATTATATGTTCCATCTTGGGTTCGTCAGTTCTATACTTCTCTCTATATTGACCCGCACCATAGATATATTCACTTTGCATTCAGAGGCAGAGACTACCGACTGACAAGTTAGAGGGTCAGGGAGATACTGAGGCTACAGGAGTAGCCCGTCAGGTTACATAAGGTCTGTTATGGATAGACAGAGCCTCCCAGGCATCCTCATGATGGCAATGTGCCCCCTATGGACTTGGTTCACCACTGCTTCAAGGAGCCTTTTGGTGAGGGCTCGCGCAGGAACCCTAGTGACCTTACTCCAACTGCTCGAGTACTAGAGGCTATTATGAGGAGGACACTGCTTCCTAGGATGGGATACAGAGAGGGCTTGACTCATATCCAGCTATGGCTTCTCAACGCCCTGATGCAGCAGATAGTGTTTGATATTTGGGATCTTCTTCTATCTGAGATGGAGGACACGATAGCTGAGGGCTTCAAGGGTCGTAGGCAGCTACCCTATGCTCACTGGATCACTTTCATTATCCTCAAGGCAGTGATAGTTAGGTCACCAGAGATGGTTGTAGAGTACAGAGGTGCCACCATAGAGTTTCCTGCTTATAACATGGCACAGAGGATCAGGCATAGCATGCCATAGGCACCCAGTCAGCCTCGCCATCATCTAGATATACCAGAGTCTGTAGCTTAGCAGGACAAGATTATCAGGGACATAGCAGCTACTGAGGAGGAGCAGCTTGAGGCTCAGCAGGAGAGGAGCGAGTCTAGTGATAGTTTGGATGACGACTACCTACCTATTCCTCAGATTCCTCCACGCATACATGATGCAGAGGCTGGTAGTTCCAACTCAGCTCCACCTGTCCCACAGATGGTTCTCGCTTTGCTAACTATACTAGAGCGGATGAGACATGACCAGGCCAGACAAGCTCGGGAGACTGCTGCTACGTTCACACAGTTCTAGACTCATCAGGACAACTTTTAGAGGCAGCAGTAGGCCATCCAGTAGCAGCAGCAGGCCATGCATCAACAGTAGTTACTCATGCAGCAGTAGCTTCTTGGTTTCATGCAGCATGTAGTGACAGCCATTAGGGCTCCACCGCCATAGCCTTCACCCCAGCTTGGTCAGCATGGTACCACTTTGACGACTCCAGCGATATAGCCTAGTGGGCTTCAGAGTCAGGGATAGCCACCAGAGCTGTTTGCTTCACCGATAGTACAGGTGTCCCAGTGGTTATCCTCGCCAGTGGTAGCCCCGCAGTTCACACCTTATCAGATAGGCTTCACACCGGGTCAAACGTCCTCGCTATTTGAGCCAAACACTTCAGTCTCTAGGAGTCTTGGAGCATCCTTCAGTGACTTGACAAGGTAGCCTACACTACCACATTTGTATGCCCCAGGTCCTTGTACAGCAGCTCCCGTCGTCATGACTACACAGAGGCTTCCTTCCTCAGTTGCATCTTTAGATCCTACGACAGACATACTAGCAGCATCACAGGCTGCACCTGCCCTAGCTCAGACCTGGACTGCTTCAGCGACGCTTCTAGCCACAGAGGGTTAGTCAGTACAGAGCTTAGGGTCAGATGATGATGGCGCCTAGTTCTAGCTTGCTCCTCGTACCTCAGCGCCCGGTTCATCCACTGCAGCCCCGCCGACCGACCCTTAGGTTTTGGTGTTTGACGCTAAAGGGGAGAGGGTTCAAGTATGTAGACTCAGAGGCAGTGACTTTTAGGGGGAGCCTAGTTAGCTATTAGTCTATTATATACATTTGGAGTTTTATTTGTGTGATACACTATTAATATTATGCATTCATGTGTTTACTTTCATGCATACTATTATATCTATGTGATAGTGATATCTACATGATTGTGATCTATGACATGTGTGCTCTCTACTTTGAATTCCTTTATATGTCATATCACTTGTGTTATGCTCATTTGCTTTTGCTTCCACGCTTTACTCTGATGCAAATGAGCTTCACCACTTGTACTCATGCTTATTTCACATCTTTTGAGTACTTCATGTTGGCTTGGGTCATATAAGCTTGCCTAACTACTTTGTTCTTATTGACAAAAGCTTATATGAACCAAGCATGTCAAAAACCTCACTCTTTCACATACTCGAGGTGGTATTGTCATCAATCACCAAAAAGGGGGAGATTGAAAGCATCTAGGCCCCTAGTTGGGTTTCAGTGATTAATGATAATACAAGATTACTATGACTAACATGTGTTTTGCAGAGGCAATTAAGTTAGGTCATGGTAATGTAGATCAATTGTGCAATCAAGGTGGCCATGCCCCTACATGGGAATCATTTTAGTTTTCAAAGGATGGACAACAAGGTTAAGGATGACTAGTTCTAAGTGTCGATTGGAGTTGGAGAGACACTTAGAGTAGTTTAGGACTTTGTTTTTCCTTTGGCCGTACTATTAAGGGGGGTATGGACGGGTAGCTTGACCTAGATGAGTCTAGTGAGTTAGGTGTGGTGCACACTTATCAAAACTAGTGCTAGGTAGCTCCTACACATGCCTAAGATCCTTTGGAGCAAACTTCATTCATATATGATCGAGAGTTGGAAGTGAATGGAGGGTCAAGTACTGACCGGACACTGGCTCCGGTGCGACCGGACGCTGGCTGCAGGGTCCGGTCAGTTCATTTGACCAAGGAGATTGTGTCTGGTGTGATCGAATGCTGAGTGGTCAAGTGACCGGACACTGAGGTCCAACGTCCGATCGGCTCTAGTAAGGTTCCAGAAGAGAAAATCTACGACCGGACGTGTCTGGTCAGTACTGACCAGACCCTGGGGGTTCAGCGTTCGGTCGAGTACCGTAAGGTTCTAGTGAGGGTTAAAATGCGATCGGACATGTCCAGTCAGTGATGATCGGACGCTTATAGCGTCCGGTCAACACTTAAACACTGGTGTACGGGTTGAACTGACCGGAGCGTCCGGTCAACTTGACCGAAGCATCCGGTCACCCCACAGAGGCACATAATGGTTCATTTTTCAGCCGGTGTTATAAATAGAACCTCCACTCATGTGTGGGGGCACTTTTGCTCATTCCAACAACTAAGAAACACGTTTGTGAGTGCCAAGAAGAGCAAGGTCCTAGTGAGGTAATTGAGATTTGTGAATCCAAGAGAGTAGCCTCATTAGTGAATCAAGAGTAGCAAAGTGTGCATCCACCATTCTCATTAGGCTTCGCGTGGTCAAGTGAGAGTTTGTGCTTGTTACTCTTGGTGATTGCCATCATCTAGATGGCTTGGTGGTGATTGGAAGCTTGGTGATCACCCGGTGGAGCTTGTGGGTGACCCAACTCAAGTTGTGAGCGGTTGTGGGTGATTCACCACGACGGAGTGTCGAAGAATCAACCCACAGAGAGCACTTGATCCTTATGCGGATCAAGGGGGAGCTACACCCTTGCGCAGGTGCTCCAACGAGGACTAGTGGGGAGTGGCGACTCTCTAATACCTCGACAAAACATCACTGTGTTCCTCTCTCTCTCTCTCTATTTACTTTGAGCATTTACTTTGAGCATTTATGTTGAGCAATTCAATACTTCTTTTTACACTCATAGAATTGCCATGCTAGAGTAAGTTTGGAACATAGGTTGCAAGTCCTTTGTGCATTAGATTAATAGAAACATTTTTCTAGGCACAAGGGGTTAATTGGGCTAACCGTAGGATTTAATTATTGCAAGAAAAATTAGAATTAGCCCAATTCACCCCCCCTCTTGGGCATCTTGATCCTTTCACTCCCTATGGCCCCACTCTGGACCATAGCCCCATAGCGTGCCCGAGTCCGCATTTCCCCTTGCCATGTCCCCATCCTCACTGTAGCCACGTCGCTTGGAGCCGCCTTGGCCCCTACTCGGGCCATTACCGCACGACATGCACACGGCCAGGCCGCTGCGCCCTGCTCCGGCACGAGCAAGGCCTAGCCAGGGGTGCGCCATGTCTGCATGGTGCTGTTGCACCCACCCTTGCCAACCACCACACCCCACAGCACCACCACTGCCTGCTGCCTAGAGCCAGCGAAGCAGCCACCGCCGTAGCCAGTGGCGCTCGTGGCCAGCATGGCCCGAGCGCCTTTGCCCAAACTACGCCCCGCTTGCGGATGCGCACGGGTCCTTGGGTGTCGCGCCTCCCCTCTGTCGTCACCCTTGGGACCTCACCGGCTAGATTGGACCGCTGGCCACCCCGCCCTGCTCATGCTCTGCTTTTGGGGAGGGAGAGAAGGTGAGACAATGTGAATAGAAACTAATATAGGGTTCTTATTGCAAAATACATGACTCACATGAATAGTGTTTTTGTACTACGGGTTGATTTGAGGAAAGCTCGAGGGCCTCTTCGCAAAAGTACTACCGCCACCCTGCCCTGGCCACGTGGGCCGGTCTGTTGGGCCGCTCGCCTAGCGCCTCTGCGGCCACAGCCTGCTCGGCGCTCCACTGGGGCCGGCCTTGTCCTGCCCCCGCCTAGGCCACATGCGCGCGCTGCGCGCTTGGGCCACGCCTCCACGTGGGCCGATTTGGTGGCCGCTAGCCCTTTTAGTTTTCTAAAACAATTGTTAATTTAGTTTCAGAAATAAACTTGTAAAATTAATATAAATTTGTGTAGTTGTCCAAAAATTATGAAACCAATTTTGTTAAGTTCCTAAAATCATGATCTATCTATTAGCGTAATTGGCTCATCTAGTTTTAAAATGTTTCTAGGGTTGCCCTAATTATTTTAAAATGTTAACTTGTAAGAATTTTCGTGATAAATCGGTGATAGTGTTGACTCTGAAAATTTTACAGTAAATTACTAATATTATTAGCTGCTCACTGTAAATTTTGTAGCCCAATAATAATTAGTTCACAAGAGTAGCTAATGTGCCCTAGTTTCGAGTATATTAAATCATTAATAAATCAAAAAGAGACTTGATTTGGTAAGAATTAGTACTTGTTGATAAAAATGATGCTTGTTTAGTGAGGTCAATACTTAGCTAATATATTAGTCATAGGAGTTAGCTTGGTTTATGCACTTGTATTTTATGAATTGTTGTTGCCTTTTGATTGATTGCGCCATCTTTGCATTTGCATCAATACATATCATAATAGGAACGACGGTGGATCGATGGTATCAAATGGAGTAGCCAAAAAGATGGTGCTATGGTGATTATGTCCCAAAGATGGAATGCTAACTTTTGGTTATATCTTACCTAGGCAAGCCCCGGTGCATAACCCCTACTTTTTTGCACTTTAAATTATATTTGTGCATTAGGTTTTAAGGAGTTGAATGAAACCCACTTGCATATATATATATATATATATATATATATATATATATATATATATATATATATATATCCCATGAGTCTTACTAGTATGACAGGATCATGTAGATTGCTATGCTATAGGACTCCGATAGAAGTCGAGTGATTGCCTGTCACTCGCGAGAGATAGGAAATATATTATTGTTGTTACTATAATATTATCACTCATGATAAAATTGTAAAAGGAAAATGGAGACCGGGCAGGGATATGGTTTGGGTATTGATGAGTGTAAGAGGTTGTGTCCTGTGGCCAATGGGGCATAGCTTGGTTACATTGTTTCCCTGTCTGAGTCGTTTAAGGACTGACCATTGCATTGGACTCTAGGCAAGTCACAGACTTATTATCCCAAGCATATACTTGTGTATGGGTGCAGGGAAGGCTTGTTGCTCTCTTGTCATGGGTTCTAGCTCTTTTTAGACTGACTTTCAGGGTGGTTTTTGGGTGGAGGTCCAAGCACCGCTCTAAGTCCGAGACTCAAGAGCAGGCGCTTGGAGTCCAAGTTTGGACGGGGACCTGGACCCCATAATAGGAGGGTGGCGAGTTGGTTCTGCTTGTGCCTGGGGTACAAGCAGGACATGTGTTTCAGGGTACCCAGCTGGGCAGATTGATTCATGAATCGCTGGCGTTCCGGTATGACTTGTCTACAATCTAGCACCGTAGTAAGAACTGGAAGATGAAAGATGGTAAAATGATTCTAATTGCTTACCACCTGCTTGAAAGTAGCATAGGTGCTTACTTAGAATGGTTAGTTAATGAACTAATGTTGAATGCTAATAAAAATTGATTATAATGACGCACGCTTAGTAATGCTTCCTATAGATGCAATAAACCCACAAGCTAGATAGCCTTGTATATCCTTGGAGTCTTTTCTTTCCTCCTATCGGGTAAGTCTTGTTGAGTACAATTGAGTACTCAGGGTTTTATTTCCCCCTATTGCAGGTGACAGGCGGACGCTAAAGCTGACTCTTGTGTGTGGATCCCTCCTGGTGGGCTCAGAGAGGATTCCTTTACACTGCGATCATAGTCTTTATTTATAACTCTCACTAAATATTTATACAAATAGAAGTTTTATAATCTGTTGTCATAGTTTATATATCAATGTTTCATCATGTCAGGAATAGATATTTATTTCCACTGTAACTCTAATCACATGTTTATATTCCACTATTAAATTAAATTGTTCATAACTCTGATAACATGATTACATTCCATTGTTATAACAATAAATATTATACTCTGATGTTGCATGAAAAGTGATGTAAGAAATGGCTAAAATGTTGTAAGCTTTATTCTCTCATTTGTGATCCTGATGGAAAAATGTGGATGGAACTACATAATTTGGTGTCCTCCCTTGAGTACTTAGTGTCTAACGGAAGACAAGTACTCCTAGGGGGCATTGGATTAGGCGGTTCTACCATAGTTTTCTTATAACAATAGCTATCAAGAAAGCATTCGTATGGCACCTTTTGAGGCCCTATATGGTAAGAAATGTAGAACACCTCTTAACTAGGTTGAGGTGGGTGATCGTGGATATTTTGGGCTTGATTTTATCAAAGAAGCTTGAGAGTAAGTTAGTATTATTCAGAGCCATTTGAAAGTAGCTCAAAGTCATCGAAAAACTTATGCGGACAAGCGAAGAAGGCCCTTGCAATTTGAAGTTGGTGATCATGTGTATCTCAAAGTGTCTCCCATGAGAGGTGTGCATCGATTTGGTGTCCGTGGGAAGTTAGCTCTTCATTATGTTGGGCCTTATAAGGTTTTGGAGCGATGTGGTCCTATTGCTTATCGTCTCCAACTCCCTGATATTTTGTCAGCAGTGCATAATGTCTTTCTATGTTTCCTAGTTAAAGAAATGTTTGTGGGTCCCCGATGAAGCTATGGAAATTGAAGGACTTCCCCTCCAGCCTGACTTGTCTTATATTGAGCATCCTGTCAAGATCTTAGATGAGAAAGAAAGAGTGACTAGAAATAGTATGGTGAAGTTCTATAGAGTTCAGTGGCAAAACCACTTGGAGGATGAGGCAACGTGGGAGCAAGAAAGTTATATCTTGAAGCATTATCCCCACCTTCTTTCTAGTTCACCAAGGTAGTTGTTTACATTGAAATGTATTTTTATCTCTTTTCTCAAACTAGGCATAGGAAATCTTGGGACGAGATTTTGTTTTAGGGGGGTAGATTTATAACACCTTCGATGTTACACTATAAATCATGTACTACAACATGTCATGAGCATCATGTTATGTGTTAATGCTTATAATAAAGTGTGTAAATTGATTCTCGTAACTCAAAATGATCGGCGGAAATGGAAAACGAAAGTTGATTTGATAGTTATGTTATATCACGTACGGTTTAAAACCAATTTTTATCGAACAAAAATAATATAGAACATATATGCAACACTTAAATAAAGTTGAAAGTACAAACTTTATAGATGACAATGAAATACTTGGTGTTGATAAATAATATTGCTAGCTTATATTTCTAAGGGTTTGGAAATGCAACTAGAAATAGAAAGTCATTCAACATTTAGAATATTTCATGAACTTTTGGTGAGCTAGACCTTGTGATGTTTGGTAATTTTTGTATGGCAATCTAGTTAAGAAGTAGGGTAGTGTTACGGATTGTTTTAGTAGCCTTATGTACCCTCTAATGTATGGTGAAGATGGTTTGGGTGTTTGGCCAACCGATTAGTTGATTTGGATGCTTTAAAAAGCGTGCATGGCACATCCTTGGTCGGTTTCCTCATGTAGGTGCGGTCACCGCGTCCCTGAGCCGATGTTGGTGTGCTGGCCGCGCGCACGTGTCTGGCCACGCTCAGTTGTCCGCTGTGACCGAAAGCCCTGGCGTGCAGCTGCCCCACCTCACTGTCGCGCTGCTGCCGCTGTTGTCCTGTCATGCGCTGCGCGCTGCCATAGGCGTCGCTGCTGGTGCCACTAGGGCCACCCACATTTGCTCTGTTGCACTGTACTGCTATACGAGCCACAAGCGCCGCTGCCACTATCATCACATCACCACGCTACATCGCTGGCCGCCTTGGTACTGCACGTATAGGGTTGCGACCCCCCACGTGACCTGCTCCACCTTGAGCTGTGTCCTACCGAGGCGGCACAACGCCTCTCTACACCGTGCCGCTGCCACTATTGCCTTGCTCTGCCCGCACGTGTAGCCATCCACCATCTCGCCCTGTCTCTCTCTATTGAATGGCTACGTGATGCAACGAGCCGTCCTTCCTCCCACCCCGCCCCCCTCATGCGCCATTACTGCCATTAGGGATGGCGGACCAACGTCCCCTCACGCGCATGGCTTTGCAATTCGTGCACCTCGGTTCACTAGGGTTTGATTCATAGCACCTATAGCGACTCCATAAAGCTATCTAGCTGTGTCACCCTTACCAAGCCTCAACTGAGCACTATCGATCGCCCATTTGGCGTTTTACTCACCGCCGGTCGCCTCCGCCGCCGCGCCTGACTTCGCTGGGGGTAAACCGATATCCTTTGGTAAAGATTCAATTAGTTGCTCCTTCGAGCCTTCCTTGACAACCCTCGTTTCCATGCTCATGCCAAGTTCACCGGAGGCACTGCCGGTGACGTGCTGACGTGGAGGTGCCACGCTCAGGGCAACGCCGCATCGCTCGGTCGCACGCGGCCAGCACCGCTCGGGCCACCTCCGACCTAACCATCACTGCAGCCACAACCAGGGTAAGATAGTGATGCTATAGCGATAGCTAGTTCACCCCACGGTGGCTTAGGGTGGCCGGCATGGTCGTGCCACTGTCGTGCATGGCCGCGCGCCGTGGTCACCACTCCCGCGAGCTCCATCGCTCCTGTAACCTAGGCTAGTGTAGGTGCTAGGGTTGTAGACGGGGGTCGACCCATTAGTGGAGACAGCGCGGGTCCTGGCTGGCTAGCATGGCCGTCTAATGCCATCACCGTCGCGTCGACGCGCGCGCGGGTGGCCGAGGACCATGCTGTTGTAAAGGAGGGAGTTTGCGAGGGTTTTATTACAAAGTCATAGCCTGTTGAAATAGCGCACATAGTGTTAGTAGTATTATCGGAGAACACAAGAGCGTTTTTGCATGTTGGTCGGCGCGCGCGGGCTCCCCTGTCACGGGTCGTTTGCGCGTGTGGGCCACGCGGATGGGCCACGCGAGAATTGGTTTTCCTTTTTCCAGCAAATTAGCAAATGTTTTTCTAATTTAGTTTTGATATGATCTTTGGAAAAATTATAGTAAATTATGTTGGTGTCCAAAAATAGTGAAACAAAATTGGTTAGGTTCATAAAATGTGATCTATCTGTTGGTGTAGTTAGTTTACATTTATCTGTGAGAATGTTAGGTTCATTAATTCATTTAGGAAAGCTTAGCATTATTTAGATTAATATTTGTAGAAATTTTTGTGGCAAATTGATAATAGCTTTGACCATGAAATTTTTATAGTAGGTTCATTGTATTGTTGTGAACTCACTGTAATTTTTGTAGCCTTAGAATATGTTGAGAAATATGGTAGCTAAATACTCCTTATTGTAGTATATAGGAAATCATTAATAAGAGTTAGAATATATTTTAGTTGCTAAGTAGCACTTGTAGGCGAAACCCCGCTGGTTTGATAGGAATGATGATTAGCTCGGTATCTTAGTCATTAGAGGTAGCTTAGTGGCTTAGTAGATGTATTCTTACTTTAAGAACTGTTGTTGCCTTAATATTGAGTGTTGCACCATCATTGCATGCATGTAGAGGACGAGTTGGTGGAGTCCGTGACCACAGGTGAGAAGGAGTACGAGGAGGTGATTGAAGAGTACGAGAAGGAGATCCTCGTGCAGGAGGAGGTCTCGGAGCCACCACTGACTGACTGAGCTGATATCGTGCCTGCCCAATGCAATCCCCGGTGCATAACCCTTATTTTGAATAATTATTAGAAATATATATATATATATATATATATATATATATATGATGTGTATTTATGTTATAGGAGTTATATTGAAACTACATGCATAGATATATCTACCTATGAGTCCTACTAGCTTAGGTCGAGTAGCTGCTATGCTTAGGTTTTCGGTAGCGTGAGTAACCTGCCGTTACTTACAATAGGTGATTATTATTATCACTCTCATGATAAAATGATGAAAGGAAAAATGGAGACCAGGCAGGGATATGGTACAAGTAATGGTGGGTGTAAGGGGTTGTGTCCCATGGCCAACGGGACATAGCTTGGTTACACTGTTTTCTCTATCCATGTCGGTTAAGGACTGTCAGTTGCATTGGATTCTAGGCAAGTCACGGACTTATTATCCTAAGCACATACTTGTTTATGAGAGCAGGGAAGGCTCGTTGCTCTTTTGTTATGGGTTCTGGCTCTTTTCGGACCGACTGATTGGAGGCGGGGATGGTGGATGTCTAAGCACCGCACTAAGTCCAGGACTCATGTGTGGGGGCTTGGAGTCCAAGTTTGGACGGGGACCTGGACCCCTTGATAGGACAATGATGGGTTGGTCCTGCTTGTACCTGGGGTACAAGTGGGGCGTGTGTTTTGGGGTATCTAGCTAGGCACATTGATTCACGAATCATCAGGTAATCCGGTACGGCTTGTCTACAGTCTAGCACCATAGTAAGAACTAGAAGATGAAATATGGTGAAATTGATTTGTTCTCTCAACTCTTGCTTGAAAGTAGAACAGGTGCTTACATAGAATGGCTAGATAATGAACTAACCATGACTGCTAATAAAAAACATATATAAGGATCCATTATTAGTAATGCTTTTGCGAAAAGTAAACCCAGCAACCCATAAAGTTTATCATATCCTTTGGAGTCGAGAAATTATTCCGACTAGTCGGATAAGTCTTGCAAGTACATCGTGTACTCATGGTTTATTTATCCCTGTTGCAGGTGTAGTTTGAAGAGTAGCTGTTGTGTGGAGGATTCTTCTGGTGGGCACAGATGGATCCTTGTATTCTACCGTTAGATGTTTATTGTAATTTCACTGTTTAAATTCCGCACTCTGAACTTGGTACTGTAATAAGGAATTTCTAAGAACTCTGGTCGTATGAAATGGACTAAGTATTGTAAACTTGTTCTCATTAATGGATCCTGGAGGAAAAACGTGGATTATTTGAGTTCTCCCTTGGAGTGTGCTCGACGGAATCCGCTCAATGTAGCTTGTTTTTGGGGTGCTTATTATCTAGTGGAAGACGAACGCCTCTGAAGGTGTGTTAGCTCGGACGGTTCTGCCACAGAAACTATCCATTAGGACCATGTTTCTACATGTAGTGTCAATAAAAATCAATAGAAGGTCATTTTCTAGCATTGAGACTGCCCTAGGTAATTAAAATAGATCATTCAGCAGGATGAACAGGCATAAGGGCTCATTGCTAGCCTGTTTGGTTGCCGTATATACCAAAACCAAGCTTTAGATATGCAACTTCCGCTGTTTGGTTGTCTGCACAGGGTCTGGACCTGGCTCCCCGGATGCAACTAACATATGATTAATGTATATTAAGAGATATCAGTATATTTTAAAATAGGTTAAGATATTAGAGGTAAAGTTGAGACGTGTAGTTACATAAGTTAAATATTATAAAATTACTTGTTTATATGTTTTTATTATATACGGAACGATTTTATGGCCCCGTTCGGTTGGAGGAATTCCAAATGAAATTGGATGAAAAATACTGTTCCGGATGAAATGTTGTGAGAGAAAAATACTGTTCCGAATAAAAAAAGAAGCCGAACAAGCAGGTTTTAAGAGCAGATGAACGGAGCCTATACGGGCAATCAAACATTATCTCTTGTCAGCCGGGCTCTATATATGCAGCCAACCAAAGAATAGCTTACACCACCATAGCCTGTCCAAACAAGGGGCTGGTTTCCATATACAATGCAGGCTTAAAGAAGACAACCAAACAGTCCTCGCTGGGAGCCACATCCAGACATGTGCATCCGACCACAGGCATGACATCGGTGCCTGTCCTAGGTGTGTTCCTAAGGTTGATCGAGAAGTAAACACACCCATAATGCTTGCTCGCCATCTTGCCCCGTGTCTTGTTAAAGTGGTCAGGGCCAATCTATGTGCGTTCATCACTGCATACACAACAATTTCCGTCTGTCCAGTTCACGTGTTGTCGGATTCATTCATAATCACCACTTTCGTTGTGTTATGCTCAAACTTGACATAGTCAAGGTTTTCAACTCTGTTGATTGTTTTTTCCAGCTCGAGATGCTTCAACTTTTGGTTTCCCACAGCGTTGAAGGACTCGGATCTTCATTCTGCTATCTTAACCAAAGCACGAAGATTTTTGTCAACGATCGCCGAGCAAGAGAATCTTTGTCCCGTTCACTGCTGCAGAAAAACTTAACCAAGACGTTTGATTTTAGGACTCAGAGGCGGGTGGGCTAGTTGCCCGCCTCCATTATTGGGTGGCCAGACAGTTGGCTCAGCACCCGTCTTGATTAATCCACAATTAACCGAGGCGGTTACCTTACGACAATCGTCTCCGTTAATGAATTAATTGAGAAGAGCACAGTAAGCCAACGGCTTCGGTTAATCGATTATTTTCGGAGGTAGATTTGTCACTACCAGTAGAATTGCATCAACACTGAATTCACATTACCAGTAGATTTGTCACCTCTTTCTCTCACGACGTTAAAATTACCTCCAACTATCATAGGTTTATCTAGGTTCAGAATCAAATCCATCAGCTCTAGGAAAAACACTTGTTTGAGGTCATCTTGGACTGGGCATACACATTTGTCGGTTAGTACCCAACAGAAGTCTGATTCCTATTTTTGAGAGTGCTTGCTCGCTAGAAATGTCCTGATTTCTATTGCATCACCTCCGCAACCCCATTCCTATATATAGTGACAGCAGAAGTTCGATTCTCTATCTTTGAGAGTGTATAGGATGGGACCTACTATATTTTAGGTGTCTGAAATTTTGCATCTAATCAGACAATAATTCTTATTCATTGAATCTAAATCAGATGGATTTGGAGCTTCTTCTTCCTTGATTTCTTTCATTCAGTTGCCAGGTGCCTTTGGTTCTGCGTTTTCAGGCATCTGCACTCTAGAGAGCGTGGTATATAAGATACATCCAAACACGTTGAGAATTCCCACCAGATATCTTGCTCTGTTCGGCTACCGATACTACCGATTGGTTGTGAGACGAAAGTACTGTTAGGTTGCTAAAAAAATAGCGTCGATAAGTTCGAGCACGAGAGGTACTTTTCGGCATGGTAAACTGAAAACAGATTTTACTAGGGTACAATTATTCCACAGCACTGCAATAGCGTGCTGCAGGCAATGGTACACACACAGAGCTAGACTTTATTGGAGCACTACTAGTAGCATAGCAAGCATGCACGCATTCTTCCGGCTTGCTTTCTTCCTGCTGAGAAGAAGAACCCAACAGCTCGCGACTCGTGACAGATACACACAAAACACGTGGCTCTAGTCCTGTATCCACTGCCGTTGCAGTACTGCCCCCACATGCATGCATGACCGATAGATGGACAAGGATCACAGTATGAGCGCCCACTTCTGGGTGGGAGTGGGACTCCCAGTGGCGGGCTTCGACACGACGACCTGGCCGCTACTAGCAGTAGCACCCTTCGACTTCGATGGCCTGACGACGTCCAAGACCATCCCGGTGCCGGTGTTGAAGATGGTGCCGTCGTTGCGGAACACCCAGCGCTCGCAAGCCGATCCAGCCCAGTCGCAGTACTTCACCCTCACACGCCCGCTGGCGCCATCAGCAGCCAGGCACTGCCACTGAAGGAGCAGCCACGCGGGCGGGCGGATGGAGCCGTCGGGGTAGAGCGACCACTGCACGCCGTTGCCGCTGCAGGCGGCGACGGACACCGCCCCGGCGTAGTCCGCCTGCAGGCAGAGGTCGCGGAACCCGACGATGGCGGCGTCCAGGGGCGCGGTGTCGTTGGTCGGCGTCCACGACTGCCCCGTCCCGCGGTCGTCCCGTCGCACCGTGAGCCCCGCGAAGAGCGTCGACGAGGTGACGGCCAGCACCAGGCTGCGGGACCTCTTGAGCGCGACGGTGCCGTCCACGCGCATTTCCCAGACGACGCGGCCCGTCGGGACGCGCGGGCAGTCGTCGATCACCACGCGGGCGCCCGCCGCGTCGCCGCTGCTGGCCAGGCACTTGCCGTTGGACCGGATGGTGCCGTCCCGCTTCAGCGTCCAGAGCTGGTTCACGTCGCCGTTGGACTTGCAGCTCCACAGCTGCACCTGCTTGCCGTTGTAGTAGTAGCCGTAGGGCACGTCCACGCACCTCCCTTCCGGGCCGACGAGGCGCACCGTCGGCTCGGCCTGGCCGCACGCCGCCGCGCCGCCCAGCTGCATGTCGTCCTCATACGGCTCTTGCACGACGGACCTTATGAGCAAGGGAAGCCGCTGGCCCACCGCCTCCCGCGTCGTCGTCTTCTTGCAGCCTGCGTTCTCCAGGAAGGAGACCAGGGGCACGGCTCGACGCACGTTGTCCACCTGCATCCACTCCCCGTTGCTCCGCTCAACACCCACCGGAGCGGCGAAGGCGCCCTGGTAGGACTCCTGGACGGCGGCGGAGAGCTCCGGCCAGCTCTCCTGAAGCCCGCGAAGGCTCCCGTCGTTGGACACGCCGTTGCCGTCCCACATGCCGGCGCTCATCCGCCGCTCGACGTACGGGAACGTCGCCGCGCTCGCGATCATCACGTCGCAGGCGGCGAGGCCCCGGCTCAGGTCCTCTTTCGTCGCGTTGCCTGTCGGGAACAGGAACAGCGACGAGATAGCCTGGTCGAGATCTTCAGCTCGCCATGCCGCGACTGCCGCAGGGTCGTCGTCGACGGTGACGGTCGGAGGACCTCCCCATGGATACAAGTTCCGGTAACAGGTTACCGATGACAATGTGCGGCCTGAACCTGATCTCTTGAGGAGGCACGAAAAGTCCCCTGCTTCGTAACCCACGAAGTAGGCTCTGGAGACGTCCATCTTCAAGCTCACGGAACGCCCTGCCTTGTTCACCAGAGTGACGTTTAGGGACGCTTCAAGCGCGAGCGGATCGTCTTCGCTGACCAGCACAGGGATCCCGCTGCCGTTGTTGGCCTCTGCTGTGCTCACCAGGCCAGCACGAACAGAGGCGATGAAGCTCTTGTACTTGTCGGGGGTCGCCGACGAGGTGCTGAAATTCACTTTTATTATGTACTCTGCTTTCACTTTCAGAGCTGCTGCTGCATCGACGACGTTTTCAGATGCTAGTGCCGGTAGCAGAGCAGCTGCCGAAGAAGCGACACAGAGCCCTGGTACTACTACCAGGCTCACCATCAGGATGATGATTGGTTGCGTCCCTCCTTTCATCTATATCAAACATATATAATCAATAGCTTCTTATTAGTACATGAATATGTCTCAAGTATGATGTTAATAAACATAACAAAATAAATCAATAGTTCTTCTGTCAGAGAATATAAGCATTTTTGTAGTCGAAATAATTTTGTAATGTATATAGGCCCCGTTCGCTGGTCTGAAACTTGGCTGAAACTGGCTGAAAAACACTGTTCTGGCTGAATTGTTGTGAGAGAAAAACACTGTTCCGGCTAAAAAAACAAGCCGAACAAGCCGAATATGGGGTAAGCCGAACGGAGCCATAGTTGTGCCCAATTGATATAATAAATATTAATGTTTTTTTTTCAATAAACTTGGTCAACCAAAAAAAAGTTTCATATAGGACAAGCTAGAAATCTTTATGTTTTGAGATGAATGGGGTAATAATCACTAGATCACCATGAATACATTTTTGTTGCATATTATATTTTCTATAAGTAGTTATTAGTCAATGTGGGAGGCAGGTTTTGGTTGTATTGCAGGTGCTAAATGTTAGTGCATTTTATATCTCTCTCATGTTATATGTCAATTTATTATAATTTGCGCTATCTGTTGGAACCTCTACAAAGATGGCACAAAATGCCTTTTCCTTTTAGAATTGTAAAATCTAGAGGAAAAACCCATATTTTGCAGAACTAAATATCTCTTGAAAAACAGGTTGGTTTATATTAACATATCAAGTTGACGTTTCATCTCAAATTGTAAGAAGACCATTAAAGCCCACTCACAACAGATTCCCCTTTACCATAGAAGATTTTTTTGCTGTTCTAGCAAGCCATATACTATGACTTTAGACAGAGTATATGGGTGCATAAAGATTTGTCTCAGAGGTAAATCACAATATTATGGTACTTCCAACAATAGTAAATATAATAACTTGTTTTAGCCTTGGACACAGGGATGAATCAACAAGTTGATAAATTGAGCAGGCATGCTAAAACTAGCTATAGCTCACTAAAAAGCAAAGCAATGGAGGCAAGAAGGGTAAAATATGAAGAGTGGTCATTACAAAAAAAAACAAAAAAAAACAAAAAAAACAAACTTGAGAAAGTGCTGAAGTGCTTATATAAATATTTCTGATACAATGAAGATGGCCATAAGGACACTTGTTTATTTTTTTTTACTGTAGTGAGTATTGATATGATTATCACTGTTGTGCAAGGTATATCTATTTAAGTAACAGTGGAGCACCTCATGGATACGAAGTCAATAAGGTCCAATATCTAGACAGTCAAATTTAATAAAGACCTGCAAGGGCAGTTACTAAGGGCTTGTTTGGCACGGCTCCTCCCGAGGGGCTCCTCCGGAGGAGCCGGAGCTGTTTTGGAGGAGCCACAAAGGCTCCGACTCCTCTGTTTTTTACTGAAAAACGGCTCCTCCAAGAAAACGTTTGGCAGGGCTCCTCTGGAGGAGCCGGAGCCGGAGCCGGAGAGGAGCCCTGCCAAACAAGCTCTAACATTCGATGAGAGACAACAGTATTGTGCTCTTTTCACTAGCTAGGCCCAGTTTAGTTCCCCAAAAATTTTGCAAAATTTTTTATATTCCCCGTCACATCGAATCTTTAGACGCATGCATGAAGTATTAAATATAAATAAAAAATAAAACTAATTACACAGTTTAGACGAAATCCACGAGACGAATCTTTTAAGCCTAATTAGATTATGATTGGATACTATTTGTCAAATAACAACGAAAATGCTACAGTATCCATTTTGCCAAAAATTTTGGAACTAAACTGGCCCCTAGCATGTTGGAGTATACGTTCACGGTTGATTTATTAATACATTTATAAATATGGGAGGGGAGCAGAGCCAGTGAAGTAGGCAGCAACCACTGGACAGGAAAAGATGAGAGTGCTTCATCAGAGAGGATTAAAAGCCCTAGGCCATGTTTAGTTCCACTTCATTTTGTCAAATTTTTTAAGATTTTTCGTCACATCGAATCTTTGGACGCATGCATGAAGCATTAAATATAAATAAAAAATAAAACTAATTACACAGTTTAGACGAAATCCACGAGACGAATCTTTTAAGCCTAATTAGACTATGATTAGACATTAATTATCAAATAACAACGAAAAGCGCTACAGTATCATTTTACAAAATTCCTCGGATCTAAACTGGCCCTAGGAAAAGAATTCAGAGGACTAATACCGCTTGCTGCCTGGAGGCTCTGGAGGATCGAGGGTCCAGACTCCAGAGCGCCGGCGATGCTATAATTTGTTTTTTTTTATCTATACAGAGTCTTGACGATAGTTTGTTTAGGGATGGATGGATCGTCCGTTGCCATCTCCTCCCTTTTTATAGCTGCAAACGTGGGCAATGGCGCCTGCTGGAGGCCGCGTCGCTTTGCCCCACAGCGGCGAGGTGAATTGGTAAAATGGTAATGGTATCACCCATGGCCCATGCCGTGCACCTCCACGTCGATAGGCTTGAAAAAAGCTGCAACTGCATCACTAGCTCACTGCAAGGCGCAAGCAGCCAGGCGGCCAGACCAACAACGCGTGCCACGGGCTTTCGCCGGACGAGTGGGCCAGGTGGGCACATGGGTGTCGAGGAACACGACGATTCCCCCGGCCGGCGACTCGGCGACAAACACGACGGCCGTACTCGTACGTGCGGGCAGTCCCGTCCCGCGCGTCTACACGCGGATCATAGCTAGGGTGACACGGCATCAGAGGTCAGATCTGTGGCTGTGGCTAGGCCTAGCCATGTGCATGAGTGACTGTTATCTGAATCATATCAGCATGGCGACAGAGCAGATTACTGTATGGAGTACTTTCTCTGATCTAGCCATAAAAAACTGTAATTGTAGAACTAATGGAGAGATCAATATTGTTGGCGAATTACGTAAATACTACCTCAGTCCCATGCTATGTGCACGTCTAGGATTTTGTCGAGAAGATAATATATGGTAGCGATAAATTACATATATATCACTCTGGAGACGTAATCATTGCATTTCGGGGAATAGAGAAAATAGAAAAGAACTAATCATTGTATTTCGGGAATAGAGAAAATAGAAAAGAACTCTGAAGACACTTATTTTAGGATAAATTATCAATTCTAAAAGTACACTGTAGGGTTGATTGGTAGCCCGAAGCGGGCCGTCCTCGCACGGTTTACCTGGGTGGTCTCATTTTAGCGTCGTGTTTAGTTTCTCTCCTCGCACCTTTCGCCTGCTCGGTCTCATACCTCTACCTCCACCATCACGTATGCCTCCGTCTTCTCTATTTCCACTTCCCTCTCGATGCAGGACGACTCGATGCTTGGCGCGAGAGATGCCCCCGTTCGGGCGAGCGCGGGTGTCGGCCAGGGTTACCGCCCCCCATTTCACACCTCTCCTTCCTCCATTGCTCTAGTGCGCCTTTCCTCTTGCTCCCCCTCGATCTCGGTTGACCGCCGGAGTCGACCATGACCGGTGGATTTGTGGTGGTCCTCCGGTGCCGCGACGGTAGACCTCACATGCGCCTCTCTCCTCTTCCTCTCTGTGCGGTGCTTTTGTTGATTTATGTGCAGATTTTGTTTGAGCTGTACCATGATTTTAGGGTTCTTGTTCTTACATACTCAGATCTATGACCTGCTATTCCTAATCTACTTGTTCCCCTCTGGTTCCACGCTCAGATCTGTGGTACGGTTAACTTTTTTATCTACATATGTGGTACGCCGAAAATGCATGATCCCTATGTGTTATTGTTCTTGTCAAGCCTATGATGATAACTAAACTGCCATGTGTACTGGATTAAAAAACCCGATGACCTTAAGCTTATGAGGTACTGGAACTCTAGTCTAGTTTTTATTGGTTTTCATGTTTTTTTTCTTACCATTGTTGTGTTGCCTTCTGTGTTTCTTATGCTCCAAGCTCAAGATCAACCGAGGAAAAACTGTTATCTAAGGCCAATCTGTTAACCACTTATGAAGATGAAAAAGTTCTTGAGAAGGCTGTTGCCACTGTCGTTGCCAAACTATCTTGGCTATTTCTTCTTTGCATGGTTCAGTCTTTCATGTTGCTGGTGCTCATCTTTTACATTGTTAAACGTGGGAAGAACTATCTGTGATGATTAACCTATAACCATGTACTCATCAATTTACTTCGACCTTGTGAGGTACTGGGACTGATCTGTTGATGTTTAATAGCTGGTTGGACTGTTGTATTATTTTTAAATATCTCTTATTGTCGGTGCAGAAAGTGACCAACTAGTAAATATTTATAGTTTTGCCGTATGTTGTGATCGGAGGTGGCCTAGCACTCAATGACATAGGGTTTATACTGATTCAGGCAACGTGCCCTACATCCAGTTTGAGTCGGTCGGTGACTTTATTCCTGAGCCCAGGTGCTCGAAGTTTGTAGTGGGGTTACAAACGAGAAGGAGAAAGATAGAGGGTACAAGAGGTCCGGTCAGGCTCCGGTCGAAAGCGTCGAGAGCGACAGGACCTCCGCTATGAGCTAAGTGTTCAAGCATGTGCTTGAGATTCGAACCTGACGGTTCTGTGGTTGTGTACTAGTGAACTCGATCGATCTGATGAATCTAGAATCGCCTGAATGTTAGGAGAGTGCGCATCTCCTTTTATAGATGAAGGGGATGTCCTTACAAGTGAGAGGGAGAGAGTACGTATGCTTTTAAGCCTTGTTGCCCACATCGGCGGGTACAGGATGATGGTAGGCGCCCACAACATTGTTGGATGTCGGATGTATGTGGGAGGTTCTATCGTTTTGTTTGGGTATGGCCGCTGTCGGTACCTGCTATACTGTTGATGCCTAGAGACATATGAGGAGTTTCACCATGTTCGCTTGGTACGGTAAATACCGGCGCCCACAACACTGTCGATGCCCAGAGGCATGTGGGGGGAGCCTTACCGTATGGGAGTTAATGGCACCCATAATACTGTAGGGAGAAATGTCGGCGCCTACAACACTGTGTGTCAAGGAGGTTGCAGAGTACTATTTCTGCAAGCGTACAAGGTACGGTCCCTGGTATCATGGTTTGACTTATGCGTCCTGTCTTGCTTTCTCCGTTCGTTCCATGGTCCTTTCCGAGCGGGCGTCCCCGGTCGGTTGGGCCCAGTCAGCTCTGATTGCGCCAGTCGGAGAAGAACAGTGAGCAGGGCTTTTGCATACCTCCGGTCGGAGACGTGGGGTCAGAGTCAGAAGTGGTGTTTTGGCCAGGCTTTCTGGTCGGAGAGGCTGTCCAGAGACGGGCTAGAGACCAAAGCGAGCGCTCCGGTCAGAGAGGAGGGCTGGAGTCGGAAACGGGCGTCGTTCCTCCTCGGCCAGGCCTTCTGGTCGGAGATTAAATCGCTCCTCCGGCCTACTATTTAGATACTTGGGCTGACCCATGAGTTGCGCGCTATCTGCTTGGGCCAAGCCTTTGCAGGGAAGCCCGTCTGCGAGGGACCCCGGGTTTATGAACTCGATAGGAGCACCCGAGACCCCGGGCGATTCGGGCAGAATCGTCTGGGGGATTTTTGTCTTAACGGCGGGTACGCGTGAGCGCACCCGCGGGTGTAGCCCCCGAGCCCCTAGGTGATTCAGGCAGAATCATTCGGTTTTTTTTGTTTCGTCAGCGGGTGCGCATGAGCGCACCCGCGGGTGTAGCCCCCGAGCCCCCGGGTGATTCGAGCAGAATCGTCCGAGGGGTTTTGTCAGCGGGCGTGTGTGCATGTTTTTAGTCAAGACAGAATCGTCAACCAAGGTGTCGTTGCGCAACCGAGGCGTTTTTTAGTTTTTAGGAATCGGGCGAGACGGAGCTCGTGGATCTTGGCGTCAGTGCGCGCCGTGGGATCGAGCGAGTCAGTTAGTATAGAGGTCGGTCGAGACAGAGCTCACTGATCTTGGCATCAGTGCACGCTGTGGGATCGAGCGAGTCAGAGTCGTGGATCCTAGCCTCGGTGCAGCCTACACGGCCGAGGTAGTTAGTTTAGAGATCGGACGATCCGGAGCTCGAGGATCCTGGCGTCAGTGTGCGTCGTAGGATCGGGCAAGTCGAAGTCATAGATCCTGGCCTCGGTGCAGCCCACGCAGCTGAGGCAGTTAGTTTAGTTAGTTTTAGGGATTGGGCGAGCCAGAGCTCGTGGATCTGGATGGGGCGAGTTTGGGGTCGTAGACCCAGGCGTTTGGTGTGCAGTCGAAGCGTAACCGGATGGGGCGAGTTCAGGGTCACAGACCTAGGTGTTTGGTATCTTGAGCCCTCGAGCCCCATTTGGGCTTTTGGTAGGGGTCGGTTTGAGTTGTGTGCGTTACCCCGTCCTCGATTTCTCACAACCGGAGGGGCTGAGTTTTGTCCCTTGTCCCAATCGATCGGGCTCGAGTGACGCGCTCAGTGAGTTTGCTAATGGGTATGATCGAGTAGAATCTGGGTCCGTCGTTCGTGACGGGGTCGGCATAGCCCTCTTGTGACATTCCACTACTCCTTTACCTGCAACCCGGTAGATGCTTGGGTCGTTCCGAAGACTGACCCGAGTGGCCTAACGGCCTCCCCTCGATGGAGATTCTATGGGTTTGGCAGAGGCTTAGGATCGAACAAGAAGGTTGAGATGACCCTGTCTGCCAGACTAGGCGAGGGCCGCACAGGGCTCATCTGCATTTTTCTCCCCTGGCTCTGTTTGATGTGGGGCGGCCTTGAGCCCTTCGTGGGCCGGCCTTCGAACCCTGATCGGTTGTTGCTCATGTCGAATGAGGCAACTGCCGCTTCGTGACGCAACACGGAGCGTTGTGATACATTTCGCTGCATGTGCGATGCTTAGTTCCTGAGCCCCCGGGCGGTTCAAGGCCCGAATCATTCGGGGGGCATGGGCATATGGAATGAATGCGCGTATGGATGTATGAATGAATTATATAAAGAAATAGCTAGGGTCAGTAGTGTTACCTTGATGACTCGAGTGATGGGGTTTGAAGAGCTCCAATCGGAAATGTCCGACCGGGACCCACGCTCATCGTTCGTGACAAAGTCGGCATGGCCTGCATAGGGCATCCCTTTGCTCCTTAGCTGCCTCTTGGTATGTTTTCCTGAGCCGTTCGATTGACTTAGGAAGCCCGATGGTCTTCCCTGGCGGGGATCCTATTTTGGATTTTTCTAAGTCCCGCCTGGGATGCAAAGAGCTTCCCGTGTGCGGTGGCACTTTGGTTCTTGTGCCCGGCATGCGGTAGTGGTAGGCCATGCCCAGGCCATGTCCTGTCTGATCAGGAGCCATTCCATCAGGCAGGGTGCGTCTCTTCGGTCAGGGTGCGTCCCATCTGCATTAAATGGGAAAGAGAGAGGGTTTTTCGCTCCGCCGTTTCGATTTTCCCGATCGGCGCGCCTTCCAACTGCTGCACCCTTTTCCTTAAGTAGGAGGAGGGAGAATGTTTTTGCCCTGTTCTTTCACCTATTCCTCATCTACCGCCTCCTTTCCTTTTCCTTCTCGCCGAGAGCGTTCTTGAGAGCCGTGGTGGTTTCTAGGAAAGAAAAGGGAGAGAAAGAGAGAGAAGAGAAAAACTCACAAATCCTTTCATGATCTCGGAGCGAAATGTCGGATTGGAGGTCATCCATGGTGAGGGAGTCGATGTTGAAGGCATTCATCGTGAAGGGGTTTCTGCCGCCGAAGGAGGTGGCGCACTAGAGGGCTCCTAGGAGGGAGGAGTTTCCGTAACCTCAGCCCGATGAGGTGGTTTCCTTTCTTGCCTTCCATGAGCGCAGGTTGGGATACCCCATGTACTATTTCCTACGCGGACTCCTCAATGAGTGGGGTCTAGAGTTGCAGCACCTCAATCCGACGAGGGTGCTGCACATCGCCGGCTTTGTCACCGTCTACGAGGCCTTCCTCGGGATGGAGCCGCATGCGAATTTCTTCCGCCGGCTGTTCTCTGGGTGAGCTTTGATGGTGGGGAATCCGTCTGAGGTCGTGTTGGTGGGGGGTTTCACCCTGTAGAGGAAACTGAGCATGGGAGGCTCGTATCCCATGTACATCCCCTATGACTCCAACCGGGGGTGGCACGGGGAGTGGTTTTATATCAGGAATCTGGTGGAGGCGCTGTTCCTGGCATTCACCAGTGGGAGGCCAGAGAAGCAGGATAGTTGGTCGTGGGGTTGTGCCCATCGGGAGAAGCACAAGGTGGGGGTCATCGAGGCGGAGCTCTAGAAGATCATGCGGTGTGGCCTTGATGGGGTGCGGGTGTTTCAGACCCTCTACAAACGTCGGCTTGCTCCATTGGCGGAGAGGACGCGGCCGATGTGGAAGTATGACAGCCCATCAGACCCGGACCATGCATCGCCGGAGGAGCTACCGAACGATGAGGTCTAGATTCGCCTTGACCGGGTGCTGCAGATGAAGCCCAAGGAGAAGGTCGATGGGAAGCCCACACCTTTCAACTCCGCAATCATGTCCAGACTGGTATGCTCCCTTCCCTTTAGTCTGTGCTTCTTCCTCTATTTTCCTATTTTTTTATTTTGAGTCGCCTATTCCATAGGGACTTGGAGTTTACAAGTCCCGGCCGCACCTTCCCAAGGGACCGGAGGGCGTGGCTCGGTAGGCCGCCCAGAAGGAGGTGGCGGATGCTAGGAAGAAGAAGAGAACCAAGGAGGTTTGGCGGAAGCAAGAGAAGGAGTAGGAGATCGCCTGGCGTGTCAAGGCCGAGGAATGTAGGAGCGATGTTGAGTCAGAGCTCCAGTCAGAGGACCCCACAAATGTGGATGACATGGTTTTCTCCGAGGAGGAGGAAAGTCGAGAGGTCGTTGTGACCTCGACGGAGCATCGTGATCCTACGGCGATGTTCGCTGGTGACGAGCAGGAGGTGGAGAGGTGCGCGGTGGTTCCTATGCTGAGGAAGCGTGCGGCGAGCGCAGACACCGTCGGGGAATGGGAGGCGAAGCGGACGCGGTCACCGTGCCCCTCGATGGCGTCGCTGGTTTCGTCCCCGCCTACCGCGGATGCGGCTGAGCAAGCCGGGCAGTCTGAGGAGCAAGCTGGCACCTGTGCATCGCCAGGACCGGTGTCAGCGCACGATTCATAGTTAGAGGATGCCCCACATGCTGCTCTGCTCGGGACGTCCCGAGCCAAGGGTCGCGGTGACCCGTAGGCCGGGTAGGAGCCGGTCGGAACAACAATGCCCCTGGCTAAAGTGAGGGGGCGCGGGTCATAGCCTGGGAGCGGTCCTCGCCCTACGGGCCCGTTGATGTTGGGTCTTGGCTTCAGAGTCGTGCTGCTTACCTCCTAGTATGTTTTTCTTTGTTTCTTTTCGATCTTTTGTTGTTGAGTTTTTTTTTTGGAGAACGACTTACCTATACTTTTTGACAGCGAGTAGACGCTGGTGGGTCTAAGTGTCACCCCAACTCCCATGGAGGTGGCTTGGAGGCCCACCTTGCAGCACGTCGTGTCGAGCGGTGGGGAGAGTAGGGCGGTGGCGGCGCGTCCTTCCCTTCTGGGGGTGGTGTCCTTCGGGTCGGTTGCTAGTACGGTGGCAGCAGTGGTGGCGGTCTTGGTGGCGATCCCGGTGGTGACAACGAAGACCGCATCGGAGGTATCCCTTGTGGCCCCTCCTCCACCGGCTATGGTGGAAGAGGAGAGGGAGACCGGGCTCCCCTCCTCGCTAGGCGGAGGGTTACACGGTTCACCCTTGCAGTCGGAGTTGAAGGCACCGGGGGGAGATGCGGCTAAGACGAAGTCGAAACGCCTGGCGGCGGCCCGTGCAACCGAGGTGGTGGAGATCCCGTCGAACGACGAGGCAGATGACATGGTGGAGCTACCGGTGTCATCGCAGGAGCTGGCGGTGGTTCAATCGGTTACTGGGCTCTTCGGTGGGCTACCATAGGGCGACCTCGAGTGGCCCTGCCCCGAGGACCCGACAAAGGTGCAGTTCATCCTTTGGGATTCCCAGGAGTGTTAGCTTTAGGACATCCTTGGGGGGGGGGGAAGGACTTGCCACGGTGTCCAAACTCACCAACCTGTTCGCGAAGCTCAAGGACGCCCAAGAGCGGGTTAAGTCTGCCCAACAGTTAGTCTAGGTCGACCTATAGCTCACCGCGGAGGTGAGTTTCCCATATTTGTCCTTGACCTCTAACTTTCTTGTTGGTTGCCTTAGCTTGCTTGCTTTTCGTAGGGTCTGAAAAAGATGTCATCCCGCAAGTCCCGCTTCCTCCAGATGGAGCATGCCCGGGTGGCTGAGCTTGAGCGTCAGCTAGAGTCCGCCCACCGCAAGTCCCAAGACTGGGTGGCCGAGGTGACCGTGGTGCAGGCGGAGGAGTAGTGTGCAGTGGTGTGGGCGACCATCGCCGAGCAGGGTCTTGAGGCGGCGAAGGCCCACCAGGCGGAGACCGAGGTAGGGTTATGGAAATCCCTAGCGGACACCGAGGCGGCTCTCCATGAATCCTTGGTGGACCTTGAGTTGGAGCAGAGCGCCTTGGTGTCGGAGCAGAACGCCCTGGAGTTGGCGCGAAAGGCCCTGGAGTTGGAGCGAAAGGCCCGGTCGGAGGCAGACCAGGAAGTGCTAGCGCTTTGGGACCGGGTGATGGGGACGAAGGAGGCGAGCGCCCGGCTGCATGAGTAGGTGGCCCGGCAGGCGGAGGAGTTCTTCACCCTTGAGAACTTCCGTGTCGGTGCATACCTTTTCTATTTCTCATTGTGTTGGCTTCTTCCTTCAGCCTATTTCTGAGCTTGTTGCCCTTCTTTCAGAGCTGGGCGGAAGGGTGAAGTCATTGGAGAGGGACCTGGAGATAGTCAAGGTGACTTTTAGCCAGAATGTAGAGGAGCTAGCCAAGTCCCGTGAAGAGCGACGTGCTCTTGAGGAGGAGCTTGATCAGATCCACAACGTTGCCCAACTTGTCGTCTCGGAGGTCTTCGGGTCGGCGCCAAGTACTAGTACGCCCGCTGTCCGGCTAGCGAAGGTCTCGGATGTGGTACAGGACCTTATCACAAGTGGGCTGTTCTATGGAGCATCGGGGGTGTTGACTTTAGTGGCGATGCACCACCCGAACCTGGACTTCACCACTATCTACAGTGGGTATGCTGATGGCTTGAGTACGGAGGACATCCAAACGCTCAGGGAGAGCTTACTGTTGCACACAAGGTTGGTGGCAGGGCAAGTTTCTGCGTAGTGGGTGATGGACGTCCGTTGTGAAGACGTGGCTAGGAGCGTGCATCGGGAGGACGTGGCCCCGCCTGCGGATGGCACGGAGCCTGGGTCGGAGGTGGACATGGCCCCGGCTTCGACCAAGCCGAATGTCGTCCCACCGGGAAGTGAGCAGCCCGTGCCTTCGCCGGTCGTACCGACAGCAGATGCCGCCGAGCCACCCCAATAGCTTGTAAAGTATTAAGTAGTTTAGTAGATGTAAAAAGTTTAAGTTCATGGGGGAGCCCCCGTGTAAACGTTCTTGTGTACTTAATGACTACAGTCGGTTTCATTTTTTGTGATGGAGTTACTCTGTTCGGGGAAGCTTGTCCCTTTTGTTCCTTAGTTTTCCCTTAGCATAATTTAGTTTTTTATTCTTTTTTTCTCGTACTTGCCCATTCGTCCCGTAGGCTGCAACCTTAGGAGCCCGAGGCATGGCCCGCAAGGCTCAGCTGCTCGTAACCGTAGGTAGAGGCGGTGTGCGATCAGTCGGAATATTTTAAAGCAAAGCTACGTAAGGCAAATTAAAGGAACGAACTACCCTTTTGTTCGGGTAGGAAGGAGTTTCACCATATGATAGTAAATGAAAAAGAGAGGTAGTACTAGAAACAAAAAAGATAGGTAGTACTATAAACAAAAAAGAGAGGTAGTAGTGCACCCTCATGGAGCCCCCGAGCGACCCGTGCCAAAAAGTGTTCGGGTCGGGTGCTCTTGTAGGAGCAATCGCTAAGTAAACAATGGTAAGACTAAATTTTAGGGGAAGAAAATGACATAGCTATTCCAAGTGTTTGGTGAGAATGTCACCATTGTTGTCCTTCAGTCGGTAGGCATCCGTTCGGATCACCTCAAGCTTCAGTCGTCCGGATCCTTGCCCGCTTCGCCCCCTTTCTTGGTTGCTGCTTCTTCGCCTTTTTCTTCCTTTGGCCCGTCGGCCTATCGTAGAAGGCGCTTGAGGAGCTCACTGTCCTTGTAGAGGTGTTTGACAGGGTAGGCGTGGTTGGTGCACGGGCTATCCATGAGCTCGTGGAAGTGGCTCGGAGGGTCCTACTAGGGCTGTTTGCCCGTGTGATCAGCCGTGGTGACCGACGCGGAGTTGGCCAGTCGGCGGCAATATTTTCTATTCTTTTTCCCCCTCTACGTGGAGGTGCTCTCACGACTAGCTACACTAAAGAGATTGACAACTAGTTTGCGGTAATGTACACAGAGAGAGCAAGATGGTTATACCGCCGAGTCGAGGAATGAACCAATCAATCACAATAATAAATTCCAATAAAGACTAATCACCTCGGAATCAAATGATGACACAATGATTTTTTATCGAGGTTCACTTGCTTGCCGGCAAGCTAGTGCTTGTTGTGGCGATTCACTCACTTGGAGGTTCACGTGATAATTGGCATCACACACCAAACCCTCAATAGGGTGCCACACAACCAACACAAGATGAGGATTACACAAGCCACGAGTAATCCACTAGAGTACCTTTTGGCTATCCACCGGGGAAAGGTCAAGTACCCCTCACAATCACCACGATCGGAGTCAAAGATAATCACCAACCTCCACTCGACAATCCTCGCTGCTCCAAGCCATCTAGGTGGTGGCAACCACCAAGAGTAACAAGTGAATCCTACAGCGAAACACGAACACCAAGTGCCTCTAGATGCAATCATTCAAGCAATGCACTTGGATTCTCTCCCAATCTCACAAAGATGAAGAATCAATGATGGAGATGAGTGGGAGGGCTTTGGCTAAGCTCACAAGGTTGCTATGTCAATACAAATGGCCAAGAGGATGAGCTAGAGCTAGCCAAATGATATTTATAGACACCCCCAAACAATAGAGCCGTTGGCTCAATTATTGGGCTGACTGCGGGACGATCGGACATGCAGGTCGTGTGCACCGGACATGTCCGGTTGCTGTGTCCGATCGTAGCCTGACCGCCATGTGTCCTAGCCATTTAAAACTATCCATTGGCGCACAATGGCTCACTCACGCGCGCTCACTGACCATCGACCGGATGCTCCTGTTCAAATTGACCGGACGCACCACGCATCAGAGTCTGGTCGTTTCCAGAGAGCTCCTAGAGAGGTAAAATTATGACCGGACGTGTCCAATCATAGGTGACCGGATGTGGCTTAGGGTTCGGTCCTCACTAGCTTGTTCTGATGCTTGCGTTAGCATATGTTATAGCCTTACCGAATGCACCCCAGCATGTCTGGTCCTATTTCTTCTTAGCGTTCGATCAAAGGACCGAGGGTGGCCTTCACTGCGCACCATTGACCGAACGTAGGGTCAGAGTCTGGTCACTGCCCAAGGCAGAGTCCGGTCAATATGAAATAACTCCTTTTGACCTCAAACTTCACCACCCTTGATCAAATGTGTGAACCACCAAGTGTATCACCTTGTGCACGTGTGTTAGCATATTTTCACAAACATTTTCAAGGGTGTTAGCTTTCCATTAGATCCTAAATGCATATACAATGAGTTAGAGCATCTAGTGACACTTTGATAATCGCATTTTGATATGTGTTTCACCCCTCTTAATAGTATGGCTATTGATCTTAAATATGATCACACTCACTAAGTGTCTCGATCACCAAAACGAAAAAGCTCCTATCAAGTTTTACCTTTGCCTTGAGCTTTTTGTTTTTCTCTTTCTTCTTTTCCAAGTCCAAGCATTTGATCATCACCATGCCATCACCATCATCATGATCTTCACCATTGCTTCATCACTTGGAGTAGTGCTACCTATCTCATAATCACTTTGATAAACTAGGTTAGCACTTAGGGTTTCATCAATGCACCAAAACCAAACTAGAGCTTTCAATCTCCTCCTTTTTGGTAATTGATGACAACCCTTTCACAAAGATATGAATTGAAATTCATTTGAATCCATGTTGCTTGCCCAAGCATATTTACCATGTGTAAAAGGATATGGACAAGTTTTATGAATCCCATATGGTAGAAATTGCTCCCCCTACATATGTGCCAAGAGTTTGGATTATAACTTGCACATATGCATAGATAGGAAATGTAGGAGATAATGTCTACCAAATGATGATAAGGTATAAGAGATAGACCTTTGAAACATGATACCAATCGGAGTGCACCAATATACCATCCATAGCACCATGAGTAACTAGACATCCATAAAAAAACTAGAATACCCTGTGAGATCAACATTAGAAGTAAGGGTCCAGTTTTCATAATATAAGCATGAGTCTAGTTACTTAACCTATGCATGCTAGTTTTTCATTTCATCATTCAAACCTACAACTAGCATACACCACACAAGTATGGATATTGAAATTTAAAACTTGTGCCATGCAAGCAAATATATGAAATGCACATTCAAATGCACCATATAAATTCATGAGCTTGCTCTCCCTACTTGTGTGCTCAAAATTTTAATTGATCCCCTTACTTTGTCATATCTCTCCCCCTATGTCTATTTCTCAATTTCTCCCCCTTTGTTATCTTTTCGCTATCTTTGTACACTATTTCTCCACCTTTGTCATCAATGACCACAAAGGTTTAATTTTAAATAGGTTGAGATTATCAATGTCAATCAATGGGGTGAGGATCATTTTCCCAAATTTGGTTCAATCTAGAACATTTGCCAAAGATAGTTAACTCGGTTTGATCCAAGGACAAGCTTCTTCACACCTCCAAATAAGAGTTATCTTGTACCATTGTGAGTCAAACACTTAGAGCTCATTTTTTAGATCAAACACTAGGTTTACAAGCCCACAAATATGTCATATGCTACCACTAGATCAAGTCAAGAATAGAAGCAATAATGGTACCATACAATCATCAAATTCATTTGATTTTCATGAACGAGCCTATTTAATGTGAAAAATGACTAGATGCACTAAACATGTCCTTAGCAAAGGATGTATGCATGCCAACCCATTTTTACCTTGGATTTGCTTGAAGGAGAGGCATGTCATATAAGTGGGGGGTGCATCAACATATATTTGAGAAATCCAATATATTCAACTCATTCCTTAGCTTGCAAAACCTTTTCTCATATGATGGCTTGGTGAATATATCAGCAAGTTGATCTTCGGTGCTCACACTCTCAATACAAATGTCCCCTTTTTGTTGGTGATCTCTTACGAAATGATGACGGACAACAATGTGCTTTGTTCTTACATGTTGAACCGGGTTATTGGTTAACTTGATTGCACTCTCATTGTCATATAGCAATGGCACATTCTTGAACTTGATTCCAAAGTCATTCAAGGTGGTCTTCATCTAAAGTATTTGTGCACAACAACTATCGGTGGATATGTATTCGGCTTCGACGGTTGATAATGCAACACTATTTTGCTTCTTTGATGACCATGAAACAAGTGATCTTACCAACAATTGACATGTGCCTGAGGTGCTCTTCCTTTCAACCTTGCATCCCGCATAATCCTAGTCGGAGTAACCAACTAGCTTAAACTTTGCTCCTTTGGGATACCACAAACCAACATTTTGTGTATGCTTCAAGTACATCAATATTCTCTTTGTAGCCTTCAAATGACATTCTCTTGGTGAGGGTTGAAATCTTGCACACATGCATACACTAAACATGACATCCGGCCTTGATGCGGTCACATAGAGTAGGCTTCCAATCATAGACCGATATAATTTTTGATCCACCATATTGCCACTTTCATCACTATCCAAGTTACCATTTGTCTCTATTGGTGTGCTAATGGCTTTGCTATCACTCATGCCAAATTTTTTGAGTATGTCTTTGATGTACTTGCCTTGACTCACAAATGTACCATTCTTTAATTGCTTGATTTGAAGACCAAGGAAGTAACTTAACTCTCCAATCATAGACATTTCGAACTCATTAGCCATCATCTTTCTAAATTCTTCACAAAAGTCTTGATTGGTTGATCCAAATAAGATGTCATCAACACAGATTTGCAACACAAATAAGTCTTTGCCAATCTTCTTGGTGAAAAGAGTGGTGTCAACCTTGCCCATTATGAACCCTTTAGAGAGTAGGAAGTCCCTCAATCTCTTATACCATGCTCTAGGTGCTTGCTTCAAGCCATACAATGCCTTCTTCAACTTGTACACATGGTCGGACTTCTTGTCATCTTCAAAACCAGGAGGTTGCTCAATATATACTTCTTCATTGATGTAACCATTGAGAAATGCACTCTTGACATCCATTTGATAGAGCTTGATGTTGTGGGCACAAGCATAGGCTAATAAGATTCTAATTGCTTCCAATCTAGCAACCGGGGCATATGTTTCTCCAAAGTCAAGACCTTCAACTTGTGTATATCCTTGTGCTACCAATCTTGCTTTGTTCCTTACTACTATCCCATCTTGATCTTGCTTGTTTCTAAAAACCCATTTGGTTCCAATCACATTGTGTCCCTTTGGTCTCTCTACTAATTCCTATACTTGATTTCTTGTGAAGTTATTCAATTCTTCATGCGTAGCATTCACCCAATCAACATCCTTTAATGCTTCATCTATCTTCTTTGGTTCAGTGGATGACACAAATAAGAAATGCTCACAAAATGAAGCCAATCTTGATCTAGTTTGCACCCCTCTTAAAATATCACCAATGATAGTGTCTAATGGATGATCCCTTGCAATATTGATTGATTGGAGTATTGAAACTTGATTGCTTGCACTTGCTTGATCATTGGGTTGAGATGATGTACTAGCCACTTGATTTTGTTCATTGTCATGAGAGCTATTTGTAATAGCTTGATTTGTATCATCTTGCAAATTTATGTTAGAGAGCACTTGCACTTGATCATCTTCATCATCATTCACTTACCTAGGCCTCAATTCACCAACATCCATATTCTTCATGGCATTTGAAAGTTGAATGACTCTAACATCTTCCAAGTTCTCATTCTCATCTTGGAAACCCTTGGTTTCATCAAATTCAATATCATGAACTTTGTCAAGAGTACCACTATCCAATTTCCAAACTCTATATGCTTTGCTAGTAGTTGAGTATCCAAGTAGGAATCCTTCATCACATTTCTTGTCAAATTTGCCCAATCTAGTGCCTTTCTTCAAGATATAACATTTGCAACAAAAGACCCAAAAATATGCGATGTTGGGCTTTCTACCATTCGAGAGCTCTTATGGTGTCTTCTCTTTCAATGGGTGACAATAGAGGCAGTTGCTATAATAGCAAGCCGTGTTGATAGCTTCGACCCAAAAAGATTGACTCACATTATACTCACTAAGCATAGACCTTGCCATATCAATGAGTGTTCTATTCTTCCTCTCAATAAGGCTATTTGATTGTGGAGTGTACTTGGTCGAGAATTGATGTCTAATTCCAAATTCATCACACAACTCATCAATTCTAGTGTTCTTGAACTCACTACCATTGTCACTTCTAACTCTCTTGATGGTTGTTTCAAACTCATTGTGAATGCCCTTGACAAATGATTTGAATGTTGCAAACACATCACTTTTGTCCACTAGAAAGAATACCCAAGTGTATCTAGTATAATCATCTACTATCACAAAGCCATATTTGTTTCCACCAATGCTAGTGTATTGTGTTGGCCGAAACAAATCCATGTGCAATAACTCAAATGCTTTACTAGTGTTCATCATGCTTTTCTTAGGATGGGTGTTTCCAACTTGTTTGCCGACTTGACAAGAGCTACAAAGCTTATCCTTCTCAAATACAACATCTTTCAAACCTCTAACCAAGTCATGCTTAACCAATCTATTCAATTATTTCATTCCAACATGACCAAGCCTTCTATGCCATAACCAACCCATGCTAGACTTAGTGAACAAACATGTTGACAATTGAGCTTTACTAGCATTAAAATCAACCAAGTATAGATTCTCATATCTAAAGCCTTTGAAGATCAAGTTAGAGCCATCTACACTTATGATCTCTACATCATCTACCCCAAATATGCATTTGAATCCAAGATCACACAATTGAGCCACAGATAGCAAATTGAAGTTTAAGCTCTCAACAAGCAACACATTGGAAATGCTCATGTCATTGGATATTGTAATCTTACCAAGCCCCTTGACCTTGCCTTTGCCATTATCACCAAATGTGATACTATCATAACCATCATTGCCATTGGTATTGATTGAGTTGAATATTCTTGCATCACCGGTCATATATTGAGTGCACCCACTATCAAGAACCCAATGCCTTTCTCTAGCTTTGTAATTGACCTACAAAAGAATATCAATTCTTTTTAGGTACCCAAACTTGCTTAGGTCCTTGAAGGTTAGTCACTAAGCCTTTTGGTACCTAAATGAATTTCTTCTTTGAGCCCATCCATGGTGCACCAATGAACTTAGCCTTTACACCATTTGCACCCTTGGTAAGCACATAGAAAGAATTAATCTTAATTGAGGATACATTAGCATTTTTACTCTTGTTCTTGCACTCATGCTCTTTATGACTAACTTACTTACAACTAGTGCAAAACTGATAATTGTTCTTCATAAAGCTAGTCTTGTGAGGAGCAAAGACTGCCTTGCCTTTCTTGGGGGTATAGCCCAATCCCTCTTTGTAGAGAGAAGATTTTTGGCTACCCAAGCACATAAGCAAGCGGTCCTCACCACCATAGGCTTTGCCTAAGGCGTAGTGAGCTCATTGACCTCCTTCTTAAGGGTCTCATTCTCAACCAGTAGTGAGGCATCACAAGTGAAACCATCACTACTAGATGAGGTAGAAGTATATGTACTACAAGAAGGGTTAGTGGGAGCAACAATGATTGGCTTATAGAATGATTCATCAATTATATCGCAAGTTAAGCCTACATTACTTGTCTCAACATGCTTCTTATTTTGCTCTTCAAGCAATGAGGAATGAGCTTTTTCAAGCTTCTTGTGAGCCTTGCCAAGCTTCTCATGAGCTTCCTCTAGCCTCTCATGAGATGCATTGAGCTCATCAAAGGCTTGCTTAAGGACTTTTAGTTCCTTACGCAAGCTTTTCCATTCTCTTCTCTTAATGTCAAAGTGTTCTTTAGCATCATCTAGCATGTCAAGTAGTTCATCCTTAGTTGGTTCATCATCATCACTATCACTTTCATTTTCATTTTCATTATCAAGTTCCTCATCACTTCCATCATCACAAGTTTGTACCTTAGTGGCCTTAGTCATGAAGCATGATGGAGTGTTGAAGAGAGAAGGCTTCTCATTGATAGCAATGCTTGCAAGTGCATTCTTTTTGTGGTCTTGTCATCATCACTTGAGGAAGCATCACTATCCCAAGTGACCATATATGAACCACCCTTTTTCTTCTTCTTGAAGATCATCTTGTCCTTCTTCTCTTTCTTTTCCTTTTTGTCCTTCTTCTTGTTCTTCTTGTTGTCATCATCATTGTCGCTATTGTATGGGCATTGAGCAACAAGATGATCCTTGCTTCCACAATTGAAGCACCTTCTTGACTCTTCCTTGTTCTTGGATGAAGACTTCTTTCTTATAGCACGGTAGCCCTTCTTCATCATAAACTTGCCAAATCTCTTGACAAAGAGAGCCATCTTCTCATCATCCATCTCATCAAAGCTCAAGTCTTTATCTTCACTTGATGATTCTTGCTTGGCCTTGCCCTTAGATGATGTGGCCTTGAACACCACACTCTTCTTCTTTTCATCTTTCTTCTCCTTCTTTTCTTCCTTCTCATCATCATCTCTATATGTATCATCGGTCGTTATATCTCCCAACACTTGGTTTGGTGTCATGGTGTCCAAACCACTCCTCACTAGAATAGTGACTAATGTGCCAAATCTTGAGGGTAAGCATCTCAAGAACTTATGGGAGAAGTCCTTGTCCTCCACCTTCTCACCAAGTGCTTTGAGATCATTGACAAGCACTTATAACCTATGGAACATCTCTGACACACTCTCATCCTCCTTCATCTTGAAACTAGCAAACTTCTCCTTAAGGATATAAGCCTTGGCACCCTTCATGGCTTGAGTGCCCTCAAATGATTCCTCCAACTTTTTCCATGCTTCATAAGCCATCTCAATATTCTTGATTTGCTCAAATGTTCTCTCATCAATAGCATCATGAATGGCACTAAGAGCAATGTCATTGTTTTGGAGAAGCACTTCTTCGGTGGTGGTGGGGTTCTCTGGATCCTCTATCTCAATCTTGGTCTCCACCACCTTTTAAATTTTCCTATTGATTGACTTGATATATTGTAACACCTCTAGTGTTATGAGCTCGTTTAGCACCAAGATTTAGGCCTAAGAAAAATTTCCGAAGCGAGTTTCTCAGATTTTTTATTTAAAACATACTTGAAGTGATAAGGGAATCATGTGTGACTTAGTTTTGTGGACTCGAATAAACGTCCAAGTTAAATTATTCAGTGCGTAAAGATATTTAGGAATGTCGAACGATAATTCTAACCAATCGATAGCGAATGGTTTCTTTTATTAGATTAAGCATAAAAAGAAACTTTTATAAATAAAATAAAATCCATTAATAAATAGAACGATATATATATAACTTTTGAATCAAATTTAAATTCAAGCTTTGTTGAAATTTTCCTGTGCCTAGACATCACAAATTGTCTAAATTAGTAAACCAATAGAGAGAGATATATATAGGTATATATACACTCATGGACGCTTGTGTGCACGCTTAGCCTTCTCGCTTCTCGGCCGCGCTGACGACGATAACTCTAAAACAAAGAATTAGAAGAAAGGACAAACATACTCAGTGATACTAGTAGCGATTGACTATGCTGCTGCTGATCGTGTCGAGTATCGGCGTGAGCCATGATGCATCATCAGGAGCAGTTGTAGGGACGAAATGAAGCCAGGGGCCTTGAGAGTGCTCCATCGAAGAGACACATCATGCAGGGGCCACATGAATGTAGGAACGAGTGGCAACAGTGATCCGCCGAGCAGCCGTGGTGTTTGTACACTGTGTGTTTGTGGCCTTGGGTCATGTCGGCCTATTGTATTCTTACTCTGCTACTATACGCCAAAACGTACTCCTACGTGTAACAGTGGCGCTAAGTGCAGTGGTAACATGTCCCTATCTGTCGTCTCTGCACAAGACTGTACAAGTTGTCCGACTGCTCCAATCTTGCTTGCAAAGCTAGTGGTCTAGTCTGAATTTTATGGGAGCACCAGTAGCCGTGCTGTGTATGTGCTCTTTACAGCACCGATAGCCCTGCAGAGTCCCATCTTTTAGAGCACCAGCGGCCAGCCCACCTTTATAGCCACCGCGACGTAGCACCGTTGTTGCGCCTCCTCTTGTCAATCGTTGACTCATTTCCACCTCCCTCTCGCGCGACCGTGCCTAGGCCATGTTGCCGTGCCGCTCCTACGCGCGTAGCACCGGTGCCTTCTCGCTCTTCCTCTAGCGCTGCTCTTCTTTGCCCCGGCACGCCGCACCACCGTAGTGGCCACCATGGCCGCGCCCACCACGGCCATCGCACTAGTCCGCTAGTGCTGGCCCTTCCCTATGTGTGAGCCCCGGTCCACCCTAGACTACTGCCCCTCCCGTGCGCCGTGGCCGCCCGACGCTGCCCCGACTGCTCCCGTACGGCTTTGCCATGCGCAGCTCCCATGGTCCCGTGCTAGAGTTGCTGCCCCAGCTCCTGCTCACCCCTCCTTGGGTCTGCACCGTCCTCCCATGCCTCCCACCTACAGTGCCCGCTGTGGCCACGCTCCTATCCCCACGCCACCACTCCACCTCCGTGCTACCATGCACCGCATCCCTACTCCTCCACGAGCACCGGCGCCCTCCTCTTCTTCCCCACGTCGTGTGTCCCTACCGTAGCCATGCCTCACGCCTGTGTGTAGCACCGATGCTCCCACTACCACCGAGGTGTCCTCGAGCACATGTTGCTCATTCGCTGCTGACCGTGCTGTCCCACGCTGTGTCTTCGTCATCTATGCCACCACTACATCCCCACCGTCGTTTCCGTTCATGGGCGAGCATGAACCCCACGGTCCCACGCCAGTGCTGTAGCCCCATAGTGCTAGGCCACGACCGCCATCACCGCTCCCATCGCCTACCGTAGAACGCGCTCGCCGCATTGCCCACGTCGCTCCACCTCCGCTGCTACGGCCTCGTAGCACCACCTCCACCGTCCGCGCCGGTACGGCTTCACCGCCGTGGCCGTATGTGTCGAGCCACGTGCAGCTCCTCCTCACCAGCCACCGTGCCCTCGCACTGTAGGCTACTACCTTCCCCGCGTCGTGTGCCACTCCTTTCGTGCATGTGCCTGCAGCCGAGATGGCCGTAGCTACCACGCCAACCACGCTGAGCCGCTTAGCTCTACAGCCGCCCACTCCTCGCTCTTCTCCTTCCTCCTCTGTTCGTGCATAGAGAGATGTGTGCCCCATTGATCTCCTTCCTCGAGCTACAATAGACCAAGGTAGATAGTCCCCATACATCCCCTACCTCCCCTCTACCTCCCCATGCCCTTGGATTTGGAAGTCATGGTTGAAATCGCTGGATGCTGAAGCTCTAGAGAGCTGCCTTGGCAGACGAGCGTGAGGAGCATGAACGCTCCTGCATTTCCCCCTCCCTCTCTGCTTGTTCCTTGACCAATAGCAGCAGCTAGCTCCTCCACTCTCTTCTCTCTCTCTAGGCCCATAGAAGTGCACCACGACAAAGCCAAGGCCATAGCTCCCCTCATGAACAGCTGCGGCCGTGAGCCACTAATCCACTCCATTCATTTGTTTATTCTTTTTCCCTTTCTAATAAACCAGCAGCAGCACGTGGCCACTAATCACGTTTCATTTTCCCTCCTCGTGATTAATTAGCGGCCACCTTGCACAATTAATATCTCCACCAGGCTAACTCCGATTCCGTCACTTCTTCTTCCTAAATTCATCTAACATCGATCCCTACCTATCCATAAAGTTTCATAATTTTTGGAACGCATTTGAATTTAAGTGAATATTTATTTGTGTCTGTTTGCCGAGTACCGCGAGTTCAACACCGAGGATCGGAACTGCCAGCAGGAGTTTGCCAGGGATGCCGACAGAGGGATGTCGATGGATCGTGGAGTCATCAGGAGTTGCTGGAGAAATGGTACTTTTGGAGGCATGACTGGATTTCTAAGAATTTCGGCTGTCGCATGTCTGTGAATATTTACATCTATGCATTTGCATCAATACATATCATAATAGGAACGACGGTGGATCGATGGTATCAATTGGAGTAGCTAAAAAGATGATGTCAGGGATCATGTCACGAAGATGGAATGCTAACTTTTGGTTATATTTTACCCAGGCAAGCCCCGGTGCATAACCCCTACTTTTCTACACTTTAAATTATATTTGTGTATTAAGTTTTAAGGAGTTGAATGAAACCCACTTGCATATATATACCTTTATCCTATGAGTCTTACTAGTATGATAGGATCGTGTAGATTGCTATGCTACAGGACTCCGGTAGAAGTCGAGTGATTGTCTGTCACTCGCGAGAGATAGGAAATATATTACTGTATTATTATCACTTAGAAAATATAAATGGTGGAAAGAAAAAATGGTGACCGGGTAGGGATATGGTTTGGGTATTGGTGGGTGTAAGACATTGTGTCCTACGGACAACGGGACATAGCTTGGTTACACTGTTTTCCTTCTCTATGTCGGTTAAGGACCGGCCGTTGCATAAGACGCTAGGCAAGTCACAGACTTATTATCCCGAGCACATACTTGGGTATGGGTGCTTGGAACACTTGTTACTCTCTTGTCATAGGTTCTGGCTCTTTCCGGACCGACTGTCATGGTGGTTTTTGGGTTAGGAGGTCCTTGCACCGCACTGAGTCTGGAACTCAGGGGCGGGGGCTTGGAGTCTTTGTTTGGATGGGGACCTAGACCCCATGATAGGAGGGTAGTGGGTTGGCCCTGCTTGTGCCCGGGGTACAAGCGGGGCATATGTTTTCGGGGTACCTAGCTGGAGGCATTGATTCACGAATCGCCGGTGTTCCGGTACGACTTGTCTTAACTCTAGCACCATAGTAAGAACTGAAAGATGAAGGATGGAAAAAGGAAATCTGATTGCTTACCACCTACTTGAAAGTAGTATAGGTGCTTACATAGAATGGTTAGTTAATGAACTAATGCACTGCTAATAAAAATCAAATATAAGGACACATTTAGTAATGCTTCATGCAGATGCAATAAACCCACAAGCCAGATAGCCTTGCATATCCTTGGAGTCTTTTCTTTCCTCCTATCGGGTAAGTCTTGCTGAGTACAATTGAGTACTCAGAGTTTTATCTCCCCCTGTTGCAGGTGACAGGTGAAGGCTAGAGCTGACCTTTGTGTGTGGATTCCTCCTGGTGGGCTTAGAGAGGATTTCCTTTACGCTGCGATCATAGTTTTTATTTATAACTCTTACTATATGTTTTTATAAATAAAAGTTTTATAATCTGTTGTCCTAGTTTATTCATCAATGCTTCATCATGCCATGAATAGATGTTTATTTCCGTTGTAACTCTATTCACATGTTTATATTCCGCTGTTCAATTAAATTATTCATAACTCTGATGTTGTATTAAAAGTGATATAAGAAATAGTTACTAATGATGTAAGCTTTATTCTCTCATTTGTGATCCTGATGGAAAAATATAGATTTTTGGGTTCTCCCCTGGGGTGTGCCCGACGGAACCGTGTAATTTGGTGTCCTCCTTTGAGTACTTAATGTCTAATGAAAGACGAGTACTTCTAGGATGCATTGGATTAGGCGGTTCTACCACAGGTGGTATCAGAGCATAAATGAGGAAATAAAGCTTCGAAAACCTTTCCAAAAATAAAATTTAACAACAAATTCTTTTCAAAAAGCTAGGGTGTTCAACTACGAAGTTATATAAGTAGCCCTATTACTATGGTTATGTATCCAGGATAGATGGCACTCTGCTGACTTAGGTCGACTTAATCAATTTTTCTATAGGTACACTAACTCCGAGCATAGTCCAATAGTATCGACTAGCTACAGGGAGAGAATGATGTGCCAAAAATCTAAGAACGGTTGCCCTATATATTGGTAACAGTGAAAGGACGTATAGGACGTGCATTCATGCATATCCTGTTTATGCATTATAGTGTCCGTATTACTTACAGATACACCATCCATAGGTGTCACGCGTGTCATATTGTGCACTACTGATTCGTTCCTGTCTAGAGTTATTTCTACACTATGGCTTCGTGTTTCGCGTTCGCTTGTGGTTCACACCTGTCGTGACCCACGTCTCCCCGTACCCCTTTTCAGTGCTCTTGTCGGACCCTTGCCATGTAGTCGTACTAGTCAGTAATGGCATCGCACGTCACTCGCCTCGAATGCGTGGAATTTGGTCAATTCAGTCATAGTGATCCCACACAGGAACCCTAGTGAACCACGTCAGGACCACTAACTGCTCTGCCTATATAAGCAGGGTCGACCACTCGATGCACTTTAGCTCGCTTAGCTTTTCTTTTGAGCAAGCCTTTCGCTCAGTCCTTCCTCACGACCACAGCTAGGGATGGCAGGAGCATGGGTTAGTAGTTACTGCCTAAACATTGAGGGTTTTCCTAGAATCCTGCATGCCACCCTACAAAAGCTCAGAGTCAAAGATCATCCCAAGTATGAGGGCCGTGAGTATGAGGAGCATGGCACCGAGCGGTGTGAGGTTACCATCTACATCGGGAAGAGTGAAGAGTTCCTTGACCTCACTGAAGCCTAGAATGTGACCGCAATCGGGTTTTGCTCCGTCGACACCTACCAAGTTGTGGCCCACAAAGCCTTATGGTACCTCTACCAGATCTATGAGGAGCCCATTGCCCGTACCCAGAATGGGTTCTTTCCACCTTTGGACAAGAATTGGCGGGCATGGAGGGCTCGCATGGAGGCTTTGCAAGGGCGGGATGCGCAAGAGGATAGTCTAACCGTGGTGCACTTGACCATGTACCTGCTTGCTCTAGATGAGCAGTATGACCAGCAAGCCTCAGAGATGAGGAAGTGTCTTCATCGAGCCGAGAAAGCCAAGATCTTCACTCGGATGCTCTAGGTGCAACTCGTCGAAGCGCATGCCAGAGCGGCAGTTGTTGGGAGCCAAGAGACTACCATGTCAGAAGCGCTAAAGGAGGCTGAAGACCGGCATGTTCATCCGCTGGGTGAGGCCTATCTTTTCACCAAGGCCAAGCGGAGGACGCTGGTGGCGGAATGGTAGGATCCCTTGATCGTGGAGGGAATCCCTGTCCACCTGCCAGAAAGAAGGAGAACTGGTGTTGCAGTGCCACTAGCGCCCCCACCCTCGAAAGTGTCAGAAGAAGAACCCTTGGTTCCTCTCACTCAACCTTTGCCTAGAGAAGAGGTAGATCCATAGCCAAGGTGGTAGAAGAATCCATCGAGCCCGTGAATGAAGATGCATGGTCTAGGGTAGATTAGTTGCCTTGTGATGCTGTAACTGTAGTAGTAGTGCTTTTCGTCGCTGTTCTCCGATATTGTACTCCTACCGTTGTTGTTCATCCGTAGTTGTTGAGATTGTCCGCCAGTAGGGAAGGTGAATGCTGTGTTGAGAATGTGAGACTGGATGCCTGTATGATGTACCCGTATTAGACCATTGGAATGTGTATTTTATTTATTTTGCTGTGTTTATTGCATTCATCTACCTTAAGTTTCGTTAAACATGCTTAAAGTTTTCAAGGGCGATATTAAGTGGGTTATAAGAGAAGTTACCATTCAAAGGTTAGCAAACCAGTGGTGATTGGAGAACATAGGGCACTATCTCGACTAATTGTGGATGTCCCAGTAGAACACTTAAATCTCTTTAAATCAAATCCACCGTTGGATTTGAATTCCTTGTCCTTTCTTGTGAAGGGAACCCTTGTTGTTGAGTCTTTCCTTGCAATACCCCTCTTATTCTGTGGTCTATGACCCCACCGCCTTCATGGCGTGTACATTGGTAGTAGTTGCCTGGTTGATAGCTTATGGTGCCGCGATGAAACCGAGGGCTCTCTGTGGAATAGTTGCCACATGGTGACGCTGCTCGGCACACGCTGGTATCGAGGTTGTTGACCAAGTACCTTTACCAAGTTACATAGCCATATCGCTTTTACTACAAAATATTTTTCTTGGAAATATTTGGGTGTTCAAATGGGAAATCCATAACGGGTTGATAAAATAGTGTTCTCTCAAGTAAACAAGAGGAGGTGGTTTTGGAGGTAGCGTGTAGGTCGTGATCTCAGTTTATACAAAGGTTGGTACATATTATGGTCAAGGAAGGGAAAGAAAAAGAAGAGTAATAAGGAAGGTAGCCGTGGGTGGTTGGGAGTAATTATAGAAGCCTGAGTAGATGTCATGTCCCAAGCCCTGTGTTTAGTTGACTGCACTACGCCTGCCGTATTGTTTCGCTGCATGCCCTACGAACGCCGTCTGTGTTGGGCCCTCTAGCTCCCCGTTCTCGCATGGCCACAACATTGTGCCGCACTCGCCATCCTTGTGCACTGTGCACTTTTCCTTTTCCTAGCATCCGGTTGGCTCTCTACCCTACACCCTCATCCCCCGTACTGGACCCCCCCCTCTTTACCCTCCCTTCTTTCTTCTTTTGGGGACATGGCCACCCGCACGCCTGCCTCATCGAGCGAACCCCCCTCCTCTCTTCTCCCTTATCCTCTACCACTCACGTAGGGAGCACACCATGTCTGACCTTATCTCCATAGCATGAACCATCTATGCATGCCATTCACGCCGCCTCCACTTCCGGTGTGTTGCGCCCCACCTTCGTTCGCCACTATAAGATGCCCTTGGTCCTTGCTCTTCTTCTTTATCCCCATTCCCCTCGCATTTAGAGCAGAGCTATGAGATCCAGTCGTCACTCGTGGGATTAGGCTCATGAGTCTAAGGTGATAGTGTAATCTGAGAAGAAGAAGGGGTCTGGTTTTGTCGAAGAAGCTCAAGTCTACCATTGGTTAGTCGATCTTAGGGTTCACAATGTTTGACTTCTCAGTTGACTGTTTTTGGATCTGTTGGACCTACGCCATGATTTGGATAATCATCTTCCTGCTATTTCTTCATTGTCCTCATCTATCTCGCCTTCTAGATTAAGTCTCGATTGGATTAGGTTGCTCTGAACCATGTATCCCTAAATCCCTGTGTGGTTTAGCATCCAAAGCTGTGTAATCTTTCGTGTAATCCCTGACCTACGAAATGTAATCGCGTTTCCCCTCTTCTAGTTCTTGCTTCGAATCTTGGGATGAGATTCTTTTTAGGGGGTTGGTTGTAACACCTCTGGTGTTATGAGCTCGTTTAGCACCAAGATTTAGGCCTAAGAAAAATTTCCGAAGTGAGTTTCTCAGTTTTTTTATTTAAAACATACTTGAAGTGATAAGGGAATCATGTGTGACTTAGTTTTGTGGACTCGAATAAGCATCCAAGTTAAATTATTTAGTGCCTAAAGATATTTAGGAATGTTGAACGACAATTCTAACCAATCGATAGCGAACGGTTTGTTTTATTAGATTAAGCATGAAAAGCAACTTTTATAAATAAAATAAAATCCATTAATAAATAGAACGATATATATATATAGATTTTGAATCAAATTTAAATTCGAGCTTTGTTGAAATTTTCCTGTGCCTAGACGTTGCAAATTGTCTAAATTAGTAAACCGATAGAGATATATATAGGTATATATACACTCATGGACGCCTGTGTGCACGCTTAGCCTCGTCGCTGCCTTGCTGTGCGCTGGCCTTGTTGCCCACCTCGCCTTTACGGCTGCGCCGCCAACGCCGCTTCTCGGTAGGCTGTCCAACTGCCGCTACCGCGTCCGTCCCCACATCGTGCTAGTGTTGATCATGGTCATAGTTGCGCTAGGGGTTACGACAATAACTCTAAAACAAAGAATTAGAAGACAGAGCAAACGTACTCAGTGATACTAGTAGCAATTGACTGTGCTGTTGCTGATCATGTCGAGTATCGGCATGAGCCATGATGCATCATCAGGAGGAGTTGTAGGGACGAAATGAAGCCAGGGGCCCTGAGAGTGCTCCATCGAAGAGACGTATCATGCAGGGGCCGCATGAATGTAGGAACGAGTGGCAACAGTGATCCATTGAGTAGCCGTGGCGTTTGTACACTGTGTGTTTATGTCCTTGGGTCATGTTGGCATGTTGTATTCTTACTCCGCTACTATACGCCAAAACGTACTCCTACGTGTAACAGTGGTGCTAAGTGCAGTGGTAACATATCCCTGTCCGTCGTCTCTGCACAAGACTGTACAAGTTGACCTACTGCTCCTCTCTTGCTTGCAAAGCTGGTGGTCTGGTCTGAATTTTATGGGAGCACCAGCAGTCGTGCTGTGTATGTGCTCTTTATAGCACCGACAGCCCTGCAGAGGCCCATCTTTTATAGCACCAGCGTCTAGCCCACCTTTACAGCCACCGTGCTGCAGCGCCATTGCCATGCCTCCTCTCGTTAGTCGCCAGCTCATTCCCCCCTCCCTCTTGCGCGACTGCGCCTGGGCCATGTAGCCATGCCGCTCCTCTACGCGTAGCACTGGCGCCTCCTCGCTCTTCCTCTAGCGCTGCTCTTCTTTGCCCCGGCATGCCGCACCACCGTAGTGGCCACCATGGCCGCACCCACCGTGGCCATCGCACCAGTCCACCGGTGCTGGGCCTTCCCTATGCGCGAGCCCTGGTCCACCCTGGACCACTGCCCCTCCCATGCATCGTGGCCACCCGACGCTGCCCCGACCGCACCGATACGGCTTTGCCGTGCGCAGATCCCATGGTCCCATGCTGGAGTTGCTACCCCAGCTCCTACTCGCCCATCCTCGGGTCTACTCCGTCCTCCCACGCCTCCCACCTGCAGCGCCCGCCGTGGCCACGCTCCTATCCCCGTACCACCGCTCCACCTCCGTGCTCGGCCACCGCGCTGCTATGCACCACATCCCTGCTCCTTCATGAGCACCAGCGGCCTCCTCTTCTTCCCCACGCCACGTACCCCTGCCGTAGCCACGCCTCATGCCCGAGTGTAGCACCGGTGCTCCTGCTACCGCCGAGGCATCCTCGAGCATGCGCCGCTCATCTGCTACTGACCACGCTGTCCTGCGCCGTGTCTCCATCGTCTGTGCCACCACTGCATCCCCACTATCGTTTCCCCTCGTGGGTGAGCGTGAACCCCACGGCCCCGCGCTAGTGCTACAGCCCCACAGCGCTAGGACACGACCACCATCACCGCTCCCATCGCCTGCCGTGGAGCGCACCCACCGTGTTGCCCACGCCGCTCCACCTCCGCTACTGCGACCATGTAGCACCACCGCCGCCGTCTGCGTCGGTACGGCTTCGCCACCATGGCCGCATGCATCGAGCCACGCGCAGCTCCACCTCGCCAGCCACCGTGCCCTTGCACTGTAGGCTACCGCCTTCCCTACGACGCGTGCCGCTCCTTATGTGCCCACGCCTACGGCCGAGACGGCTATGGTACCGGCGCAACGCCTGCTGGCACGTAGCTGAGAAGAGGAGGGCAACGTCGTGTGCCTCGTCGAGCTAATCCATGGCATCCTCGAGGGATGCCTTGGCTCCCTACTCGTTGTACGCCCTAACCCTCGACGCTCCATAGTCAAGGTCAGTCAAGAGGATAGCCACAGAACCATAGACCATGAAGAAGGGTGTGTAGCCGGTGGCCCAGTTGGGGGTCATCCCCAAGCTCTAGAGCACCACAGGGAGCTTTGTGACCCATCGTCCTCTAAACTTGTTCAACCAGTTGAAGATCCTAGGCTTGAGGCCTTGTAGGACCATGCCGTTCACGCGCTCAACCTTCCCGTTCATGTGGGGGTACGCCACGGTGGCCCAATCAACGCGGATGTGGTATTCATCGTAGAATCGGACAAACTTTTTCCCGGTGAACTGTGTGCCATTGTCCTTGATAATGGAGTTCGGGACTCCAAAGCGATGGACGATATCAAGGAAGAACATCATGGCTTGCTCAGACTTGATCACAAAGATCGACCGAGCCTCTATCCACTTTGTAAACTTGTCTACGGCGACGAGCAAGTGCGTATAGCCTCCGGGCGCTCTCTTGAGAGGTCCGACCATATCGAGCCCCCATACCATGAAAGACCACGTGATGGGGATCGTTTGGAGTGCTTGGACTGGGAAGTGGGTCTATCGAGTGTAGTATTGATACCCTTCGTAGGTGCGCACAATCTGTTCAGCATCGGCTACTGCGGTCGACTAGTAGAAGGCCTATTGAAATGCATTTCCAACCAAGGTCCTAGGTGCGGCATGGTGCCCGTAGACCCTACCATGGATATCTCTCAGCAACTACTTCCCTTATTCGATGGGGATGCAGCACTGTAGGATCTTGGTGTGGCTTTGCTTATAGATTTCTCCCTCAATAACGATGAAGGACTTGACGTGACGCGTGAGTCGCCGAGCCTCCATTTTATCCGTCGGTAGCACCTCACGGAAGAGGTAATTGAGGTAAGGCGTCCTAAAGTCAGCAAGAGGGTCGGGCTCTACCACTGGGTCTGTGTTAAGCTCCATGACCTTAAGGTTAGGGGGAGCTGAGGGTTGGTCAGCCCCTGAGCCCGGGGTTGGTGGCTTGTCACCAGTTTGTTCTGGCTCCTCGTAGCGGACCGAGGGCTTGTACTGGTGGCTGGCAAAAATACCCATCGGCACTGGCTCTCGCCCGGACGCCATGTTTGCCAGCGCGTCGGCTGCTTCACTGAGCCACCTCGAGATGTGATTGTGCTCGAGACCATCAAACTTGTCCTCCAGTTGGCGGACCTCTCGGCAATACGCATCCATCTTGGCGTTATGGCAGCTTGACTCCTTCATGACCTGGTCGATGACCAGCTGGGAGTCGCCTCGGATGTCGAGCCATTGGATGCCAAGCTCAACAATGATGCGTAGGCCGTTAATGAGTGCCTCATATTCGGCCACATTGTTGGAGGCAGGGAAGTGGATGTGGACCATGTACTTCATGCGCACTTCGAGGGGCTCAATCTCGTCCGACCCTGAGTGTATGCCACCGTCTCCGTGGCGCTCGATCACTCGCTCGAGCTCTGCATGCTCCTGCTTGAGTTAGAGTCGTGCATCCTCGAGCTCCTAGTGCCGCGCCCTTAGCTGTTCCACTCGCATGCAAGGAAGGGCCCCTGCATCTTCCTTGACCTCATCGTCGAGGTCATTTGGTGGGGTAGCCCCTCCCACGTGGACGCTTTCGACGCGTCCCTCGGGGGTACCTGCCATAAAACATTCTTGCAAGGGGGTGATGGCTCCCCTTGCTAGAGTTAGAGTCGGAGAGCGACTCTGAATCTTCTGTGAGAATGTCGTGGAAAGATTCCACGACGTATTCAGTCATCCCTATGAACTCGTAGTTCATAGGGGATGGGTGCATGCGCTGTGCCACGAGGTGGCCAACGGTCCCCGCAGCATTGTGCAGACCGAACGAGAATGCTGCCGGGGCACCTCGGGTGAGGTGTTCCGGGGAGAGCGGTTCCCCTCTGGCGAGTTGCATCATGGCGTTGCCAGAGGAGAAAGTAAGGCAGCGCAGCTCCCCTCGGGATGGTCGGGGTCCCAGGAAGGTGTCGAGTTGGCACTCTAGCCTCCCGTAGTCGAAGCCGAGGAGCCGGCCGCTCCCAAGGACATGTGCCTCCGGTGCGTGCAGCTGCAGCTCCTGAAGCGCCTCAACGATCTCGTCGAGACCGACGGAGTGGAGAGGCTGGACAACGGTGGGAGCCTGTGCCAACTCTCTCTCCATTATGACGATGAAGTCCAGGCTCCCGAAGCGCACGTGTGTGCCCAAGACCCAATTGACGTCGTGATTAGCCATCCGAGGCCTGATGTGGACGTAGAGACGCGCAAAAAGCCCCTACCTAGCGCGCCAACTGTTGGTGTTTCGGATCACCAGCTAGTAAATTTCTAGTTTGCGCGTCTGGGCTGGATGGTGTACTTAGAGGACACAAGGATTATACTTGTTCAGGCAGAACGTCCCTACGTTCAGTCTGTTGCTCGTGTTACCAACACTATCTGTAGTAGGAGTTATAGATGGGCGAGAGAAGGAGCGGATCCTAGGTCTCTGGTGGAAGGATTAAAAAGTACTGAGAGTTTGTTCAGCTGTTCAGCCGTGTGCTTGTACCTATGTCCCTCGTGTAGTGTTGTGTTCCCCCTTTTATAGAAGAATGGGAAGATGCAGGTTACATCAGAAAAAGAGAAGAAAGAGGGAGAAAATCGAGGAGAAGAAGCCCTCTGGGACCACCGCGTCCTTCTTCTCCTTTATGCGGGTCCTGTCGACGCTGTAGATGGTGACGGGGATGGCTCCACATCGGGCCCTGTTCATCACTGGTGCTATGCCTCGACGTCATCAGTTAGTCGTGGCGTTCCATCCCGTCCCGACGGACGGCGTGGTGATCCGACGTACTTGTAAGCGGCCGTACGGGGATTAGGCAACACAGTGCCCACGCAGCCGTCACTGTTGGCGATGCGAACCCTTGGGGGGCGGCCTATCGTGGCCACGGGTCATGTCAAGGCATGTCCACGCCCTTCTGGTGTTAGAGGCTTGACCTAGGCCCACACGCTTGGACCCGTAGTGGTTGGCTGCGGTACTGAACCCGCTAGGCGAGGCGGAGCCCACGCCCGAGGGGACAGGTGAGATGGGGCCCGTGCCCTTAGGGTCGGGCGAGACGGCTTCCGTACCCTCAGGGTCGGGCAACACGGGACCTGTGCCCGAGGTGTCTGGCGAGGCAGAAACCATCCCTTTGAGGTCGGTCGAGACTGAAAAACGTCCTTGATTATCTAGACGACGAGTTGTCATCCGCGGTTCTCAGATCCCTTCTTCGGGTAGACCTAATACTGATACCCGACAATATCTTTTTTCTTTTTCTTTTTTTCTTCTCCTTTATTTCTTTATTTATTATTCATCCTTTCTCTTACCTTTATCCTTATCCACTCGCACGAACTGATGAACCGTTCCTGTGCGGCGACGGCGGAAGTCTGAGCCTCTGAGGCAACCGTTCGTGTGCGGAGGCCGAAGCGACGACGCTTGCTGGCTCCGCGTCGAGCTCCACCTCCTCGCCGGTGCAGCTCGCGCCAAGCTCCGTCTTGTCGTCGGTGTAGCCCGTGCTCTGCGTCGCCGTCGTGGCCCGCGGCCAAGAGTCGCCGTAGCGGACCGTGACCGAGCGTCACCGTAGCGGCCCGCAGCCGATCTCCACCTCGTCGTTGCGGCCGGCCCCCGTGCTCCTTGCCGGTGCAGCTCGTGTTCCGCCTCGGCCTCGCTGTTGCGTCACCGCTGCAGCACGCACTCCGCCTCGCCATCGCCACGTGTGCATGGGGAAAAGGGTCTGGGCCCACATGCTGTCAGATGAAGCGCGAGCAAGCTGCTATTTTTCGGCTTCACCACGCGCTGCCTGCTTGTCTCACCGTTTTTTTCCGGAGCTTCACGCGTGAAGCGCTTTCGCTCGGACCCGTTTGGCTGACAGAGCTGGAAAACAGCTCATGAATCTGTCCAATAAGCCAAACGACCCCTAAGAATCTCTTATATGGCTATATCCCACCTACTTGGATATCATTCTCATAATTACTATGATATCAAAATAGAGCCACGTTAGGGTTATATATGTTGGACGCAATTTTTATAGCATAACGTCTTAAAAAAAATTAAAGCGTAACATCAAAACTAAAATAGACTACATTTGAAAAAAAGAATATTTTATGATCTAGGCTTATGATCACCATCTTAACCTACCAATGTATATTTCCTTCTTTATGCTCTTTGGGTTTTTTAAGGGGACTTTATACTCTTTAGTGTAGTGGTCTATCTTAAAAAAAAGTTTTGACTCAAAAGAACCGTCCCCATTGCCCATTTGCACGCGTCGTGGGCTTTGTCACGCAGCCCACTTTGGAATTGGCGGGAACAGTTGCAAGGGGCTCGCTCTTTCCCTCCAAAACTAAATTCTGAAACTACCCTCATTCCCGATCCCGAGCTCCATCGATTCGGAGACGAAAGGGAGAAGAGAGGCAGCCCAGGCGGCGGGTGAGAAGAAGATGGATCGGCGCAGTGGGAGCAAGCGCAAGGAGGCTAGGACTGCCGCTGGCTCTAGCTCCAGCGGCGGCGACCGCATCACAGCGCTGCCGCTCGAGCTCCGCGCGCAGATCGCCTCCCTGCTCTCGTTCGACGAGACCGTGCAGCTGACGGTGCTGTCCCGGGCGTGGCGCCACATCCACCTCCACACGCCCGTCGTCAAGATCTACCTCCACGCGTTCCTCTCCTTCCGGGACATCTACTTCGACGAGGCCCAGTCCGTCCGCGGCCTTCTGGACGAGGACTCGATCCTGGCCGTCCGCGTCGCGCTCGGCCGCCGCGCGCTCGAGGCGTCCTCGTCCAAGGTTGACACCCTCAGGCTCGTCTCCGACATCGACGACCGCCGCATGAGGCGCCACACCGCCCGCATCGTCGCGCTCGCCGACGCGCGCGTGATCCGATTCCTGTCACCCTTCGCCGCCAGCGATGCCGACGCGCGGAACGCGTGGTCGCTCGACCTGCCCCCCGCGGCGCGCGAGCTGGAAGTCGTCACGAGGAGCCACCTCGCGCCCGCCATTGCAGGGCCAGGCGCCGCCGCCCTGCGGAAGCTCCGCCTCGACTACGCGGTGCTCAGCGAGTGGCCGCGCCTCCCGTCCCTGGTCTCCCTGGACCTCAACAGCGTCACCGTGGAAGCCCCGTTCGCGCCGGGCGCTTGGTGTCCGCTTCTCGACGAGCTGGACCTGTTCTGCTGCGAGATCAGACAAGCCCGCGTCGACATCCGCCTGCCGCGGCTCAGGTTCCTTGACATGGACTCTGTCGACGTCGCACCGCACCGTCGAGACACCGAGGCGCCGTACGGAGTCATCACCATCGACGCCCCGGAGCTGATACAGTTCGAAATTGACTGTGCGGCTGGAGGCACCACGGACTACAAGTCATTCACGCTGCGGGCGCCGAGGCTGCGCCTCTTGGGCTGGCGCAACCAGTACTCTGAGCGCATGGTCATTGACGTCGGCAGGCCGGGCAGCGTCAAGTTCGGGGGAATCACGTTGAAGTCGATCTACTCACGCGGCATGATGTATTACAGGGAGCAGATGATGCGAATGCTGCAGGGGCTACTCCCCAACATCCCACCGGAAAACCTCGACGACGTTGCAAAGTCAGGCACAGCCCATATGCAGTCCATCGATTTCCATTCTCCTTTTGTTTTTCTCCCATTGCATTTGAATTATATTGGATCCCTCATTTGTGCTGGCTGTCCCATTGACGCAGGCCTTATTTGACGCTGGGAGACTGGTCTGACAGCGATGACGACGACGAACCCAAGCACGAGAATGAGAAGCAGCTCACCTGTGACCTCAAAGGCCTCGTCATGTCGCATGGTATGTGATTCTCAGAATGGAGTCAAGTTTCGACCATACATCCCTAGTGCTACCATCGTATTACTATCAGTTTGTTGGATCAACATTTGCGTTCATTTGTGATGAATGAATGTTACCCTTTGTCTGATGTCTTGAAAAAGTTGGAACTGCTGAATTCAGCCTTGTCAAAGACTTTGTTAATTCTGTTGGTCTCGTTTCTTGCCTTGCACTGATTAAACCTTGCTAAAACACACGCTGTGGACACGTCCTCTGTTTTCAACCTAATCATCTAACAGATATATATATATGCAGTCCTAGTGTTTGTCTGTGAAATGTATGGTTAACATCTGTTCATCAGGTTTTTGTTAAGATTAATTTATTTTGGCTCATATGAATTCTGCGCATAACATTGGTTGATTAGCATTTGTTGGAACTAGCGTGACTAGCCCAGAAATTTTAAATGATATAGGTATTAGAAATGTACATATAAATTTAAAACCAATATAAGTCTTTTTTTAGTCTTTGTTTTCTATCGCTTGCTTATATTCTATCACAATACTCATGTATAGATTTTATTATCTGTATCAGTTGTGATAGACTTTAGTTACTAAGTCGCTTGATATAGTTTATTTGGAGATACTTTTGACCAATATATGATACTTTGACAAAAATCCAATCAAACTTTTAAGAATTTCTCCACTCATAGCTCTCAGGATTTTAGTTTATTTGGAGACAAAAATGATATGTGTGATTCGTCATGAAGAACATTTATTAGACATTACTATAACAATATGTTGACAGAAAAATCATTGTCAAAAATTGCATCTCGAAGACATAGAAAATGTCAAAAACGTCATATATTATTTTGTCAGCTGTCAGCTTAAATAATATCAATAGGCATCATTTGCCGGATGTGGAATGGATTCTCCATCTTTATGAACACTAAACATCTAGCTATGGTTGCTTTCAAGGACAAAGAGTGCTTATCATGAGAAGAAAAATCATACGATTTTCCACACAAAAAAGCACCATCCTCTCTAAGAAATTATTCATGATCATGTCATCTGACTAAGGGGGTGTTTGGATCCAGGGACTAAAGTTTAGTCCGTGTCACATTGGATGTTCGGATGCTAATTAGGAGGACTAAACATGAGTTAATTAAAAAACTAATTACACAGATGGAGACTAATTTACAAGATGAATCTATTAAGCCTAATTAACCCGTCATTAGCACATATTTACTGTAGCACCACATTGTCAAATCATGAACTAATTAGGCTTAAAAATTTCGTCTCGCAAATTAGTCGCAATCTGTGTAATTAGTTATTTTTTTTGTCTATATTTAATACTCCATGCATGTGTCCAAATATTTGATGGGACAGGGACTAAAATCCGGTCTAAGGAACCAAACACCCCCTAACTGGTCTTTGTTGTTGACCGAATTTAATTGTTTCATGGAAGTTCTGTACTGCTTGGACAGTTTGCTGATGTTCATTTTGTGCATATTTACTGTACAAAATGAAAACAAACAACAGACAAAACACCAGTTGTTAATTTATTCAGCTGAAACCGTAGACAGATAACAATTCTATAAAGAAAAACTCAAAGGGAAAGTATGTGATCCAGCAGTTTATCAACGGCCTGTTGAGAAGACCCACGTACTGCTCTCAAGGCACATTCGCACCTTCTCCTTCAATACCTTTGCTCTTCCCCTGATCTCAACTCCCTCATCTTCTTCTAGCAGCCTTTTGATGGCCTTCTCAACCTCCCCTCGCTCTAGCACACCCTCCAACAAAATCCCAATCTTCCATTTACCATGCACGTACCTTCCGGTTGGCAATTGATCTCCAAAGATAGGCCTCGACAACATAGGCACCCCCTCATAGATACTCTCCAACGTGGAGTTCCATCCGTTATGAGTCCAGAAGCCCCCATTGCAGGGTGAGCTAGCACCTCCTGTTGCGGCGCCCACTCGATCACCTTTCCTCTACCCTCAACCGCCGAGATGAACCCATCTGGGAGCTCCTGTTTCTCCAACCCAAGCACGAGGCCACGCCGAACAACCCAAAGGAACGGCTTGCCGCTGTTCGCCAAGCCCCATGCCATCTCCAAAAACTCGTCTCGGGTCACATGAACAACACTACCAAAGCTCACATATAGCACGGAACCAGGGGCCTGCATGTCCAGCCACTCGATGCAACCACGGTCCTGGTTGAGTAGACTAGTCTCGGCGCCATCGCCGTTTGAGCTCATAAGTTTGTGAAGTGGACCAACAGCAAAGGGTGGAATACTATTATGGACAAGTTCGTCCCGGATCATCTCAAGCTCATGGGGTTCAAGTGCTTCAAATGTGTTGGATATATATTGCACCAGAGGAGTTTGCTGTGGTCTCGGTAGCAAGATTCAAGATCTTCTGCCCGATTTCTTGGTTGGGGAGCTTGCTTGGGTCAAACAGATCCCTCACTTGCAGTGGTGGCAGCTCCTTTATCTGCATGTGTAGGTTGGACTCTGAAACGAAAAACAAAATGTAATGCGGTCCTGTTGGATTAGATGCGTCATAGCTGCTTTATTCATGGGAAATTCGTTCATAAAACATCACCAAATATTTTTAGAAACAGAGGCAGTATTATTGGTGCCAAACTGCCGAACCTGTCGATGGCAGATAGCCCTTGTCGAGGAGCATGTCGTAGGACCTGGCCGTACGGAAGCAGGCCGCGCTGCTAGTGTGCAGCACGATCGTGGGCAGCCCAAGGCCAGCCGGGGCCTTGTGCACGGCGGTGAGGGTGGAGTCGAAGATCAGGCACGCCAGCCGGGGCTCCTCCTCGTCCGCAGCAAGGAGCGACGCGAGCGCGTCCCGGATGTGCCCCGACGCCTCCATGGCGGCGTTCAGGGCGAGGAGCTCGGCGAGGCCGTTGTTGGTCGCGGCCACGGCCTCCGGATGGCGTCCGCGCGACGAAGGTGAACGCCGGGTGGCGCGCGGGGTCCGGCGCGTTGAACGCCGTGTGGAGGACGGTGATGGATGGCGAGCCCCCGCGCGTGGAGCGCGCTGGTAGCATCGGGCTGATGTGGCCCTGGAACGGCAGCGGGAACAGCACGATGCGGGTGCCGCGGGCTGGAGCTGCTGGACCGCCTCCTCCGGCCATTCTCGCCGCTGGACGACGTTCCATGCTAGGATGCCGGATGCCAGGATATCTAGGTTCTCCTTCGGAGCTTCAAGTGTCTATATGGAGTAAATAAACAGTGGCAAGCAAGATCTATGATTTACTTTGTCAGCTACTTCACCATCTTTTTATTAATCCTAGGAGCTTGTAGGAAACTTCGTAATGCCATGGGGATGATGAGCGTGCTATCACAGGTCACGGCAGCCACAAGGTGGCAATGATATGATACTACAGGTACAAAAATAAATCCAGCAGCCACAAGGTGACAATGATACGATACAACAGGTATAATGGGCAACGGTTGATGGATCTTCGGAAAGGATCGTGGATTACATTTTGTTGTGCAGTTAACTCGACCCATCTAAATTTGTTGGATTTAATTAGTCTTGTTCCAACCTTATTTCAATTAAGTTCAATAAATTCTAAATCACATGATAAATGTTATGTAAAGATTAATCCCTAGAAATTGACTAGAGACTGACTCAGCTTAAATGAATGACGTACTATTATTGTGTGTATATATTGTGAGATTAAGAAAAACGGAAGGCAAGCCATGCGAGCTGGGATGGCTTGGCGACAATATAAGTGGTGCGACACTAGTGAAATTATGTGTAATCAACGTCGTTTTATTTATTGGAGTATAAGGCCCTATAATTTATTTCAGCTTGTAGGCTGAAAAAAAGTTTCAGATTGCAACAATCAAACAATATACTTTCCCTAATCTCATAGAATTTAACAATATGTAATACACAAGCTAAAACAAACAGGGCCTAACACGATACATCTTGAGTCTAGTAGTCATGGAGAAAATGTCATCAACCAATCAATGATTTTTAAACAGGGCCTAACACGATACATATTGTTTATTTTAGTTATTGGCTTGGTGTAATGTATAGGAAGTTTGCTATCAAACATGACATCACGATCGAACTCACTTTATTGACATGATACCTAAATAGTATCATTTTTTTTTCTAAGGCATCATCGAAGTTATATGAACTGATATTGGTAACATTTAATACCATTATTTGGTTCTTCTTAGATGGATTACAGTGGTGATGTGTTACCACTATCACTTCTAAATGTACCATAGTAATGAAAGGTGTAGGGGATTGATGTTTCTGTCTTAGTGCAACAACTAGTGGCAGAGCTTAGTGAGGGCCATAGTGGGCCATGCCCCCTAAGCTAGAAACATCCTTAATGAAAGTCTTAGTTTGACCATTTTAAGTGGTGATGAAACACTAATCTGCCCCCTCTCTTTGAACTTCATACATATTGGCCCCTACTCTTTTCATGGCCAAGCTACGCCACTGGCAACAACAATATGAAAGTCTTGATAAACATGAACCATTAATGCCGAACATGAACAATGTGGCATGCCGGACGACCTTTTATAGAATGACGAAAATATATAGAGATAAACATATATATTTTTTAACATGCAGAAGAGTTGCATATCTTTGTATAAGTCCCTTACAAGCAACCACTTTGACCCACCTAGGAGAAATCTTCATTCTTTTATGATAACTTTGCATGATCCAATGCTCTCTTCCCTTCCAGTTTGTTTGACATAAAGATTTTTAAATACTCTTCTACTCCCATTGTCTTGTATAGGATCCTCTCTTCTGCAATGCTTGCCACAGGCGCAACTACTCCATCAAGTGATGGAATATGAAATGCCGATATGGTTAACCGTTCTTGATTGTATTTATTGTAACCCTGTTGAAAGGATCAAGATGTCCAAGAGGGGGATGAATTAGGCTAATTCTAAAATTCTTTACAATAATTAAACCCTACGGTTAGCCTAATTAACCCCTTGTGCCTAGAAAGTGTTTCTATTGATCTACCGCACAAAAGTTTAGCAACCTATGTTCCAATCCTACTCTAGCATGGCAATTCTATGAATGTAAATGACAAGAATTGAATTGCTCAAAGTAAATGCTCAAAGTAAAGAGAGAAGGAGGAATGCGGCGATGTTTTGTCGAGGTATCGGAGAGTCGCCACTCCCCACTAGTCCTCGTTGGAGCACCCGCGCAAGGGTGTAGCTCCCCCTTGATCCGCGCAAGGATCAAGCGCTCTCTATGGGTTGATTCTTTGACACTCCGTCGCGGTGAATCACCCACAACCGCTCACAACTCGAGTTGGGTCATCCACAAGCTCCGTCGGATGATCACCAAACTTCTAATCACCACCAAGCCGTCTAGGTGATGGCGATCACCAAGAGTAACAAGCACGAACTCTCACTTGACCACGATAAGCCTAATGAGAAGGGTGGATGCACATTTTGCTACTCTTGCTTTCACTAATGAGGGCTCTCTTTGGGATTCTCAAATCTCAATCACCTCACTAGGACCTTGCTCTTCTTGGCACTCTCAAGGGTGTTTCTCAGCTGTTGGAATGAGCAAAAGTACCCCCACACACGAATAGAGGGAGTATTTATACACCCGTGTTCAAAACGAACCGTTATGTGCCTCTGCGGGGTGATCGGACGCTCCGGTCATGTTGACCGGACGCTCCGGCCAGTTCTCCGCGAACTCTAGTGTTTAAGTTGCGACCGGACGCTGGACGCGTCCGGTCACGATTTTCCCTCTCTAGAACCTTACTGGAGTCGGCCGAACGTTGGGACTCAGCGTCCGGTCACTCACCTCTCAGCGTCCGGTCGCACCAGACGAAATCACCTTGATCAAATGAACTGACCGAACTCTGCGCCAGCGTCCGGTGACTCCGAAACTAGCGTCCGGTCAGCATTTGACCCTCCATTCACTTCCAACTCTCGATCATACGTGAATGAAGTTTGCTCCAATGGATCTAAGGGCTTTTTAGGAGCTACCTAGTGCTAGATTTAGCAAGTGTGCACCACAGTGACCACACCTAACTCACTAGACTCACCTAGGTCAAGCTACCCATCCATACCCCCCTTAATAGTACAGACAAAGGAAAAACAAAGTCCTAAACTACTCTAAGTGTCTTCTCAACACCAAACGACACTTAGAACTAGTCTACCCTTAACCTTGTCGTCCATCCTTTGAAAACCAAAACGATTTCCATCGTAGGGGCATGACCACCATGATAGCCCAATCGATCTCCATTACCATGACCTAACTTAATTGCCTCTGCAAAACACATGTTAGTCATAGTAATCACGTATTGTCATTAATCACCGAAACCCAACTAGGGGCCTAGATGCTTTCAATCTCCCCCTTTTTGGTGATTGATGACAATACCACCTCGAGTATATGAAAGAGATGAGGTTTTTAACATGCTTGGTTCATATAAGCTTTTGATAATAAGAACAAAAGTGTTAGGCAAGCTTATATGACCCAAGCCAACATGATGTACTCAAAAGATATAAAATAAGCATGAGTACAAGTAATAAAGCTCATTTGCATCGGAGTAAAACATGGAAGCAAAGCAAATGAGCATAACACAAGTAATATGACATATAAATAATTCGAAGTAGAGAGCACCCATGTCACATATCACATAAATATCACGATCCCATTAATATCACAATTACGATCACACTTAAGTAGTTCAATGCATAATAGTAAACATGAATGCATAATGTATCACACATAAAACTCCAAACGTAATAGATAAGCTATAAGCTAATAGATAGACTCTCCCTAAATGTATCGCTCCCCCTAAGACTAACATACTTGATCCCTCTCCCCCTTTGGCGTTAAACACCAAAACCTAAGGGTCGGTCGGCGGGGCTACAACGGACGAGTCGGGCGCTGAGGTGCGAGGAGCGAGCTGGAACTATGTGCCATCATCATCTGATCCTGAGCTCTGAGCAGTCTAACCCTCTGTAGCTGGAAGCGATGCTGAAGCGGTCTGGGTCGGATCTATAACTGGCGCTGCCTGCTCTGATGATGCAACTAATGAAGGGAGCGTCTCTGTAGTCCCGGTAATAGGTGCAACTGTGGAAGGACCTGGGACATGTAGATCTAGCGGAGTAGGCAGCCCTGTCAACTCACTAAATGAAGCACCAAGGCTCCTAGAAACTAGGGTGAGCACTGACGAACTCTGAGGTGGAGTAAAGCCCATATGAAGAGGTGTGAACTGCGGGGCTAGCACTGGCGAAGCAAACCACTGGGACACCTGCTCTATAGGTGAAGGAAACTGTGGCGCTGGTGGTCCCTGACTCTGTAGCCCACTGGGCTGGAAAGCTGGAGTCATAGAAGTGGTGGCAGGCTGACCAAGCTAGGGTGAAGGCTGTGGCGGTGGAGCCCCAATAGCTATCACTACATGCTACATAAACCCAAGTAGCTGCTGCTGCATGAGAAGCTGCTATTGATGCATGGCCTGCTGCTGCTGCTACTGGATCGCCTGCTGCTATCGCTGGAACTCATCCTGCCAAGTCTGAAATTGTGCAAATGTAGCAGTGGTCTCCTAAGCCTGGCGAGCCTGATCCTACCTCATTTGCTCAAGTATAGCAAGTAGAGCGAGATCTATCTGTGGTATAGGTGGAGCTAAACTAGAGCTACCGGCCTCATGGTCATGTCATCGTGGAGGCATCTAAGGGATAGACTAGTAGTCATCATCTGAGCATTCACTGGGGTCGCTCGCGACCATCCCCTCCTGCTGAGCATCTAACTGCTCCTCCTCTGTAGCTGCTATGCCCGTGATGGTCTCATTATGCTAAGTTGCAGTCTCTGGCACCTCTGGACGATGGCACAGCTAGCTAGGAGTCCTCACTGCACTATGGCGGATCATCTGAGTCATGTTGTATGTAGGGAACTCTGTATTAGCACCACTATACTCTGCCAGCATCTCAGGTGGCCTCATAGTAACTGCCCTATGGATCAAGAATGTAATCCAGTAAGCATATGGCAGCTACCTATAACCCCCTAAACCCCTCTACAATAGTATCCTCCATCTCTAATAGAAGGAGATCATAAATGTCAAACATAGTCTGCTGCATCAGAGAGTTCAGTAGTCATAGCTGTATGCAAGTCAAGCCCTCGTGATACCCCATCCTCGGAAGTAGTGTCCTCCTCATAATAGCATCAAGCACTCTAGTAGTAGGAGTGAGATCACTGGGTGTCCTACTCGACCCCTCGCCGAAAGGCTCTGTGAAGCAATGGCGGACTAGATCTGTAAGGGGCACAAGACCATCGTGAGGGCGTCTGGGAGTTGTCTATCCATAGCAAACCTCATGTAGCCAGATGGGCTGCTCCTAAAGTCTAAGTATCTCTCTGACCCTAGAGCTCATCAGTCTATAATCTTTGCCTCTGAAAGCAAAGTGAATAAATTTGTGCAGTGGGTCAATCCAAAGTGTAGCATAGAACTCACGGACCCAAGATGGAACTTATAAGCCTGTCCGTCCAAGTAAATCTATCAGCCCTGGCAGGTAAGATAGGTAAGGGCAAATATGCTCTCCAGCTGCTGCTACAATGGACTCAATGTTGCACACCCTCTGAGATCTAAATACTGCCCCACTGTTAAGATATGCATTATAAAAATCTTCCTGTAGTGGTGTGTAGAAGCCCTCTAAAGCTCGGTCATCCCTCCTTAGCGGGAACCACTGCTCAAAGTCCACAAATCTAAGCTGCTGCACCTGCTTGGCCATGGCAGCCCTCAAATCTAGATGAGTCACTGGAGGCAGACCCTATGGTCTAGGAGGCGGATGAGAACCCCTCCACTGTGTCTCTAGCCTTGATGTGACTAGAGCACGGGTATGACTAGAGCGGCGTAACTGTGGCCGAGGTGCCTGCTCTATCTCCTCGGCCTGCTCTCCCACCTGAGTCTAATCTGCTAGCTATGGCTACTGCTGTGACTCCCCCTGAGGCTAACTCTCATCAATAATCACACGTCGTCCTCCAACCATGATAGTCGTAGCTGGACCACCATGACGGCGCTCAACCTGCTCAAGTGCAGCCATCTATGTTGGTGAAAGTTGATCTGCAATAACAACACCACTCCTAGCACCTCCTCTCTCTACGCACTCTGCGACCTCTGCAACTACGGCTGCTCTTGATGTATCTACATCAGGATACTTGTGCTTCTGTGTTGCTAGCTTCTTTGTCGCATTGCCTTTTGTATCTGTAGGTAGGCGAGGCGTGGGCCTCGGATCCTCATCACTGGGACCTCCTCTGACATTCTTGACACGAGCCATCTGATGGAGCTAAAAAGAACAACTGCCGCTGACTAAGATCAACTGCCAACTGTCACTTCCAAGGCTTGGCCTCGTTCCATACTCGCGAGCTTGGCCCTGAGTTGACTGTCTACTGCCACTGAGACCTTAGAAACATTGACTCGCTGCACGTTAGAATAGATCGGGTTTATGAATAATTACAATATATCTAGAGATATGAAACCCTAAGAAGTAAGCATTAGGTACGAAATTAGAACTGAGGGCTTGCTACCTAATGAACCAACGATCCGAAGAGAAGAGAAACGACACGCGGGGAACCACCGAATTGGCTAGGGTTAGGGTTCTGGCTCGACAAATTTCAGCGACTGAGAAGATGCGGAGGCAGTGGCTAGGTCACCGACAAGGAGCAATGCAGCACGTGCGTGTGATTGGGGCTGCTGGCACGGCGATGCTAAAGCAGGGCAGGGGCACAGCGGTGCTAGGGTACAGCGTGGGCGAGCTACGGCGTGGGCGCGGCGGTGCAGTAGGGCGGCTCGCTGGCGTAGGGAGGCATGGCTGTGTGGCGGCGCTGGCACGGGAGCAGGGAGGCGTGGCTGCATGAGCGTGGGCACGGCGAATCAGGCACGGGATGCGCAGCGAGCAGTGGAGGCACGACAGCGATGTCGGCGGATGCAGCTTTAGGTCAAAACACTAGCGCGATTAAATAGTGGCCCCCAACGTGACGGGAAAGGAAATAGAGAAGAGTTGGAATCCCGCACTATATCTACTGACCGAACGCTCTAGTGGCAATGATCGGACACTACCACCTAGAGTCTGGTCGATTCCAGAGAGGTCCAGAACCCCTGGAATTGCGACCGGACGCGTCCAGTGAACCCCGACCGGATGCAGCTAGAGTCCGGTCCTCACTTCCTTGATCACCTTCGCTTGATCGAATGCTGAACCACCATCTGACCGGACGCTGAATAGCAAAGTCCGGTCACTCCATCGCAGCAGGCTCACCTCCTGTGAACTGACTGGACGCTGGACATTAGAGTCCGGTGTAGTGTCCGGTCACTCTTTTTTTAGCAAATCTTCAAAGTCCTTCGTGCTGCCTGTTCCCAATCAAGTCCCAACTTCAATAAGATCCAAATAAACATCAATTAGGACTGATGTGAGTGACTTCTCTCAAACCCTCAAATTTTTTAAAATATTTTGCCTTAGGCTATAATTCTTTTTAAGAAAATAGACAATAAGAGGGCAATCAACAAAAAGTCGCCTCATCTAGCGGTTTAGTGAAGATATCCGCCAATTGATCCTCGGTCCTTACACTTTCTAATGAAATATCATTTTTTGCAACATGATCTCTAAGAAAGTGATGGCGGATGTCTATGTGCTTGGTGCGAGAGTGTTGAACCGGATTATTTGCAAGTTTTACAGCACTTTAATTGTCTCACAAAAGAGATACTTTTTCTAGAACTACACCATAGTCTAGCAAAGTTTGTTTCATATAAAGTATTTGTGCACAACAAGCACCCACGGCAATGTATTCCGCTTCGGCGGTGGACAAAGCCACACTATTTTGTTTTTTGGAGGACCAAGACACAAGTGATCTACCAAACAAATGGCACCCTCCGGATGTGCTTTTTCTATCAACTTTGCAACCGGCATAATCCGAATCGGAATAGCCAACTAATTCAAATATAGCTCCTTTGGGATACCAAAGGCCAATGCTTGGTGTGTGCTTAAGATACCTATGGATTCTTTTAATGACAATCAAATGAGTTTCCTTAGGATTAGCTTGAAATCTAGCACACATACACACACTAAACATGATGTCGGACCTAGATGCGGTTAAATATAACAAGCTACCAATCATAGAGTGGTAGAGAGTTTGATCAACCATGTTAGCTCCCTCATCTAGGTCGAGATGTCCATTAGTTGGCATTGGTGTCTTGATTGACTTACATTCATCCATCTTGAATCTCTTGAGAAGATCATTTGTATATTTCTCTTGAGAGATGAAAATCCCTTCTCTCATTTGCTTGACTAGAAAGCCAAGAAAGAATGTAAGCTCTCTGATCATTGATATCTCAAACTCTTTCGACATCAATTCACCAAACTCTTTGCAAGATTCTTCATTTAATGATCCAAAGATGATATCATCAACATACACTTGACAAATGAAGATATGTCCATCAAGATTCTTGGTGAATAGTGTGGTGTCGACCTTCCCAATGGTGAAGCCCTTCTCAATGAGGAAGTCTCAAAGGCGCTCATACCAAGCTCTTGGGGCTTGCTTAAGCCCATATAACGCCTTGGACAACCTATAAACATGATTAGGATATCTAGGGTCTTCAAACCCGGGAGGTTGATGAACATAGACTAGTTCATTAATAAAGTTATTTAAAAATGCACTTTTCACATCCATTTGATATAGTTTCATTTCATGATGTGATGCATATGCAAGGAGGATATAGATGGCTTCTAGTCTTGCAACCGGTGCAAAGGTCTCTCCAAAATCCAAACCTTCAACTTGAGAGAACCCCTTTGCAACTAGTCTTGCCTTGTTCCTCACAACAACACCTTGATCATCTTGCTTGTTGCGGAACACCCACTTTGTTCCAATGACTCTTGCACCTTGTGGTCGCTCTTCAAGAGTCCACACTTCATTGCGGGTGAAGTTGTTCAACTCTTCATGCATTGCATTTATCCAATCCAGATTTTAAAGAGCTTCTTCTACCTTAGTAGGCTCAAAGCAAGAGACAAAAGAGTGATGTAATAAATGAAGCAAGCTTTTGAGAATGAGCCATTACTCCCTTTGATGGACTCCCTATGATGAGATCTTGTGGATGAGCTTGTAGTAGAGGTGAATTTCTTCTATCAACCACTTGAGGGGAGGTTGTGGAGCATCAATATCTTGTGCTTGTACCACCATTTGCTCATGGGAGACATGAGTGTCTTCATTTTCTACTCTCCCATCTTTTTCACCATCTTGTGGCACACTTGATGAAGAAGGAGGATTGATCACTTGTACATCATCTTCATCATCATTAGGCTTGATGTCTCCAACTAGAATGTTCTTCATGGCCTCCCTCAATGGTTCATCACCTACATCATCAAGATTCTCATGTGCTCCTTGGGAGCCATTAGATTCATCAAATTCCACATCATATGTTTCTTCAACCATGCCAGTGACATGATTAAATACTCTATATGCTTTAGACTTTGATGAGTAAACAACAAGAAAACCAATATCACAACGTCTTTAAACTTCCATAGGTGTTGCCGCTTCTTGTAGATGTAGCATTTGCAACCAAACACCCTAAAGAAGGAGACGTCCAACTTCTTTCCATTGAGCAACTCATAAGGTGTCTTGCCAAGAAACTTTTGAAAGAATAGGCGGTTGGATGCATAGCATGCGGTGTTGATAGCTTCTGCCCATAGAGCTTTGGGAGTGTTGTACTCATCAAGCATTGTTCTTGCTAGTGTGATCAAAGTCCGGTTCTTTCTCTCAACTACGCCATTTTGTTGAGGAGTATATGTTGCGGAGACCTCATGCTTGATCCCAACTTCATCACAATAGGCTTCTATGTTTGTGTTGTCAAATTCTTTGCCGTTGTCACTTCTAATCTTCTTGAGCTTTACTTCAAATTCATTTTGTGCTCTCTTGGCAAACTTCTTGAAGCATGATGCAACTTCGGATTTGTCATGAAGTAAGAATACCCATGTGTATCTTGAATAGTCATCAATAATCACAAGACAATAAAGATTTCCTTCCAAACTCTTGTATGTTGTTGGTCCAAATAAGTCTATGTGAAGAAGTTCTAGCACTCTTGTGGTTGATATGAAAGCTTTTGTTGGATGAGTATTTGCAACTTGCTTGCCGGCTTAACATGCACTACAAAGCTTGTCCTTTTCAAACTTCACATCCTTCAACCCTCTCACCAAATCATTCTTCATTAGCTTTTTGAGTGAGCTCATCCCAACATGAGCAAGTCTTCTATGCCATAGCCACCCAAGTGTTGTTTTGGTGAATAGGCATGTCTTCAAGTTAGCATATTCAGAGGTGAAATCCACTAAATATAGGTTGTTGTATCTAAATCCTTTGAAAATCACTTGATCATCATCCTTCTTAGATACAACAACTTCCTTCTCGGTGAACAAGCATTGGAAGCCAAGATCACACAATTGTCCAACGGATAGCAAGTTGAAGCTCAATGAAGCAACATATAGCACATTTGAGATTGAATGATCATTTGATATTGCCACTTTGCCCAATCCTTTAACCTTACCCTTTGAATTATCTCCAAATGTGATTCTTTCTTGTCCATCTACTTCTTCATCTAGTGATGTGAACATACGAGGATCACCGGTCATATATTGTGTGCAGCCACTATCAATAACCTAATGACTTCCACCGGTCTTGTAGTTCACCTACACATAAGAGATCAAGCTTTAGGAACCCAAACTTGTTGAGGGCCCTTCACCTTCTCAACAAGTGACTTTGTTACCCAAATTTTCTTAGGCCTATTCTTGTTGGGAGGTCCTAAGAACATGACTTTAATCTTTCCAATAGAATCCTTTCTAAGCATGTAATGAGTATTGAAGGCAAAAGGTCTAGCATGCTTGGGCAAGGGTTGTGGTGGTGGAATTTGGCACTCATGGGCAAAGTGGCCTTCTTGTCCACACTCAAAACATCTCTTTGGCTTTGGCTTTGACTTGTGATGTTGTTGAGCTTGAGCCTTCTTCTCTTGATTTGCCAAGTACCCAATGCCACTTCTATCCATCTTCATGACGGTGGTCATTAGTAGCTCACTTTGAAGATGCTTGCCTCTTGTGAACTTGCTCAATCCAATCTTGAGATGCTCTTTCTCCAACTTGAGCTTCTTGTTCTCTTCCTTGAGTGCATCATTGTTTTTCTCTTCCTTGAGTTTTTTGTTCTCTTCTTTGAGCTTCTCATTCTCAAGAATCAAGTCACCATCATGATCAAGAGTTTCTAGCACTATAGTGTTGGTGGTTTTGAGCTCTTCAAGACCTTTCTTTAGCTTTTCATTATCATTCTTGAGCTTGACATACTCATCATAATTATCGGTCTCAACCACTTGCTTGCCCTTGCTACTAGAACTTTGCTCAATGCTCTCAATGATCAAATCATCACATGATGTAGCTATATCAATCTTAGCAACATCGTTAGTAGCATCATGTGGCTCATTGGATAAATATTCTTAAGCAATCACAAGATTATCATGATTAATCTTAAGAGTAGTATATTATTCTTTTAGCATATTATGGCTAGTGATGAGCTCATTATGTATCCTCTCAAGGTTATCATATTTTTCTTTAAGCTCTTTCTTAGAAGATTTGAGCTCCTTGAGTTTGGATGATATAGCATCATTTGCTTCTCTAAGCTCAAAGGAAAAACAAAGTCCTAAACTACTCTAAGTGTCGCCTCAACACCAAATAACACTTAGAACTAGTCTACCCTTAACCTTGTCATCCATCCTTTGAAAACCAAAACGATTTCCATCATAGGGGTGAAGGCATCTAGGCCCCTAGTTGGATTTCGGTGATTAATGTCAATACAAAGATTACTATGACTAACGTGTGTTTTGCAGAGACAAGTAAGTTAGGTCATGGTAATGGAGATCGATTGGGCAATCGAGGTTGTCATGCCCCTATGATGGAAATCGTTTCGGTTTTCAAAGGATGGACGACAAGGTTGAGGATAACTAGTTCTAAGTGTCGATTGAAGTTGGAGAGACACTTAGAGTAGTTTAGGACTTTGTTTTTTTTTCCTTTGGCCGTACTATGAAGGGGGGTATGAACGGGTAGCTTGACCTAGTTGAGTCTAGTGAGTTAGGTGTGGTGCACACTTGTTAAAACTAGCTCTAGGTAGCTCCTATGAATGCCTAAGATCCTTTGGAGCAAACTTCATTCACATATGTTCGGAAGTTGGAAGTGAATGGAGGGTCAAATACTGACCGGACGCTGGCTCCGGTGCAACCGGACGCTGGCCGCAGGGTCCGGTCAGTTTATTTGACCGAGAAGATCAAGTCTGGTGTGACCGGACGCTGGGAGGTCATGTGACCGGACGCTGAGGGCCAGCATCCGGTCAACTCCAGTAAGGGTCCAGATTTGGAAAAGTGTGACCGGACGCGTCCGGTCAGTGTGACCGGACCCTGTGTATCCAGCGTCCGGTCGTTTACAGTAAGCATCCAAGAGCGACCGGACGCGTCCGGTCGGTACTGACCGGACCCTGACAGCGTCCGGTCATCACTTGAATGCTGGTTCGCGGGTTGAACTGACCGGAGCGTCCGGTCATCACGACCGGAGCGTCCGGTCATCCCGCAGAAGCTCATAACGGTTCGTTTTTCAGGCTGGCTTATAAATAGAAGCTCCACTCATGAGTGGAGCATCCTTTGCTCATTCCAACAGCTGAGAAACACGTTTGTGAGTGCCAAGAAGAGCAAGATCCTAGTGAGGTGTTTGTGATTTGAGAATCCAAGAGAGTAGCCTTACTAGCAAATCAAGAGTAGCAAAGTGTGCATCCATCTTCTCATTAGGCTTCACGTGGTCAAGTGAGAGTTCGTGCTTGTTACTCTTGGTGATCGCCATCACCTAGACGGCTTGGTGGTGATTGGGAGTTTGGTGTTCACCTGGCGGAGCTTGTGGGTGACCCAACTCAAGTTGTGAGCGGCTTTGGGTGATTCACCGCGACGGAGTGTCGAAGAGTCAACCCGTAGAGAGCACTTGATCCTTGCGCGGATCAAGGGGGAGCTACACCCTTGTGCGGGTGCTCCAACGAGGACTAGTGGGGAGTGGCGACTCTCCGATACCTCGGCAAAACATCGCCGCGTTCCTTTCTCTCTCTACTTACTTTGAGCACTTACTTTGAGTATTTACTTTGAGCAATTCAATACTTGTTTTACATCCATAGAATTGCTTGCTAGAGTAAGTTTGGAACAAGGTTGATAGGTTGTTGTGCATTAGTTTGATATAAACACTTTTCTAGGCACAAGGGGTTAATTGGGCTATCCGTAGGATTTGATTATTGCAAGTGAATTTAGAATTTGCCCAATTCACCCACCCTCTTGGGCATCTTGATCCTTTCAATTGGTATCAGAGCCTCGTGCTCACTTTTTAAGCTTAATCGCTTAGAGCAAGATGTCTCACGGGGATGGACCTCCTCCTATCTTTGAGGGAGATGATTTTCCATATTGGAAAATCCGCATGGAGGCATACTTAGAAGCTCTAGATGTTGAAATTCTTAGAGCCGCCTCTCAAGGGTTCCCCGCACCTAGGAATGCCGCACAACTTCAAGGCGATGAAGTGAATTATGAGAAATGGAATGCAAAGGCTCGCAACACCATTTTTAGAGGCCTTTGCAAAGAGGTGTTCAATCGTGTAAGGAACCACAAAGACGCCCATGCTCTATGGTCGGACGTTTGTGCGCTCCATGAGGGAACCAAGAGTGAGCGTGAGGAGCGCTATCATCTTGTGATTAAAAAGCTAAATTCTTTTGAGATGTTTCCCAAAGAAAGTGCTAATGAGATGTATTCTCGATTAAATGTTCTTGTAGAGGAAGTCAATGGGCTTGGACTTACTCAAATGTCACCATCCGATGTTGTGAGAAAAATCTTGAGTGTCCTCCCCATTGATAAATATGGACACATTGTGACCGTGCTACATCAAGGTGATCTTTCCACCGCTACACCGACACAAATCTTGGGAAAGATCAATGCTCATGAGATGTACATGCACATCACACCACAAGATGGCTCATCCTCTACAAAGAAGAAAGAGAAGGACTTAGCATTCAAAGCTAGCCAAGACAAGGGCAAAGCAAGACTTGAGTATGAGAGCTCAAGTGATGAAGATGATGAAGAAAGCCTTGCCCTCATGGTGAAGAAGACCACAAAGATGCTAAAAAGGCTAAACAAGAGTGGCATCAAGTTCGACGGCAAGAAGAAGAAGTTCTTCACAAGCTCAAGAAGAAAGCCAATCTCCGAGATGGATTGCTACAATTGTGGTGAACTTGGCCACTTAGCTCATCAATGCACAAAGCCCAAGAAAGACAAGTTCAAGAACAAGGGCAAGAAAGATGATTCAAGTGATGAAGATGAAAAGAAAAAGAACAAGCCATACAAGAAGAGAGATGGCAAAAAGAGGGACTTCTACAAGAAGAAGAAGAGTGGCAAGGCCTACATTGTCGGTGATTGGCTCACGGACATTGATTCATCAAGTGGATCATCCGATGATGATAGTGACGATGAAAAGGTGGCCGCCATTGCTATTGATCTTGCATCTTCACCGCCACCATCGCCATCATCCTCTACACACCTATGCCTTATGGCCAAAGGTGAACGCAAGGTAACTAAGAGTGATGACAGTAGTGATGATGAACATGCTAGTGATGATGATAGTGATAGCGATGATGATGACTCACCCACTTATGATGATCTTGTCAAAATACTAAGAAAATATACTAAGATCATTAGAAAGAGTAGAGCTACAAATGAAAAACTTGATGCTAAAAATGATTCACTTTTAGCTAAGTGTGATACATTAGAAAAGGCTAATGATGAGCTCAAAGAAACAAATGATTCTATATCATCCAAACTCAAGGAGCTCAAATCTTCTAAGAAAGAGCTTAAAGATAAAAATGATAAACTTGAGTGGGTGCACAATGATCTTGTCACTAGTCACCATAAGCTAAAAGATGAATATACAACTCTAAAGATCAATTATGATACCCTTATTATTGCACAAGAATTCTTACCAAATGAGCCACATGATGCTACTAACCATGTTGTTAAGATTGATATAGCTACCTCATGTGATGATTTAATTGATGAAAGCATTGAGCATGGATCTAGTAGCAAGGGCAAGCAAGTGGTTGAGTGCAATGACTATGATGAGTATGTCAAGCTCAAGAGTGACAATGAGAAGCTCATGAAAGATCTTAAAGAGATGAAAAGTCACAACACCATTGTGCTAGAAACTCTTGATCATGACAAAGAGGTGATCCTTGAGAATGAGAAGCTAAAAGAAGAAATCAAGAAACTCAAGGAGGAGAAGAACAATGATATTCTCAAGGAAGAGAACAAGAAGCTCAAGATGGAGAAAGAGCATCTCAAAGTGGGATTGAGCAAGTTTGCTAGAGGCAAGCATCTCCAAAGTGAGCTACTCATGAATACCGTCATGAAGATGGATAGAAGTGGCATTGGATATATGGCAAGTGTAGAGAAGAAGAAGGCTCAAGCTCAACACCAACAATCAAAGCCAAAGCCAAAGCCAAAGAGATGTTTTGAGTGTGGACAAGAAGGTCACTTTGCTCATGAGTGTCAAACTCCACCACCACAACCCTTGCCCAAGCATGCTAGACCCTTTGCTTTCAATGCTCACTACATGCTTAGAAAAGATTCGAGTGGAAAGATGAAAGTCATGTTCTTAGGTCCCCCCAACAAGAGTAGGCCTAAGAAAGTTTGGGTGGCTAAGTCACTTGTTGAGAAGGTGAAGGGCCCTCAACAAGCTTGGATCCCTAAAGCTTGAATCTCTTGTGTGTAGGTGAACTACAAGACCGGTGGAAGTCATTGGGTTATTGATAGTGGTTGCACTCAACATATGACCGGTGATCCTCGTATGTTCACCTCACTAGATGAAGAAGTAGATGGACAAGAGAAAATAACATTTGGAGATAATTCAAAGGGCAAGGTTAAAGGATTGGGCAAAGTGGCAATATCAAATGATCATTCCATCTCCAATGTGCTCTATGTTGCTTCATTGAGCTTCAACTTGCTATCCATTGGGCAATTGTGTGATCTTGGCTTTCAATGCTTATTCACCGAGAAGGAGGTGGTTGTATCCAAGGTAGATGACAATCAAGTGATATTCAATGGATTTAGATACAACAACTTATATCTAGTTGACTTCACCTCCGAAGATGCAAACTTGAAGACTTGCCTATTCACCAAAACAACACTTGGGTGGCTATGGCATAGAAGACTTGCTCATGTTGGGATGAGCTCACTCAAGAAGCTTATGAAGAATGATTTGGTGAGAGGGTTGAAGGATGTGAAGTTTGAGAAGGACAAGCTTTGTAGTGCATGTCAAGCCGGCAAGCAAGTTGCAAACACTCATCCAACCAAAGCTTTCATGTCAACCACAAGAGTGCTAGAACTCCTACACATGGATTTATTTGGACCAACAACATACAAGAGTTTGGGAGGAAATCTCTATTATCTTGTGATTGTGGATGACTATTCAAGATATACATGGGTGTTCTTCCTTCATGACAAATCCAAAGTTGCATCTTGTTTCAAGAAGTTTGCCAAGAGAGCTCAAAATGAATTTGAAGTGAAGCTCAAGAAGATAAGAAGTGACAATGGCAAAGAGTTTGACAACACAAATATAGAAGCTTATTGTGATGAAGTTGGAATCAAACATGAAGTCTCCGCAACCTATACTCCTCAACAAAATGGTGTAGTTGAGAGGAAGAACCGGACTTTGATCACTCTTGCAAGGACAATGCTAGATGAGTACAACACCCCGAAGCTCTATGGGCGGAAGCAATCAACACCGCATGTTATGCATCCAATCGCCTATTTCTTCAAAAGTTCCTTGTCAAGACTCCATATGAGTTGCTCAATGGGAAGAAGCCGGACGTCTCCTTCTTTAGGGTGTTTGGTTGCAAGTGCTACATCTACAAGAAGCGGCAACACCTAGGGAAGTTTCAAAGGCGTTGTGATATAGGTTTTCTTGTTGGTTACTCATTGAAGTCCAAAGCATATAGAGTATTTAATCATGCCACCGGCTTGGTTGAAGAAACATATGATGTGGAATTTGATGAATCTAACGGCTCCCAAGGAGCACATGAGAATCTTGATGATGTAGGTGATGAACCATTGAGGGAGGCTATGAAGAATATTCCGGTGGGAGACATCAAGCCAAAAGATGATGAAGATGATGTACAAGTCATTAATCAACCCTCTTCATCAAATGTACCACAAGATGGTGAAAAAGTTGGGAGAGTAGGAAAATGAAGATACTCATATCTCCCATGAGCAAATGGTGGTACAAGCACAAGATGTTGATGCTCCACAACCTCCTCCTCAAGTGGTCAATAGAAGAAATACACCTCTCCTACAAGATCATCCACAAGATCTCATCATAGGGAGTCCAACAAAGGGGGTGATGACTCGATCTCAAAAGCTTACTTCATTTATTGCTCATCACTCTTTTGTCTCTTGCTATGAGCCTACCAAAGTAGAAGATGCTCTTAAAGATCCGGATTGGATCAATGCCATGCATGAAGAGTTGAACAACTTCACTCGCAATGAAGTTTGGAATCTTGAAGAGCGACCAAAAGATGTAAGAGCCATTGGAACAAAGTGGGTGTTCCGCAACAAACAAGATGATCAAGGTGTTGTTGTGAGGAACAAGGCAAGACTAGTGGCAAAGGGGTTCTCTCAAGTTGAAGGTCTAGATTTTGGAGAAACCTTTGCACCGGTTGCAAGATTAGAAGCCATCCGTATCCTTCTTGCATATGCATCACATCATGAAATGAAACTATATCAAATGGATGTGAAAAGTGCATTCTTAAATGGCTTTATTAATGAACTAGTCTATGTTGATCAACCTCCCGGGTTTGAAGACCCTAGATATCCTAATCATGTTTATAGGTTGTACAAGGCACTATATGGGCTTAAGCAAGCCCCAAGAGCTTGGTATGAGCGCCTTCGGGACTTCCTTATTGAAAAGGGCTTCACCATTGGGAAGGTCGACACCACACTATTCACCAAGAAGCTTGATGGGTATATCTTCGTTTGTCAAGTATATGTTGATGATATCATCTTTGGATCATCAAATGAAGACTCTTGCAAAGAATTTGGTGAATTGATGTCTAAGGAGTTCGAGATGTCAATGATTGGTGAGCTTACATTCTTTCTCGGTTTTCAAGTCAAGCAAATAAAAGAAGGCATATTCATCTCTCAAGAGAAATACACAAAAGATCTTCTCAAGAGATTCAAGATGGATGAATGTAAGCCAATCAAGACCCCAATGCCTACCAATGGACATCTCGACCTAGATGAGGGAGGTAACTCGGTTGATCAAACTCTCTACCGTTCTATGATTGGTAGCTTGTTATATTTAACCGCATCTAGGCCCGACATCATGTTTAGTGTGTGTATGTGTGCTAGATTTCAAGCTAGTCCTAAGGAAACACATTTAATTGCCGTAAAAAGAATCCTTAGGTATCTTAAGCACACACCAAGCATAGGCCTTTGGTATCCCAAAGGAGCTTTATTTGAATTAATTGGCTATTCCGATTCGGACTACGCCGGATGCAAAGTTGATAGAAAGAGCACATCCGGAGGGTGCCATTTGCTTGGTAGATCACTTGTGTCTTGGTCCTCTAAGAAACAAAATAGTGTGGCTTTGTCCACCGCCGAAGCGGAATACATTGCCGCGGGTGCTTGTTGTGCACAAATATTATACATGAAACAAACTTTACTAGACTATGGAGTAGTTCTAGAGAATGTACCTCTTTTGTGCGATAATGAAAGTGCGGTAAAACTTGCAAATAATCCGGTTCAACACTCTCGCACCAAGCATATAGATATCCGCCATCACTTTCTAAGAGATCATGTAGCTAAAAATGATATATCACTAGAAGGTGTAAGATCCGAAGATCAATTAGCGGATATCTTTACTAAACCGTTAGATGAAGCTACATTTTGTAGATTGCGGAATGAGCTCAATGTACTTGATTTTAGTAACTTCACTAAAAATTGAGCTTGTGTTGTCCCTTGCATTCATTGTAATATACAACATGTTTAATTTGTAGCAATGCATATAGGGCTTGTCTAACATGGTTAAGATAACCGCCAAAAAGCGTGTGAAGAAGCTTAACCTTGGATCAAACTTGACAAGCAACTAGATTTACTTACAAGCATTACATATGCATGAATGTTTGTTTGTCGTTTTGTTCCATTTGCCCTCTTGTTGCCTATTTTCTTAAAAAGATTTATAGCCTAAGGCAAAATATTTTGAAAAATATGAGGGTTTGAGAGAGGTCACTCACATCAGTCCCAATTGGTGTTTATTTGGATCTTATTCAAGTTGGGACTTGATTGGGAACAGGCAGCGCAAAGGAAGGTTGAAGGATTGCTGAAAAAGGTGCACCGGACGCTGCACCGGACGCTGCAGTCCAGCGTCCGGTCAGTTCACAGGAGGTGAACTGCTATTGAAGGAGTGACCGGACGCTGCGTCTGTGCGTCCGGTCAGAAAGGGCTCAGCGTTCGGTCGATCGGAGGATGACAAAGTTAAACTGACCGGACCTTGCCTGCGTCCGGTCATGGACCACCGGACGCGTCCGGTCGTGATTCCAGAGGATTTGGACCTCTCTGGAATCGACCGGACGCTAGGTGGTAGCGTCCGGTCGCTACCACCGGAGCGTCCGGTCAGTGGATCTCGCGCGACTTCAAGTCTCTTTTCGGTTTCCTTTTCTGTCGCGTTTGGGGAATTTTAAATCCGGACCTTCGGTTCACCTACCTTACCAGCGCCTCCGTGAGCCCGCAACCAAGCCGCCACCTCCTGCCTAGCCGCGCCGCCGCAGCCTCGCTCGCCAGCCCTAGCCCGAGCAGCCGCACGCCACCGCAGCCTCGCCGCGCCACCACGCCTGCCCAGCCGCGCGCCTCCGTGCCCCTGTCCCGCGCCACCACCGGTCCGTCACAGCCAAGCGCCGCCGAGCTCCGGCCCTGCCTTGCCTCTGCTCAGTGCCTCGCCGGCCTCCTCGCGCCCTAGCTCGTTGCTTCATCGTTGCCAAGGCTGCCAATCTTCGCCGCTCTTGCCCTATCCTTCCATTGTTTGGTAAGGCAAATCTTGTGGTTCAATCTTGATCTCCAATTGTGACCTAGATCAAATTCTAAATACATTGATTCCCCATTGCATTCAGGGCGTTTGACCTAACCCTAACCGGTTCCGAGATCCCCCATGTGACGTCTTATCTATTCTCGGATCGCTGATCGTCAGGTAGAAAGCCACTCGATTCAAGTTCGCATCTAAAATTGCTTTCTCTATTAGGATTTCGCATCTATTAGATATATGGTATTTATTTGTATATCTATCTATTCTATCGTGCAGCGAGTCGGTTCCGTTGTGTTTCGTCTGGCAGTTGGCAGTAAACTCGGAGCCAAGCTCGCGAGTAAGGATCGAGGCCAAGCCTCGAAAGCAGCAGTTTGACAGTCGATCTTCATCAGCGTCAGTTCACCATCTTATCAATTCAGATGGCTCGCACCAAGAATGTTGGTGGTGGCCCAGGTGAAGATGATCGGAGGCCCCCGCCTCGTCAGCCAGCCGGATCCAAGGGCAAATCAACCAAGCAAGTAACATCCAAGAAGCGGAAGTACCCTGACGCAGAGACAGCCAGAGCAGCAGCTGTTGCAGAGGCCGCAGAGCGTGCCGAGAGAGGTGGCACCCGCAGCGGAGTTGTCATTGCAGATCAGCCAGTTTCACCCGCAGTCAGAGCTGCGATTGAGGAGGTTGAGCGTCGTCATGGTAGTCCAGCAGGGACTGCCACGTTTGCAGGACGACGGGTTGCCATTGAGGAGGGTCCGTCAGCACAGCAGCAGCCTCCACCAGCAGAGCCTCAGCTAGCCCAGGAGACTCAGGAGAGTCAGGAGACCGAGCTGGCACCTCAGCTACACCGCTCGAGTCGTACCAGTGCTGCAGTTCCACCGAGGCCAGCTACACAGCGCAGGGGTTCACGCCCTCCGCCCAGACCACAGGGTCCGCCTCCAGTGGTTCACCTCGACTTGAGGGCCGCTACAGCCAGGCAGGTTCAGCAGCTGCGGTTTGTTGAGTTTGAGGTTTGGTTCCCTCCGAGGAGGGATGAGAGAGCAGCTGAGGGGTTCTACACGCCACTGCAGGAGGATTTCTACAATGCATATCTAAACAGTGGGGCAGTGTTCAGATCATAGAGGGTCTGTCCGATAGAGTCCATTGTGACAGCAGCCGGAGAGGGCATTCGATAATACTTGTCATATCTGCCAGGACTGTCAGATCTGATTGGACGGACAGGGATATATGTACCTTCTTGGGTTCGTCAGTTTTATGCCTCGCTCTACATCGATCCTCATCACAGATTCATTCACTTTGCCTTCAACGGCAAAGACTATAGAGTGACGAGTAGCAGGGCCAGAGAGATACTGAGACTACAGGAGCAGCCTATAAGGTTGCATGAGGTTTGCTATGGACATCAGGAGCCTCCCAGGCGTCCTCATGGAGGGTTGGTGCCCCCTACAGACTTAGTGCGCCATTGCTTCAAGGAGCCGTTTGGTGAGGGGTCGAGCAGGAACCCCAGTGACTTGACTCCTACAGCGAGGATACTAGAGGCCATCATCAGGAGGACACTGCTTCCTAGGTTGGGATACAGGGAGGGCCTGACTCGCTTACAGCTCTGGCTTCTCAATGCCATCATGCAGATGACAGTGTTTGACATCTGGGACCTCCTTCTTTCAGAGATGGAGGATACTATTGCTGAGGGATTCAAGGGTCGCAGGCAGCTTCCCTATGCTCACTGGATCATGTTCCTCATCCGCAGAGTTGTGATTGATAAGCCCCCTGGCATGATGGATGAGTATACAGGTGCCACTACAGAGTTCCCAGCTTACAACCTGTCACAGAGGATCAGACACGCCACTCCTCAGGCACCTAGTCAGCCTAGCCGTTGCCCCGATGTGCCAGAGTCTGCAGCTCAGCAGGACGAGATCATCAGAGGGATTGCAGCCACTGAGGAGGAGGAGCTAGAGGCACAGCAGGGAGTGAGTGAGTATAGTGACAGCTCTAACGACGACTACCAGCCTATACCTCAGATGCCTCCACGCAGACACGATGCAGAGGCCGGTAGCTCCAGTTCTGCTCCACCTGCTCCACAGATAGACCCCGCTCTCATTGCTATTCTTGAGCGGATGCAGCAGGATCAGACACGACAGGCACAGGAGATAGCTACAAACTTCGCACAGTTTCAGGCTCGTCAGGACGAGTTTCAGCGGCAGCAGCAGCTCCTTCAGCACCAGCAGTTACTCATGCAGCAGCAGCTCATGGGATTCATGCAGCATGTAGTGACAGCTATTGGGATTCCACTGCCACAGACTTCGCCCCAGCTTGCACAGCCTCCTACCACTTCGACGACTCCAGCAGTACAGCCCATCGGGCTTCAGAGTCAGGGACAGCCTCCAGCTCAGTTTACTTCACCTCCTGTACAGGTGTCCCAGTGGTTAGCTTCACCTGGTATAGCCCCGCAGTTCACTCCTTATCACATGGGTTTCTCACCAGAGCAGACTTCCTCGCTATTCGTGCCTAAGTCGTCAGTCTCCAGGAGTCTTGGAGCATCATTCAGCGAGTTGACCGGCATGCCTACTCCGCCTCACATGCATTCTGCCGGTCCGTCTACAGCAGCTCCAGCTATCATGACCACTCAGAGGCTCCCCTCGTCTGTCGCCTCGTTAGATCCTACGACAGACATACTTGCAGCTTCACAGGCAGCACCAGCCCTAGCTCAGACCTAGACCGCTTCAGCGACACTTCCTGCTTTAGAGGGTCAGTCAGTTCAGAGCTCAGGGTCAGATGATGATGGCGCCCAGTTCCACCTTGCTCCACGTACTTCAGCGCCCGACTCGTCCGCTGCAGCCCCACCGACCGACCCTTAGGTTTTGGTGTTTGACGCCAAAGGGGGAGAGGGTTTGAGTATGTAGACTTAGGGGGAGCGAGTTTTAGGGGGAGCTAGTTATCTAGTATTAGCTTATTATATACATTTGGAGTTTTATTTGTGTGATACACTATTACTTATGCATTCGTGTGTTTTCTTTCATGCATACTATTATATATACATGTGATAGTGCTATCTACATGATTGTGATATTTGACATATGTGATTTCTACTTTGCTTTATCTATATGTCATATCACTTGTGGAATGCTCATTTGCTTTTGCTTCCGCGTTTTTACTTCGAAGCAAATGAGCTTTGTTATTTGTACTCATGCTTAATTCATATCCTTTGAGTACATTGTGTTGGCTTGGGTCATATAAGCTTGACTAACTCTTTTGTTCTTATTGACAAAAGCTTATATGAACCAAGCCCGTCAAAAACCTCACTCCATAACATACTCGAGGTGGTATTGTCATCAATCACCAAAATGGGGGAGATTGAAAGCATCTAGGCCCCTAGTTGGATTTCGGTGATTAATGTCAATACAAAGATTACTATGACTAACGTGTGTTTTGCAGAGACAAGTAAGTTAGGTCATGGTAATGGAGATCGATTGGGCAATCGAGGTTGTCATGCCCCTACGATGGAAATCGTTTTGGTTTTCAAAGGATGGACGACAAGGTTGAGGATAACTAGTTCTAAGTGTCGATTGAAGTTGGAGAGACACTTAGAGTAGTTTAGGACTTTGTTTTTTTTCCTTTGGCCGTACTATGAAGGGGGGTATGAACGGGTAGCTTGACCTAGTTGAGTCTAGTGAGTTAGGTGTGGTGCACACTTGTTAAAACTAGCTCTAGGTAGCTCCTATGAATGCCTAAGATCCTTTGGAGCAAACTTCATTCACATATGTTTGGAAGTTGGAAGTGAATGGAGGGCCAAATACTGACCGGACGCTGGCTCCGGTGCGATCGGACGCTGGCCGCAGGGTCCGGTCAGTTTATTTGACCGAGAAGATCAAGTCTGGTGTGACCGGACGCTGAGGGCCAGCGTCCGGTCAACTCCAGTAAGGGTCCAGATTTGGAAAAGTGTGACCGGACGCGTCCGGTTAGTGTGACCGGACCCTGTGTATCCAGCGTCCGGTCGTTTACAGTAAGCATCCAAGAGCGACCGGACGCGTCCGGTCGGTACTGACCGGACCCTGACAGCGTCCGGTCATCACTTGAATGCTGGTTCACGGGTTGAACTGACCGGAGCGTCCGGTCATCACGACCGGAGCGTCCGGTCATCCCGCAGAAGCTCATAACGGTTCGTTTTTCAGGCTAGCTTATAAATAGAAGCTCCACTCGTGAGTGGAGCATCCTTTGCTCATTCCAACAGCTGAGAAACACGTTTGTGAGTGCCAAAAAGAGCAAGATCCTAGTGAGGTGTTTGTGATTTGAGAATCCAAGAGAGTAGCCTCACTAGCAAATCAAGAGTAGCAAAGTGTGCATCCATCTTCTCATTAGGCTTCACGTGGTCAAGTGAGAGTTCGTGCTTGTTACTCTTGGTGATCGCCATCACCTAGACGGCTTGGTGGTGATTGGGAGTTTGGTGTTCACCCGGCGGAGCTTGTGGGTGACCCAACTCAAGTTGTGAGCGGCTTTGGGTGATTCACCGCGACGGAGTGTCGAAGAATCAACCTGTAGAGAGCACTTGATCCTTGCGCGGATCAAGGGGGAGCTACACCCTTGCGCGGGTGCTCCAACGAGGACTAGTGGGGAGTGGCGACTCTCCGATACCTCGGCAAAACATCGCCGCGTTCCTTTCTCTCTCTACTTACTTTGAGCACTTACTTTGAGTATTTACTTTGAGCAATTCAATACTTGTTTTACATCCATAGAATTGCTTGCTAGAGTAAGTTTGGAACAAGGTTGATAGGTTGTTGTGCATTAGTTTGATATAAACACTTTTCTAGGCACAAGGGGTTAATTGGGCTGTCCGTAGGATTTGATTATTGCAAGTGAATTTAGAATTAGCCCAATTCACCCCCCCTCTTGGGCATCTTGATCCTTTCAAGGGGCATGACCACCATGATAGCCCAATCGATTTCCATTACTGTGACCTAACTTAATTGCCTCTGCAAAACACACGTTAGTCACAGTAATCATGTATTGTCATTAATCACCGAAACCCAACTAGGGGCCTAGATGCTTTCACCTGTGTTCAACACTCTTGTAGTTTCCATTTGACATAATCTACAAATATCATCCAATAAACAAAAATAAGACAAATGGGATAGCAAGTTGGTCCATCATTTATTATTAAAAAGGTAATCATATATCTAAATAAATATAGTGCACTATATTGTAAAATATAATTAGGGCATAGAGAATAAACCCCCTTTCCAAATGTTAACATGAATTTTTTTTCTACTATTGTCTAGACCTGGGATTAGATTTTGTTGTCTAATGGTTGGAGAAAATTGGAGAAGGGAATAGGAGTCTAAAGATAGAGGTTTAGAAATCTCCCATTTGTGTGGTGGGAGTAGAATCGGGAATTGGCAAGATGAGTAATAAATGGAGTTCAATGGTACGCTACATCCGTCAACGTCTCGCTCTAGATGGTCACTGGCAACAGAGTAATTGACATCCTTATCCTGCTATCCTTCTACCTCACTGCACACTTATGCCCATGCAGCCAACTAAACACTCTTCTTTTTAGGTCACTACATCCACTTAGCGTGTTTCCACTCAATTGAGATATATGATGCAGCCATATGAAAGCAACCAAACACACCCAAAGCTGTTAGCTAATTGGATAATTTGGATGGACTTCAAACTTGTGGTGACTAGTGTTGAATGTGAAAGTAAATGAACAGAGATTTTGAGAACAACCGTTGCTTTCATTGATCTCTTAGATATATATACAGAGTGAAAAGGTGTCTGTTTACCCGGAGAGGCAACTGTTCACAGGAACAGTCGACTGCCCAAAGGACATGCCCCTTCTGGTGGCATCCTAATGCTAACACGTTAACTACTAACCCTCTCTCTAACTGCATATCCTTTCTTGTAGATGAGATCACACGGTGAGGAGACGCCTATTCACCAGTGAAGAGGCACGCGTTGATTCACAACACTCCCCCTTGATCGAATCCTTCTTGAGATCAATACAACTGTAGTTTGGATTCCTCGTAAAACCCTATGGGAAAAATCTGAGGAATATGTATGTATAGATATGCTATAAAAACTCCTTTAAACCTTATAGGAAAATAAGGAGAAAATAGCATATATGAGTGTGATTTAAATAAATCACTATGTCATTGGTATCCCATTAAAAACCCTAGTGGGGAAAAATATTGGAGATACGACATATAGATTACTCCCCCAAAAACCATTTTAGGAAAAATATGAGGAGCAATATAAAGTGATATGTTGCTAAAACTCCTATAAAAACCCAGTGGGAAAATTAGGAGAAAATATGACGACATATTATTGATATTGCCTCTTGAATAACTCACATGAAAAACATTTTCAGGGAAAAACCATGGATGAGTTGTGAGGGCAATATGTGTCTTTGATATTTCCCACAAAAACTCTGGTGGGGAAAATAGGAAATATGACACATGCTTATGTTAATATTACCTCATTAAAAACTTTAACAAGAAACCTTGTGAGTAAAACTTGTGAAAGAAAAGAGTATAATATGATGCTGGTAGAGGTTAACATTTAGGACATATCTATCCCTGATTCTAGCAAATCTCGAAGTCGCCGCATACCAATTCCATGTACCAATTTTTGAAAAATAGAAGTTGGTAAGGACTTAGTAAATAGGTCAGCGAGATTATCATATGACTTCATTTGCAAGATGTTTATTTCCCCGCTTTCTTGTAATTCATGGGGATAAAACAGTTTAGGAACAATATGCTTAGTGATATTGCTCTTTATGTAACATGTTTGCATCTGTGTAACACAAGCGGAATTATCTTCATAGATAATTGTAGGTGATTCAATTGAACCAATACCACATGACTATTGTATGCGGTTAATCATTCTGTGAAGCCATACACATTCTCGTGATGCCTCGTATAGAGCAATAATTTTAGAATGATTAGTAGAGGTCGCTGTTAGAGTCTGCTTAGAAGACTTCTATGAAATAGCTGTACCTCCATGTAGGAATACAAATCTTGTTTGGGATTTTCTGTTATGAGGATCAGATAAGTAACCAGCATTAGTATAACCAATCATACTAGGATCATGATTTTTCTTGAAGAATAATCCAAGATCCTTTGTGCCATTAAGGTATCTGAGGATACACTTCGCTCCCGTCCAATGACGGTGAGTTGGGTCCGCACTATGCCTAGCCAGTAAGTTCACTTCAATGCGATATCAGGCCTGGTGCAATTTGCAAGATACATAAGTGTGCCAATGACACTGAGATATGGGATTTCTTGTCCCAACATCTTTTCCCCAATATCCCGTGGTCTAAATAGATCTTTCCCTATTTCTAAGGAACGAACAACCATCAGAGTTTTATTAGGGCATGATTTATCCATATTGAATTTCTCTAATATTTTCTGGATATAGGCTGATTGATGCACTAAAATCCCTGAAGGGCGGTGCTCATGTTTTAATCCTAGGCAATATTTGGTCTTACCCAAATCCTTCATCTCAAATTCCCTCTTTAGATGTTTGCGTGCTTCTTCTATATCCTTTGGGCCGCCAATGATATTTAAATCATCAACATACATGGATATAATACAAAATCCCATTTGAGATTTCTTAATGAAAACACATGGGCAATTATCATTGTTAGTGTATCCTTTCTTTAGAAGGAATTCACTCAGTCGGTTGTACCACATTCGTCCCAACTGCTTCAAGCCATATAATGACTTTTGTAGTTTTACACAATACATGTTGCGATTTGCGTTTGGATTTAGAATTTGGATTCCATTGGGAACCTTCATGTATATGTCCAAATCAAGTGACCCATATAGATATGCTGTCACCACATCCATCAACTGCATAGATAGATAATTTTGAACTGCCAATGATATTAAGTATCAAAAAGTAATTCAACTCATTACTGGAGAATAGGTTTCATTGTAATCAATGTCGGGTCTCTGCATGAACACTTGTGCTACTGGCCTCGCTTTATATCTCACCACCTCATTGTTCTCATTCTATTTCCAGACAAAAACCCATTTAAAGCCTATAGGAAAGACTTTGGAAGGCATAGGTATTGCAGATGTGAATACCCCTCTTCTAGTGAGCAAGGCTATCTCAGCTTGAATTGCTTCTTTCCATTGAGCCTAGTCCGAGCGCTTTTTGCACTCTACCATGGTCCTGGGATCTGGATTATTGAGAAAGATTTCTGCAATTGCTGCGGAGAAGTACATGTCGACAACAGTAGTCTTACAATCGTATGATTCTCTAGAATCTATGTAATTGATGGAAATTTCTTTCACCCCATTATTTGACTCAACATTTCCCAAAACTATGGAGTTAGGGTGTTCCGATATCCCAGGATCAGAATTTAGATGCACTGTTGATCCGGGTTGTGGATTTGGTCCTGGTGTTGGATTTTTATCCACTATTAGGTGTCTACCAACTTGAGGTTGGCTTGGATTTACTGATTTGGAGGATTTAGCCCTCGATATCCTCGGACGCTTACTTGAAGCATTATCCTTAGAAGCGGTCGTACTTCTCCCCCTCTTCTTTGGAAGTGGGAGTTGAATGGTTTTTATTGGTACCTCCACTCTTTCGGGCGCATTGCGATCAGGATAAAAGGATTTAGTGACACCCTTATAATCAGTACATGCTTCTGGCAGGTTATTTGTAATATGTTGCAAGTTTATGATTTTTTGAACTTGTTGTTCAGTCTCTAGAGTACGTGGATCTAAGGGGGGATGCCTTGGGCATTCCAGATGATTTCCTAGCATTCATTTTGGTACTTGAAGTTTCCCCTAATGCTGGGACATGGTCCTCATTAAATATGCAGTAAGTGTATCGGGACGTGAATAAGTCCCCTGTAAGAGGCTCGAGGTATTTGATAATTGATGGAGATTGATATCCCACATAGATACCAATTTTCCTATGTGGACCCATAGAGGTACGCTTAGGCAGTGAGATCGGTACGTATATAGCGCAACTGAATTTTCACAGATGAGAAATATTTGGCATATTCCTACATACTAATTGCAATGGGGAGACTGCGTGATATGCAGTTGGTCGCAATTGAATTAAGTCAGCAGCGTGTAAGACTGCATGACCCCAACATGAAGTTGGTAGGTTGCAATTTTGTAATAACAGTCTTGCAATGAGTTTAATTCTCTTAATAAGAGATTTTGCTAAACTATTTTATGTGTGGACATATGGGACAGAGTGCTGAACTTGAATTCCCAAAGCCATACAATAATCATTAAAAGCCTTTGAGGAAAATTTAGCAGCATTGTCCATTCGAATTGATTGAATTTGATGTTCAAGATTATGTGCTCTAAGTCTAATAACTTGAGCAATAAGTCTTTTTTGCAAATGTATGGTTACGTGTGGACAAAAGACGCACATGAGACCATCTAGTAGATGCATCTATTAGAACCATGAAGTACCTAAACAGTCCAGACGATGGTTGTATGGGGCCACAAATATCTCCTTGAATGCGTTTAAGAAATTTTAGCGGCTCATTTTGGATCTTAATGGGCGATGGTCGTACGATCAATTTCCCTATAGAGCATGAAGTGCACATAAAATCTAAAGATTTAGGGAATTTTGCAGTATTTAACTCATGACCATTAGAATTGCTAATAATTTTTTGCATCATCCCTATAATAGGATGGCCAAGGCGTTCATGCCAAGTTTTGAATGCGTCAACATTCTGAAAAATTACCTTGTACGCAACATGCGGTATGAGTTTGATGTATGTGTAGTACAATCCGGACGGAAAAGAGGGATTTTTTCAACAATTCGTTTGCCATATCCGCTATTTTTAGTAACAAGGAGAATTTCCTCATTATTGTCATCACGGGTTTCTATATGAAAACCATTTTGACGGATATCTCTATAACTTAACAAGGTACGCTTTGAATCAGAATATAATAATGTATCCTCAATTGTAATTTGGGTACCCATGGGGAGTACAATAGTGGCACGACCAGAGCCAACTATTGTAGCATCGCGCCCGGCGATTGTCAAAACATTTCCTTGTCTTTTTGTAAGAGTTTGGAAATACTTTGTTTCTCTAAGTATAGAATTAGTGGTACCATTGTCCACTAGGCATAATTCCTCCTCCATCAGATTGACCCCCCATAGAAACTATATATAAATAAAGAATTTCATATGAAACTCTTTGATGATATATAGAATATATATTTTATTTATTGAATATCAAATGTGTACAATACATTTATTGGATATTCAAACTAAATAGTGATGACATTATTAAATATTTACAACACATAGGACATAAATTATTTTAACTATTATAATCACTAGGATATAAAGATATTAGAATCTAAGGGATTGGGAGCCTATTCAAAGTCTCCAAATATGTCGTTGGATGCATATTCCATGATCATATTCCCCGTATCAGCAAGATCCTGTCCTCCTCGTATGTTGTTGTTGCTTGGTTCCATTGGAACTTGTTGTGAACAAACAACCTCATTCCTAGTGGTGTCAGGTCAAATGTTGAAGTGGGCTTCATACTTCTATCCTAGTGCAGCACATCCGCGACCCACAGACTTTAAGTAGAGATCAACATGATGACTTGGGGTATGACATTTCTTTGTAGTATGGCTATAACAACCACACTTCTGATACACAGGTTTATCCTTCCTATTTTTGAAAATGTTCTTACCATTGTTGAAAACATGAGTTTGGGATTTTTTATTGCGTCTGCGTTGTTTTTTTACCTTTCTTGGAATTTCCCTGAGGATGGGTCTTAGAAAGTCCACCATCAAATTTGGGTTTATTCTGAGTGTAGGCATGTACTTCAGGCAATGGAGCAGACCCTATGGGGCGCTGTTGATTATTCGAAACCATAAGTTCAGAATGTTTTTCGGACTTAAGTAAAGTTTGTATAAGCTCAGAATAAACCTCGAAACATCTTTCACGATATTGTTGTTGAAGAATCCTTTCAGAGTGAAGCATAGTAGACAAAGTATTTTCTATTTTATCCGCATCTGTAGGTTCTTTCTCGCAGAATTGTAACTTTGAGCAAATCCTATGAACAACATGGTTGTAATCACTCACAGTTTTGAAATCCTGTAAGCAAAGTTGCATCCACTCATAGTTGGCCGCAGGCAGGACAAGTGCCTTTAGTTGTTCATAGTGTTGCTTAAGAGAGTTCCATAGATTTCGTGGGTTTTCTTCCAACAAATATTCAGCCTTAAGGTCAGGATGAATATGACTCCTGATGAGATATAGGGTCGTGTATACATGTTGATCATCAAGTGGTGCAACACCCTATTGGGCTCGTACCCCATGTACACCCCCTGTGATTCCAATAGGGGGTGGCATAGGGAATGGTTCTACATCAAGAACCTGGTGGAGGCATCGTTCCTGCCTTTACCAGCAGGAGGCTGGAGAGGCAGGAGAGCTGGTCATGGGGCCCTGCTAGCCAATAGAAGAAGAAGGTGGAGATTATCGAGACAGAGCTCTAGAAGCTCATGTGGCGTTGCCTTGATGGGGTGCGGGTGTTCTACACCCTCTTCCACTATTGGGTCGTTCCGCTAGCGGAGAGGACGCGGCTGATGTGGAAGTACAACGGCCCAATGGACCCCAACCGAGTGTTGCCAGAGGAGCTACCGAACGATGAGGTCTGGAGTCGCCTTAACCGGGTGCTGCAGCTGAGGCCCAAAAAGACCCTTGATGGAAAGCCTAGACCTCTCAACGCCGCGATGGTATCCAAACTGGTACACTGCCCTCTCTTTACTCTGTGTTCTTTTCCCCTTTGCTCTCCAATTTTTTGATTTTGAGTCGCTTGTTTTGTAGGGACTTGGAGGTTACAAGTCCCGGCCGCACCTTCTGAAGGGGCCAGAGGGCATGGCCCAGTAGGCCACCCAGAAGGAGGCGACGATTGAGAGGAAGAAGAAGAAAGCCGAGGAGGCTCGGCGGAAGCATGAGAAGGAGATGGAGATCGCCCGGCGCGTGTGGGCTAGGGAAAATAGGAGAAACATCGAGTCAGAGCTCGAGTTGGAGGACCCCACAAAGGTGGGTGATGACTTGATCTTCTCTAAGGAGGAGGAAGACCAGGAGGTCGTTGCGACCTCAATGGTGCATCGCGATCCTACGGCCGCGTCCGCTGGCGGCGAGCAGGAGGCAGAGAGGCACAGTGATGTTCCCATACCGAGGAAGCATGCTGTGAGCGTGGATGCTGTCGGCGAATGGGAGGCAAAGCGAACGCAGTCACCATGCCCTTCTGAGGCATCACCGGCCTTGTCCCCACCTGCTCCGGCCATGGTAGAGCAAGCCAGGCGGTCAGAAGAGTGGGCTCGCACCCGCGCGTCGTTGGGGCCAGCATCAATGCACGACCCACAATGGGAGGATGCCCTGCCAGTTGCTCCAGTTGGCGTGCCCTGAGCCGAACATCGTGGTGATTCGTGGTTTGAGCAGGAGCCGGTTGGGTCAACTCCCCCCCGGTTGAAGTGAAGGAGCGTGGGTCGCGGCCTAGGAGCGGGCATCGCCCGGTAGGCCCATTGATGTCAGATTGGGGCTTCAGAGCCCTACCGCTTCCGTCTCGATATGCCTTCTTTATTTCTTTTTTATCTTGCTATTGAGTTTTTTGGAGTGTGACTGACCTATAATTTTTTGATAGCAGCTAGATGTTGATGGGGCTGAGCATTGCCCCAACTCCCGTGTAGGAGGATTGGAGGCCCACCTTGCAGTGCGCCATGGTGAGCGGCGGGGAGAGCAGGGTGGCGGCGGTGGGTCCTTCCCTTTTGGGGGTGGCGCCCCTTAGGTCGGTCACCAATACGGCAGCAGCAGTGGCGATGGTGTTGGTGGCGATCCCGGTGGTGACGACGGAGGCCGCATCAGAGGTAACCCTTATGGCTCCTCCTCCACCGGCTACGGCAGAAGAGGAGAGGGAGACCGGGCTCCCTGCCTCACTGGGCAGAGGGCCACATGGCTCACCCTCCTAGTTGGAGCTAGAGGTGCTAGGGGGAGATGCAGCCGAGCTAGAGCCAGAATGCCTGCCGATGGCCCATGAAATCGAGGTGGTGGAGATCCCCTCTGATGGCAAAGTAGGTGACGAGGTTGAGCTACTGGTGCCATCGCAGGAGCTAGCGGTGGTCCGCTCAAAGGCTAGGCCCTCCAGTGGGCTAAAGGAGATTGACCTAGTGTGGCCTTGCCCTGAGGACCCGAGGAAGGTGCGGTTCGTCCTCTAGGATAAGCAGGATTGTTAGCTCTAGGACGTGCTTGGGGGAGAGGACTTACAGTGGAGTCTGATCTCGCTTGAGCTAGGGTGAAGATGGAGGAGACCCTGGAGCATGTCAAGTCCGTTGAGTGGGTGGTCACGGTTGACCTACCCTATGCCACAGTGGTGACTTTTCTATGTTTGTCCTTGACTCCTGGTCTTTCGTCGGCTGCCCTAGCATGCTTGCTTCTTGTTTTGCAGGATCTAGAGGAGATGTCGAGCCGCAAATCTCATTTTCTCCGGATGGAGCATGCCTAGATGGAGGAGCTTGAGCGTCAGCTGAAGTCCGCCCACCATGAGTCCCAAGACCAAGCGGCGGAGGTGACCAAGGCGTGGGCAGCGGAAGTGCTTGTGGCAGAACGGGCGACTGCTACTGAACGGGGGCTTGAGGCAACCAAGGCCCGCCAGGCGAAGACCGAGGCGACGCTGCGGAAGTCTCTGGCGGACACCGAGGCAGTTCTCCAAGGTACCCTATAGACCTTGGAGACAGAGCAGAACACCCTAGAGTCAGAGCAGAAGGCCCGATTAGAGGCCGACTAGGAAGTGCTCGCGCTTTGGGGTTGGGTGATGGGGATGGGGGAGGCGAACGCCCAATTACGCGAGCAGGTGACTCGGTAGGAGGAGGGACTATCCATCCTTGAGAACACCCATCTTGGTAAGTACCTTTTTTGCTTTCGACATGTTGGTTTCTTTCTTTAGCTTGCTTTTGAGCTTGTCATCCTTCTTCTAGAGCTGGGTGGAAAGGTGGAGTCATTGGAGCGGGACCTGGAGACGGCCATGGCGATATTTGGCCGGAATGCGGAGGCGTTGGCCAAATCCCTTAAGGAGTGATGTGCTCTTGAGAGGGAACTTGACTAGATATGCAATGTTGCCCAGCTCATCGTCTCAGAGGTCTTTGGGTCGGCGCTAAGTATCAGCGCACCCGCCATCCGGCTGGCGAAGGTTTCGGATGAGGTTCGGGCCCTCATCACCGACGAGTTGTTCTATGAGATGTCAGGGGTGTTGACTTTGGTGGCGATGTACCACCCGGACCTAGACTTCACCACCATCTGCAATGGGTATGCCAATGGCTTGAGCATGGAGGACACCCACTCGCTCGGAGAGAGCTTACTGCCACACGCAAAGTTGGTGGTCGAGCAAGTCTCCGCGCAGTGGGTGATGGATGCTCGCCGTGTGGACATGGCCGAAGGCGTGCATCAGGAGGACATCGCCTAGCCTATGGATGGCATGGAGCCTGGGTCAGAAGCGGACATTGCCCCACCTCCGACCGAGCCGAATGTTGCCTAGTCGGAGGACTAGCAGCCCCTGCCCTCGGCGGTCGAGCCAGTAGCCGATGCCGTCGGGGAGCTACAGTAGAAGTTTTAGAGTAGAAATACTTTAGCAAATGTACAAGATAATGTCATGGGGAGCCCCCTGTGTAAAGTGCTTTTGTGTATTCATGAATACTGTAACTTTGTTTTTGTGATGGAACTACTTCATTCGGGGAAGCTTGTCCCGTCCGTTCCTTATTTTTACCTTAGCATAACTTTGTTTATTATTCTTTTTTTTCGCACCTGCCCATTCATCCCATAGGCTATAACCTTAAGAGCCTAGGCATGGCCCATGAGGCTCAGCTGCTTGTAACCATAGATAGAGGCGGGGTGCGATTGGTCGGAATGTTTAAAGCAAAGCTACGTAAGGTAATTAAAGGAACGAACAATCCTTTCGTTCGGGTAGGAAGGTATTTTACCATATGATAGTAAACAAAAAAAGAGAGGTGGTATTGCATCCTTGTGGAGCCCCTGAGTGACTTGGGCCAAAAGTGTTCGGGTTGGGGCGCTTTATAGGAGCAAACATTAAGTAAAAAATGGTAAGACTGAATTTTAGGGGAAGAAACAACGTAGCTGTTCATTGTTCCAAGTGTTGGTGAGAACGTTGCCGTTGTTGTCCTTCAGTTAGTAGGCACCCGGTCGGATCACCTCGGTCGCCATATAGGGACCTTCAGTCATCCAGATCCTTGCCCGCCATGCCCCCTTGTTTGGCTGTTGCCTCCTTGCCTTTTCCTTTCTTTGGCCCACCGTCCTATCATAGAAAGCGCTTGAGGAGCTCATAGTCCTTGTAGAGGTATTTGATGGGGTAGGCGTGGTTGGTGCATGGGCTCTCCATGAGCTCGATGAAGTGGTCTAGGAGGCCCTGCTAGGGCTGCTTGCCCATATGATCAGCCACGGTGACCAACGTAGGGTTGGCCGGTCAGCGCCGATCATTCTTGTTCTTTTTGCCCCTCTGTGTGGAGGGGCCCTCGTTCTGATCCTCACGCTTGGCTTTGCCTTTGTCTCGGCCTCCATTGAAGACCGCTCTGACCACCTCCTCATCAGAGGTGTGGTTCGTGGCGACATCGAGCAGGTCACGGGTGGTACGGGGCTTCAGGTAGCCAAGCTTGTGGATCAGGGACTCATAGGTTGTCCCAGAGAGGAATGTGCTGATGACATCTGCGTCGACGACATCAGGGAGTGAGTTGCATCTTTTGGAGAACCTATGGATGTAATCCTGTAGGGACTCACTGGGCTCCTGCTAGTAGCTCTTGAGGTCCTAGGAGTTCCCAGGGCGGACATACGTCCCCTGGAAGTTCTCGACGAAGACCCTCTTAAGGTCCGCCTAGTCGCGGATGCTGTTGTGTGGGAGGAATTTGAGCCATGCTCGAACATGATCCCCCACATAAATGGGGAGGAACTGAATGATGAAGTGGTCATCATCCACTCCTCCAGCGCGGCAAGCGAGCTAAAAATCTTCGAGCCATATACCGGGGTTCATCTCCACGGTGTACTTGGCGATGTTGGTGGGTGGTCGGAAGCACTGTGGGAACGACGCTCTCTGGATGCGTTGCCCAAAAGCCCGCGGTCCTGGGCCATTCGGGCTAGGACTCCGGTCACCCAGTCGGCGACCATGCCTGCCGTGCGTTTCACCACTCCCATCCATGGTTCGGCCAGGGTCCATGTCACCTACCCTTACTGCCGCCCAATGGATGTCATCATCATGCTAGGCCCAACGTCGGTTGTTGATGATGCTGCGAGCATCTTAGTTCAGTCCGAGCCATTCACGCATAGGGGGCCGGTGTGGAGCGGGCGCCAGGTTAGGCCATAGTGCGGTAGCAGCCTCCTGTGTCGCACTCGGTGACTGTTGTGGTGAGCGGATGGAGTGATTCATCTGGTGCATCCCCACTCCCCTAGTGGGGAGTGAGGCCGTGAGTCGGTGTCGTGATGCGGAGCTCCCTGCCTGTTGAATGGCGGCGGTCTCCATAGGTGCCCGGAGGTTTTGGTGGACCGCCCGCTCCTAGGGGTCGATAGGCTTGGGGACACCGCGTAAAAGCATCGCCGTAGTGGTGATGTTCCGATCGGCCCGAGTGAACTGTGGGGGATCATTCCCTCCGTCCATGATGTTGAGCTAGACCTGGCGGGCACGATCCCATGCGCCGCTCGTTGGGTTACGCACACAGGGCGCAGCATGGTGCGCCGAGCGCGCTGGCACAGGTGGCAGCTGGTTCTACCACCGTTATCGTAGCTCCTCGCTGTGCTTTCATGCGAGCACGAGGCCCCCGCACGAGGGCCCGGAGGGGTGTGAGTCTACCGGGACTCTGCTACCACTAGTGGCTGTCCCGGAGCGTTCGCCATAGCGCACTCCCAGGATGGTCGAGAGATAGGTGTCACGTCACCGATGCTGGAGCCATCACTCTCAACCACGTCATCTACGAGTTCATAGAAACAGGTGGGAGCATAGCTCGCCATCCCCACGAATTTGGATGTGAGACGTGGTGGCGTCAGCATTTTTCAGAGCCCCTAGGCGTATGCCTCCTTAGGGGACACGAGGCCATAGGGGAACTGGTCATATGGTGGTTGCGGTGTGGACAACACGGTCCCTCCAGATAATCGGCGGAAGATAGTAAATAGCGAGTAAATAACAAAGCATACATTGCTCACAGCAGGGTTTGAGCAGAGCGTTTGCTCAGAATGAAGCACAGGCACCTCATCATTGAAGTCGTCTAGTGTCTTGGAGCCGATGGAGGGCGCCCCTCCGACGGGTGTCAGAACAAGTGCCTCCTCGTGGAGGCATAGTATACCGAGCCGGTCGACGATGAAGTCTAGGCTTCCGAAGTGGAAGGCCTAGGACGGCTCGTAGACGGGTGGAACCCACATCCCAATAGGTGGGAGTACGGGAAACTCTAGCGAGCTGAAGCGAGTTGTATCGCTTGAGCCCGCCATGGCGAAGGTGGTGGAAAAGTGGGCCATCCGATGACCAAAAGTGTGAACAGACGGCGCCTCCCCACGGACGGCGCCAACTGTCGGTGCAAAAAATGACCAACACATAAATATTTGTATTTTTGCTGTACATTGTGATCGGATGTGGCCTAGCACTCAATGACAGAGGGTTTATATTGGTTCAGGCAACATGCCCTACGTCCAGTTTGAGTCAGTCGGTGACTTTATTCCTAAGCCCAAGTGCTCGAAGTTTGCAGTGGGGTTACAAACGAGAAGGAGAAAGATGGGGGGTACAAGAGGTCTGGTAGGGCTCTGGTTTGAAGGACCGAGAGTGTCGGGAGCTCTACTATGTGCTAAGTGTTCGAGCATGTGCTCGAGGTTTGAACCTGGTGGTTCTGTTGTTGTGTGTTGAATCGATGTAAGTGAACTGATCAATCTCTCCTGTTGGGAGAGAGCGCATCCCCTTTTATAGATGAAGGGGACGACCTTACAGGTGAGAGAGAGAAGTACGTATGCTACCAAGTCTTGTTGCTCATGCCGTCGGGTACAAGATGATGGTAGACGCCCATAAAACTGTTGTTGTCAGATGCATGTGGGAGGTTTCGTCGTCGTCCTCTGGTATGGCAGACGTCAATGCCTGCCATATTGTTGATGCCTAGAGGCATGTAGGGGGTTTTACCATGTTAGCCCGGTATGGTAAATGCCGGCCCCCGCAACACTATTGATGCCTAGAGGCATGCGGGGGGGTGATGGAGCTAGAGTGCCTAATCTTTTGGTGAGAGGGATAACTTCGATTTGTGGAGGAGGTGACTCTCGCGATCCGACTACGAATGAACAGGTCGTGGCGCCTTAGCAATCGCTGAACCAACTCCAAATGGTTATTGACCTTGCTGGTGGCAAGATCAACCTGAACATGAGGTTCTATTCCTGCAAGCAATCGAAGAGCAAGCAAGAACAAGATGAAGGCAAAACTGAATATCAATCGCTCACGAATTGGGGTTCACAATGGCTATCCATAGGTGGCCGCTGAGCACAACTGTAGCACAGGATGTTTGCACAAAGGCTAAACTTATCAAAGAAAACCTAAGCAAAAGAGGGGGTGCAACCCCTGGCTAAATAGGGGGAGGAGGCATGAGGAAGGTAGGCACCCAGCCTGCCCACAAGGCAGGGAATAGGCACCCAAACAGCCGCACGCCATCTCCTTGATCCCCCTTCCTGATTTAGGTGGCACAGCACCTTCCTGGTTATTTCTTGACAAAACTAAAAACACATAGGTGGCCAGCACCTAGACATTATTCTGGGTAGGTTCATCATGAGCATAGATGATGCATGCACTTAGGAAACTTCTGGTCCTTCATTCTTCAAAATCATCACGAAGTTTAATTCACGTGCACAAGCTCGAGTGAGTGGTCCTGGTGGCGTTTGTGCTGGTTTAGTTGGAGTAGCCATTCCCATGTCAGGGTTGATGTCCTCATCATCCTCCCCTTCTTGAATCGAAGTCATCCTCGATGGTAGCTCCTCATCCTCATCTGCATATGGTTTCAAATCTGCAACATTAAAACTAGAGGAAACACCATATTCTGTAGGTAGGTCAAGTATATAAGCATTATCATTAATTTTCTTTAACACCTTGAAGGGACCAGCAGCACGTGGCATCAGCTTAGATTTGCGCAAAGTAGGAAAGCGATCCTTGCGCAAATGCAACCAAACCAAGTCACTAGGTTCAAAAGTAACAAGTTTACGTCCTTTACTACCAACAGCCTAATTTTTAGCATTAGTGTGCGCAATGTTCTGCTGCGTTTGCTCATGGATGTCCAACATTTGTTTAACACGTGCAACAGCATCTACATGTGGGGCGTCCAAAGGATCAAAGGACAGCAAGTCAATTGGCGCCCGTGGAATGTAACCATAGACAACCTAAAAAGGGCACATTTTCATGGAGGAATGTGTAGCACGATTGTAAGCAAACTCGACATGGGGCAAGCAATCCTCCCAAAGTTTCAGATTCTTGTCTAACACAGCCCTAAGCATGGCAGATAAGGTTCTGTTAACAACCTCAGTTTGACCATCTGTTTGTGGGTGACAAGTGGTGTTGAAAAGCAATTTAGTTCCTAGTTTATTCCAAAGAGATCTCCAAAAATGACTTAGGAACTTAGCATTGCGATCTGAGACTATTGTATTTAGAACACCATGTAAACGAATAATCTCACGAAAGAACAATTCAGCAACGCTGCTAGCATCATCAGTTTTATGACATGGTATGAAGTGAGCCATTTTAGAGAATTGATCAACAACCACAAAGATACTATCCCTCCCCTTCTTAGTTCGAGGTAAGCCCAAAACAAAATCCATAGAAATATCGAGCCAAGGAGAAGTTGGGACAGGTAACGGCATATACAAACCGTGGTTGTTTAGGTGTGACTTCGCTTTCTGGCATGTGGTGCAGCGTGCAACAAAGCGCTCCATGTCGTGGCGCATCTAGGGCCAAAAGAAGTGTGCGGCCAGAATCTCTTATGTCTTGTAAACGCCAAAGTGTCCCATGAGGCCGCCACCATGCGCTTCCTGCAACAGCAAAAGACGAACCGAGCTTGCTAGAATACATAGCTTGTTAGCACGGAACAAGAACCCATCGTTTACATGGAATTTACCCCATGGTTTACCATCCTTGCAATGCATCATGATGTCCTTAAAATCAGAATCATCGGCGTATTGTTCTTTCATAGTTTGTAAGCCAAAAATTTTAAAGTCTAACTAGGATAGCATGGTGTATCTACGCGACAAAGCATCAGCAATAATGTTGTCTTTCCCATTCTTGTGTTTGATGGTGTAAGGAAAAGACTCTATGAATTCTACCCACTTAGCATGCCGACGGTTCAGATTGGTTTGGCTACGAATATGTTTTAAAGCCTCATGATCAGAATGAATAATAAACTCGTGAGGCCATAAATAATGCTGCCAAGTTTGTAGAGTGTGAACCAAAGCAAAAAGTTCTTTGTCATAAGTTGAATAATTCAGACTAGCACCGCTTAATTTTTCGCTAAAGTAAGCCACTGGTTTTCCCTCTTGAAGCAAAACACTGTCCAACCCAATACCACTAGCATCGCATTCAAGTTCAAACATCTTATTGAAATCAGGTAGCTATAGTAAGGGGGCATGTGTCAACTTATCTTTTAGGATGGTGAATGCCTCTTCTTCTGCCGTACCCTAGGAGAAAGGAATGCCCTTCTTGGTGAGCTCATGCAACGGGGCGGCAATGGAGCTGAAATCATGCACAAACGTTGGTAGAATCCTACAAGCCCAAGAAAACTCCGAATCTGCATAACTGTCGTCGGCGTGGGCCAGCTCTGGATGGCGTCAATCTTGCTGCTGTCCACCTCAATGCCCTGCGGAGTAACAACATAGCCAAGAAACGACACACGTTGTGTGCAGAAGTTGCACTTTTCCAAGTTACCAAATAAACGGGCAGCGCGCAAAGCATCAAAAATAGCACGTAAATGTTCCAAATGCTCTTCCATAGACTTGCTGTAAATCAGAATATCATCGAAATAAACAACCACAAACAGTCCTATGAACGGCCTCAAAACTTCATTCATTAAGCGCATAAATGTGCTGGGAGCATTAGTCAATCCAAACAGCATAACTAACCATTCATATAAGCCAAATTTTGTTTTAAATGTCATTTTCCATTCATCCCCAAGTTTCATTCTAATCTGGTGGTACCCGCTATGCAAATCAACCTTGGAGAATATAACAGCACCTCTAAGCTCATCAAGCATATCATCAAGGTGAGGTATAGGATAGCAATAACGAATTGTGATATTGTTAATCGCGCGACAATCTATGCACATGCGCTAGGTACCATCCTTCTTTGGAACAAGTAAAATAGGAATAGGGCAAGGGCTAAGAGACTCACGAATGTAGCCCTTATCAAGTAATGCTTGGACTTGGCGCTGAATCTCCTTTGTTTCAGCGGGATTGGTACGGTACGGGGCGTAGTTGGGAAGCTGGGCGCCTAGGATGAGGTCGATCTGGTGCTCAATGCCACGAATGGGAGGAAGACCTGGTGGTAACTCCTTCGGAAACACATTGGCATAGTCCTGCAAAAGCTTAGTAACAGCAGGGGGTATGTCCAAAGATGGCGCATCATCTAGTGAAAACAGCACATGAGAGCATACAAGCGCATAACATGGCAGATTATCATCACGTACTTCATCGAAATCAGATTTAGTGGCTAGCAAAATAGGAGCTTTCAGTTTAATCTCTTTTTGTATGTGCGGTTGCTGCTGGTGTTGTTTAGCTCTAGCGATGTCATCTTTTACAATCTATTCAGGGGTCACTGGATGAAGAATTATTTTCTTGCCCTTAAACATCAAAGAGTAATGGTTTGTGCGACCATGATGTAAGCTATCCGTATCATATTGCTAAGGCCTACCAAGCAGCAACGAACAGGCTTCCATGGGAACAATATCGCAATCGGCATAATCATGATAGGACCCCATAGATAAATGAACACGTACCGAGCGTGTTACCTTGAGTTTGCCACCCTGGTTTAGCCATTGAATATGGTAGGGGTGTGGGTGTGGATGCGTTGAGAGAAACAACTTCTCCACCAGATCCGTGCTTGCCAAGTTGTTGCAGCTGCCGCCGTCAATAATGATGCGAACAGATCGTTCTTGCACAACGCCTTTGGTGTGGAACAAGGTGTGGCGCTGGTTCTGCTCTGGTTGTGCAACCTGCGTGCTAAGAACGCGCAGCACAACAAGACTCTCATACTTGTCGGCGTTAGTGGCAGCCACATGTTCTTCTTCGGTTCCTGCAACGTTAGTGGCAAGCATAGCATATATGGTTTCTTCGGAATCACTAGCTGAAGAATACTCACCATTGTCACGTATAATTAGCGTGCGCTTGTTGGGGCAGTCCCATATCACATGACCAAAACTTTTGCAGCGATGGCATTGAATGTCCTTGGTGCGTCCAGAGGAAGAGGCGCCCTTTGTTGCTTGATGTGGCGCTGGAGTTTTTGTTGCTGCCTTGTCACTCGGAGTGCCGCTAGGTGGAGATGGCGCTGCTGGGTGTGACACGGCCACAGGCTTAGGGGCTGAATGGAACGACGTGGTGCGACCTGCAAAAGAGTTAGCATGTGTCCTCGCGTGTCATCCCTGCACTTCACGTTTAGCTTTGCAAGCAAGATGGAACAAACGAGTAATATTATTGTACTCCTTATAATCAAGCACATCCTGAATTTCACGGTTTAAACCACCCAAAAAGCGTGCCATAGCAGCGTCATTGTTCTCAACTAAACCACAACAAAGCATACCAGTTTGTAGCTCTTGATAGTACTCTTCAACAGAGTTTGTACCTTGCCTTAAACGCTGTAGTTTATTAAGCATATCGCGAGCATAATATGAGGGAACAAATCTATGATGCATGAGACCTTTTAAAGCATCCCAAGTGGTAGGAATTTCAGTGGGATGTTTGCTGCTATGTTCGCGCCACCAAATAGAAGCAAAATGGGTAAACTCACTAGTAGCAGCTCTAACTTGATGTTGTGCAGGAAAAGCATGACATGCAAATTTTTGATCAACAGCAAGTTCCCACTCAAGATAAGCATCAGGATCATATTTACCATTGAATTCAGGTATAGTGAGTTTAATTTTAGAGAAAGAATCATCTTGGTTACGTACCACACGATGAGGTCCTCGCCGGCGACGACGGTCCTGAGCGTCATGCTCGGTGTCACCACCATAATCAGTGTCGCCCTGTACCTCACCAAGCTGCTGGGACAACTCCTCAAGCCGTGTCATGATGGTGTCGAGGCTGGTGTTGGTGGTGGCTTGGGTGGTTTTTAATTCCTAGAGCGCCGAACTGGCTTCAATTTGTGTTGTTTCAAGCTGACCAAGGCGCTCGTTGGTGACGTGAATGTCTTCAGCGAGGCCATCAACTTGCAGGTGCATTTGTCGCTCAAAATGCTGTATGATGCGCTTGGTACGAGGGGACTGTGGCATGGCGATCGCATCATCTTGATCCCCCGAGGATCCTACCATTGTTAGTGCAAAGAACAAGAGAACAAGGAACAAAATAGTATGTCCTACAGCTAGTGGAATGGGTTGCTGAATAGGGTGCTCAAACTAAAACCGTTATCAAGTTCTTACCCGTTCTTACCAAGCCAGCAGGGGTGACCTGCAACCAGCGGTGCAACTGATGAAGCTTGGATAGAGCGATTGCCAAAGGACACAACCTGCACGCTGTAGGGATTTGTGGAGCTATAGGAAAGCTTTACTTTGGAGCAAGGATTACCACAATCAATCAACAAATGCAAAGTTGAATAAGAGTGCAAACACGTAGCAAATGCTGCTGGAACCAAGTGAAACCGAACAGAATAGAGGCAAAGGAGGCGCGCAAAGGTGGAGAGGGCGCACCAAATCCCTGAACTAGGAAGGGGGTGCACAAGCTAGGATGTTGCTGCTTTCCAAAATCGAAGAGCCTGAATTAGAAAGCTGGGGCGCACCAAATATGGAGGTTCTGCTTGCCAAAAACAAAGATGCTGGATGAAGATATGGGGCGCACCAAATCGATTGCACTGCTTTCACTTTCCTTTTTTTTGATTCTGCACCGTGCCTTTTCTTCTGTCCTTTTTTTTGTTTTGTTTTTGATAACCAGATCAGGCGCCCCCAAATTTCCAAGCAGAAATGATCAAAACTGGCCAAAATGAAACAAGCAGGGGGGTGCACAAGATATGCTTTCCAAAATGAACCAAGCACAAATGGCAGGAAACCAACATTAGCAATTAACTTCCAAAACAAGGAGAGGGGGGGGAACGCACCAGATTTGGTGGGATGGTTCTGATCTGGGCGGAACAGGGGGAGGGAAGAACATGGTATGGATGAACGAAAGAAGAATGGCGGTGAACAGCGGAGACACGAAGCAACCAGCAACAAGTGACGCAAATGCACGCAAATTCAACAACACAAGATTACTGAATGAAAGTGCAAGGCCAAATGGTTCAGGGATAAAGTTCTAACCTGAATTTTTTTGTAGCTTTTCTGGTGGATGATAGGACGATGAACAACTCTCAAACTAAAGGGATAAAACTCGATAAAACTCACCGATCAACCTATAATTTGATACCACTTGATGGAGCTAGAGTGCCCGATCTTTCGGTGAGAGGGTGAAAGGGTCGAGATGGCGACTAGAGGGGAGGGGGGTGAATAGTCTTTTCTAAAACTTAATCTCGTTGGCTAACCAAAACAAGTACGGAATTATAACTATCGGTCTAGCCAAGACTACACCCCTCTATCTATATTCACTAGCACCTTTCAAAGAAACTAATTTGCAACAAAGGTGCCGGGCTAGATAGAGCTCTCCTAACTAATTCTAGAAGCAAGGTCACACAAACCTATGCCACTAGTACTTTAAGCGACAAGGGAGCTCCTACACATGCAAGTAAGCAAAAGCACAAAGCCAACTAAGCTCACTAGCAATGCTCAATAACAAGGCAACCAATGCCAAATTAGAGAGCGCAATTACTTAGCTACACAAACTAAGCAATGTGACTAACAAGGTTACGTAAACTGTAACACTCTGAAAAATTGGATTTTCTAAAATAGTCAAATTGAGTTATTTAAGCAATTTTTGTGAGCATTGAACCTAGGGAAATAATAACTTTTATGGAATAAAAAAATCAATTATAAGGTTAGTAACCTCTTGATGCATACATGCTGCTGCATATTAATTTTCGGGATGATTGGTTTTGACCAAATTTGAAAAAAAGAATTCAAATTCATTTGAAAATACTTTTGAAAAACTCTAAAAATAAAAAGAAAAAGGTTTCTTCATTTCTCTCCCGTCCCTTTTTCATTTCGGCCCACAGGCCTTTTTTCTCCCGCCGGCCGCTGGCCTTTCTCCTTCCCGCGGCCCGCTCGCCCTCCCCCTCTTACCTTCCTGGGCCGGCCCAGCTCGGCCAGGCAACTGCCGCCGTGCCTCCTTCCCTCTTCAGCCGTTGACCACCCGGCCCCGCCCGTCAGCGCATTCCCCTTCCTCCCGCTCTCCTCGCGCCAGTCAACCGCGAGCCATAACCGTCACCGCGCCCACGTCCTCGATCATGGGAGCGCCCCTCCCCACTCCTCGGCCTCAATTTAAAGGAGCTGAACCCCCCCCCCCCCCCGCGCGTTCCTCTATTGCTCCCCGCTCCGTTTTCGCATTCGCCAAGCACCGAGGAAGCCCCAGCAACCGCCACGCTGAGTTCGCCGGTTCTGCCGTCCGCCCTCCGCGCGAGCCACCATCCTCGAGCCACCTCCGCTCTGATTTTCACCGTGGTGAGCATCGCCATACTCCCCTCTCTCCTCCAGTGCCGTTACTTTCTTGTTTCATGGCCGTTTGTGCCCTATTCGCGTGTGCCAAAGAACTCCACGCCGCCGGCCATGGCGACCACCCCACCGGCCGTGTCTTCCAGCCACTCTTTCGGCCTTGGCGAGTCCCGCTTCACCCCCTCTTCCCCCCGATGCTCTCGGATGCGCAATCCGTGGCCCCTAGTAATGGAGACGGGGATCCCGATCTTCCGTCAGGTGATGGTAACTATCGTTGTGGCGGAGAATGACACACCGATCCGGCTTCAGATCAAAAGATCGAACCCTGCAATCTTAGCACCACAGCTCCTCTAGTTATCAACCAAGTCACGGACCAGGTTGACCTCGCCAAGAAGGCTAATCCCTGCCTGCGCAATGAAGAACACAAGCAAGAACAAGAAAGAAAGCAACCAAATTACAGATGAATGATTAATCTCATGAGTTGGGGTCTCACAAACCGATGAGTGGTGAAACTATTCTTGACAGAATAATCTAAGCAAAACCTGAACCCTAATGGAGGGGCGGCGGCTATTTATGAAGACTCTAGGGTCGTGCAAGACCCCTGGACGTGCCCCTAATGGGCCCAAACTCGATACATGGTCCAATGGACCAAAAGACGGTGTCGCAGCACCCTGGCAGATTCTAGATGCTAACTTGTTTCGACAATTCCTGTTGATTCGAACAGCTTTTGATGTGAAACCACTTGGATTGGCTTCCTTATCAAATTAGCTTTCCATCCATATGTGGATCATCGAAAACAGAGTCCGGATACGTCCTGGGTGACCAGTTTAAGGCAGACTGGTCCTGGAGACCGAGACAGACTCGAATTCTTGTTGGACTAGGACTCCGGCTTGTATTGGACGTCATTGTTGGTCATCATCACCTCCACCACTTCCTCTAAGTCCTTCATGACCCTCTCCAATGTTCCTAAGCAATATAACATCATTAGGTAGTAGTCTATTCTCAAAAGTATGAAAAGTATCGCTTAAGAACGAGCTCACCTCTAAATTGAGTTATCACTTTCGAGCCCGGGTCATTGGACCTTGCATGACGGTTGGAGGATCAGCGGGAACCTTTGAAGAAGTGATGTCCTCATCATCCTCCCCCTCTTGAATTGGAGTTGTCCTCGACTCAAGCTCATCTTCTTCTCCCAAATAAGGTTTCAAATCTGCAATGTTGAAGGTGGGACTAACCACGAACTCGGGTGGCAATTCAAGTTTGTAGGCATTATTATTTATTTTCTCAATGATCTTATAAGGACCAGCTGCTCTTGACATTAATTTAGACTTACGTAGCTCAGGAAATCTATCTTTTCTTAAATGTAACCAAACCAAATCACCCGGTTTAAGTTTAATCTCTTTTCTACCTTTACTATCAGCAATTCTATACTTTTCATTCATGCTTTCAATATTTGCTTTAGTTGTTTCATGCAACTTATGAATAAAATCAGCACGCTCTCTAGCATTACTATGTATTCTCTTAGTGGTAGGTAAAGGCAAAAGATCAATAGGAGCACAGGGGTTAAAACCATACACTACCTGAAAAGGACCTACCTTGGTGGTGGAATGTTCCGCCCTGTTATATGCAAACTCCACATGCGGCAAACACTCTTCCCACATCTTCAAATTGCGCTTCAAAATGGCTCTCAACATGGTGGACAATGTTTGATTCACAACCTTAGTTTGCCCATCAGTTTGGGGATGACATGTTGTAGAAAACAGTAGCTTGGTCCCCAATTTAATCCACAACGTGCGCCAAAAATGACTCAAGAATTTTGCATCGCAATCTGAAACAATAGTAGAAGGCATACCATGCAAGCGAACGATTTCTTGAAAGAAAAGGTCAGCAATATGAATAGCATCGTCGCTCTTATGACAAGGAATAAAATGTGTCATCTTAGAAAAATGATCAACCACCACAAAAATACTATCCCTCCCCCTCTTAGTCCTTGACAATCCCAACACAAAATCCATAGATATATCTACCCAAGGAGTAGAAGGAACAGGAAGAGGCATATACAAACCATGTGGGTTCAATCGCGACTTAGCTTTTTGACAGGTGGCATACCGAGCCATGTACCGCTCTACATCTCGCCTCATCCTTGGCCAAAAGAAGTGTGTGGACAACACCTCCTCCGTCTTCTTGGCACCAAAATGTCCCATCAATCCACCTCCATGTGCCTCCTGCAACAACAAAAGATGAACTGAACCAACTGGAATGCATACGCGGTTAGCTCTAAACAAAAATCCATCGCTGATCATAAACTTATTCCATGTGCGTCCCTCTCTACAATTAAGCAACACATCCTTAAAATCAGGATCAATCGCATATTATTCTTTAATGGATTGAAGACCAAAAATTCGGCAATCAAGTTGGGACAGCAATGTATATCTTCTAGACAGAGCATCAACAATCACATTATCCTTCCCTTTCTTGTGTTTGATAATATAAGGAAAAGATTCAATAAATTCAACCCATTTAGCATGCCTACAATTCAGATTATTTTGGGAGCGAAGATACTTAAGCGATTCATGATCAGAATGAATAACAAATTCTTTAGGCCACAAATAATGATGCCACATCTCCAAAGAACGAACAAGTGCATACAATTCTTTATCATACGTGGAATAATTAAGAACAGGACCATGCAATTTTTCGCTAAAGTAAGCAACTGGTTTACCATCTTGCATCAAAATACCACCAATGCCAACTCCACTAGCATCACATTATAGCTCAAAAGTCTTACCAAAATTTGGAAGTTGCAGCAATGGTGTGTGTGTAAGCTTGTCCTTCAAAGTGTCAAAGGACTCCTCTTGTGCCTCTCCCTAATGAAACACCACACCTTTCTTTGTCAACTCATGCAATGGGGCAACAATGGTACTGAAATCTTTGATGAAGCGGCGGTAGAATCCTGCAAGACCAAGAAAACTCCTCACCTGTGTGATGGTTTGGGGAACCGGCCAGCTCTTTATGGCTTCAATTTTTATCTCATCCACCTCAATTCCCTGTGGAGTTACAACATAGCCAAGAAAAGAAACTCGATCCGTGCAAAAGATGCACTTCTCAAGGTTACCAAATAAACGTGCATCACGTAAAGCATTAAAAACAGCACGTAAGTGATCCATATGTTCATCAAAAGACTTGCTGTAAATCAATATATCATCAAAGTAAACTACCACAAAATGTCCAATAAAAACTCTTAAAACCTCATTCATTAAGCGCATGAAAGTGCTAGGTGCATTTGTCAAACCAAAAGGCATTACTAACCACTCATACAACCTGAATTTGGTTTTAAACACAGTTTTCCATTCATCTCCAAGTTTCATTCTAATTTGGTGGTAGCCACTTCGCAAGTCAATCTTAGTGAAAATTATAGAACCACACAACTCATCTAACATGTCGTCTAGCCTAGGAATAGGATAACGATACCGAATGGTAATATTATTGATGGCTCTACAATCAACACACATACGCCAAGTTCCATCTTTCTTAGGAACCAAAAGTACAGGAACGGCACAAGGACTAAGGCTTTCACATACATACCCGTGGTCCAAAAGATCTTGGACTTGCCGCTGAATTTCCTTAGTCTCCTCAGGATTGGTTCGATAGGCAGCTCGGTTGGGCAAGGTTGCTCCCGGAATCAAATCGATTTGATGCTCTATCCCTCTCCTAGGTGGCAGTCCCAGGGCTATCTCAGCTGGAAAAATGTCCTCATACTCCTACAAAAGGTTAGTGACAGCAGGAGGTACCGAGCTAACAATATCATCAAGCGAAAACATAGCTCGTTTGCATATCAAAGCAAAGCAAATATCATCATCAGAAATTTCAGCAAAGTCACATTTTGTTGCAAGCATAACACCACCCTTCAATTTAATCCCCTCAGCCTTAGAAATAGATGTAGACTTATCCTTTTTAGGTGGGAAAATAGAATTAGCAACTTGCTGATTTTCAGATTGAACATCATTCAAACTAGCAGCACATTCTCTATCAGCTTGTACAATTTGAGAAGGGGTCAAAGGTACCAAAGTAATTTTCTTTCCTTTATGCACAAAAGTGTATTTATTACTTCTACCATGGTGTGTAGCATCATTATCATGTTCCCAAGCATGACCCAATAAGAGTGAACAAGCTTGCATAGGTACCACATCACAATCAATAGAATCAGCATAAGAACCAATGGAAAATAAAACTCTGCAAGTTTGTGTTACATTTGCTTTACCAGAATCATTTAGCCACTGAATATGATATGGACATGGGTGTGGGCGTGTGGTCAAGCCAAGCTTCTTGACCAAATTGGAACTCACCAAATTGTTGCAGCTAACTCCATCAATAATGACACGTGCTCGACGGTCGCTGATGATGAAGAAAATCTAAAACAAGTTATGGCGTTGTAGCTTCTCAGGTCACTGGACTTGTGAGCTGAGCACCCGTTGTACAATAATGCTCCTATAGGACGTCGTGGCCTCATCACCAAGGACTTCACCATCCTCCTCATCTGCATCTTGGTCTTCTTCATCCTCAATGTCAGAGGTGCTGATGTAACCATCTTCTGTAGCAATATATGCCCGCTGACTTGGGCAGTCCTTCTGCACATGGCCAATGCCATGGCAGTGGTGGCACTGAATACCCGAAGTGCGTCCCATCGATGCAACTAATGAGGAACTCTTGGTAGGCACCTACAAAGAATTTTTACCTAAATCTAAAGGTCGTGCGGGAGGTGCCTTAGGTGTAGCAGAAACTCCAGAGGCTGTTATTCGCTTGCTCGCTGGGGGAGGCATCCGAAAAGTGGTTGTCTTGGTCAGCCCTGAAGATGGTGCCGAGCATGGTGTGTATGTGCTGGTGCTAACCTTGCTCTTGCCCTGCTGTTCACGCCCCTGTAATTCCTTTTCTGCAAGCATAGCAAACTGAAACAATTGGTTGACAGTATTAAATTCTTTATAATCAACAACGTCCTGAATCTCACGCCTCAAACCCGAATAAAAATGACAAATGGCATCTTCGTTTCCCTCCACAACACTACAACACATCAATCCCTTTTGGAGCTCACCATAGTAATCCTGTATAGATTTATCTCCTTGTTCTAAACGCATCAATTTCTTACGCAAATCTCTATGATAAGAAGGAGGAACAAAACGATCACGCATAGCTACCTTAAGTTCTTCCCATGTACCAGGTAAAGCATCCTGTGCAGCTAGCCCATTCCACCAAATAATGGCAAAATCCTTAAACTCACTAGTAGCTTGTCTAACTCTATGCTGCTCAGGTACAAGGTGGGCACTAAACTTTTGTTCTACCATCATCTCCCAATCAAGATATCCCTCAGCATCATAATGACCCAAAAAAGATGGTATTGTGAACTTAATTTTAGCATAAGGATCATCGGGCACACGGTGATTATTACCTTGACAGTGGTGGTGGTGGACACCACCCATACCTGTCGTGTTGTGGCGAAGACGCTGTCGTAATCTCTCTTGTCGGAAAGCTACTCGATCCATGTTTCCAGTGACATCATGCATCGTGTCTTCTGGCAAGAGACCATCGGTGTTGCTGCCAAAGACGTCATTGTTGTTGATCGCCACCAATGTTTCCAACTCAGTAACCTTGTCGGTTAGTGTGGAAATTCGTTTGTCCAACCTCTCCATGTTGTTGCCAATGTTGAATTCAATGAGTGCGTCAGTGACGGCCTTCCTGACGGCCTCATTCATCCTTTTTTGGGCATCCTCTACAACAGCTTGTAGTTGCTCTTGACTGATACACTTGTTGAAACCCTTAGGATTGTTATCTCCAGTCTGTTCACCTCCTGGCATTGAAAACACAAAAACAGGAACAAATAGGTGAAAGTTATCCCTACCAAATGACTATGTGGTTGTAGTGGTGTCACTTTTCACAGCAAGTGGAAGCGTCTTACCAAGCTCTTACAAAGTTCTTACCAACACAAGCAGTGGGTGGTACAATCGGTGGCTGGTTCGTGATACCTATGAGGCAGTGGTACCGAGATTACAAGGCCCTTTGTCTGTACTGATCTAAAGAGTTTGTGGAGCTTGGAAGGCACACAAAGAGTAATATATATATCTGGCACATAAGTCAGTAACAGAAAGTAATGCTGAATTATAGTCCAAAGTACTTGTTCTCGTTGCTGGTCTAAAGTGTTGCAAATACCAGGTGTGTGACAAAAGTATGGTGGATAGCAAGGTGATAGGTATGAGAAAAACAAGTATAGTGGATGGAAACAGCAACACAAACAAGGAACCAGACAACACACGCTAACACAGCTTACTTTGGTCTTCTCTATGTGCTCCTATAAATATTGTTCCTCTTTTGCCCCTCTCTTTTTTTCTATTTTTTGGGCTGTCGTTGTTTTTTTGGGAAATTTTGACTTTTTATTTTATTTTTTGATATTTTTCCTTTACTTAGGAGCACAAAAGAAGTAACCATAGAAAATATGAGCTCAAACAAGTGAAAACGTGGCCTGTGGAATTTTTTAGAAAACTGGATCAAAATCGACAAAAACCTTGTGACCACGAAACGAGGATCTTGTGACCACTTTTTGACCAATCTAAAAATTTCGAACCCTGACATGGCAGGGATGGATGGATCCAAATTTTTTTTCTGATCGATTTGAATATATGGAACGTCGAAAACGGAGTTCGTATGCGAAAACTAGACCAGTTTTAAGAAGTGGCTCCGAATTAGTGGACAAAACAGGAACAGTGTGAGCAAATTTGGTCACAGCAGCTAAGATTTGATGAAAACGATGGAGGAAAACACATGAACTGGACTCTAACACGACCTAACTAGCAACAAGACCTCGACCAGGACACAAACTCAACACGACGGACTCTGAAACTAAAATATGCAAAGGCTATGGCGTGGAAGGTTCTAGGACAGGAAAAACGAGTATGGCACTGGACTATGGGACGAATGCGAAACACTCAAAACTAGGGAATAAAAGTGAACCTGATAGTATACCTTAGCTCTGATTACCACTTAATGGAGACAGGGATCCCGATTTTCCGTCAGGTGATGGTAACTATCGTTGTGGCGAAGAATGACACACCGATCCGGCTTCAGATTGAAAGATCGAACCCTGCAATCTTAGCACCACAACTCCTCTAGTTATCAACCAAGTCATGGACTAGGTTGACCTCGCCAAGAAGGCTAATCTCTGCCTGCGCAACGAAGAACACAAGCAAGAATAAGAAAGAAAGCAACCAAATTGCAGATGAATGATTAATCTCACAAGTTGGAGTCTCACAAACCGATGAGCGGCGAAACTGTTCTTGACAGAATAATCTAAGCAAAACCTGAACCCTAATGGAGGGGCAGCGGCTGTTTATTAAGACTCTAGGGTCATGCAAGACCCCTAGACATGCCCCTAATGGGCCCAAACTCGATACATGGTCCAACGGACCGAAAGACGGTGTCGCAGCACCCTGGCAGATTCTGGATGCTGATTTGTTTTGACAATTTCCGTTGATTCCGAACAGATTTTGATGTGAAACCACTTGGATTGGCTTCCTTATCAAATTAGCTTTCCATCCATATGTGGATCATCGAAAACGGAGTCCGGATGCATCCTGGGTGACCAGTTTAAGGCAGACTGGTCCTGGAGGCCGAGGCAGACTCGAATTCTTGTTGGACTAGGACTCCGGCTTGTGTTGGACGTCCTTGCTGGTCATCATCACCTCCACCACTTCCTCTAAGTCCTTCATGACCCTCTCCAATGTTCTTAAGTAAGATAACATCATTAGGTAGTAGTCTATTCTCAAAAGTATGAAAAGTATCGCTTAAGAACGAGCTCACCTCTAAATTGAGTTGTCGCTTTCGAGCCTGGGTCATTGGACCTTACATGACGGTTGGAGGATCAGCGGGTACCTCTGAAGAAGTGATGTCCTCATCACCTAGCCCCTGTACCGCATGCTCCGGCGACCTCCATGCCGCCGGCCATGGAGCTCCGCCGTCGGCTGCACTGTGCCTGGCTGGACCTCCCTCTCTCTCTTCACCTCTCCAATCCTAGCCGTCTATCTCCTGATCTGCGGCCAGGATTAGAAGTTACCCTTTCACGCGAAATTTTGCTAAAGAGTCCCTTGCTTTCGGATAAATTGAACCCGCCGTCCCTAGCGTAGTTTCCAGAGTACGCTTTCTCGTTTTGAAAACGTAAAGTACACTGTTTTAGTCCAAAATACGTTTTCAGTATTTACAGAAATGCCACTAGATTTGTTTTGCTCATAAAAACTTTGTTTTAGCTCCGAATTGACCTGTTCAAATTGCGTTAGCTTTGTAATTTCATAATCTATGTGTTAGTACCACTGTTAATCAAGTTTGTAGGTTTTAAATTTCATGGTTAGGTTTAATTAAATAAAGTGCTATAGGAAACCCTGTTTAATTCATAATTTTCACGTTTTAGCTCCGATTTTCGTGAACTTCGCGTTGACGTGATTGTAGCGAGACGTAGATTCTTTTCATAAACATTTTATCTTGTTTTCTATACTGTTGGTCTACTGTTCTAACTATAGGATTGTTTGCTTTGCATGAATGTTCCTAGAATGTTGTGTGTTGCCGTGTTGGTCATGTTCAGACGGTGAGGAGAACGTTGGAGACCAAGAGTTCTTTGACGACTAGCAGGACCAGCAGGAGTTTGCTAACCAAGGCAAGTATAGCATGGGATCTACCTTGATGCCTATTCACCTTTATTAATTACTCATTTGCATGTGTCTAATTTTGATACCCGTAAGGACATCCTAGTGATTGATTATCCTGTTCCTTGTCTCCTATGGGTTATATGCATATGGGTAGTTTGCTAGTGCTCAACATAACTATACATGAGCTACATATTGAACAACGATTCTATGGAAAGAAAAGGTAAAAGTTGCTTTTAAACAACTGGATTATAGGGCGATGGAGCAAATGACTTTCGATCATGATGCTCTTGGCCCTCCATAAGGACTTATCTGTCGGCAAAAGCTAGGACTGACAGTGCAACCATGAGGGTCATATGGCTCTGACTTTAGCTCAGTAATAGGACCTTTTCTAGCTTATTAGAGTTACCTTTATGGCGCAAAAGGGGCTTGCCACGTTGGGTATAGGACTACCTCTGTTCCTATGTGTATAGCCGCGATGGATATGTGCCATAGGAAAGGGGGGTTCCTACATCTACCTGCCGAGGAAACCTAGCGGCTCTAACTTGTTAGAGAAACCTATGAAATGGCTTCATAGTGTATCCTGCTCGCTCACCTTGGCAGTGATATGGGAGTAATTAACCCGGGCATATGGGAATCACGACTCGCGGTGAATGTGCACCACCTCTACAAAGGGTAACAAACTGTTATAACAGTCGTGCTCACGGTCACGAGCGGCCCAGAAAACTCACAAAATAAATGGCTACTTATAATGTTGTTTATATATGATGACTATGATGATATTATGATGATGTTTCATGACTCAATTGGTTCTAATATATGATTATGTGGGTTGAAAAGGGAGCTTAAGCATAACTTGACAATCACTGAAGATAAAACCTTGACTTACTAAAAGTGCTAACAGCAGTAAACCAGTGTCATCCTCTTTGAGCCTCATGAACCCCATGTTATCTTGTTGAGTATGGGATGTACTTACGCTTGTTTACTTTCTATATTTAGATAAAAATCCTGGATGGGTAACAGATGACAACGTGTATGAGGAGTTTCCTGAGGATTATTAGGCTTGTGGTCAACCAGTTGACCTTCCCTGTGATGGAGTTCCATGAGAGAGTTATCTTTTTATATTCCGTTGTGTGATGTAAGACTAAGTTATATTATTAATCGTGATGTAAGAGACACCATGATGATACTTTATGTAATTTGTCAGCTTGTGTGTGTGACTGATCCCTGGGCACACATGAGTTTAGTGCATTCAATTTTATCCTTAAAATTGGGTGTGACACAAACCAAATTAGCCACGCAAGGGAGCTACTTCTATGCTACACAAGCAAGAAGATAACTAGTAAGCTACACAAGCTAACTAATTACAAGAGCAACTACACAAGCTTAATATATATAAAAGTAATTGCAAGCTTGTGTAATGGGGATGCAAACCAACGGGAAGAACATGGTTGACACGATGATTTTTCTCCCGAGGTTCACGTGTTTGCCAACACGCTAGTCCCCGTTGTGTCGACCGCTCACTTGGTGGTTCGGCGGCTAATTAGCATCACCCGCTAAGCCCGCACGTCGGGTGCCGCAAGAACCTACCCCGGAAGTGAGGGTAGCTCGATGACATGCTTTACTAAAGTTGCTCTTCGCGGCTCCCATGGGGCGAGCACAATGCCCCTCACAAAGCTCTTCTCCGGAGCGCCGCACAAGCTTCTTGTGGGCTTCGACGGAGACCACCACCAAGCCATCTAGGAGGTGGCAACCTCCAAGAGTAACAAGCACCACTGGCTTGCAACTCGATCACCTAGTGTCACTCGATGCAACCTCACAATGCAATCGCACTAGAATCGCTCACTCACACAATCGAATGATCACTATCAAGTATGTGTGAGATAAAGGGCTCCCAAGCACTCTCAAGCATGGACACAAAGTCCCCTGAGGTGCTCAGCACCAGCCATGGCCGAAGGCCACTTCTATTTATAGCCCCAAGGGCTAAACTAGCCGTTACCCCTTCACTGGGCGTTTTTTCGGGCCGACCGGACGCTGCACCGGACGCGCCGATCGCGAATACCGGACGCGTCCGGTCGCTATACCGGACGTGTCCGGTAGCTGTCTGACCACCACGTGTTCGACTATTGCCTCCAACGGCTCTCTGACAACACGACTGGACGCATAGTCCGATACGATCAGATGCTCAACCGCTGAGTCTGGTCGAGTCCAGTAAGCCTCCAGGGCAAACCGGACACAACAGTTAGAAACCGACCGGACGCTGAGCCTCAGCGTCCGGTCCAGTCCAGTAAGCACCCACGGACGACCGGACGTGTCCGGTCACACTAGACCGAACGCTGCCAGCGTCCGATTGACCGCTCTGCCGAACACTGCCTTTTCTGCTTCACACCGGACGCGTCCGGTGTGGCGACCAGACGCGTCCGATCACTGAGTACGCCGCCAAATACCGGACGTGTCCGGTCACCATACCGGACATGTCCGGTCACTCTGTAACTAGCGCGGCTCGCTCGTTTTCAACACCAACTTCTTCTCCTTTGCAAATGTGCCAACACCACCAAGTGTACACCATCATGTGTATGTGTGTTAGCATTTTTACAATCATTTTTTCAAAGGATTAGCCACTCAACTTGCCACGCCACTCAATCCTAGCGATGATGCAAAGTTAGATCACTTGAGTGGCACTAGATGACCGATATGCAAACAAGTTTGCCCCTCTTGATACTACGGCCATCTATCCTAAACCCGGTCATAAACTTCTCTACACACCTATGACCGGTGAAATGAAATGCCCTAGGTTATACCTTTCCCTTGCGCATTCCATTCCATCTCCTCCAATGTTGATGCAACACATGCACCAACATGATCAACAGTGATATGATCCACTTCATATCATCACGTGATCATATTTGTTCATCGATCTTGACTTCACTTGCTCTTCACCGTTGCCATCGTCCATCGGTGCCAAGTCTTGCTCAAGCTTCACCGCCACGCGGTCCATCACTCCAAAGCCTTCAACTTGCCCTTCACGCTTGCAACTGGTCCATCAAGCCAAGTCTTGTCTTGATCTTCTTCACCTTGATCACATGACTCAATTTCATGTCTCATGTGCAATGAGCTCCTTCATCATCACATGTGTGAGCTTTGCAACATCTCCAAGCCAATTTCACTTTCATGGCATATGTTGCTCACACACATGTACCTATGGACTAATCACCTGTGTATCTCACATAAACACAATTAGTCCACCTAGGTTGTCACTCAATTACCAAAACCAAACAAGGACTTTTCAATCTCCCCCCTTTTGGTAATTGATGACAACTCTACAAAGATATGGAAATTAAGCTCTTTTGGATTTATGTTGCTTGCCCAAGCAATTTTACCATGTGAGAATGATTTTGGACAAGTACCACAAACCCGAGATGGTAGTATTAGCTCCCCCTACATATGTGCTAGAGTGTTTGATTTGAAACTCGCACATATGCATAGATTAAAATTGTGGGAGAGTAATTACTACCGAATGATGCTAAGGTGTATAGAATAAACCTTTGAAGCGTGTACCAATCGGAGTTGTACCTTTAAGTTCATCCTTAGCACCATGGTTAGCTAGATATCACTTGGACATAAAAGCATTAGATACCTCATGAGACCAACATTAGAAGCAAGGTACTAGCATTACTTTGAAAAACATACCAAGTGTCTAGCTATCATCCTATGCATGCTAGTTATCAAATCATCATTCAAGTTCTACAACTAGCATACACTACACAAGCATGCATATTGAGTTTGAAAGTTTATGCAATGCAAGCAAGCACATGAATATGCACATATCAAATGCAATCAATCAAAGTTCATGAGCTTGCTCCCCCTACTTGTGTGCTTCTCTTGTCCAAGAATTTTGATCCATCTCTTTTCTTCAATGTTGCTCCCTCTTTGTTAGTGTCCATGTCCAACCTCTTAAGCTTTCATATCTTATCTCTCCCCTTACACAATTTATCTCTCCCCCTTACAAAAGCTTTCATATCTTTGTACAATCTCTCCCCCTTTGTCATCAATTTCCATAAAAGGTGAGCTTCTTATTGATGCAAGGGTATGCATTTTGGGGTAGATGGTTGAGGCTTGAGTCTTGTATTTTTTATGGACATCACTTGATTGTTGGAATGACACCATTTGTAGATACCACTTGTAACTTGTGTAGGGCTTCTTGAGATACCACACTTAGATTCTTTGATCTTGTTATCAATTTGTGTGACAACTCCTCTTTGTGATAGCATGGGTCATTCAATTGATACATTTGAGCTCTTGTAGGTGAGGGATGCATTCTTCATTTGATGATCACTTAAAGTTGAGGATCACTTGTGGAACCATCGTCTTGCATTATTGATACTATGTATAGATACCACTTGTAGGAAGTGAATACCATTTGAAAGAATCTTCTAGTATGGAACCACTTGTTTGATTTATTAATAAAGACCATTTCTTGAACATTTGCTATCTTCATGAGTACCACTTATACGATATCACTTGTGAGTTGATCTAGACATCACATGTAGATTCTTGATACTTGAGTCTAGATACTATTTGAAACAAACAAACTAGATATCCATTGGCATTGTTGTCTTGTGCTTGTACTCTTATCACTATCATGAGCTTCTAATGTTGACTTGAACTAAATTGATTTGCCTAAGCTTCCAAGTCCAGTTTGAACTAATGACAAGCTTCTTCACACCTCTTGCAAGGGTTATCTTGCCAATGTTGTACTTGTCACTTGTTAGCAATCCAAATTAAGTCAAGTACATGGGATTACTAGCTCATGAACAAATTCATATACTAACCACTAGATCAAGTAATAATTCAAGCAATAGTGGTAGGTTATGAATTTAAACATTTCATTTATTATGCATGATCCTATGAAGCATGCACTATATGCACTAACTGCATACTAGTAAGGGATGAAATGATCATGCACATTACAATGATACCTTTGCTATGTTGGAGTAGAGGATAGTCACATAGATTCCAATTCATTACTCCAATAGCAATGTGAAGTCTAATTATAAGCTTGGTGAAGACCAATAGATACCATGTTGAATTTCATTCTTCACCTATATGAAATGAATACCACTTATGATCAAGTGCACTTTCTTGTTGTGGTTGACTTGCTTTATCTTTTGATCTTTGCTTGCATAAGAGTATCAATTTGAGAATACCACTTGAAATATCATGATTAGCTCTCTTTTGGGTGTTGCTTGCTTTTCTTGATCAACCCTTTTGATTGCTTCAACTAAGCATCTCAAATGTTCCTCGGATCACCACTTCCATGTTAGCCTTCCAAGTACCACACTTGGTTTTCCTACACATAGGCGGCAAGCCCCTACACTAGGGAGAAGTGACCTCTCTCCAAGAATCATTCTTGATACTCACTTGAAATGACTTGATTGATTGATCCAAGTGATGTACTTAACTTGGTGAGTAACCTTGATTCATTCTTTAAGTCCTTTTCTTTCTACTAAATGATCTCCAATCATATCTAGAACTTAAATTTTATCTTCAACTTGAGTTTGATCTTGATCTTCATCTTGAGTACCGAATGTGTGCAAAGTACACTCTACAATCAAATAGCCTTGTACTCTTTGCTTGTCATTTTTCTAGATCATTTCAAAACCAAACTTAGGTACCTCAAACACTTGTAAATATGTTTCCAACTTGAGGACCTTTCAATCAAAGTGACTCTAGATCAATTCAACATTTGCCACTTTTCTGGCATATTCTGTACCCTTCAAAGAAATAAGCATATTTCCCAAAGCACAAATCCAAATACCACGAAATTTGGTGGAGGTGTGCATTACTAAGTTATCTAGCAGCTGTAAAAATTTGAGCTTCATTTGACTTCTAGATTGCTGCCATATTTCAATTCTTCCACCACTGCTACATGCTAAAAAACTGCTGCACTATAGCTGACAAGATCTACTCCAAAACCGAAGCATTTCTTATCCAATTCTCATGAAAGTTGTACAGCATCTTATACCATAAGTCTAGAGCATGTACACCAATTTTCATGCCAATCCAATAAGTTTTGATCACTCAAACATGGCAAAGATCACAGCTAGCTCAGATTTTGCAATATAGGACAGATTTCAACAATTGAGCTATACTTCATCAAATATGAATCAAACTTGAAACTAACTTGTTTGAATACTTTTATAAGACATATATCCATTCAAACCTCTTACTAAATGTCATCTTATGAACTTATCCAACACAAATCAATCCAAACTTGACTACTAATTAATTTATCCATTCAAACATCTCATAGCAAGCAACATTGCATATTTATCCAATTCAATCGACTCATATGCACCCAAATGAAATGATCAACAAGAGATATACCTTGGTTAGCTCATGATCATCCAATTAGCAAGCTTCAACTCAAATATTTGCAAGTCATCAAATATATCCAAAGAGTCACCAACAACTTGAATTATAGCACTTGTATGTTGATAGCACATTTGGACTTCACTCAATTTTCTCTTGGCATTGGGTTTGGATGTGCACTAAGCTTCATAACTTGATTCAACATATGATGAACAATGTGAAATCAATTGAATCAAGTTTCCAATGCCGATGGTACCTACAAACAATCATCCACTTTTTGATGGTACCCAAATAATTTTGGGTCCTCTCAAGTTAGGTGCAACATACTTAGGCAACGCCTTAGTATGAGTAGCGGGATGTTTTGCAATAGTAACCATAGAGATACCATTACCATCCTTTCTAAGCACATTATTATCAACAATTGAAATAGGTTTAGAAATGTCACCTAGGGGACATGAATGTGCCATGTGTCCCTTTTCCTGGCATGAGTAGCACTTTCTCTTTGCTTGAGCCTTCTCTTCTTTGCTCATGTGGTGCTTCTCATTGCCTTGCCTCTCATGGATTGCTTGAGCCTTCTTCTCAAGCTTGGTAGGACACTTAGAGGCAAAGTGTCCCACACTTCCACACTTGAAGCACTTGATGTGAGCATAATCTTTCTTCTCATCTTCATTCTTGCTCATCATCTTGGCATCTTGAGTTTGCATTGGATGCCTTGCCTTTCCACCCCTTCTTGTTTTCTTCTTCTTTATCATCAAAGCATCACCATCTTTATGGTTGATTTTGATTTGCTCTTGGGGTGTCTTCTCTTGCTCAGCTTGTGGCTTTAGTTGAGGCACTTTTAGTTGCTTCACCAATTGCTTGGTTGAGCACACTGAGGTAAGGTGACCCCAAGTGCGGCACTTGAAGCACTTGACATGCTTTAGCCTCTCTTCTTTCTTCAACTTGAGCTTTTCTTCATTGGGGCAACCGTTTGCAAGATGTCCTATTTCATGGCACTTGAAGCACATGAAATGAGAGAGCTTCTCTTGTTCTTGCTTCATCTCTCTTTCATATCTTCTCTTGCCCCATCTTTTGCCCTTGATCTTGCTCTTGTTGAAGCTAATGCCACTTGTGTCATTGCGGCTTTCTTGATGATTGACTTTGCTAGTCTTGAAGCCGACTCCACTCTTGTCACCAAAGTTTCTTTGAGTCTTCAACATATGCTCAAAGGTGACTTGAGAGTTGTAGCACCTCTCTAACTTGTTGCTCAATTTCTTCACTTTATTTTTGAGCTCATTGTTCTCCTTCAAAAGGTTAGTCTCACAAGACATAGAAGTAGAACAAGCATCTATATGTGAAGAGCATGGCATATCTAATAAATCATCACAAGAGGTGGATACATGCTTCTTGCCTACATCACAAGGGTTAGCAATAATATGCAATTTATCATTTGATCCATGTGATGAGCTCTCATTATTTTTAAGTTTCTTTGTAAACACTTTAATGAGAGAAGCATATTTTTCTAATAAATCATCATGAGATGCAAGTAGTGTCTCATGATTCAATTTTAGCTCATCAAGTGAAGATTTATAAGCATTAAGTAATTTCTTATGTTCTTCACAAGAGTTCTTTAGAAATGAGTTTTTATTTTCTAATTTCAATGTTTTAGCTTTCTCATTTTCTAAAGACATGGTCATGCTAGCAAGTTTACTAACAAGCTCATCATATGAATCAACATGATCAACCACATCATCATTTGATACCTTGGTGTCATCTTGTGACATGAGACAATATGGTGTAGTGGATGGGCTTGTAGTAGCATCATCATGGCTTGAGCATGAACCATCATCACCATCAAGTGTGCATGGGGTAGCATCATCACTTGCAACACTTGTGGCGTCAACATCAACCTTGTCAAGTGAACTTGTAGTGGATCGATCATCATCATCATCACTTGACCATGAGGTGGAGCAATCTTCCACAATCACCAAATTGGGTTTATGCTCAACACACTCATGCACCTCCTTCTTAGGCTCATCCTCCTTCTTGAATTTGCCATCATCCCATGTGGAGGAATCACTGAAGGTTTCCTTGATGGACTCCCATATCTCACGAGCGGTCCCCTTGTAGTTTACTTGCTTCATCAAATCAAAATGTAAAGCATCCAATAGAAAACAACAAGCATGTGCATCAAATTCATAGAGGACTCTTTGAGCTTTGGTTAGAGTTCTATGATCCAAGACATGGGTGAGACCACTAGTGACAACCCACCAAAATTTAGGTCCCTTTGCACGAAAATGATCAAGCATGTGATTTCTCTAAAGTGCAAAGTTTGTGCCATCAAAAATGTGTGCCTCACAAACATCTAGCCCATTAGACGCCATCCTCTCGGGTCGGTGAAGACCACAAATGAGCGACCTCGCTCTGATACCAATTGAAAGGGTCGAGCTGGCGACTAGAGGGGGGTGAATAGTCTTTTCTAAAACTTAATCTTGTCGGCTAACCGAAAGAAGTGCGGAATTATAACTATCGGTCTAGCCAAGACTACACCCCTCTATCTATATTCACTAGCACCTTTCAAAGAAACTAATTAGCAACAAAGGTGCCGGGCTAGATAGAGCTCTCCTAACCAATTCTAGAAGCAAGGTCATACAAACCTATGCCACTAGTACTTTAAGCGACAAGGGAGCTCCTACACATGCTAGTAAGCAAAAGCACAAAGCCAACTAAGCTCACTAGCAATGCTCAATAACAAGGCAACCAATGCCAAATTAGAGAGCGCAATTACTTAGCTACACAAACTAAGCAATGTGACTAACAAGGTTACGCAAACCAAATTAGCCATGCAAGGGAGCTACTTCTATGCTACACAAGCAAGACGATAACTAGTAAGCTACACAAGCTAACTAATTACAAGAGCAACTACACAAGCTTAATATGTATAAAAGTAATTGCAAGCTTATGTAATGGGGATGCAAACCAACGGGAAGAACAAGGTTGACACGATGATTTTTCTCCCAAGGTTCATGTGTTTGCCAATACGCTAGTCCCCGTTGTGTCGACCACTCACTTGGTGGTTCGGCGGCTAATTAGCATCACCCGCTAAGCCCGCACATCGAGCGCCGCAAGAACCTACCTCGGAAGTGAGGGTAGCTCGATGACACTCTTTACTAAAGTTGCTCTTCATGGCTCCCGCGGGGCGAGCACAATGCCCCTCACAAAGCTCTTCTCCGGAGCGCCGCACAAGCTTCTTGCAGGCTTCGACGAAGACCACCACCAAGCCATCTAGGAGGTGGCAACCTCCAAGAGTAACAAGCACCACCGGCTTGCAACTCGATCACCTAGTGCCACTCGATGCAACCTCACGATGCAATCGCACTAGAATCGCTCACTCACACAATCAAATGATCACTATCAAGTATGTGTGAGATGGAGGGCTCCCAAGCACTCTCAACCATGGACACAAAGTCTCCCGAGGTGCTCAGCACCAGCCATGGCCGAAGGCCACTTCTATTTATAGCCCCAAGGGCTAAACTAGCCGTTACCCCTTCACTGGGCGTTTTTTGGGCCGACCGGACGCTGCACCGGACACGCCGATCGCGAATACCAGATGTGTCCGGTCGCTATACCAGACGTGTCTGGTAGCTGTCTGACCGCCACATGTCCGACCATTGCCTCCAACGGCTCTCTGACAACACGACCGGACGCACAGTCTGAAACGACCGGACGCTCAACCGCTGAGTCCGGTCGAGTCCAGTAAGCCTCCAGGGCCGACCAGACACGACAGTTAGAAACTGACCGGACGCTGAGCCTCAGCATCCGATCGAGTCTAGTAAGCACCCACGGACGACCGGACGCGTCTGGTCACACCAGACCGGACGCTGCCAGCGTCCGATCGACCGCTCTGCCGAACACTGCCTTTTCTGCTTCACACCGGACACGTCCGGTGTGGCGACCGGACGCGTCCGATCGCTGAGTACACCGCCAAATACCGGACGTGTCCGGTCACCATACCGGACACGTCCGGTCACTCTGTAACCAGCGCGACTCGCTCGTTTTCAACACCAACTTCTTCTCTTTTGCGAATGTGCCAACACCACCAAGTGTACACCATCATGTGTATGTGTGTTAGCATTTTCACAATCATTTTTTCAAAGGATTAGCCACTCAACTTGCCACGCCACTCAATCCTAGCGATGATGCAAAGTTAGATCACTCGAGTGGCACTAGATGACCGATATGCAAACAAGTTTGCCCCTCTTGATACTACGGCCATCTATCCTAAACCCGGTCATAAACTTCTCTACACACCTATGACTGGTGAAATAAAATGCCCTAGGTTATACCTTTGCCTTGCGCATTCCATTCCATCTCCTCCAATGTTGATGCAACACATGCACCAACATGATCAACAGTGATATGATCCACTTCATATCATCACATGATCATATTTGTTCATCGATTTTGACTTCATTTGCTCTTCACCGTTGCCATCGTCCATCGGTGCCAAGTTTTGCTCAAGCTTCACCTCCACGCGGTCCATCACTCCAAAGCCTTCGACTTGCCCTTCACGCTTGCAACCGGTCCATCAAGCCAAGTCTTGTCTTGATCTTCTCCACCTTGATCACATGACTCAATTTCATGTCTCATGTGCAATGAGCTCCTTCATCATCACATGTGTGAGCTTTGCAACATCTCCAAGCTATTTTCACCTTCATGGCATATGTTGCTCACACACATGTACCTGTGGACTAATCACCTGTGTATCTCACATAAACACAATTAGTCCACCTAGGTTGTCACTCAATTACCAAAACCAAACAAGGACGTTTCAGAGGGATAACTTCGATTTGTGGAGGAGGTGACTCTCGCGATCCGACTATGAACGAACAGGTCGTGGCGCCTTAGCAATCGCTGAACCAACTCCAAATGGTTATTGACCTTGCTGGTGGCAAGATCAACCTGAACATGAGGTTCTATTTCTACAAGCAATCGAAGAACAAGCAAGAACAAGATGAAGGCAAAACTGAATATCAATCGCTCACGAATTGGGGTTCACAATGGCTGTCCACAGGTGGCCGCTGAGCACAACTGCAGCACAGGACGTTTGCACAAAGGCTAAACTTATCAAAGAAAACCCAAGCAAAAGAGGGGGCGCAGCCCCTGGCTAAATAGGGGGAGGAGGCGTGAGGAAGGTTGGCGCCCAACCTACCCACAATGCAGGGAATAGGCGCCCAAACAGCCACACGCCATCTCCTTGATCCCTTTTCCTGATTTAGGTGGCGCAGCACCTTCCTAGTTATTTCTTGACAAAACTAAAAACACATAGGTGGCCAGCACCTAGACATTATTCTGGGCAGGTTCATCATGAGCATAGATGGCGCATGCACTTAGGAAACTCCTGGTCCTTCATTCTTCAAAATCATCATGAAGTTTAATTCACTTGCACGAGCTCGAGTGAGTGCTCCTGGTGGCGTCTGTGCTGGTTCAGTTGGAGTAGCCATTCCCGTGTCGGGGTTGATGTCCTCATCAGGGGGGCTTACCATGTTTGTCTGGTATGGGAGTTGATGGCGCCCACAACACTGTAGGGAAAATGTCGGTGACTACAACACTGCTTGGGTCCTGACATGCCAGGAAGGTTGCAGGGTACTGTCCTGCAGGTGTACAGAGTACGGTCCTCGGTATTGCGATTGACTTGAGTGCCATGCCTTACTTGCTCCGTCCGTTTCCTAATCCTCACCGAGCGGGCGTCCCCGGTCGGTTGGTCCTAGTCGGCTCCGACTGCGCCAGTCGGAGAAGAGCTATAAGCAGGGGTTCGGCGCATCCCCGATCGAAGACGCGGGTCAGAGTCGGAAGTGGTGTTTGGTCAGGCCTCCGGTCGTAGAGGTCGTCCGGAGGCGGGCCAGAGTCAGAAGTGAGCGTTGTTCCTCCTTAGTGAGGCCTTCCGGTCGGAGAGGTGGGCCAGAGTTGGAAGTGGGCGCCGTTCCTCCTCGGCCATGCCTTCCAGTCGGAGATTGGATCGCCCTTCTGGCCTGTCGTTTTGGTATTTGGGCCGGCCCAGGAGTTGCTCGTCGTTCGCAACGTCGTCTGCTGGGCTGAGCCTTTTTTGGGAAGCCGGTTCATGAGGGACCCCGGGTTTATGAACCCGACAAGTAGTCATTAATAGATTTCCTGGCATCACAAAAAAGAATAAATGCATATTATTACTACTTAATTCAATGACACACATTAAAGTGCATGGGAATTGTTAAGTTGTGAATGTCTCTCTTACTAAAACTGAGGGTAGGTAGTTTGACTCATCCATTATTTCAGCATGTTTGATCCTATGTATTTAACCATAGAAGGATATGCTATTTTGTCATGAAAACTCACCATGATCTTTTTGCTCTAGAAATTCTTTATATCTTTATTCAACATTGTATTTAAACATATTTGACAACAATGATATTGATGTACAACTTCTATTTTGTTTGTTTAGGGCTAGACTTAGGGCGGGCGATCCCCTTCAACAAAGCTAACGTGGGGTAAATACTTGTGGCTTGATGATTGATTTTTGTAGAGATTATAGGTCTTCGGGGTCAAGCCCTAGTCATGGAGTTCAGTAATGCTCAAAGATCCCATGTTAGGAGATCCAAAGTCATGTTAGGTTTGGAGATTATAGGTCACCATGATTTATCTAGATGTATTACTGGTCTATAAAAGTAGGCATAAATTTTTTTGTAGTAGCTTTACTGCATCATTGAATATATGTATATGAGCTCAAAAGGTTGCATATAGATACAGCTAACATAATGATCGATTTAGTAAGTTTTAAAATACCTGAAGAATTAAGAAAGGAAAAAATACCTGAAGAATTACTTATAGAAATCATGAACTTGTTTAACTTCCCTACTACGGTTTTTTTTTGAATAAATATATAACACTGTAATGTAAAAATGCCAGCCATTTAAAAGATGTAATGTAAATCATGAATCAAAAGCTTTTAAATGGTTGTGTGATCAGTGAATGAAGTTGACCGATAAGTTTGATATTAGTCCAATATTCATTTTATTTTGATGCCATCCCTCGAGACCAATGCAAATGTATGGGAAGAAGCAGTACCATTATGTTTAACTCAGAAGATTAGGAGCTTAATGGGTCATAGGATCTCCAGTTGACCACAACAACAAAAAGAGCACATGAGGCTTAAATAGTTAAATTACGCGCCATACTATATGTAAAGAGAAATGTCTAAACTCAGCAGTCAGTACACATATTTTCTCTTAGATTCTTGCAGTTTAAACATGCTGACCTGAAAGTATGAGGTTGAGTAGGCCAATATTTCATATCACGGGCCTGAGGCGGTTGGGCTCTGATGGCAAACCTGTCAGACCAGTCAAGTTTTTGACCCTCCGACGCAGGACATAGCCTTGAAGGCTTCCTGGACCATCTGCTTCCGCTGCTGCTCGGAGCCGCCTCCGTCTCCATCACAACCTCCAAAACTCGCAAGTAAATACTCTTAGTGGTGCTTAGCTTGCTTATCCATCCATGGCGTTCCTCATAGCCACCACAGAGTATATATGTGTACATACGAGGCTCAATTATTGAGTTTTGTGCCTAAAAAAAGAGTGTTGACTTTGACGCAACACTGAACAAGTGGGCAACTGCTTTTATGTCGATGCTTGGTCAAAAGATTGGGGCCAGATATAGCTTTCAAGAACCTCGGCTGCCCATCCCTCCACCCAACGCTAAAGGATAGTTCGGCACAGTTTTTTTTTTTTTTTTTTTTTTGTACATTTTATTGCAACACGGAAAAAGTGTTAAACTCCTATTGTTTTAGGTTGTTCTTATCTTCTTAATTGCGTGCAACTTGTCCTTATCTTGCTAATATGTTAGAGTAACTAGAGCATGAGCCTTCAAATCAGGGCCGCTACTTTTGATCCGAGGGCTTCCCTCATCTCTTAGGACATAATTTTTTTTTTTTGCATATGCTCTAGCAGGAGCCCTCAAATCAGTCCTCACATCTTTTTGATAGAAACTGACACAAGAGACCCGCTCATCATTCTCTATTCTTTCCATCCTCTAAAGGAGTGCGCTGGGGAATGGGAGGGGCTCGCTGGGAAGAGGAGTCCGAGAGAAGAGTAGGGAATGGGAGGGGCTTGCTGGGGAAAAGGGGCCGAGATAGTAGTTTAGGGAAGGAGAAGAGCCGGGGACAGGTGTCGCCGGCCAAGGGGCAGGCCTCGCTAAGGAGCAGCGTAGGGGAGTCGCACTCAAGGGACCGTCTCACCAGTGAGCGAGGTCGTCAATAGGGTGTCATATGAGGGAGATCCACTAGGGAAGACGCCACCGTGGGGAAGGGAGCCTAGGATGGCTTCGACGAGGAAGAGAGCCTGGGGCGGGACTCACCAGGGGAGCCACACCAAGGGAGGGCCTTGTCGAGGATGGAGAAGGAGGCAAACAGGCGTTGGAGGCGGATGGGCGGGCACAGTTTTGCGAGTAGGCGGGACAGGAAACGACCGCAACCATCATTTGAGGGCTTGCTCCATGGCCCCTAGGAATGAGGGGTGGGAGGGGGATTGAGGGCCCCTCAAATTTGAGGCTCTGGTAGAGGCTCTGCTAGAGCTTGTTTTTTATTTTGGCTTTGTCCCTCAAATTTGGTTCTGAAGACTTAAGTAGGGCCCTGCTAGAGTTGAACTTAATGTGATCTTCTGAGAGTGACTTAACTAAGGCCTTGTTTAGATGCCATCCAAATTCCAAGTTTTTTCACTCTCTCTCCATCACATCAATTTTTAGCCGCTTGCATGGAGTATTAAATGTAGGTAAAAAAATAACTAATTACACAGTTTAGTTGAAAATCACGAGATGAATCTTTTGAGCCTAGTTGGTCCACGATTGGACAATATTTGCCAAATAAGACGAAAGTTGTACTATTTATCGGGTTCACTTTTTTTGCAATCTAAACGAGGCGTAAGGACATGTTTAAGGGGGTGTTTGGTTCCTACAAGAAAATTTTAGTCCCTGTCCCATCGGATGTTTGGACACATGTATGAAGTATTAAATATAGATGAAAAAAATAACTAATTGCACAGATTGTGGCTAATTTGCGAGACGAATTTTTTAAGCCTAATTAGTCTATGATTTGACAATGTGGTGCTACAGTAAATATGTGCTAATGGCGGATTAATTAGGCTTAATAAATTCGTCTCGTAAATTAGTCTTCATCTGTGTAATTAGTTTTATAATTAACTCATATTTAGTTCTCCTAAATAGCATCCGAACGTCCGATGTGACATGGACTAAAATTTAGTCCGGGAAACCAAACACCCCCTAACTTGATGGCCCTCAATACTTGAACTTAATGTGATCTTTTTAGTTCCAGGGTTTGAACCATTCAGAGGGTGAATAGATTTTGTATAGACCAAAGTTGTAAATTTTAACTTTTAGAGTCAAATTCACTCTCAAGTCCCGACACCCATTTATGGAAAAATAATGGCAGCTAGATGCAAAGTTGCTAATGGTCGTATCTTTCTAATCGTTAATTAAATGGTCGTATCTTTCTAACTGTAAATCACTGCCCCATTTGGATCCTTGAATTAAATTTATTTTATAATCATAATTTAAACACAGGTTAATTAAGCTAATATGGTTGTATATGAAATATATTTATATATTATTGTATATACGAGAGAGATACTTATGTGTTGTACTTCTGCCGTAGGAAAACGAGTTGAAGAGTGTGTTATAAGTTGTAGAGTACAAATATAGTATGAACTATGAAGATTTATAGAATTATTTTTCTCTCTCTCATCCTATAAATCTAAGATAGGTTTATATGTAGATTTTGCAAAGCTGTGGAACGATAAATTCCAAGCCAAACAGTGCAGACTATAAAGTACATTCCAATTCCAAAGTGACAGGATCCAACGGCCCTAAGGGTTACGTAGAAGTTAATTGAGGTGTTCGCTTCATATTAAAGTCGCAACAGTGAAGCGAACACCCCCAATATTCCACGAACCACGTTATATATCATTGACCTGTTCGTTTATCTTATAATTCATCTTTTTTAGTTTGTTTTTTAATTAAAACTGTATTTTTCTCTTACGACAAATCAGCCGAAATCGTATTTCGACTTATTTTTTCATTGAACGGGGCCATTATGTATATAATTTTTTAATACTACCTTTGTCCTCAAAAGGATACAACTATGGTATACGTGCCAGTTTAAGTGCTTCACATTTGATAAGTTTCTAATAAATAATATTCACATTTATGGCTCCAAATCTATTTATTATGAAAATACATTTTGTAACTAATCTAATGATATTTATTTTATATTATAAATATTTATATTTTTTATTTATAATTGGCTAAACTTGATATCACTGTTCTAGAATTGCATTCTTTTGTGGACGGAGAGAGTACAAAATTGTAAATTAGGGACAGTCCTGTCCTACTGACTGTAGCAATGTATGCGGACAGTCAACAAGGAAATTACAAAAGAATATATATTGTTCGAAGAAAAAGGAACGGTCCAGGTTCCAGGAGCCCGTGCCGTGTGGGTGCCTTCTCCCCACCTTCCCCGCCGTTTCCCCGCGTGCTCTCTCCCTCGGCGACGACTCAGTTACCGCCGCCGCCCTACGCGAGGTTCCCAGGTCTTCGTCGGGCCCTTCTCCGGCAACGAGCACCAACAAGGTATGCCCGCCCCTTGTATTCCCTTCCTTCTGTGCGAAGCCGAGCACCCGAAGAGTAACCTAAGCTATTCTGGCTTTTTTTTATAATCGGATCTGATCTAATTGCAAGTGTATGCATGTATCATTATGCCTCCTAATTTCGTTCTTTTGCAAAAAAAAATAAAAAAATATCGGCGTACATGTGTACAACCATGTCCTTTGTTGGGTCCGCCCCTGCTCTTGCTCTGCACATATTGCTCTTTAATCTCATATATCCAATCAGTTGGATGGACTTGTAAAAATGGACACAGATTGCAATAATCTTAAGACAAATTGCCACCTAGGCGTCTTTGACTAAAAATTGTTGATATGATTCCCAACTTGGCAGTGTTGGTTACATTTGTTCAAATTCCCATAAGCTGCAATAGCTTTACCCATGTGACCATGCTCAAGCAAAATTCATCTCAGTTGAAGAAGCATTGGCCTGTTAGGAGGGGTGGGCATACTAAGAAGCTCTGACTGAAGTGGGCAACATATCCTGGAATCATAGCACAACTTGAATAAGAGCCCATCTGCAATTTGCGCATAATATTAAACAATCTGCAATGCTCAAGTTGAGTGATATCGACAGGCGAGTCAATTTACCACTGCACAATATTCTGTTTATCGTCCCAAACTTGCACATGATCTTGCTTATATTAGTGTGGTAGTTCTTTTGTACACCACAATTGCTGTAAGTATACTTGCAGATATGATCAATGGTGGAAAAGATAATTGAGCATTACTAGCCAAGCCAGCTAGGTGGGGGTGTTAATGCCTTTATGGTGCTATTGGTGGACTGATAGTAATGTACGTTTGGTTGATAGCTGCATATTTTTCCATGAAACTGGCCATAGGTTGCTGCAAATGGTTCCTTGTATTGCCCAAATCCGGTGCACTAGGCCAATCATTCTGGCTAAGAACAATTTATCTGTTGAGGGAACAAAAGGGGGGAAAGGATTCTTCATCCTTACACATATTGCTATTTTTGTTAATTAGAAAGAAGCCATTTGTTGTTATCAGATGTGCATGAATCCACGGCACTGGTTTGTGTGGATCGAAAAATTCTATGCCACTGAACATTTATAGTCTTATCTAGCAACATTAATGAATCTATCTTGCTCAATTTACAAAGTGAATAGATTAGAGAAACTTGAGTTATCCCATAGTGTCCATGCGAGTTAGAACCCATTCTATTTTCTTATTAAAAGATTATTTCCGTACCCTTTTCTGTAGTAAAACTGGCTTAAAACAATACACTTCACAACCATATGTGTGTTCTATATTCAGTTAGTCACGTTTTGCTCTCTCTTTCACATGAACATGCACCTTTCATTGTTCACTGATCTATTGCAATTTATGAAGAGTTATGGTAGCTATTTTCTGTTACACTTTCTGTGCGATCTATCTAGCTTGTTCATATAAGAGGCCATTGTGATATGGTTACTATAGCATACATCAGAAAGACCAGGCACGTGTTCTATTGTATACAAGGACAGGGCACCAGCTATTTGAAATTTATAAGTGCATGCCATAATGTTATAACTGTATACAAATTCTTTATACAGCAAAACACACACATATGTGGGATATGGCTCTTTGTATGTTTAATATCAAGAACGGAAGGATATGGTTGTTTACTCACTTATGTGTTAACATAGTATGGTTTACTATTTTCACCAATCTGACTAATTTTGCAACAACTGTACATTCAGAGATCTTCCAGCTGAGTTTTCTTTGTACCTCCGTAGGCAGCATCACTTACATCAGTGACCTTTCATATGCCTAATGTGTTCCCTCGATGTATACTTTACGTACTCCTGGTTCAGCTGTAATTGTCATGCACAGAGCGTTCTCTTATTGATTTATTATTACAATGAATCAATTATGGATCATCAACATTTGACAATATCAAATGAATAGATGTGGGAAAATGGCTGTGCATTCTTTCCTTGGTTCATACAAACGCCATTGTCAGCTCATATGTTATATCCAACTTGAAACTCTATCTTACTTTCTGATATTATTATATAATTTCATTTATTCTTGAATGAAAACTTGAGCTAATGAAAAAAAAAATTGAAGAATTAGTGTAATGGACTAATGATTTACCTTACATCAGCAGATTTTGTGTAAAGATTGTGCGAGCACCATTCACTTTTCATTAGTGTGAAATTAAAGCACTTCAAGCATGAGGTCAGTACTCCCAGTTTCTCCATCTCTGAATTTCTGTTACAAACAGTTTATGGAGTCTGATGCATATAAACAAGACCCATTCATTTGTAACTCTCTACCTATTCAGTCTCAGCTAGTACTCATGTTTGAACTTAGCAATTTGTAAGCAATGGATCAGAAAAAATGTCTTATAAGGCCTATGGCATAGTTTCCCCTTCTTGTGTTCTTTGCACTTCTGTACAGTAGTTTTACTTTTCTTTTAATAAAATCCTAACAGTGGGGGCCTCCCCTGCTGTATTTATTATAAAAAAAGGCCTATGGTATATTTATCATTTCTATGCTGAAATCTGACACGCTAAACCTTTTTTTCTCTTCTCATAATCTATTAAGCAATGCAGCACTTTTGTCTAAGGACTACCTACTTCACTCCTACTACTATATTGTACCAGTGTTACAGTTTACATTGGACATACAGGGAGATTAAGATATAAATTAAGTGCTAACAGAATTTGCATGTATATGACCCATGGACCATATCATTTCAAAATGTTTATACACTTCGGAATAATATTGTATTGTATTCTTATTGAGATGTTTCTGTGTTCTACCCCATCCTAAGTATTGCGAAAGAATATTTAAAATGGGTATATAAGCTACTCGCTAATATTTTTTGTTATGTTTGGTGCTTCCCTTGCCTTTGTGGATGGCGAGGTTGACAAATATTGTGAAATTGAGGGACTTTGTGTTATAACTTTGGTACAGCCTGGTTGTTATATCCAATTCCAATACACTTTGTTGTCAAAGTCTTTATTGATGAAATCAGTTGCATTTCATGAAAACAAATGGTAGTATTCACTTGAATGCGTGAACTCATGTTTTTATTTGAAATTAATTTATTTCATTTCCAATACTAAATAGTGCTCATTTGGTTATTGTGTGACGAATATTTGAGAGTTAAGAACTGAGATGATTGAAGGAACATTGCTTTTCATCATGTATACAGACATTGCTTTTTTTTTTTATTGGCACTACTTGCATTGATTTTGATTGGTTTCGGAACCTTGCATCTCAAAATTGGAAGGGTCAGTAGAGACAATATGTAAAATGTCTTGTCTTAAAAATGAAAAAAAAACATCAATTGACTCTGTTTCTTGTGATGGCACTCTGAAGGAATGACTTCAGAAATGTGCATCTCTCTTGTTACATGTATCACATATGTGATAGGTCCATATTCTTGTGGCCATTTTCTTGATTTAGCTTCTGATGATGCTTGGACCCTTTTCCTGTAGCTCTCGCCGTGTGAAGTGGAATGAGGACAATTTGTATGAAATTGAGTCAAACAAACCGGTGAGGCAGAAGATAACAGAGCCAAAGACACCATATCACCCTATGATAGATGATGATGGTAGACATCTTGCCACCTGCATCATACTATATCTGACCACTTTAAGTACTCCCTAGTGTGCGCATGATTATTTGGCTCACTTCTTGTCTTCTAGGGTCACTGTCGCCAACACGTCCTTTCGACAAATGTCTTGATGAGACTGTCCAGGCTGAAGCTATCTTAACAGCCTTAAATGGTGTGGCTTCTTCAAGCAATAGCAATTCAAAGGATGACGGTTGGGGATTGTCAGATGATGATGCAGATGCCATAGAACAAGATGATGGTAAACTTCTTGCCCAGCTGCTACAATTTTATTATTCTGGTTACAGGACCGTGCTCATATTTGTTCTCTTATTCGTTTTGGTAACGGGTCAAATTAAGATAACATAATTATTTCTTCCTCTGTGAACAAGAAAAGTTTAAAAAATCAGTCTTGATTATTATGTATGTCCTAGCTAAAGATGGGCAGTTTGATGTTTGGTTGGCAGAGTAGTTCACACTTTCATTTATTTCCACTAGTGAAACAATGCAACTCCATTCTGCTCTAGCTTCCTTAAGTTCATAACTGATCCAATTAATTAGACACATTCTCAATTTCCTAGCATTGGACAAGGCAAACCTCATTGTTCTTGCTGTTCCTTAAGCAAGACAGATTTCATCTTAGAACCCAAGGTACATATATGGCACGAACAAATGTTAAATACCATGTCATTATATCATTATAAAGTGTGATCTACTATTACTTGTTCACTGCTGTCGTAGTACACAATTAGCATTGCACTGTTCCCAGATGTTTCAGCAGTGTCTTTTTGTAATACAATTGGACATACTGTGATATGTTTGGTTCCATGTAGACCCAGAAGCTGACACAACAAGATTGAGTTTCAAGGAGCATCGCCGTGCCCACTACGATGAGTACCACAAGGTTAAGGAACTGATGAGCACTGGATCCCTTACTGTTGAGGAGGCCGATGAGGATAACAGAGCTGCCACCAACTCCGAACGCAAAGGCGTGGGGAAAAGAGCGTTGAATGACGACATAAAGTCCTCACCGCAAACATGAGGAGTTCATATGAAGGTCCTGATTCCTCTGTTATTTACAAAGCTAGGACATCCCATCGAGGCAGAAGCATGCAGTTTGCCTAAGTATGCTAACAGTGCTTTGTGTGTGCTGGATCAGTGATTTGGCACTGGGTGCTTTATTGTATCATTGTATGTGCAATACAGTTATTACTCTTGTTTTGTTTTGAGATGCTGGTGTGCCAAAAGTTGCTTTGATGACCGAGAATTGTAGTGGAGTTGGCTGCTTGGTCGAATGTTCGTTGCTCCATTTTGGTTGGTGACTCAACATTTTTAACTGAGAAAATATGTTTCAACCATGGCAAACTGCTTGATGCTGAACTCAGTTATCCTTTTTTTTATTTGGCATAATCTGTGTTGAATCAGTGTGATTGTTGGTGTGTTGTTGCGCTAGATCGAATTTTACCAATTGGACTAGGGCTATGCGATTGCGAAATGTGTTACTTGACGAGCCTACAGAGCGTAAAGGTATGTAATTAGCTTGACGGGCCTTGGATTCGAGGTGAAGTGGGCCAAGAGCCCAAGATAGGCCAGAAGCAGAAGGTGCCACGACACGAGCGCTCTACTTCGTTAGCGAGCTCCTGGTCGAATCCAAGGCCTGGTATCCCAATCTCAATCCCAAAATACAGTAAGTTCATTACCGACATGCTCATCACCTCACGCAACCTGCTGTCCAAGAGCTGAAGAGCATCTGATTTTAGAGGTTCTCTCTGTCTTATTGGCCGAGGAAAGCAACCTTCCTTTCTAGCTCGGCAATCTGCGGCCGATCTTCTGTTAGAGGTTGCACGTGTACGTTTCACAGGAGTCTCGTATTCATGGTCAGCATGGGTCATCCCAAATACTCCCTCTGTCCCCAAATAAATCAATTCTTAGAATCCATGTCAGTCGAACTTTTTAAGTTGACTAACTTTATAAAAAAAAGAGTAACAACATCTATGATATAAAATAAGCATATTATGAAAATATATTCCATGGTACATCTAATGATATTAGTTTGATATCATAAATCTTGATGTTTTTTCTACAAATTCGGTTAAAGTTTAAATTTTTTGACTTAAGACAACTTCAGAAATCTATTTATTCAGGAACAGAAGGAGTATTTGCCAGGGAAGTCAATCAAAATGCTGTCCACTGCTGTCCATAGAGATGTTCTCGCATCTTATGGGAACAATTTTAGTTTTGGACATGTTAATGGTGAGTCCTGATTCCTGAACGACATGTGAAGCCTTTCAGGATGCCTCACGAGGCGTGTGGTTCTGAAGCACAGGGATCAGCGAAACCCCCAGCATCATTCGTGTACAGCAAGCGAACATCTCCACAAAGCTTCCCTTTGGCAAACTTAAACACGCAATGGGTCGCGCATTCGTGCACTCTCGCGACCCATCCGCACCCTACCGGAGAGGAAGAAGAGTTGCCTAAGGCCGGTGGTTAGGGTTCCAAGAGGGGTTCGCTCATTTGTGGGTGCAGAAGAGGGTTTGTGGACGGTGGGAGATGGGTGGGGCGAGAAACAGGGGCGCCGTACGCCGGGGGCGGTGGGAGATGGCGGCTGGGTGGGGCTGGCGGTGAGGACGTTATCCCGAAGTGGTTGTCGGCAACCGTGTGATTGGGGGAGGACAAGGTCGAGGCGGGCAGCGGTGGAAGGTGGGTGAGGCGGCGGGAGCCATCAGCTGCGGGTGATGGAAGATCGATGGAGGAGGTGGCGGAAGAGGGGTGCGTGAGGCAGCATGTGCGAGCAAAAGCGGGACAAGGGCGGTGCAGGCAAGGAGGAAGAAGGGTCGCGTGGTTTCCAATCGCGCCACCCATCGCGGGATGTCGTCGTCCATGTAGCGGTATATCACTCAAAGGCAGATCCTTATTATACATAGATAAATCAGGACATGACATGCAGTTCATTATTCAGAGCGTCCTCCTCATGCTCAAACCTGAAAGCTGATCGATCAAAGCGAGGAAATGTACTCCACCAGACCATCGAGAGCCAAACTAGCTGCTCCTCCCTCAGCAACACACTGCTTCGCCTGCGTCATCAGAAGCCGAGCCCTCTCCCTCGGCCCCTGATGCGGGCCCAGTTCCCCAGCCATCAGCCTTCTGATCATCCTCGCCATGGCTGTCCTCTCGAGCGGCTTCCCGACCTCGAACCCGACGCCCCACTGGTGCGTCACGTACCTCGCGTTCACGATCTGCTCCGCGAAGCACGGCTGCACGAGCATGGGCACCCCCTCGGAGATGGCCTCCACCATGGAGTTCCAGCCGCAGTGCGTCCAGAACCCACCCACCGCCGGGTGCGCCAGGACCTCCCTCTGCGGCGCCCACGCCACGATCTTGCCCCTGTGCCTCACCGTCTCGCGGAGCTCCTCCGGGACCGGAGGCACCTCGTCCTCCGCGTCCGCGTCCGCGTCCGCGCCGGCGCCGCCACGGATGACGGAGCCACGGCGGAGGACCCACAGGAACGGCACGCCGCTGGCCGCCAGCGCCCACGCCGTCTCCTCGAACACGGCGCGGTCCACGCGCGCCATGCTGCCCATGCTGACGTACAGCACGGAGCGCGGCGGCCGCGCGTCCAGCCACGCCAGGCAGCTGCAGTCCGGCGCGTGCTGGAACTGCCCTCGCCCTGCCCCCACGGCTGCCGCCGGGGACGCCTGCAGGTGCAGCGGCCCCACCGCGAAGGCCGGGCAGCCGGACAGCTCGCGCCGGATCTTGGCCAGCTCGCGGCCCTCGATGCCCTCGAATGTGTTCAGCACCACGCCCGCCGACGACGCCCGCACGGCCTCGGCGTTGGAGGTGATGAAACGGAGCACCGTCTCGTCGTCGCTGCCGTCCAGGCGGATCAGGTCGCGCACGCGGAGCGGCTCCAGGCCCGGCACCACCTCGTCCAGCCGCTCTTCTGCATGCATGCAAGAAAGTAAACACTATTACCAGTCGGTGGCACAAAGATTACAGAGTGTCTTCCACGGAGATCGAAGAACGTGCCTTTGATGGGGAGGTAGCCGTCGGCGACGAGGCGCGGGGTGTCGAGCATGCTGAGGAACGTGGCAGCGCCATCGGCGCGAAGCGCGAGCGCGGGGACGGCGACACGCGTGGCCGCGCCCAGCATCTTGTACCACTGCCCGTCGACCACCACGCAGGCGACCTCGCGCGGCCCCTGCTGGCCACCGGTAGTAGTACCACGCGCCAGCAGCTCCTTGGCGAGGGCCGCTTGGAACGGCGCCTCGCAGGCGGCGTTGAGCCCGATCATCTGCTCCACCATGTCGGGGCTGGTGATAACGTCGGCGGGGAGGGACTCGCGGATGGACACGAAGGTGATCTCCGGGTGGCACGTCGGGTCCGGCGCGTTGAAGTCGGTGTGGAGCACGGTGACGCCCAGCCCCCGCGCGCGGAGGAGCTCCCCGAGCTGGAGCATCTGCGTGGTGTGGCTCCCGAACGGGAACGGGAACATCACGACGCGGCGGCCGGTGGGAGCACGTCCGTCGCCCGCCATCGGTGCTGCTGGTGTGGTGTGCTGCGTGCTGTCTGAGAAAGATTGGTGTCGGACTGTCGGCTGATGACACTGGCATCAGGCTTTCCTGGCAAAGGTTGGCGAGAGAGGAGCTGCATTGGCATGCAGCTAGCCTAACGACGCATGTGAAGAGGAGGTTGCTTGTGCCGTGTGTGCTGTCGTTACCGTGCAAAGTAAACAGAAAGGCGAGCTTTTGCCGCTGGGGATTAAGCCTAAGAGACAGACGTTCCTTGTTCGGACTTCCAGTCGCACCAAAACTCTCTGCAATCCTGCTTTGTTTTGCTTCCAGTCAAGTGTTTGCGTGACAATGTGCTAGAAGTAACACATTTGTCTTTTTTTGGATGTTATATGGTGCCAAAAGGATTCACACGCCCGGACTCATGCACACTGACATCTAACGCTCTGGAAGTTTAAGGCTCTGGAAGTGCGGTGTTGTTTGACACCTGTTGGTGTATCCCAATGTAGTTTTGTTGTGCACAGTGGCATTTTTTTCACTTTTGTTTGGTAATAAACGAGACGGCTTCATAACGAACAGGACATTCTGCTAATCTCAGCCCAGGAGAACGACAAGCTATCCTAGCCCATGAACATGACGATAGGGCCTCCGCCCCCCAGGGGCAAAGCCCACACCACCTTGTAATGTTTGACTTAAAAACAACAATCATATAAGGTCTCCTATTTGTGAGTGGAGGGAGTAGCTTATATTTTCAGTGAGGTTGCACATATGTGCTGATAAAAGTAGAATTCGGGAGCTCAAACAAAATGTGGATGTAGAATTTTGTATCAAAAGCCTCACAAGTAGGTTTCTCCATCATGTCCGAACAATACAATGCTAATAATTTGAGATGTAATTTCTCTCTCGAACTTATCACGTATAACTAGTTGGCCTAGTAATCCATCAAACCCTAGAACTAAAATTGAAGAAATACACCACAAACAAAATTTCAGCTCAGTTCACATTTTAGGCTGATTTCCAAGAAGCTGTCCGACTAGATTAGTCACCTGGAGAAGTAATATGGAAAGGACAGTGAGAACTCAACTGAATTGAGGGGAAAGTGAATGCTAATTGAATGTCATTGTGGGTAATTCTAGTTTCTGCATTGGTATAGACTAAAGCAAAGTGAGACAGGGAGCCTTAGGCATCCAATCTGAGCTATTTTATGCTCCAATAAATATGAAGGCACAGTAAATACTAGATCCATGCAAACAAGTGCAGTTCAAACATATGATGCCATAGCTAGAACATGGAAAATTATATATAACCAAATTTATTAGCTTCTTAGACATGAATCCCAAAGGAAAAGAGAGCAGTACCTTTTGAGGCTGAAGCAAAGAAAAAAGGGGGTGTACCCAGTGCAGAGAGCTCCCGCTCTGTGCGGGGTCTGGGAAAGGGTGTCAGTGGCAAGCCTTACCCTCGCCTGTGCAATGCGAGAAGACCGCGACTCGAACCCGCGACCTTCCGGTCACAGGCGGTAAGACTCTACCGCTTGCACCAGGCTAAAGCAAAGAAACAATAAAAAATTATTTTGATGTAGAAACCAAGAACTAATGAGGTTGTCTTTTTCCCATAGCACTAGTCTATAAAGATCAATACTCCTTGGTGCTAAAATATGTGTCCCAGTAACAAGCACAAAAGTGCAATACTATATAGATGTCTCCAAATTCAGCATTTCACATTTTAAGCTAGTTCATTCATTGTAAACAAATTATCTTTTTTCACTGATAAAAGCTATAAAACTGCTGAAAACAAGATGAACATTCAATATGGAATGGACCAAGAACACAGAAACAAACTTGCCTGCCAATACTTGGAAACACATCGATCAATCCAGCTGTTCTCACCCATATTGAGCTCAGCATCTTTGTGCCTAGAGATACAGTGAGTACAATCTAAATCAATCACATATAATTCATGAGTTCGTGTATTTAATGACACCATGGCAATGAATCCAAGAAAGCAAACTTTAATACTGGGAGGTGCTATAGTTGTCTTAAATAGTTTAAATGTATCATATGATTATCTTCATGTCACACACTCCACACCAGGGCACACCCAAATTTCATTACTTGTAGCAATGAAATTACAGAGTTTACGCAAGCAAGTGTTTAACGGTGGTAGCAAATGATGCAGATATAACAACTAGACAGTAACAGAGCATAGGGCCCCTTCACTTTTTGCTAGTGCGCAAAACATAAAACTAATGGTCACCAACGTGAGCCAACAAACTTCAGCCAAACCAACACACCCAGCAAAAGGCAGCTACTATGGACAACACAACACTAGGGGTGCGAAAACAGGCTAATACATCAAGAAGGTGCCCACTTAATTACTTGTGCAGTTACGTCACTTGCTTATCAGCAAATCTTCATACCACACATGGGTTAACAGAAGCACATATAACATTGATCTGATGTACTTCACATATACAAATGCTAATACCAAAAAAAAAAAGGAAAGATGCAGATGTAACAGCAATTTAGAGAAACGTAAGGGATAATGAAAAAATACATGCTAAATTCAGGTGTACCTCTTCTCGATGCACTTGTCAAAACATGTATGTGTAAGCCTGTAATAGTGAAACAAAGATGGAATATCAGATAAACTGGCAGACATAAATTTATCCATTCTAGAGTTCAAAGTGTAATGCTGCTTCCTGCAATGACTTCGAATATGATTTGATTTAAGAACAAAAGACAATGTCACATACAAGACAAATTCCAGTGGTATAAATAGAAAACTGAACTTCAGCTGCTGCATCAAAGCTCAAAGCTCCTGATATAGTTTAAGATAGAATCAAAGAAATATCACTCACCGATTGAAAAGGTCAACCCTATACTCCATCTCTTTCTCCGCCAATCCAAACATCTATTGAGACGCATAAAATGAATGATCTCAGAAAAGCTTCAATTAATAATTAAAAATCTGAATGCAATTGTTTACATGTAGAAGAAGCAACCAGAGGAAAAGGTACAATAAAGCATCTCAAGTAAAACAAATTTGAAACTGAATATCAGAAAACTTTGGAGATCAATGGTCACACTAATTGCTACAAATCCTACTTGTTCTTAGACATCACCAATTGAAACCATCATCTACAAAAAATTCCTTAGTGCAGAAATATTTTTTTCTCTTGAAAAAATGGACTAGTATAAGCTGTGCAGTTATTTGGTCAGTGTGCAATGCTACTCGATGGAAAGGCAAATATGAAAAAGAAAAACATTCTCTACAGTATCAGTATAACATATAAAGTAAATAAGTGTAACTGTCTAAGCAATATCATAGTTCAATTTATTTTGTTCCCCTTTCAAAATCACCCAAATCATCACACAGTGCATCAGTATCAGGGTTTCTCATGGAAGTCATGTAAAATTCACCTCCCCAAGCATCATTCTCAACTCGTATACTTTATTTCTTAAAAATCATAGTCATGCTTTCCTCTTAGTTTATTACAGGGTGACAAATCTAGGCAGCACAAGGTGACAAGTCGATCTTAAGGTACAAATTTACTTGCTCAAACCAACTATTTGGCATGCTTGTTCGTTTGAGCGAAATAAGAAAATCCTCGTTTCCTCAGATCACCGTGTACAGCAAAGATATAATTTGAACTCGGGCAAGGTAATCTGCAAAGAAGGCGCACACCTGCTCCTTCTGCATATTGGTCGGCGCAGCATCCGCGGCCATAGTTGCAGCTCACTTCAAGAAAAGCAACAGAGAGCAAGCAATCAGGGGATCGGGTCAATCTAAGATCCAAGAAAAACGAGAGCCCAGAACCCAAGGAAGATGAAATGAGAGGGGGGTGCGAAGCTACCACACCGGATTGACCAGCAACAGGGGCGCAGTGGCGCTGCTGACGGATGCCGCCGGCGGATCGCGGAACGGCCAGCACGATGACAGCAGCTAGGGTTCCGATCGAAATGGACACGATGAGCTTTTGCGCGAAGACGAAATGCGATGTGGGCCTGCAGCCCTTCACGGCCCATAAAACTGCCTCATATTTTTTATTTTTTATTTTCAATTTGTTTTCTAAAAAAATTACCAAAATAAAAAATATAAAATTGTATCCTTATTGGACCCTTATTTCCAATTGAAATGGCATGAAAAATTGCACCAATTCAATTTGCGGAATTTCATATGCAACCATTTGAATCAAAAGTATTTCCTTTTATGCATAGAGCTTCTTAAAAAATCATAACTTTTTTTTTTCTCAATCTCGGATGAAGAAAAAATTGTAGGACTTGTCGAAAGATTCAACTTTGCAGTTCACGGCCTTTTCTTTTAAAGCAACCGTGCTGCTGAAATAATAGATATAATGTTCAGAAATACAAATATAGAACTAAAGATTTTATCAATTATTTTGGCTTCAAATGAAAGAATGTTGTGCCCTTCAAAGACGTAGATGTCCTTGAGCAATAGAAATTTCATATAAGTTTTATCTTCATATTAGGCTATGTGAAAAGTTGTGATTTTTTAGATGCTACTTAGGCAGGGGTGTGAATAAATCGCTTTTTTTAGCATGTGAATAAATCACTTTTGATGTATCAATTCACTAAGATGAAAATGTAACTTTCTTAAATCTTACTATTATTAATTAGAGGCTCCAACGGAGGCATCACGTTAACTCTCACCAGACGCGTTAAAAAAAAAGATAAATCCGAGAAATTCTCACAATAATCAGAAACATCGGGAGGCTCCAACGAGGCATCACGTTAACTCTCACCAGACGCGCTAGGAAAAAAAGATAAATCCTAGAAATTCTCACAAAAGTCAGAAGCATCTGGCCTTTAATTTAGTAGACTCTAATCATCGTCTCTGATAATAGCCATTGGATCTATTGTAATTTATAAAAAAAATTACCCACCTCCGCCATTATGAAAAATATATAAAGTAACCCTCTAATTTTGCATATAAATTACCCACCTCTGCCATTATGAGAGATAATTCAAAATAACCTCCTAAATTTGTATATAAATTACCCACGCATGTCATTATGAAAAATAATTCAAAATAACCCCCTAAATTTATATCTAAATTACCCATTTTGTCATTATGAAACATAATTCACAAAGCCGTCTCACATTGCATCTAAATTACCCAGCTCTCTCAAATCTATATGTAAATACTAATATTTGCTATTACAAAAAAATCAATATTCATAAAGTATGAGACATATATTTCTAAATTATAAATTTCTACAACTATAAAATTAAATAATCACAAAGCTATGTTTGGCCATGTATATACGGGACATATATATTTCTAAATTACAAACTTTTACAACTGTATAATTAAATAACCATAATGCTATATTTGACCATGTATACCAAGTAAACTTACTATTACTAATTGGAGGCTCCAACGGAGGCACCACGTTAACTCTCACCAGACGCGCTAGGAAAAAAGATAAACCCTAGAAATTCTCACAATAATCAGAAACATCTGGCCTTTAATTTGGTAGACTCTAATCATCATCTCCGATAATAGCCATTGGATCTATTGTAATTTATAAAAAATTACCCACCTCTGCCATTATAAAAAATATATAAAATAACCCGCTAATTTTGCATATAAATTACCCACCTCTGCCATTATGAGAGATAATTCAAAATAACCACCTAAATTTGTATATAAATTACCCACGCATGTCATTATGAAAAATAATTCAAAATAACCCCTAAATTTGTATCTAAATTACCTATTTTGTCATTATGAAACATAATTCACAAAACCCTCTCACATTGCATCTAAATTACCCAGCTCTCTCAAATCTATATGTAAATACTAATATATGCTATTACAAAAAAAATCAATATTCATAAAGTATGAGACATATATATATTTCTAAATTATAAATTTCTACAACTATGAAATTAAATAATCACAAAGCTATGTTTGACCATGTATATACGAGACATATATATTTCTAAATTACAAACTTCTACAACTATATAATTAAATAACCATAATGCTATGTTTGACCATGTATACCAAGTAAACATATATACATTAGGATAAATATTTATTTTAATAGCTTATAAGCATGAAAAATGTTTAATTGACAAACCACATAGAAATAACATAACACCGACAATTCCCTTTAAATTATAATAGTACTCCCTAATAATGAATTTCATAAGTTGTTTTAAAAACTTTATACATTGTAACTGAAACATTATGTCATATCAATATTAGTAATGAAATTTTTAGCGCTATATGATATATAAAATAATACTACGCACATATAATTCTGTGATATAATAAAATTCAACAAGTTCAGTGCTAGAGCACACTCTGAGTTTCTTAATTACCATGTGGGAAAAATATTACTAAGATCTAAACTCTTTTTAATAAAAATAAATTTTGAATAAAAAATAAAAAACGCTAGAGTTTCTATTTAACATGTGGAAATATTGTACAACTTGGTTAAAATCGAAAGCTAAACTATAATTTGTGAAGTCACACAAAGTTATGCAATAAGAGTTTATATATCTTATGATTACGTTTAAACTAAATGCATGTCACGCTAAAAAAGATAAATACTAGAAATACTAACTTGTGGTCTTTAATGGAGTCTTTACGTTAGTCTTCACGAGACACATTAGAAAAATAAATGATAGATCCTAGAAATTTCTTACAAAAATCTAAAACATTTGACCACCAATTCGTTATAACCTAATCACCATTGATAATAATAGCTATTGGATCTATTCAATTTTCTAAATAATTACCCACCTCTGCAATTACATAAAACAACATAAAATAACTCATGAGTCTATATTTAAGCTTTCCATGTATGCCATTAAGAAACATGATCTAAAGTAGACCTAAATTTACATCTAATTACCCACGTACTCCTATTACAATAAATAATTTATGTAACCCAATTTTCATCTCATTACCAAGAAAATTAAATATCCTCTCAAATATACATCTAAAAGATAATCAATATCTTCCATTAAAAATTGTTTAAATAACCATAGAGCAGGTAGATGTCTGTACATTACCCACTTCTATTAATATTAATATATTAAGATTTGATTAATGTAAGCATACCTATTGTGTCAGTATAACATGAGCGATAAATTTATATGTTATTGTTAATATACTAATGATGCTAACACTTTAAAAAACCATATTAGTAACCATGACATAATTTATATAGGTTGTTACTTTATCTATATTTATATATTTTAACTAAATGTTTAACACATCTATATTGATAGTATAACCATAACTGCACGTATAATTTCTTGATAGGAAAATTCAATCATCTTAAGAATTATGAGAGACTACTGATGGCTATATATTTTTGGCCCTTTAACATTACTCTAGAGTAATTCGATGATTAGAAGGCCTAATAGGATTTAAAATTCTCTTGAGATTAGCACTATTGCCCCCATCCGATATCTCATTTCAAGCTCTGTCACTTAGGTGACATGGTGCAAGTTTCAAATGACTGCATATGCTATTGTAGTATTTAGGAATGTACTATACGACCTAAAATCCTTATTTTAAAATAGTTCAAGATGTGAGTTAGTAAAAGATATAATAAGCACAAGAGTTTTAACTTGAGAAAAAAAATTGTAGCAGTCAATAAAAATAAAGTTAAAAGTCAAAATTCAGATTCATGACTTAATATATGTGATGCAACAAGGGTCACGATTGTTAATGGCAGGGTTGCAAACTAATTGCATGTTAAAATAAACAAGGTGTTATGCAAAGTAAAAATATGAATATGCATGAAAAATATATATAAGTCAGTCCCTTGCAAAAAATAATTAATAAGTTTTTTAATCATTAGATATAGACTATAAAATATCTATTATGTCTATTTCGTAGAAAGTAAACAATAATATAAGTACTTTTTTATTAATCAATAAATATATATTAATAATACAACTTTTAAAATTCTAGCCTATGCGAGAGCATGGGTCGATAGACTAGTAAGCACAGATGGAGATAAAGTTTATATAAAAAAAATATAGAGCTCAACAAAATCTAAAATTTTATAATTTATATCTAATAACATTTTGATTTGAACATTGTCCCATGGGCTACATGACCCCCTTCTATAGCCCAACATCAACCCATATGCACTCAGGGGCGGATCCAACGGTGGGGCGGGGGCTCAAGCCCCCCTACCTATACTGGAACAGTGGAATTCCTGTGGAGCCTACATGAATTTTTAGACAAAGTTATATAGTGTAGGGGGACTGAGACTTAAGATCGAGCAGCAGTTCAGCCCCCTGAAATATTTCCTAGATCCGCCGCAGTATGCACTTACTACATTTTTTTTTCTTTTGCATAAAAAACCTATTAAAACTGCAAAATTACAAGTACTATCTTTTGAACATGCAGCTCAAAGATGAACATGCTTGCACCCGGCGACATAAAATCCAATGTCGGGTTGTTGGCTGCATTTGGCTGTAAAAAGATGCCAATATCGAACGGATATTCATACCCACAAACTACAGCGAGCACCATACCGTTCGTTAAGATCACATCACACTGAGCTGAAGTGCTGAACTGTGCAGCGGCCTGTGGATAAGCCGCTTGTGGACGCCACGAGCTTCCGGTTCCGGTTCCGGGCCAAATACAAGAGCCGGCAAGCCTGAAAAGAACCACAAGAATCCTTGGCCCCCCGTACACGCAGCGCGGCGCAGCCACACACACGTACACCTACTCCCGCAGCCATGGCATCAGTAGGCTTCGGCACGGTCGCGCCGGCCGTGGCATCGCCGGCGGCCAGGGCGACGAGTCTGGTCGGCCGCCGCGCACGGCCCTCCTCCACGGCGCACGTCCCCGCCGCGACCAAGGTCGTCACGGCGGCGTCGGCGGCTAAGCAGCAGGAGGAGAAGGGCCTATTCGACACCATCTTCGGCGCGCTGTACAAGGAGGAGCAGCTGCTGGAGACGGACCCCATCCTGAACAAGGTGGCGGGCAAGGCCGCCGCCCCGGCGCCGAAGAAAGCCGCCGCCGCCGCTCCGGAAGAGAGCGGCGGCAACGGCGGGTTCAGCCTCGGCGGATTGTTCTCCAAGCCCAAGACCAAGAAAGGGTGAACGTTATTAGCTAGTACTCGAACTCGAATTGTTTTATGCTGCTCCTACTTGCTGCTTGCTTGTGTAATTGTAATCCTCGGATCGGAGGGAGGCAGGGAGCCGGCGGCCTTGTGCAGCTTGTTCTCAGCCGCCTCCATTGTAAAGTACTCTGTTTAGAACATTGATTCAGAAGAGCCACATCACCAAGCATCCAAATCAGAGCACCATATCCATATCCAACGAAACTGGAGCAACAACAACCTCACGGCAGCAGCAGTCGAGTGGCTTAATTTTCTCCCGCAGGTTCGCTGCTGACTTCTGATCACTAGCATATGCCCATACCATTTATATCTGATAATTCAAAAATATTTTCATCTAGTCAGAACTTCTAAAGTTCGATGGCACACTGCAGCAGTGGACTCTGCACTCCATGGATGGCCTTCGTCGTTTGGAATTGAGTCTTGATTTGATTTTGTCTTAAAAACTTTACTTGCTTTGATGCGTTGAGTTGTAATAAGTTGGTCTTAATCCTCTTCAAAGAGGATGAAGCCGGAAACCTCTTTCCATTATCTTGAAAAAAAGAAGCAACATGTAGTAAACGAATTTTCTAGTCAATGCAGGAGAAGAGGAGAAATAAAGGCATGCGGCAGTGCGAATTATCTTCACTAGTTGGTTTTGGACTCCCTCAATCTAATAGTAGTAATAATTAATATACATGACGTTTTTGACACGCTAAAAAGACACAAACCAGTCTACTTTGTTTGTCCAATAGACCAATACAAAGAGTGGCAGTAACCTGTTTTGTTGGAGAAGAACGATTGCGACAGACATACTCTGTTCACCTCTTATCTCTTAATAACTGAATTGTATATACACGCAAAGAGAAGTGTATGCCTTCTCTTCTCTCGGTCTTGACTTGGAATTCGACACCAACTCTACCTTTGAAACATTGTATTGGAAGACCCCTCAGGAGTCAGGAGCCATCAGGGACCAACTCTACCTTTGTAGCAGGTGGTGAGGAGCTTACTGCTAAGTGCTACCCTTAACTCCTGGTGAGGTTTCCGTCCCAATATGGCGATGTTCATCTCTGCAGTGTTGAGCGACCTTACCAGGAGATCCATGTCTTTCCTGATCGACAAGTTCTCGACGGCGGCAATGTCGGAGGAAGACTCTGAGCAGCCTTGAGAGGCTTCTCCTTTGGGTTCACGTCATCGTAGAGGAGGCAGAGCAGCGGCACGTCACGAACCAGGCCATCCTCCGGCAACTCAACCAGATGAGGAAGGAGATGTACAGAGGGTACCATACGCTTGACGATATCTTCCGATGCTGAGACCATCAAGAGCAGACGGCCAAAGATCAAAGCCAAGCTGTGATGGTTCCGTCGTCAAACCTTCACAGAAACCGATATCTTGAGAGACTACTTTTAAATTTTTCTGACAAAAGACGTTAACTACTAAACAAATGGCACAAGCACACTATTTCAGACACCACAGAAGCCGAAATGGAAAAGCAGGAAAGAGAAACGGAGAGAGTACATCTTATTTTGTTCTACCTCTGAATCGAAGTCATGAGAGACAACAATAAGACGATCATATCTGAATCTGTTGAATTCTCTTCCTCCTGGAGCAGGAGACCATTCGCTGTGGCCTCCGCACCTCACAGTCCCACATGTAGTTGTAGTGTGGTGGTATATGTGATCTCCATGCGACAACTTCCATCCTCCTACGAGGTGTAACATTGTTGCTACCAAACAAGAGATCTCGAATACTCATCTGGGGGCCTTCGTTTTGAGCCTTGTCCTGAACAAAACCTGTTTCATAGTCATGAAGAATCACCAGATATTCAGGAGACGTCCTGTTTACTCTTCGGACATATACCCGCTGCAAACCCTGCCAGAAATCAGCGCATTTCTCTCCGTGGAGCAAGGTGTTATTGAGCCGCTTGAACTTTTTCACGCTTGCAAGAGCCATGCTCCAGAAACGGGCGTCGAAATTGGCTTTCAGTAGCCCTGTCAAAACGGTTGCGGCCAAGAACGACCCGTGCATCTCATGCGCCAAGTCCATGGCCATTGACGCCAGTTTCGGGTGGTCTTGTGTGTCCATGCTACCAAACGTACGCACCTTGAAGAAGTACCAGTACTCTTCTGGTGTGATGAATTTTACTTCCAGCGGTTGCGTTGTTCCAAACCTAGCGACAATAATTTTACTTCCACCTGCAACATGCTGTTTGCAATCAGACTACAATTTCCTCCAGACATCTTCATCCATGCCACCGATTAGTTCGATTATCACCAATATCCTTGCTTCTCCATTGGCACGGCTACGATGCTTGATTACATCACAGTCACTTAGAGTTGCCACTGTCCTGTCATCTCTTGCACCACATTGTCTGAAACACATGATCTGAGAGAAGTGGTCACGCACTCTTTCGTGGTTGCAAGCGTGCTCAATTAGGGTGCTCTTCCCTATCCTCCTCGGGCTAACAATGGGCAGGACACCTGGGTTTCCATCGATGGGAACCTCTTCTTGCAACAGGAATTCCATGATTCTTGCCATCTCCATTTGGCGACCGAACATGCCATGGTCCAGAATCAGGTACATGCTGTAGGGCTGGCGGCACTGGCGAGGGCATCCACTCAAGAACACGACGAGCTCACTCGTATCTCTGATGGCGGCCTCTAGGCAGCCAAGAACTTGTCTGAGCTGCTCTTGTTCGCTTGAGCTGCTGCCGTCGCTGCTGAAGCGGATCCGCTATTGTATATTAGCTTCAATTTTTTTTTCTTTTAGATTACAGCTCTAGGCTAGAATATGCCCCATGCATATGCATCTGACAATTCAAAAATACTCATCTAAGTCAGACACACAACCTTAACGTAGCCTTTACGGAAGTCGCCACCACGAAAGACGCGGTCGCTGCCGCCGCTTCTAGGGCCCCTCTCCTTTTTCTTTCACTCGTACGTCTGACGGGGACAAGAAGGGGACCTATTTTTTTCCCACAGTTTTTTTATCTAGTTGCTTAGGGTTTAGTCCAATAAATCTTTCAATAAAATAAGATGATTTCCGGTCTGGATCGTATTTCCTGCGATGACTTCGGTGATTTCTACGACGAGATCGCCGTTGCACCATCGATTTCATCGGCAAGCGGCCAATTTATGACCTTTATCTGCAAGGGGAGGGGTGCTTCTCGGAGCCCCTACGAGGACAGCGACTTCGGGTCATCGATCTCATCGTCGATCGTTGCGGAGAGAAATTCAAGGTCTCGAGGTGATGAATCTGCGGCCTATGTCGTACCCGATGATGCAACTGCTGATATTCTTTCAGCGATTTAGATGTTGGACTGGTTCCGAAGTGTTTGATCTTGCGGCATGTCCGCAATGTTTTCGGATTGGTCGTTGGATTCGGCATAAGGATTGTCCTTTGGCTCTGACGTTTGAGGGAAGCCATTGAGGAAGAAGACGATGAAAAAATCTTGATAGAATATTTGTTTTTATTTCAGATTTTTATATATAATTTGGAGATATATCATGCCAAGATTTAATATAAGTCTCCTTCGAAAAAAAAAAGACACAACCTTTAGGAATCTACCTATATAAATAAATGGGTGACCATTTTCCCCCCCTTTTCGTCGTGCGAATACCAATGGAAATGGAACAAACTAGTAAACGATTTTTCAAGTCAATCTAGATGTAACAAGTCAATCTAGATGTAAGAGAAGAGTAGAAATAGAGGCATGAGGAAGTGCGAATTGTCTTCACTACTCGGTTTTGTACTCCCTCTGTTTAATAGTAGTAATTAATAGGTGCTAAAATTCAGGTGTTCTTATTATATATACTAGTCCAGCAACCCATACTCTAGACAATATATCTAAGTGTAAAGCAAAAACTATGTATTTACAAAACTCAAAACATCTTCTAATTTGAAATGGAGCGAGTACGTTTGACTAATAAATAATTACTTATATTAAATTATATGTTTTCTATTTCTAACATAATAGACATAATATATACTCTATCGTCTATATCTAGTTATCATAAACTTATTAATACTATTTTTTTCAAACAACTAATATACATTTTTTATATATGTATCCATATTTTTCCTTTACATGGAACCTCTATATATTTTAGATATGCAATTACTTTGAAACCTTACCATTAATCATGGTGGATCTTGTTGAATCATGTATCTTATGAAGTCATGAACTAAATTTTGATTTTTTAAATTTTATTCTTATCATCTACTACGGATTTTCTCTCTCGGTTAAGTTGAAACTCTTGTGCTTATTGTATCTTTTATTAGCTCTATTGGAAAACCGAGTTTCCACCAAATAGGACGTGGAGGGACCTTCGCCCAGCTGGGTGCCCTGGGCGACGGTTACAAAGATGGTAAGTGGGCCTAGGCAGAATTAGGGTTTCATAAATATATTCACCAAACCCCTTACACAGAGTTCAAGGCCCCCTTTTATAGTTGACTGTTGGCCACTTTCCTACTTTACATTCTTGCCCTAAGGCAGCTAAGGCACATTTTTGAAATATCCCCTTGCCAATACAAACTGCTAGGGGTAATCTAGGTACTCTCATCCCGAACTGCCTCTGCTTCTTGGGCCACTCTTGTGGGCTTGCAGACGGCCAATGGCACAGCATTGCATCGCCTCTGGGAGCTTCTTCCTTCCCGGCGGAGGTCCTCGTGAGCCTTCTGTGACCTCCGCCCAAGAAACTCTCGCCTGAGTTCCTGTCTTGCTACCTAGGTCATGGCCTTCACTGATACTGTAAGAGGCTCCACCTCGGGCCATCCTGACCGGCCTTCGCTGTGGCCCATTGACCTTCACCGGGCGAAGGTGCAGGAACGAAGGTCTCTGGCTCACCGTCCTGCACATCACTCCAACAATTGGTTAATCGTTAGTCCCTTTTGTTGTGTTGCGCTTAGACATCCATGGCTCATATTCATGTCCCAACAGTTCCCCCCTTGAGGGCATGGTCTAATGTAGGCGGGCCTTGTTCCTCAACTTCATTTCGTGATTGTTGAGCTGTAGAGGCTTATACGCGGGTGGAGGCTTCCCTCCTTTCCCCCTGGGACACGCCATGTCAGACCTATCCCATATGATGTGCTGTCTTCTGATTGGTTGCGACGGCTCTGGAACCGACATGTTGCGGAGCGGATGCGACCGTTGGGCGCGGAAGTTGAAGCGCCGGTTCACTGGCTATATAAGGGGGGTAGGTGAAGGCTCCCCCATCCCCATCTGAGCCATCGCTTTCAGTTGCCTTTGCTTTCTAGGTTTTTCCTTTTCCCTTAGCCTTCGCTTAGTTGGCGCCTGCCTTCGCTTCCTTCTGTGGTTCCTAAGTCTTGGAAGTGGCTTCACCTGTTAGTCCTCCTCCGCGCAGGGCTACTTTCTTTGGTCCATATCGCCATCTTCTTGGCGTTAGAGCAAGTGGATGGTCTGCACATTTTGAGGAGTGCATGGTTGCCAGTGCGGAGGTGTAGGGGCTTGAGGAAGATCTTTCTAGTGTTGAGGCCTCCGTCACTGACTTGATAACGGTCGAGGAGGCAGGAGACATGGCTGGCTCATCTAGGACATGGGATTTTGGGCCTTCACTCATGATGAAGGACATGATCGAGGAGTTGCGAAGATTGGGCTGCTTCGGTGAGGCTAAGGTGAAGCCTCCGCAAGGAGAGACGATTCCTAAACCACAAGCTGCTGATGTTGTGGTCTTCAAGGACTTTTTCCTTTGCGGCCTTCTCTTTCCAGTGGCCTGCTTCCTTTGTCAAGTCCTAGAAGCGTTCGAGGTACAACTGCATCATCTCACTCCCAATGGTATCATTCCTTTGAGTAAGTTCTGTTGGGCCTGCTAGTCTTATGGTGCGAAGCCCAATGTTGGTACCTTCTGTGAGTACTATGAGCACCAGCGTCAGCCTAAGCGGGTGGGCGAAGGCTAGTTGATAGCCCAGTGTGGGAGCTACGCTTTTATGCCCAAGAGGAATCAGAAAGGGGAGAAGTTGGAAATTTCTTTTGCTCAGAAGAATAAGTGGAATAAAGACTGGATGCAGTATTGGTTCTATGTCAGGACCGACGGCAAGACTTCTACGGATAGCAAAGGGAAAAACACACCCGTTATCCATTGGCTTCTGTTATGAGTCCGATGAAGCCTTCGACCCATGGGACTCCTAGGCTGGGGACTGCTGAGGGGCGTGAAGCCTACGATAAGGCTTTTGTCTTAGCCTGCCGTTATTCCAGAGGCCGAGATCTGGTGGAGGAAATGGTGGCGGCCAACTACTGGCCGCTTGGCAGGAATAGACCTACCATGACTATTGCGATGGTCAACCTTCCTGTCTTTGGCGAAGGAGTCGGGGTTCCCTTTCCTCGGTTCGGTTTTCAGCCTAAGGAGGATAGGTCTGCTAAAAAGGTCATGAAGTCTATAGAGGCGGGGGCTCGAGAAATACTTAGCGAGATGTCTGATAAGGAGTACTTGGCATGCAGGGCCATCGCTAGTATAATGCCCCATCTCAATGTTGTCTTTGAGGAGCTCAGGATCCACCATGAGGAGCATGATGCCCCTATGAAGGTGCATAAGTCGCTGGAGGATAAGGCTAAGAAGGCTGCCGCTAAGAACGCGACTGCTATGGCTGAGGTGAAGAAGAGAAAGAGGATTGGCACACCTAAGGTCATTAGTAAGAAATAGAAGACCGTGGCTGCTTCTACTGTTGCCTCTATCACCGCCTCTGCTTGCTGCCTCTGCTAACGCTAATGAGGAGGTCGTGGAGAGCATTGGTAGAGGCTCGGCCTTTGTCGACGCCAGGATGGAGGGTTAGCGCTCTGCTGCCTCTGCTGATTTTGGCGATGACAACTTTGTTGAGTCTGTTCTCCATGGAATGGGTGGCGGTCCTACTACTGAGCCCTCCGCTGTGGTGCCCATGCCTGGCATTTTGGGTGACAAATCGTCCGACACTAAGGGCGAAGGCATTGGTGGTGGTAACGCCCCCCCACCAAAAGATGCGGAGGCCGATAGTGTGGACCACCGCTGTCCTGTGGTTGCTCCGACCGTGGAGGTGTCCGAGGACGAGGCGGAGACATGCTCTCCTGCTGCTCATTTCTAGAGTGTGGCATTTCAGGCCGCAGTGCGCCATACCGAGGATGCTGGTGCTTGTTGGTATTTCTTAGCGTAAGCGAAAGAATCCGCAAGCGCACCAATATACCATCGTAGCACTTCACGCGGAAGTATTCAGGGTATCGTATTTTCCCAAAGGAACGAATGTGTAAAGCCTCTTAGCAAGTTCGCCCAAGATAACAAGAAGAAGGATAGCTCAGGTAGTGAGGTTTTTCTAAGGATAGAGATCCTAAGTTAAGATAACTTTGCCACTACAGACTTGCTTCGGGCACCGGAGCACACCTGGTCTACCAGATGATCCCGGCCTACAGCTCTACGCTTAACCCAAATGTGGGGGATTACAAGGGACGAACAGTGCTATCACCATCTACCGCCTACCCCTCAACCATGGGGAACAAGGCAAACGAAGGTAGCCTCAAGCCTAGACACCAACAAGCACCGCCAACAAGCTCCCCCACACTTTGTTGAAATGTTGGTGGTAGAAATGTGAGTTAAGCACCACCAACAAGCTCCCCCACACTTAGTCCTTTGCTCGTCCTCGAGTAAAGTTCTGAGGACTAAGCGGGTTCATCTCCTTGATTTGAAAATCTGCATACAGATTATTCCAAGCTTCACCTGAACCTATGAACTTCCAAGTGTCTACCAAAATATCTTGGGTAATTGAAAAATGGAATAGCTTGGATTCAAATCTTCTTACTCTATCCTTGCTTAGAAACTTGGGTTTTTGTATAATTTTGAAAACATAAAGATAACTTTTGTTCCTTGAATGATTCTCTCAAGTCACTCAATTTTGTAAGTGGTTCCTCACCAAGGCATTTTTTTTTAAAAGTTTACCTTCTTCACTTTGATCATCCTACTTTTAAATGCTTATATGGAGCTTGGGTAGTGATGAAAAAGTTGAGGCACACTTACCTTGCATATGTTGTAAAGTCAAATCCCGGACCGCACCGGAGAGAAGCGTCATACTCTTAGATCAAAACAGTGCAGGTGTGTAGAATTTTTGGTGGAATTATACTCCTCTATTTGATATGATCTCTTTCTCTAGCTTTTATTTTGAGACATGGCTATCTTATTTTCTCTATGAGCCTTCATGTGCCCTTCATTTTTTTGTACTCTTGGGACCTTCATTGTGTCCCTATATTTTTTTATACTTTGGGACCTTCATGTGTCCCTTTTTTCAATATTTTTTTTCATAGCCTTGCTGTCTCTTTCTAGAAATATGCTAGAGAGATCATATTTTAGAGCATGGAGTATTTATTTTGGTGGTGATGAAAAACATGTTTTAGCGTATTCCCAGTGTAGGAATAGCTGTTTATTTGTGGTGTGTACGTGAGTTTTGATCTTGGGAGCATGAAACATCTCTCAACAGGGTCTCAAAACTTGACCAAACTCAACACAAAATAAGAGGCATATATGGAAGGTTTTTGTCATGTAAGATCATGTATGGCCTTGGTAGGTATTTGAATGTCATTCAAGGAACATGCTATTTGAATTTTATTTTGTAAATAAATCCCAAGTACTTTGCAAGAACGAGCAAGTGTCATGTTATCCCACTATATCTCATTCGTCAATTACTTAGATAAAATGGGGTCCCTACGATAAGTGTTCACAAGTTTTTAGGAAAATTAGCAAGGAATAAAAAGTATGCAAACTTTTTAATCATAGGAAGACATGGAGATGGAGCATTTCTTTTTAGTTCATCATTTTTCTTTTTAGTTTTAAATATTTTTATTAAACATGGAGAGAGAGAGAGAGAGAGTGAGAGTTGCACAAACCGAGTTTTGAAATTGGCCATCTTTTGTGCAACTGAGTCGGAGATGAGTTGTGGTACTCCCCCACACTTACTTTCTTAACTGTTTTTATTTTGATACAAAAGAAAACATGAAAACAAGTGCAACAAATATCTCTACTAATAAAATCTTTATTCAGTTTGAGATGTACTTATTTTGAGTTAGGGAATTTGTTAAAAGTGATCAATTTTATTACATCTATTTTTTCTTTGGGATTATATAAAGGCTCCAAGAAAACTTTTAATCATTGACCATTTACCTTAAAAGCATTACCTTCATCGTCTTGAATTGTGATAGCACCATGTGATGACGTGTTGACGACGGTATATGGTCCTTTCCACTTACTCCAAAGTTTTCCTTCACCGAAGAGATTGACTTTGGAGTTGAATAGAAGAACTTTGTCTCCTTCCTTGAATTCTTTTTGCTTGATTCGGTGATCATGCCATCTTTTAGTTCTTTCTTTGTAAAGCTTGGCACTATGGTAAGCCTTCTCCGTCCATTCTTCTAGCTTGGCAATTTGCTTTTGTCGATTTCTGCTGGCTAGTTTTATGTCCATGTTCTAGCTCTTTATTGTCCAGTGAGCTCTATGTTCTAGCTCGACTGGTAAGTGTCAACTTTTTCCATAAATGAGCTGGTATGGTGACATGCCAATGGGGGTTTTGTAAACTATCCTATATGCCCAAAGTGCATTAGGCAGCTTGTCCTTCTAGCCTTTCCCCATCTCATTGACTGTTTTCTGCGGGTTGTTTTTTATCTGTTTGTTCGATGTCTTTGCCTGACCGCTTGTCTAAGGATGATACTATGTGGCTATGTTGTGCCTTGATCCAAGCTCCTTCAGGAAGTTTTAGAAGGTCTTATCAATGAAGTGAGACCCTCCGTCACTTATGACCATCTTGGGTGTTCTGAAGCGAGGAAAGATCACTTCATGGAACATCCTTCGGGCATGCTTGACATCAACAGCTCTGCATGGTAAGGCCTCCACCCATTTGGATACATAGTCAATGGCTACTAGGATGTACTCGCTGTCATGGGATTTTGGGAATGGTCCCATGAAGTCAATGCCCTAAACATCAAATATCTCTATTTGAAGGTTGTAGTGTAGGGGCATTGCATTGCGAGCGGTGATGCTCCCATGCAGCTAGCATTTTTGACACCTTTGGATGAATTCTTTGGTGTCTTTGTACATCATAGGCTACAAGAACCCGCACTACTAGATCTTGGCTTGTGTGCGGAATACTCCGTAATGGCCTCCGTACGGTGCTGCATGGCATTTTTGTTTTATTTCAAGGTCAAATTCTTGGAGTAGAAGTACCCATCTTATTAATCTAGGTTTAACGTCTTTCTTAGTGAGCAAGTATTTTAATGTAGCATGATCAGTGTAAACGATAACTTTGTTCCTACTAAGGAAGTCCTAAACTTATCTATAGCAAAAACAACAGCTAGCAGCTCTTTTTCGGTGGTGGCATTGTTGAGTTGTGCTCCAGCTAGTGTTTTGCTTGCGTAAGCGATCGCGTGATGCTTCTTATCTTTGGTTTGGCCAAGGACCGCACCAATAGAATAGTCACTAGCATCACACATGATCTCGAATGGCAGAAACCAATCGAGAGGTTGGATGATTGGCACTGAGATGAGTGCTTTCTTGAGGGTATGGAAAGCATTTAAGCACTCATCGGTGAACTCAAAAGGCGCATCCTTAGCTAATAGGTTCATAAGGGGTCTAGAGATGTGCGAGAAGTCTTTGATATAATGTCTGTAGAACCCTGCATGACCTAGGAAGCTACAGATTCCTTTTACGTTCATAGGGGGTGGTAGTCGCTTGATAACCTCAATCTTGGCCTTGTCTACCTCAGTCCCCCTTTTGGACACAAGGTGTCCAAGGATGATGTCTTCTCAGACCATGAAGTGGCACTTTTCCTAGTTAAGTACTAGGTCCTTCTCTTGGCATCGTTGTAAAACTTTGTCCAAATTCTCAAGACAATGATTAAAAGTTTTTCCATAGACCAAAAAAATCATCCATGAAAACTTCCATGATATCTTCAATCATGTCTGAGAAAATAGACATCATGCATCATTGGAATGATGCGGGTGCATTGCACAACCCGAAAGACATTCGTCTGTATGCATACATTCCATACGGGTAGGTAAAAGTCATCTTGCTTTGATCATCGGGGTGGATGGGAATCTGATGATACCCTGAATACCCATCAAGGAAATAGAAGAAAGAATACTTCACCAACCGCTCTAACATTTCATCAATGAAGGGCAGTGGGAAGTGGTCTTTCTTTGTAGCCGAGTTGAGCTTTTGGTAATCGATACACATTCTCCACCACATGATGGTTCATTGTGGAATCAATTCGTTTTTACTATTTTCAACGACCATCATTCCTCCTTTCTTAGGTACCACCTGGACAGGACTAACCCAATCACTATGTGGTACAGGATAAATAATTGAAAGCTCTAGTTTGGTTTTGGTGAATTGATGAAACCCTAAGTGCTAACCTAGTTTATCAAGTGATCATGAGATAGGTAGCACACTCCAAGTAGTGAAGCAAATGAAGATCATAGCATGATGAAGATGATGGCATGGTGATGATCAAGTGCTTGGACTTGGAAAGAAGAAAGAGAAAAACAAAAAGCTCAAGGCAAAGGTATAAACCATATGAGCTATTTTGTTTTGGTGATCAAGACACTTAGAGAGTATGATCACATTTAGGTTTGATAGTCGTACTATTAAGAGGGGTGAAACTTGTATCGGAATGCGGTTATCAAAGTGCCACTAGATGCTCTAACTCAATACATATGCATTTAGGATCAAGTGGAATGCTAACACCCTTGAAAATGTTTGTGAAAATATGCTAACACATGTGCACAAGGTGATACACTTGGTGGTTGGCACATTTGAGCAATGGTGAAGAAGATAGAAGTGAAAAGGAGTAAGTGTTGCTGGTTATACAGTGATCGGACGCTGGCCTCTGGGGGACCGGCGCGTTCGGTCATGTGTAGCAGTGAAGATGCCAGTGTCGGTTACTGGCCGGATGCTGGGTCACTCAGCGACCGGACGCTGGAAGGCTATGTCCGGTCATGTTGTCGGGCAGCGCATCGTTCTGTCACTAAGTGACCGGATGCTGGCAGAGTCTGGTCAAGCATGACCGGACGCGTCTGGTAGAAGAAAGTCGCTTCTAGAACCTTACTGGAAATGACCGAACGCTGGAGGCTTAGCGTCCGGTCAGTTATAGCGCAGCGTCTGGTCAACTCAAGTGACCATTGAGATCGGGACACATGGCTATCGTCAGGCGACCGGACACTGAGGTCCAACATCTGGTCAACATGACCATAGCGTCCGGTCAGCCTGCGTTGTGCCTAGTGAGGGGGTACAATGGCTCTATTTCATGGGGGCTTCTATTTATGCCCCATGGCTGGTTCAAGCTCACTCTCTTGGCCATTTGCATTGACATAGCAACCTTGTGAGCTTAGTGTGGCAGAACCTCCTAAGTTATAGGGCCCACATGCACCTGTCACTGTCCGATGACCTTTGACATCTATGCATGTGTTTCCATGAACTTAAAAAGACTATCGGGTGTCCTCGGGGAACCCCGAATCATCCACGATTTCTGAGCAGGATCACGTTACAGAGTCATTGCAGTATTACAACATTTATTCAAATATCAAAACCAGAGTAAAAACAGCGGAAGTCTTACGATAACATAGTTTACAAACCAGTTGATTCAAACCTTACAAACTAAGTTCGATAATTATTACAAACCATAGTAGTAGTGGAGTGGCATAATTAATATATACATAACACACAAAATAAACATCCTGCCCAAGGATCACACATTTACTTCTCATTGTCAGAACGAACGATAGTCATGCAGCACGATCCAAAATAGATCTGCTCATGAGGCTCACCTGCAACAAGGGGTCAACGAACCCTGAGTACAAAAGTACTCAACAAGACTTATCCAAAATATTGACTGATAAACTTAGGAATGCAGGCTTAGGGATTCAAGGTATAGCTTTAACAATGATCAAAGTTCTTTTGCATAAAAGCTCTTTTAGCAACATTCTTTATAAAGAAAACTTCTTAAGAATTGTATACAAAGCTAACACGATCCGCACTGAGATCATGAAACTTCATATCCAACACCTTCACAAACCTTATTCAAGTTCCGGTTATTAATTCTACGATGATGAATAGTGAGTTGAGTCTCCATAATCGAGGAGCAACGATGATTTGAACCGATTAAACAACCTAGCTGGGGATTCCAGACCACACGACATATGCAGGTCCCCGACCTACATATACCAACCTACCCTCGGATCCTCTAAAACAAGAATGGGTCCGCGTCACCCGAGAATACAGTTTTTCACCAATCCAGCCCATTGCCACGTGGGTACACGCTATTCCCGCCATCTCTCCACTCCCAGTGCGCGAGTAGCCATTCTCGTAATAGAATGGCCAAGTTTAGGCTTACTGAGTATGTGGTTAGTACTACAAATTCTCACCTCATGCAATTCAACAACGGACGTGCCTTAATCGACATAGGCGGAAAGATCCCGCTCACAAGACCTCCATGTCTTGTGGCTCACACTCACCGAGTCCGCCCGGTCTAGATTTATTACTCCACATTCCCATATTACATGCTAACATAGTTAACCAATGTTCCGTTTAAAACTTGCAGGTGGCAGGTAGTCACCCGACTTTCATCGTTCTACGCATAGCTAAGCAAAACTAGGCATATACGAGTTTAAAACTGGTAATATGGTAAATATGGAATAACAAGGGTGGTAATGCATCAATTAGGCTCTTATTTAATTCCTAATCACTTAATGCAGTAATGGAAAGCAAAAGCAAAATTAATTTATAAAACACAAGGTAGGGTTGTATGCATCCGAGGCTTGCCTTCGTTGACGGAAAAGTCCGGTTCCTACGACGTTTCACAAGTATTCGATCCGACCTCAATAGACGGATTAACTTCCTCAATGACTTGATTAATTACCACGTGTTCACCTTCGTTCACTACACGTAGTAACAATGCCATGTTTAACATGATGCGAAATACGAAACATGATGCTCGATGATGGATGCAAAAATTAAGAATTTGAATACAACTTTCCTTCGCGGTACAGTTGCAAGTCAAACAAACTAAATCTTTTTCATAACACATACATCAATTACCAAGGATCATTATCAACTAATGACCCAAGGTCATCACTCAATCCAAAATTTCAAACAAAACCTAAATCATCAAAGGTTACTATTTGCTTTTATGAATTAATTATTTAATTCAAAATTATGAAATAAATCAACTTATTCTAATTGAGCTCAAAATTTTAGTAAGTGTTCATTACAAGATAACTAAGTGGCAAAACAAATTTCATAATTTTTGGACAATTAAATAAGCCTAGAAAAATCATGGAAATCCATTTATTAATAAATTGAGCAATTTTTATCACATTCAAAAATTGCTGAAAAACAATATTTCATATTTTTATTAAATACTACACATCACAGAGAAGTCACACAAAAATTTTCATAATTTTTGGAGCTGTAATAAATCTACACAAAAATAACAATTTACACCACTATTCATTCAAATATGAAAATAGAAAAAAATCCATTTGAACGTTGAGTCACTGACAACCCAACCCCACCTGTCATCCCTAACCTTGCACGCTGACCACGACGGTGACGGCGCTGACCAGCGATTTCTCGCCGACGGTGAGTCCAACGATGACGGCAAGAGTACTAACATGATCACTACGTTACAGCGCATCGATCTATGGCACTAACGCGACCAATTACGGACCGAACCGAGCACTATGCCAACCATGGCGGACGCGGTGGCACGGCAGCGCTACGCCGGCGGCTATAGGCCGGTAGCGGTTAAGCTAAAGGTCGAGGAAGCACCAGCAGCTTACCCTGAACACAACTGAGTAGAGCACAAGGTCGGAGGAGCAACAGAGAGGTGGGTCGACGTTCCGAGCAAGCACGGCAGAGCTAATCGTCGTCGGTGATGGTGTACCGGCGACTGCAGTGGTCAAAATGAGCAACTAGCTATGGATTAAGTACTACAGCATCGAGACGAAACAGAATCAGCCAAAACCAGGGACGAAGATGCACCGTGGAGCTCTGGCCGCGGCGAATCATGCTCGGCGGAGGAGTTGCCGGCCGCGAGGAAGAAGACGATGCAACTCGAGTTCCCGACAAAGACAAGCTGAATTGGTGGGTCGGCTAGATGCGCAAGGATATGGCGGAGCTGGAACTAGGCTTAGCAGCGACGGTGGAGCACAGCAACGACGGCGCGGGCTCACCGGAGATGAGCAAGGCGATGGAAAAAACAGAGCAAGAAGAAAAGGCAAAGACGACGGCGACTCAGGCTATAAAGGAGGCCAAGAAGCTTGAGGAAGCTGCACTGTGGCTTTCACCGCGCCAGCACAACGCCAAAACGGCCACGACCATGCCTGGAACGCCGAAGAAGGAAACGTCGGCAATGTAGCTTCGGCGGTGGACACTGTTCACAGAAATTACAGATTCACTATTTGCCAAATTTCACAAATTACTCTCAAATTTTCATAACAACTCAAAAATCTCTAAAAACAAAAGTTGTTCAAAATCAAAAGTTCTACAACTTTGCTTTTATAACCATCTCCTAATTCGGTCTAGATTTTGAAATGAACTTTTAAATTCAAATAGGGGATATTTAACGAATTACGCCTTTTGAATTACTCCAAATTTTTCTAAACAACTTGAAAAACTCCAAAAATAAACTTTGTATAACTTGTCAAGCTCTACACTTTTGCTTTTGGGCCCAACCCCAAAATATGCTTAGATTTTGAATGGATTTTCGGGGTAGGATTTAAATGCTGAAACGCGGGGTTTTCTCGAAAAATTCAAAACCCAAACAAACTTTGAACTTGAGTCAAACAATACAATTCAACACTCATTACACAAATGTAAATTTGTTTTAGTGTATGCATCTCAAAGTTTTCACCAAATGCCAAATGCTTTGCAATGCATATGACGACATGTCAGATTTTAATATTTAAACACCCGAGGTGTTACAATCCTTCCCCCTAAAAGAAATCTCACCCCGAGATTCAAAGCCATAGAGTAAGTAATGGAAAAGGAAATGTGTCGCGAGAACACATACAAAATCTGTCCATAAAACAGCTGAGGTTCCTTTTACAAAACACAACCTAACTCAACTAACATTACTCTATTTTATATTGACGCTAGAAACTCTAGAAACTTTTCTAACAAGTAATATTCTGATTCCCAAGTAGCTTCCTCTTCTGAATGTTGATTCCATTGTATTTTATAGAACTTGATTGTCCATCTTCGAGTAACATGATCTTTCTAATCTAACACTCGGATAGGATATTCGGAATAAGTTAAATCCGGTTCTAGTTCCACTCCTTCAACTTCAACATTCTGTTCAGGCACTCAGAGACACTTCTTCAGTTGGGAAACGTGGAACACATCATGCACAGCTGCAAGATGTTCAGGTAACTTCAAGCGATATGCCACTTTTCCATACATTTCCAAAATTTGATATGGTCCAATATATCGAGGTGCCAACTTTCCTTTAACACCAAAACAGGTAACTCTCTTCATTGGTGATACTTTCAGATATACAAAATCTCCTTTGGTAAATACCAATGGTCTCCACCTTCTATCCACATAACTCTTTTGGCAGGACTGAGCTATCTTCAGATTATTCTATATTTGCCTAACCTTGTCTTCTGTTTCTTTCACAAGGTCAACCCCAAAGAATCTTCTTTCTCCAGGCTCAGACCAACTCAATGATGTTCTGCATCTACGACCATAGAGTGCTTCAAATGGAGCCATTCTAATGCTTTCTTGATAACTATTGTTGTATGAGAACTCAGCCAAAGGTAAGCATTCGTCCCACTTAGTGGAATAGTTAAGGACACAACACCTTAACATATCTTCAAGTATTTGATTAACTCTTTCAGTCTGTCCATCAGTCTACGGATGATAAGCTGTACTGTATAGAAGTTTAGTACCCAATGAAGAATGCAATTGTTTCCAAAAGTTGGAGACAAACTATGTACCCCTATCTGACACAATGGTCTTGGGGTACTCCATGGAGACTCATGATTCTTGCTAAGTACATTTTGGCATATTGGATCGTAGGATATATTGTCTTGACTGGAAGAAAATGCGCTGACTTTGTGAGTCGATCTACAATAACCCATACTGAGTCAAATCCCTTTGATGTCTTAGGTAGACCAACAATAAAGTCCATACTTATGTCCTCCTACTTCCAAGATGGAATAGGTAATGGTTGTAACTCACCAGCAGACCTCAAATGTATAGCTTTCACCTTTTGACAAGTATCACACCTTGCTATATATCTAGCAATTTCTATTTTCATTTTAGTCCACCAGAATCTTTGCTTCAAGTCATGGTACATTTTGTTACTTCTCGGATGGATTGATAACCTAGTAGCATGTGCCTCATCTAGAATTGACTGCCGCAACTCAGGAACTTTTGGTACCACCAGGCGATCCTTAAACCACAACACATCTTCATTGTCAATTCTAAAGCATTCCGCTTTTCCATTCTTGACTCTTTCTTTGATATGGGCTATACCCTTATTTTCCTTCTGAGCAGCAATAACTTGATCTCAAATAGTGGCTTCAACAATTATGTTGGTCAAACTTCCTTGTTGAATTACTTCTACATTCAACTTTTCCATTTCTTGACATAAATTCAAACCCATTGTTCTCACTGTTAGACAATTGCAATAACTTTTGCGACTGAGGGCATCTGCAACTACATTTGCTTTACTAGGGTGATAATGTACTTCCAAATCATAATCCTTAATCAGTTCTAACCATCTTCTTTGTCACATGTTCAATTCTAACTGAGTAAAAATATACTTTAGGCTCTTGTGGTCTATATACATATGGCACGTATTACCAAGCAGGTAATGCCGCCAAATCTTTAGAGCATGAACCACAGCTGCTAACTCCAAGTCATGGGTCGGATAGTGTTCTTCATGCTGCTTAAGTTGCTAGGATGCATAGGCAATGACTCGGCCTTCTTGCATCAACACACATCCAATACCAATACCTGAAGCATCACAATAAACATCAAACGGCTTCTCGATGTTAGGTTGGGCTAACACTGGTGCAGTAGTCAACAGTCACTTCAAGGTTTGGAAAGCCTCCTCACAATCTGATGACCAGACAAACTTAACTTGGTTCTTTAACAATTCAGTTATGGACTTTGATATTTTTGAGAAATCTGGAATAAACCGATGGTAATACCCCGCCAATCCTAGAAAACTCTGAACTTGATGAACTGTGGCTGGTGGTTTCCAATCAAGCACATCTTTCACTTTGCTGGGATCAACTGCAACTCCTTCGGCTAACAAGACATGTCCAAGAAATTGCACTTCCTTAAGCCAAAAATCACACTTGCTGAACTTGGCATATAGTTGATGTTCTCTCAAGCGGGTCAGAACAATTCTGAGATGTTCCGCATGTTCTTTCTTATTCTTGGAATATACTAAAATGTCATCAATAAACACCACTACAAACTTGTCTAGCTCAGGCATGAATACTGAGTTCATTAGATACATGAAATGAGCTAGAGCATTTGTCAAACCAAAAGACATTACCAAGTATTCATATAATCCATATCTTGTGGTAAATGTTGTTTTGGGAATATCTTCAGGCTTTATCTTGATTTGGTGATATCCTGATCTCAAATCTATCTTGGAGAAAACTTTGGCTCCAGCCAATTGATCAAAAAGCAAATCTATCCGAGGTAGTGGATACTTATTCTTGATGATCACTTCATTCAATGGACGATAGTCAACACATAACCTCAGGGTCTCATCTTTCTTTTTCACAAAAATTACCGGACATCCCCAAGGTGAGGAACTAGGTTGGATAAACCCTTTCTCAATCAATTCTTGTAACTGAGTCTTCAACTCGGCCAATTCCTTAGGTGGCATCCTATAAGCTCTCCGAGAAATCAGAGCTGTTCCAGGTTGTAACTCTATGTTAAACTGTACATCCCTATCAGGTGGTAGACCAGGTAAATCTTTAGGAAACACATCTGGAAATTCACACACTACCGGAATATCTCTAATCTCTTTGACAGCAGTTGCACAAATCTTGCCCACTGATCTTCTTAGGGTTGGAAGTTGGATGAGAGTTGAGAATTACTATCAGGCAAACTTACCCTTAATATCCTATTCAATGCATCTATAACAGCCTTATGCTGATACATCCAATTCATTCCCAAGATTACATCTATATCCTAATCCTTAAGGATAATCATGGTAGTGGGAAAAATATGCCCACCCAGGTTTACGGGTTCCTGGTATACCATTTCCTTAGTACATAGACGTCCCCCGGGTGACTATATAAAGAAACTTTCCTTTGTTGCCCCAATTGAAATTTCATACTTCATGACAAATGTTCTATTGATGAATGAATGCGATGCGCCAGAATCAAAAAGTATAACTGCAGGGTGATTGGCAACAGGAAACATACCCATCATCACCGGCTCTCCTTCCGGAATTTCTCCAGCTTGAATATAGAACACCCGTCCTGTTTTCCTCTCATCTTTGCCCTTCTGAACATTCTGATTGGGGTTCTTGTTTGGTGCCTGACCCTGTTGTTGATTGGCAGGGGCCTTCTAATAATTTTGATTAGCCTGCCTAGGATATGGATATTCCCTGGAGAAATGACCAGTTCTTCCACAATTGTAACACAGATAGTTGTGACCCTGGGATGTTGGAGCATTGCCACCAGGAGCATTGGTCGACTGTGAATTCGGATAGGTTATAGCAGGATGGACATTTGACTGTTGCCCAGCTTGGAACTGCGGTGGACGATAAGGAGGACGATTATGATGTACTGGATGATAAATCACCCTCTGCCTCTTCTGATTTCCCCCAAAAGATCCAGACGGCACACTCTTTTTCTTTTTGAGCTCCTTATGCTACCGATATTTTGACTCTGAGGTAATTGCAATATTTACGGCCTCATGGTAAGTGACATTGGTGCAAGTGGTCATCATAGTCTGCAACTTGGTATTCAGGCCTCTCATAAACCACCTCTTCTTCTTGGCATCAGTATTGACATGGTCGGATGCATATTAGGACAGATGATTAAATCTTCCCACATACTGCATCACGGTTTGATCTCCTTGCTTCAAAGCAAGGAATTCATCTAGCTTCATAGCCATCACTCCTTCAAGGATATAATGGGCTCTGAAGGCAGCATGGAACTCAGCCCAAGTTATTGGAATGCCAGCTGGTTGCATAGCCACTAAGTTTGCCCACCAAGCACTTGCTGCTCCTCTAAGTTGCTGGGCGGCAAACGTAGGTTTTTGATACTCCGTGCATGGAATAAGGTCAAATTTCTGCTCCATGGTTCAAAGCCAGTCATCAGCCTCCAATGGTTCATCTACCTTGGTGAACACCGATGGTCTTGTGTCTGTGAAATCAACATATGTAGCCTCTTGTCTGTTATGGTGGCGTCCACGGTTTTCGTACATCTGATTCTGATTACTTTGAGCCATCTCATGAAGCAAACGAGAATTTTCAGCCGTCACATTGACAAGTGCGGTTATAGCATTAGCTAAATTTGTTGGAACTGGTGGCGGATCTAGAATACCGTCCTCATCTTGTGAAGTTCCTGGAATAAACGAACCCCGCGTACGACGCATCTGCTCATAACAAACCAAACTTTATTCACATGTCTTTATTGAATTATACCAAAGCTTGCTCTAGACACATTACATAGAGTTTACTAATGTACAAACAAACCCACGAGTATGAAAACAGAACTACATAACTTAACTAGAGCTACTATTATACAACTCTACTCTTTTCCTTAATTTCCTCAAACTTCAGGCTCGGTATCCATTCTGGAATTATTACCGCCTTCATCATCACTTTCATTGATCATTACTAATTCTTCAGGATCTTCTTCTTCTTCCTCTCCCGATTCATCATTATCGGCAAGGATGACACCAGGGTCCATGGCATCAGCTTGAGGCTCATGATTCGGATTTAGTAGATTGCTAAGCCTATGAACTTCCTCATGTAGATAGGTATTATGTTCTTCTAAATCTTCTACATAGAATTCTAGCTCATGAGTTCTAGCTCTAGCTACATTTTCCCTCTGCCAAGCTTCATTTCTTCCCTCCACCGTACGAACCAACATACGTTCGCAGTTCCTATGCGCGGTGGTGAGATGCCTCAATTGACCCTATAATTCTCCTATTTGTATAACATCCAAAGCCCTATCTCTAGTAGATTGTGCTAACTCTATAGAAACCCTCAGTATCTCTGCCTGGGATCAGGCCTAGTACTGCTACTGCTAGCACCATCATTTCTAGGGGCAAGTTGGTGATGAGGAACTCCTTTGGGTCCGGTGGACTTATGGGGCGTCATCTTGGCACGAGCCATACTGTAGGAAGCCAATTAATCCAAGTAAGACCATTTGATCAAAGTCTAACAAGTAGTTAAGGTGGATTACATTCCTCAAACCAGACTCACTACTCAACTCCAGACTAAGAGGTGAAGGAAGTAACGAGTGAATTAATCATGATGCATGAATCGTTCTTACGAACAAAAACATCAAAGTTTATAATACATATAAACAACATTTATTTTTATATAGGGCATAGTAATATTACTACTCCACCACACAAAACCTTTTTAATCAAATATGGAATGATGAGAAAGAAATAAGATAAGTCAGAAGCAATTTGGACCAAATTATCAAGTTAGATTTAGTCATCCCAAATCATTTTGAAGTTTTTGTAAAACAATACAACAAAAACCTTGTAACGATCGCTCTGATACCATTCTGTGGCAGAACCTCCTAAGTTATAGGGCCCACATGCACCTATCACTGTCCGACGACCTTTGACATCTATGCATGTGTTTCCATGAACTTAAAAAGACTGTCGGGTGTCCTCGGGGAACCCTGAATCATCCACGATTTCTGAGCAGGATCACGTTACAGAGTCATTGCAGTATTACAACATTTATTCAAATATCAAAACTAGAGTAAAAACAGCAGAAGTCTTACGATAACATAGTTTACAAACCAGTTGATTCAAACCTTACAAACTAAGTTCGATAATTATTACAAACCATAGTAGTAGTGGAGTGGCATAATTAATATATACATAACACACAAAATAAACATCCTACCCAAGGATCACACATTTACTTCTCATCGTCAGAATAAACGATAGTCATGCAGCATGATCCAAAACAGATCTGCTCATGAGGCTCACCTGCAACAAGGGGTCAACGAACCCAGAGTACAAAAGTACTCAACAAGACTTATCCGAAATATTGACTGATAAACTTAGGAATACAGGCTCAGGGATTCAAGGTATAGCTTTAACAGTGATCAAAGTTCTTTTGCATAAAAGCTCTTTTAGCAACATTCTTTAGAAAGAAAACTTCTTAAGAATTGTATACAAAGCTGACATGATCCGCACTGAGATCATGAAACTTCATATCCAACACCTTCACAAACCTTATTCAAGTTCCGGTTATTAATTCTACGATGATGAATAGTGAGTTAAGTCTCCATAATCGAGGAGCAACGACGATTCGAACCGATTAAACAACCCAGCTAGGGATTCCAGACCACACGACATATGCAGGTCCCCGACCTACATATACCAACCTACCCTCGGATCCTCTAAAACAAGAACGGGTCCGCGCCACCCGAGAATACAGTACTCCACCAATCCAGCCCATTGCCACGTGGGTACACGCTATTCCTGCCATCTCTCCACTCCCAGTGCGCGAGTAGCCATTCTTGTAATAGAATGGCCAAGTTCAGGCTTACCGGAGTATGTGGTTAGTACTACAAATTCTCACCTCATGCAATTCAACAATGGACGTGCCTTAATCGACACAGGCGGAAAGATCCCGCTCACAAGACCTCCATGTCTTGTGGCTCACAATCACCGAGTCCACCCGGTCTAGATTTATTACTCCACATTCCCATATCACATGCTAACATAGTTAACCAATGTTCCAATTAAAACTTGCAGGTGGCAGGTAGTCACCCGACTTTTATCGTTCTATGCATAGCTAAGCAAAACTAGGCATATATGAGTTTAAAACTGGTAATATGGTAAATATGGAATAACAAGGGTGGTAATGCATCAATTAGGCTCTTACTTAATTCCTAATCACTTAATGCAGTAACAGAAAGCAAAAGCGAAATTAATTTGTAAAACACAAGGTAGGGTTGTATGCATCCGGGGCTTGCCTTCGTTGACGGAAAAGTCCAGTTCCTGCGACGTTTCACAAGTATTCGATCCGACCTCAACAGACGGATTAACTTCCTCAACGACTTGATTAATTACCATGTGTTCACCTTCATTCACTACACATAGTAACAATGCCATGTTTAACATGATGCGAAATACGAAACATGATGCTCGATGATGGATGCAAAAATTAAGAATTTGAATACAACTTTCCTTCGCGGTACAGTTGCAAGTCAAACAAACTAAATCTTTTTCATAACACATACATCAATTACCAAGGATCATTATCAACTAATGACCCAAGGTCATCACTCAATCCAAAATTTCAAACAAAACCTAAATCATCAAAGGTTACTATTTGCTTTTATGAATTAATTATTTAATTCAAAATTATGAAATAAATCAACTTATTCTAATTGAGCTCAAAATTTTAGTAAGTGTTCATTACATGATAACTAAGTGGCAAAACAAATTTCGTAATTTTTGGACAATTAAATAAGCCTAGAAAAATCATGGAAATCAATTTATTAATAAATTGAGCAATTTTTATCACATTCAAAAAGTGCTGAAAAACAATATTTCATATTTTTGTTAAATACTATACATCACAGAGAAGTCACACAAAAATTTTCATAATTTTTGGAGCTCTAAATAAATCTACACAAAAATAACAAATTACACCACTATTCATTCAAATCTGAAAATAGAAAAAATCCATTTGAACGTTGAGTCACTGACAACCCGACCCCACCTGTCATCCCTAACCTCACGCGCTGACCACGACGGTGACGGCACTGACCAGCGATTTCTCGCCGACGGTGAGTCCAACGATGACGGCAAGAGTACTAACATGATCACTACGTTACAGCGCATCGATCTATGGCACTAACGCGACCAATTACGGACCGAACCGAGCACTACACCAACCATGGCGGACGCGGTGGCAGGGCAATGCTACGCCGGTGGCTACAGGCCAGTAGCGGTTAAACTAAAGGTCGAGGAAGCACCAGCAGCTTACCCTGAACACAACTGAGTAGAGCACAAGGCCGAAGGAGTAACGGAGAGGTGGGTCGATGTTCCGAGCAAGCACGGCGGAGCTGATCGTCGTCGGTGATGGTGTACCGGCGACTGTAGTGGTCAAAATGAGCAACCAGCTATGGATTAAGTACTACAACATTGAGACGAAATAGAATTAGCCAAAACCAGGGACGGAGATGCACCGTGGAGCTCTGGCCGCGGCGAATCATGCTCGGCGGAGGAGTTGCTGGCCGCGAGGAAGAAGACGATGCAACTCGAGTTCCCGACGAAGACAAGCCGAATTGGTGGGTTGGCTGGATGCGCAAGGATACGGTGGAGCTGGAACTAGGCTTAGCAGCGACGGTGGAGCACAGCAACGATGGCGCGGGCTCGCCGGAGATGAGCAAGGCGACGGGAAAAATAGAGCAAGAAGAAAAGGCAAAGACGACGGCGACTCAGGCTATAAAGGAGGCCAAGAAGCTCGAGGAAGCTACGCTGTGGCCTTCACCACGCCAGCGCGACGCCAAAGCGGCCACGACCGCGCCTGGAACGCCGAAGAAGGAAACGTCGGCAATGTAGCTTCGGCGGTGGACACTGTTCACAGAAATTACAGATTTGCCATTCACCAAATTTCACAAATTACTCTCAAATTTTCATAACAACTCAAAAATCTCCAAAAACAAAAGTTGTTCAAAATCAAAAGTTCTACAACTTTTCTTTTATAACCATCTCCTAATTCGGTCTAGATTTTGAAATGAACTTTTAAATTCAAATAGGGGATATTTAACGAATTACGCCTTTTTGAATTACTCCAAATTTTCCTAAACAAGTTGAAAAACTCCAAAAATAAACTTTGTATAACTTGTCAAGCTCTATACTTTTGCTTTTGGGCCCAACCCCAAAATATGCTTAGATTTTGAAATGGATTTTCGGGGTAGGATTTAGATGCTGATACGTGGGGTATTCTCGAAAAATTCAAAACCCAAACAAACTTTGAACTTGAGTCAAACAATACAATTCAACACTCATTACACAAATGTAAATTTGTTTTAGTGTATGCATCTCAAAGTTTTCACCAAATGCCAAATGCTTTGCAATGCATATGACGACATGTCAGATTTTAATATTTAAACACCCGAGGTGTTACACTTAGCCAAAGCCCTCCCACTCGTCTCCATCATTGATTCATCATCATAGTGAGATTGGGAGTGAATCCAAGTGCATTGCTTGAGTGATTGCATCTAGAGGCACTTGGTGTTCATGTTTCGCTGCGGATTTCGCTTGTTACTCTTGGTGGTTGCCGCCACCTAGATGGCTTGGAGCAGCGAGGATCATCGAGCGGAGAGTGGTGATTGTCTCCGGCTCTGATCCTAGTGATTGTGAGGGGTTCTTGACCTTTCCCCGATAGAGAGCCAAAAGGTACTCTAGTGGATTGCTCGTGGCTTGTGTGATCCTCATCTTGTATTGGTTGTGCAACACCCTATTGAGGGTTTGGCATGTGAAGCCATTTAGCGCGTGAACCTCTAAGTGAGTGAATCGCCACAACGAGGACTAGCTTGCCGGCAAGCAAGTGAACCTCGGTAAAAAATCATTGTGTTCATCATTTGATTTCGAGGTGATTGGTCTTCATTGTTATTCATCTTTGTGATTGATTGGCTCCTTCCTCTACATGGCGGTATAACTACCTTGGTCACTCTCTTTATATTACCGCAAACTAGTTGTCAAGCTCTTTAGTGTAGCTAGTTGTGAGAGCTTGTTTGCTTGGTTGGTGTGGCTCTTTAGTTAGCCTTTGAGAGCACACTAACTTAGGGTAGTATTATAGCTATTGTGTGAATAGACACTATCTAAACTAGAATTGCGGTAGGTGGCTTGCATTTTGAGTAGGCTAGCACAACACTTACTTTGCCTCATAATTGTCTAACCATTTTATTAAGTGTTGTTGTAGAAATTTTTATTAGGCTATTCACCCCCCCTCTAGCCATTAGGACCTTTCAATAATCCTAGCATGAAGAAATTTGAGGACTTCCTTCTTCATGACTTCCCTCATCGCATTATTCAGCCTTCGCTGAGGTTCTCTAGATGGTGTGCTAGAGGGATTGATTGGAATGCGATGGGTGCAAAGTGTTGGACTTATCCCCCTAAGATCCTGAAGGGAATACCCGAAAATAGACCTATGTTTCTCAAGAATAGCGATGAGTTTGGTTGTCTCCTCATCAGTAAGCTTGTCACATATGATTACAGAAGTTTTGGTGTCGCCATTAAGAAAAGCATAACGTAGGCCAGCGGGTAGGGGTTTAAGTTCAATCGAAGGTCATGCCGGTACTTCCTCCTTGGGAAGGTTTATGGTCTCACCTAAGTCATCCTTCTTTTCAATGAAGAGTTTGGCATCTTTTTCTAAGGCTGACTCAGGAGATTCAAAGGGCAAAACCAACATGATCTCCTCGGGCAGTTGTGGATTGGGGAGAGATTCTACCACCGAGTTTTTGGCTTGAGTGATAGGAATGGAAAAAGTTTCTCTCCCTAGCTTTATGTCTACGTCCCCTGACATTGGTGGTTCTATGAAGAGTTTTACTAAGGGGTGCCCTATCATGATATCAAAATCCTGGAAGTCAAAGACAAGGAAGTCTAGGGCAATTTCAGCATTTTTGTAATACAATGATATGTTGTGAAGGATCCCTAGTCCTTCCAAGCTAGTACGTGAGGTGACTCTATAGGATTTGATTGTTGGACCAATAGGTTCGTTACCTAAATAGGTGGATGCAAAAGATGCAGACATGAGGTTTGCTCTGACAGTTTGATTATAGAGAATATCCACCACGATTCCACAAATTTTGCATTGGATGGTTAAAGAAGGGGTGCGAATCTGAATTTCTTCAGAAGAAAGCTCCGCTTCTTCTACCCATTCACTGCTCATAATGGCTATCAACTCCTTGACAGATTCTCTAAGGAATTCTTTGTCTAGTGGGTCAAGAGGAGTGACGGGAACTGGTGGTCTCTTTTGGTATGAGTATTTCGAGGTATTTCCAAAATGTTCATGAAATTCATCCTCAAAATATGGAAATTCTGAAGGTTGGAAACCTTCCTCTGGAGTTTTTAGTTCGGGTGAGGGTCCCTGAATGGGAATTTTGGGTTCACCTTCGCTGAAGTGACTTCCTCATGGCTTGACTCGGGCTCTATATGGAGGGGTTCTAGGGGAGGAGTGTTCTCTAGAATGCGGTCTAGTAATGCTTCTCCTTCCGCTATGGTTTTATGGTTGAACAAACCTTCGGCAGCGATATCAAGCTGTAGGGTACATTCCTTGCTAAGACCTAACCAAAAATGTTGTAATAGCACATGGTTTGGTAGACAAGTCTGGGCCAGAGTGTGCTAGGAGTGAAAATCTGGCCCAGGCTGCACCTATGGTTTCCTTTTCTTTTTGTTGGAAATTGAGAATATCCTATCGTAGGGAAGCAATTTGAGATATAGGGAAGAATGCGAGATAGAATCTGTTCCTCAATTTTTCCTAAACTCCTTTTACCTTCCCTACATTATGGGCATACCATTGTTTTGCCCTCTCATCAAGAGAGAAGGGAAATAACTTCCATCAAAGAGTTTCATGTGACATGCCCGAAATGGTTAGGCATGCACAGAACTACTCAAATTCCCGTAGTTGATGATATGGGTTTTCTTGATCTAACCCCAAGAAGGTTTGTTCCCGAACCATGGCTATAAAGCCAGGGCAGAGTTCATAGCTAGAAGCTATGATTGGCTTCGAGGATTGTGGTGGCTCTAAGAACTCGCCCTTGGGAGTAGAAAGTTGATGAATTGTTTTGTGCTCCATTGGAAAAGAATAAAAAGAAAAGAAAGGTAAAAATAAAAGGGGTACAAAGGAGAACTAGGTTCGGAGATAATTACGACAACTGTTTCCTGGCAACGGTGCTAGAAATGCTTGTTGGTATTTCTTAGCATAAGCGAAAGAATCTGCAAGCGCATGGATATAACGTCGTAGCACTTCACCCAGAAGTATTCAGGGTATTGTATTTTACCAAAGGAACGGATGTGTAAAGCCTCTTAGCTAGTTCACCCAAGATAACAAGAAGAAGGATAGCTCGGGTAGTGAGATCTTTCTAAGGATAGAGATCATAAGTTAAGATAGCTTTGCCACTATAGACTTGCTTCGGGCACCGGAGCACACCTGGTCTGCCAGGCGATCCTGGCCTATTGCTCTACGCTGAACCCGAATGTGGGGGGATTACAAGGGACGGACAGGGCTGTCACCACCTACCGGCTACCCCTCAATCATGGGGAACAAGGCAAATGAAGGTAGCCTCAAGCCTAGACACCACATCTATGCTATTGACTACTACTCTAGTGCACATGCAAGGGTTATCCATCTTTATCAGGGCCCTTCTACTAGAGTATCCGTCATGAGGACGGACGATGAACCTGCAAGAAAATAATGATCAAAGATAACTTTTCTTAAGAACTCAACACCAAAGATAAACATGAACCTTATACTCCAAGTAGTACTTGGTTCGTTGAGGTATAATTATAGAGGGAGCCGACAACCTCGGCACTCCATCTACTCGATGTACTAGGGTCACCAAGTATAAGAAGTAGAGGTAGCCGACATTCCGGTAGTCCTCCAACTCGTAGCTCACTCACTCCCTATTCTAATTCTGGCTAAAGCCTAGGTAGGAATGAAGCCCTTCTTCTCTCTTGCTCTCTTGTGTTTTGATGATCTGAAATGTGAAGAGGGGCCCTCCTTTTATATCTTGAGGATGGTCGATTTGCATAGGTATTTTAGGAAACACCGCATGCAACCACCTCCCCATGCATTGAATGCACCACCAGAGAAAGGTGGGGCTAGGCGGAGCTAGGGCGGTGTGGCCGCACCTGACCACACCTAGGGCTATGTGCCTAGCCACCGCCTTTGGCGTGTGGGCTTCTTGGTGGACCTGGACCCCTGTCACGATGGTATTCTGGCCCAAGTCTAAAGTTTAGATGCGCTTTTCTTCTATTTTGCTTGAATGCGCCTTCTAGTTTGCTCATTTTGGTGAATTTTCATTCTTGCGCCTACAAAATATGTGTATACCAAAACTCATGGAAAATGTGGGTAGTAAACCCTAATTCTAAGTTTTGGTATTCATATTTGTTTTATTTTGTTGAAATGTTGGCAGTAGAAATGCGAGTTAAGCACCGCCAACAGTGCTATGGATGCTGCTCTGAGCCCCTTCTTTCTGGGTGAGTGGTCCTTTGATTTTTGCTATGCTTGGCTTTTTTCCTTTGAGTTGTGCCTAGAGTTTACTTACTTTGATTGCTTCAGCTCATCTGACAAAGGCTATCGGGGACCTGACTGAGCCTGCGGACCATGATCTCGCTCGGATTGGTTTGGGAGCCCCCTCAAGACCTCTGCTTATAGGCACAGATCCTGGTCCATCTAGCCCAGGCCAGGCTAGTGGCGAAGGTTACATTCGTTTCTTGTTTTTGTTTCTTTGCTATCTTTGTTTTATTCATGTTTTGCTGATGTTTGGTTCTATTTTAGGGACTTCCGACAACACGATAAGTGGGTGGGCGGAGTGCCTTAAGGCTGTTTACAATGATATAGGAGGTTGTTTTTCCTATTTTTTGTTTCTTGCTTTTGGTCTTACCTTCCTTACATTTTTCTTGCTGTTAGGCCACCTTCGCCGCCATCTGAAGAATGTAGATTACTTCAAGCTACTACGGTACAACTTGGAGCAGTAGTGTGTGGTGCATTTTTGTTTTTGCTTGTTCTATCTTTCTATACTATGCTATAGTTGACCTTCATCTTGAGAGAGCCATTATGTCGTGGAGGCGCTAGAAGAACGTGGCATGGAAGAGGTGGTTGACCGCAACTTGGCCATTGAGGCCCTAAAGAAGGAGGTGGAGATTCTTGAGGCCAAGAAGGCATGACTTGTGGAAGATGTTGCGGGCCTTCACATGGCCTGAGCTGATCTTGAGAACTTGCAGGGGAAGGTGGAGTCCCTAAGCAAGGATCATGCAGGTGCGAAGGCTACCGAACAGTTGGCTATCGAGCATGCTCTGAAGGCGAACAAAATGGCCGAGAACCTCCACAAGGAGGTGGACGCGGAAAGGGAATCTAGCGTAGCCTTGAAGGTGCAAGTGGACCTTTTGACTAAGCGCTTGGAGGATGCCAAGGCTGTTGGACTAGCTGCGGCTGAGGTTTACGTCGGTGCGCTTGGCCAGTTTGGGGGTGCCACCTCTTCTTTGCCTGAGAGCCTTTGGCGCTCAACATCTTAGCTTGGCCGAAATCCAATTTTGCCAAGCTACCTGACTTTGTTGGCGGGGTGGTCGACTTTAGGGAGCTGGCCTCCGCTACCAATTTTTCCAAGATACTAAAACAAGAAGGCTGCTGGCACATCGAAAGCTTGGAGGAGAAGGACCTTGAAGGCCTAGCCGAGCTTGGAGTGACTTCCGAAGGCATCAGAAGATCCATCCATAATTTTATGAAGTCATTCTGGGTGAAGTTTGGCTGGGCGGAGGCTCACTTGATGGTGGAGGCGTGGCGTGCTGTGGTTGGTTTCATTCCTTTGGTTACTTCTTGGCTTGTGATTCTTTGGTACATTTATGCATCTTATGTTTTTGTGTGTTTGCAATTTCTATGCTATTTTTAGGAGTTGCAGAAATTGGAGGCTGCACGTAAAACTTTGGAGGCACCAAGTTTGAAGGCTAGGCAGGTGTCAACCCCAAAGGCTCCTTTGGGTGGTGCTGATGCCGAGAAGATGGGGAAGCTGCCTCCGCTTCTGCTAATCCGGAGGTGTAGTGTGGGGGTACAACCTCAGATACCCACGACAGACCACATGGGCTATGCCCCCAAGGGTGGCCCAGCCTATGAGATGAGGCCTTGTGGGGCATGACTCTGCTCGGCACCTCCCGCAAGATACTGGGAAGATATCCTGAAGATGCTACAAGATCTGTTAGGATATGTATGATCCCATGATTCCTATAATCTGTTATTACTTTCTGGTTCTCTCTCAGATCTAACCGACTTGTAACCCTACCCCCTGGACTATATAAGGCGGGCAGGGACCCCCTCCAAACTCACGCAATATCATACGATAGACAGTACAATCCAATAGACCATAGGAGTAGGGTATTACGTCATACTAACGGCCTGAACTTGTCTAACTCATATGTCTCTGTTGCCTTCTTGTTCTTGATTACACGCCTCTCTGCCAATCAATCTACCTTCATGGGATACCCCTCGAAGGACTGTCGATGATATTCTATCGACAGTTGGCGTGTCAGGTAGGGGTGTACACAAGATCCACTGGTGAGCTGGATGGCAGCCACCTACTACGTCAGTTTCATCGCTCTGTGCAGCGGGATCGATATGCTACTTCACTGAGTGTGGCGATTAGCGTCAAGCGAGCAACGACTCAGCGTGCGACGGCATGTCAAAGCCTTGATGGCAAATCGGCAGTGCCTATATGGGAGTCCCGCTCTAGGATGCTTCACGTTGGGTCCTACCGCCATGAACTTTGCTATAAGATCCAATCAATATCAAGCAGGTAGAGGTCCGCATATCTACAAGACCATGCAAGCCGATGATGAATAAACAAACAATCGAGACATGCATGGATGCATGCATATACGCGCATACACCTCTCCCACGTGCAAGAGCAGATTCGCATGCTAGTAAAGACAGACACATGTTCGCCAAATATTTCATCATCTAGAGGCCAATCTGCATGCACATCTACGGCTCAAGAACTCCTCAACTCGGTCATGAATCAAGCTAAGTCACAGCTTTAATATTCTTCTAAATATTCTCCAATCTTTGTATATCGCCATAATGTTTCTCTGAGCTGTTTTCTCCATGTTTGCTCTCCAAATGATTTTCTGAACCCTTGAATAGTCATGTTGACGCTCGGATGTCCGTAGAGATGGCCCTGTCTCTGGCTCCTCCCTACACATGCACGAGCATCTGCCCTCTGTGTTATGGGTGGTCAGTAGCGGCTCCTTAGCGACACTTTGTGCTTCCTACACGCACACAGGCTCCGCGCTCCACGTTATGGTTAACAGGCTAGCTACGGCTAGAGACTCAGCTACACACTAACTATTCGGGCGGTTTGTATTAAATATAAATACATCTTCACACCAACTGAACGGCGAGCTACATATGCTATTTCATCGCCATTGTTGAATTTTCTCCAGAGATCATATATTTTTACATCACATACTACCCGTTCTACATATTTGTATTATAGGATCATCGTCCAGGTGATCGGACCACCTAGTGCTTGTATTTCTCCACCGATCAACTGGTCGGACCACTAGGTTCATAGACTTCGTCGCCAATCAGTTGATCGGACTATTCACCGGTCGCTTATACTCAATGCTCCCTTCACCGTCGACCAGTCGACTAGACTGTTCATCGCTCATGCTTCATCGCCAGCTACGTCGGGAACTCCTCGGTGCTCAGACATCGCCAGCTACGCTGGGGACTCCTTGGTTCTTGGACGTCGCTAGCTACGCCAAGGACTCCTCGGTGCTTAGACATCGCTAGCTACACCGAGGACTACTTCGGTGCTCGGACATCGCTAGCTACGCCGGGGACTCCTCGGTGCTCGTACATCATCAGCTACGTCGGGGACTCCTCAGTGCTTGGACATCACTAGCTATGCTAGGGACTCCTTGGTGCTCGGACATCGCCAGCTACGTCGAGGACTCCTTGATGCTCGGATGTCGCCAGCTACGCCGGGGACTGCTCGGTGCTTGGACATCGCCAGCTACGCCGAGGACTACTTCGGTGCTCAGACATCGCCAACTATATCGGGGACTCCTCGGTGCTCGGACATCGCCAGCTATGCCGGGGACTCCTCGGTGCTCGAACATCGCAAGCTACGCTAGGGACTCCTCAGTGCTCCGATGTTGCTAGCTACACCGGGGACTCCTTGGTGCTCGGACGTCGCCAGCTACACCGAGGACTCCTTGCTGCTCGGACATCGCCAGCTACGACAGGGACTCCTTCGGTGCTCGAACATCACCAGCCACACTAGGGACTCCTTAGTGCTCGGACATCGCTAGCTATGCTGGGGACTCCCTCGATGGTCAGACCTTACTACGCCTCATCGGTGTGCTATCAAGCTGCTCCATGCAATTCGGATCAGGGTGCTGATCTTGGGCAGCACGTCTGGGGTCTTGATACGCGCATATCAGATGACATCGGCAAGCTTTTAGACTTCTTTTTGTTTGACCCTGCTAAAAGATTCATTCTTCATCTTCTAGCAGGCTCGGGGACTAAGTGGGTACACTTCACCTTGCGGTGAATGTGCGCTTTTCAATTCAGGGCTCCGCCCGTGGACTGGTTGCCTGCTCGGCCGGTCTTTTGCCTTTCTTCAACTTTTTGACCCTAGCACCATGTGACTACGTCACCTACTATCAGGTTCGGGGACTAGCTATGGGGGTATGGCCCCTGGTATCCACAAGACAAGACATGGGCCGCACAATCAGAGGTGGCTCAGCCCACAAGATCAAGGCGTGCATGACACTAGTCGACATGAACCGTAAGATATTGTATAGTACCAAATTGGATACTTTCCTTGTAACCCTACCCCTCCAGAGTATATAAGGAGAGGCAAGGGTCCAATAGTCGACATCGACATAGATCTCATATTCAATACAACACACCAAAGACATAGGACATAGGGTATTACGTCGATCAGATGGCCCAAACCTGTCTAAATCACTGTCTCTGCGCCTTGTGTCACCATCTGGTTCTTGATTACGCACACCTCCACCGATCAATCTACCTTCATGGGATACCCCTTGGAGGACTATTGTGTATCTTTTGTCGACATGTAGTGTCTAGGTTTTAGTTACTAGTTTTTAGGTTTGGTCTGTAGTGAAGTGTTGTAGACACTCATCCTTTGTGTATATCATGACTTTTGTTACTTTGCTGGTGCCTTTGCCCATTAAGTTTTAATTGTAAATTTGTCCTGTGTAGGTTTCCTCCTTTGGGCTTGTGTAGGACGTGCTACCTTTGACCTTTTTCTAGGATGGTATTTATATTAGTGGTGAACTATGGGATTATTGGAGTCAAAGTTTCCCTAGACCTTCTGTTGTTGAAATGTTTGCCTTCATATCGTATGAAATTAATGACAAACACGCAAAGTTCACTAGGTTAGTGGCTTGGCGAGGACCTCTACAACCGGTTTAGTTTTAAACTTATAGCAAATTATTTGGTTGGCCTTCACGCCTTTGTATTTTTTCTTTCAAGGCTTGATGCCTTTTGCATTTTTGCCTTGTTATTGCCTTCGAGCTTTTTGTAATACTGTGTTTGTGTTTGTATTGTTTGCGCTTGTAATGCGCTATGTTGTAATATGTTTGTTTTCTTGGAATAAAGTCAGCTTGAAATAATTGGTTGGATACTTGTTTCATTGAAGAATCTAGTTACAATTGCTACCTATGCCGAAGGGTTCTAGTAGATGGCGCTTATTTTCTTGCTGTTGTCTCCGCTTCTCTCTTCTCTAGTCGACACTGAGTATGAGTCTATGCGTCCATGCGGAAAAGCTGAGGCGCTTGTTTTTGACCTTGTGCGCCTTATGAAAGCTTCAGAGTTTGCTTTGTTGCTCTAGCCAAGGATGCTCTAGCGCATCGCTATGGAGAAGCTAAAGTGCTCATATTCGATCTTGTTGATGTTATGAAGGCTTTGGCACAATTTGAGCACTTATCGGAGGTGCTTATCTTTAATCTTGATGCTTCTCGAGAGGCCACAGAGCAATTTGAGCAAGCAACGGAGGTTGATGAAGCATTTCTTGGACATTGCCTTTGCTTGCACTTGGATTGCTTTACTATTGTAGCTGTGCTCCCATGGAACATGGTTGATGCCAGGCTGCAGTGGTCGGTGTCTTTGGTTGCAGAGGGATGTTACGAGTCTTCGTGCGATATCCTTCCGCAACCTCTGATACTGACCGCTTGCTGTTGGATTGTGGTTATGCAACACCCCATGGAGGCTGTACAACACCACATGGTTGATGTGTACTACCTCTCTATGGCCTTCGCTGGGCTGCATGAGCTGCTGTGATTATGAGTCTTCGCACGATATCTTTTTGTTCTCTCATTTTTAAAGAAACTCCAGCCTCCATGGCTCTCTTGTCTCGCTCCATAGTGTGGTGAGTTTTGGTTGCCTTGATTTCCCCCCTAGCGCTCTTTGTAGTTAGTGGTGTGGTAACATACTGACTGAGGCTAGCATGGGGGGCATTGTGTTTTATAGTCCAGTTCTTGTACGATTTAATAAATTTCGGTGGTTGGCCAGGGTTTAATGCTTTGATACACTTTAAGGTCTTATAAAATTAACATATTTCTTTGTACTTGGTGTATCTTTGGTTCTTTAATTTTGTGTACTTTGGCCATTAATTCCTGATTGTCACCTGGTGCCTGATACAGATGGGTCTTCGCCAAGTGTTTTCCCACCCGATGCCTACGACGAAGGTAGGTCTTTGTCGAGTTTTTGTGGCCTTTTGGCCTTTTTGAGGAATCCTTAATGCCTGATTGTGGACAGGGCTTTGTCAAGGTTGTGGGCTGATTTAGCCATGGAGGTCGTTCCATGCTTTTGGAGCCTTCAGCTTATGCAGTGGAAGGTCCTCCTTGTAATGATTGTTTTTGTTGAATGTTGTGGCTCCATTGCTAGCCACTTTCGACCTTCGCTTTGCATAATATTCCTAGGGGAATTCCTCTTTATACTTTATAGGGTTTATACATGGGTCCTACCTCATAAAAAACCTCACCTCCGCTAGGGGCCCCCTTTGTGAGGAAAAGAGTATAGGCCCTTTTTGCGAAATGTAAAGAAAAGGCGACAAACTACGAGAAGAGAGGTGGGGCGACCTACGCTTATAGTTTCATGGAGGCCACCTCTTTACAATTATATCAGGTGTGAGTCATTGTTTTACCTTCACTATCTGTCAGGTAGAATGACCCCAGTTTTCCGGCGGCCTTCTCCATGTATGGACCTTCCCATTTAGGTTGGAGCTTTCCTGCGTTGGCTGCGTTGGACTAGGTCTTTGTCTTGAATGAGCTTCCTGATTACTTGGCTGTCTATCCACTGCCTAGTTTGTTTTTGGTACTTGGTGATGTTTTGTATTGCTTCCAATCTTGTGCCTTCGATTATTTCTTTTAAATATTCTTCATCTTTTGCCAAAGCCTGCTTCATCACCTGGAGGCTCTGATGCTTGACCTCCTCGGGTAGCATTGCTTCTTCGCCGTACATGAGCTTGAATGGTGTAAAGCTTGTTGTTCTGGATCCTATGGTGTTGTGGGACTACACTACCTTTGGTAGTTCCTCTACCCACTTGCCTTTGTAGAGGTTAAATAAGGTCCTCGAGATTGCTGAGAATATTACTCTGTTAGCTCTTTCTACCACTCCATTTGACTCTGGATGATAGACTGATGCGAAAGCTATTTTGTGCCCATGGTTTGGCAGAATTCTTTGAATTTGTCTGAGTTGAACTATTTCCCATTGTCCACTATTAGGGTTCTTGGTACTCCAAACCTACAGATTATGTTCTGCCAAAAGAACTTTTTCACTGTTTCTGAGGTGATTGTTGCTAGTGGATTGGCTTCAATCCATCTTGTGAAGTATTCGATTGCTACTACTGCGAATTTGTTCCCCCTTGCGAAGGTGGCAGTGGCCTGACAAGGTCCATACCCCATCTTTGCAATGGCCAAGTGGGCGGAATGAGTTGTACTATAGCTAAAGGCCTTGACTGATGTGAGGATGTGCTTTGGCATGCTTGACATGTCTTGACAATTTGCTCTACATCTTTGATGTGCGTGGGCCAATAGAATCCCTGCCTGATTGCCTTCGCAGACAATGCTCTTGGACCGATGTGGGAGCTACATATCCTTGAGTGGATTTCTTGGAGGAGCTCTTTGCCTTGGCTCTAAGCTATGCATTTGAGCAGTGGTTGAACAACCCCTTTCTTGTACAACATTCCATCTATTAGTGTGTAGCATCTTGCTCTAGCTGCCATTCTTGCTATGCTTGCTTCATATTCTTGGTGATGCACATTGTTCAAGCAATCTATTATCAGCTGCCTCTAGTCTTTGGACTCAATGACTAGGACTATTTTCAATTCCTTCGCTGTTGTTTGCATTGCTGGTGTTTGCAAAACTTGGTAGAATGTTCCTTCTGGAAGGGGCGGGTTATTTGCTACTGCCTTCGCCAGCTCAACTGCTTCTGAATTTTTTGCTCTTGGTATGTGCTTCAGGGTGAATCCCTGGAACCTCTGCTCAAGTGCCCTTACTATGTTCAGATATTTGACCAGCTCAAGTTCTCTTACCATATACTCCTTTTTGACTTGTCCAGCCACAACTTGGGAGTCAATTTTAGCTAGTACCCTTTTTGCTCTGAGTGCCTTCACCTTGTTGAGGCCCAGTATGAGGCCTTCATATTCTGCTATGTTATTTGTTGCTTTGAATTCTAGCCTTGCTGCATACTTTGTTCTGAGGCCTAATGGTGCTATCAATACGGCGGAGGCTTCGGCTCCTATATGCCCTAGGCTCCATCTATGTAGAGTGTCCAGATTTGGGCTTAGGGTTGTTATGTTTCATGTGCTGAAGGTGTCCAGTCTGCCATAAAGTCTGCTAATACTTATGATTTGATTGCTGTTCTTGGAACAAAATTGAGTTCAAACTGGGATAGCTCAGTTGTCCATTTCCCTATTCTTCTAGAGGCATCTTTGTTGCTGAATGTCTCCGAGCGGTTGTGATGAAGGTACTATGATCTCGTGTGCTTGGAAGTAATGCTTCAACTTTCTTGATGAGATGAGGATAGCGTATGCTATTTTTTTCAATCTCCGTATAGTTCAACTTAGCTCCTGATAGAGCTTTTGAGATATAGTAGACCGGCTATTGAATGAGCTTTGACTCTTCTTCCTTCTCTTGAACTAGCACCCCACTGACTACATGGTCGGAGGCTGTGACATATAACAATAGTGGCACCTCCGGGTCTGGTACTATCACTAAGAGCTTGCTGGCTATGTAGCTTTTGAGTTGCTGGAAATCCTCGAATTGTTCTAGCCCCCATTCCACCTTGTCTCTACCTCTCAGAGCTTTGAAGAATGGGAGGCTGCGCTCTGCCGATTTTGAGATAAATCTGTTTAGCGCTGCTATCCTTCCGGTGAGCTTTTGGACCTTCTTTTTGGTTGATGGTTCAACCATTGAGATTATGGCTTTCATTTTTTCTGGGTTTGCCCTTATGCCTTCGTGCCCTATGATGTACCCTAGCATTTTTTCTCTGCTGACACTGAAGACACTTTTTTGGGTTGAGTTTGAGGCCTACTTCCCTGAGATTGGCAAAGGTTTCTTTTAGATCTGCTATGTGATCTTCTTCATTCTTGCTCATTACTACAATGTCATCAACATAAGCTATAATGTTTTTCTGCAGCTGAGGGCCAAGAACCTCCTTCGTCATTCTGGCAAAGGTTGAACCTGCATTTTTTAGTCCTTTGGGCATTCTGATGTAGCAATAAGTTCTAAAGGGAGTAGTGAAACTTGTCTTCTCCTCATCTTCTTTGTTGAGCCAGATTTGGTGATATCCTGAGTAGCAATCCAGGAGTGAAAAGTGCTTGCATCCCACCTCCTTATCGATGGAGGCATCGATCCTTGGTAGTGGAAACGGGTCTTTTTTGCGAGCTTTGTTTAGATCTATGAAATCTATGCACAGTCTCATTTTCCCATTTTTCTTTGGCACTAGTACTACATTTGCCATCCATTCTGAATATTTGACTTCTCTAATAACATTTGCATCTAGCAATCTCTGGACCTCTGCCTTCGCTGCTAGAATTCTATCTTCTAACATTTTCCTTTGCCGCTGCTTTCTTGGCCTTACTTTTGGATTCAAGTCAAGTGAATGCTGAACTATGTCTCTGCTGACTCCTTGCAGATTGGAGGGTGACCAGGTGAAGACATCTTTGTTTTTGTCTAGGGTCTCTATTAGTTCTGCTTCCTCATCCTTTGAAAGTTTGCCTCCGATAATTACTTTTCTGTCTGACACCACATTCTCTAGGGGGATCAATTTTGTTTCTTCTTGGTCATTGATATCTATTTTGTCCTTTGGCATATCCGGAGGCTCCAGCGCATTGGTGCTCACTGTCTTGACAGAATTGAAGTTGCACTGGGGCTTGTAGATGGCTCTTTCTATGTTTCTTGCCTCCTTCTGGCTACCGTGGACTATGATGATGCCATGCAAAGCGGGTATTTTTATGCATGAATAGCTCATATGGATTGCTGCATTGAACTTGTTTGCAAACCCCCTGCCGAAATGGTATTGTATGGACAGTAGAGGTCTACTACGTCGAAGGTTATGTACTCGGTTCTTGCATTTTCTTGTCCTCTGAAGGACACTAGCAGAGAGATTTTTCCTAATGCGTCAATTTTCTTTCCTCCGAAGCCGATCAATGGGGAGTCCGAAGGCTATAGTTGGCTTCTGCTTAACTTCATCTAATTGAAGGCATTAACGAAGATGATATCTGCTAAGCTCCTAGAGTCTATCAGTACCTTGTTAATTTCCCAACCTGCTATATTGGCCTTGATCACCATAGCATCAATGTGGGGATAGCTTTCCAATTGCAAGTCTTGCTCTAAGAATGTGATGGGCGTCTTCGACCAATCTATGCACTGTACTGGGCCCAACACTTCTATGTTGTTGACAAGCCTAAGATGATCTATCTTTTGCTTCTTTGTCTGGAATTCCATTGAAGAGTCTCCGGCTATTGGTAGTATCAAGCCAATGGTGGGTAGTGTTGTATGAGGGTTGAGCTGATTTTCTAGGTTGGGCTCATTTTTGGGCGCAACTAGCTGTGGCGGTGGAGGTAATGCTTCAAGTTGTCTATTATGAACATGAGCTGGCTGGTTTGTCTCTATGAATGTTATGTGCAGAGGCCTTGGGTTTATGTAAGTAAGGTTGGCTTCTGCACATTGATTACTGGCCTACCCTTGTTGCTGGGTACTTGGTTGCCATGCAGGTAGAAAGTTAGGGTAGTATGCGACTGCTAAGGTGGATGGGTGGATTTGACTAGAGTTAAGACTTGGATAGATTGGGCAATATGGCTGCTGTGAAGGTGCAACGAAGGTATGTTGACTTCTATAGCAGGTTGTTGTTGCGGAGGTTGAGGGTTTGCCCTATTCTTTATCCTTTCTTGAGTTTCCTTCGCGTCTGGATAATCTCTTATGACGTGCCCTTTGTTCTCTCCATGCAAGAAACAATACTACCTTCGCTATCTTGGATCCTGGTTTTTGTTTTAGTTCTTCCTTTGGTTGTATTTCTTGCCTTCGTATTGCTTCTGTGGTGCTTTGTCTATTGTTGCCTCCGGCATTTGCTGCCGTTGCTGGCTATTCCCTTGCTGCTCTATATTAAAAACTTGTTGATCTTTTGGTTGCTGAGGCTATGACTAGCCTTGACTTCTATTGCCCCTTGGTGCATTTCTATTGTTCCCTTAGTACTGTTTGCTCTGATTTTGCTCCTCTATCCTTCTGCGAAGGTCATTATCTGACCTGCAATACTTCTCAAACTCATTGTATAGCTCTTCTATGGTGGTTGGCTTCTCCCGAGCAAGATGAGCTGCCAAGGCTTCGATGCGGAGACCTTTGATTACGGCCTCAATTGCCACATCCTCTGGAACATTTGGTGCTTTTGCTTTGAGCTGCACGAATCTCTAAAAATAATCCCTCAGGGCTTCGCCTTGATTTTGCTTGCACTGAAATAAGTCCATTGACGTTAATGGCTTGGTGGTGAACCATTTGAAGTTTGCGATGATCTTGTCGTGGAGTTCCTCCCATGAATATACTAAACTTGGCCTCAACATTGAATACCATGCCAATGCATCGACTTTGGCTGCAACAACAAATGACTTGGCCAAGACCGTGTCATTCCTACATGCGGAGTCTACAGCCGTCTCAAAACTCATGATGAACTGTCACGGATCGGATCTCCCATTGAATTTGGGTAGGGTAATTGGTTTATAAGAAGAAGGCCATGATGAGCTTTGGATTCCTTCGGCCAATGGGGATTTGGAGTCTATAGCTCTGTGGGGCTTTGGTAAGGTGTAAGGAGTGTCGAAGGTTAGTTGGGCAGCCATTCCTGGTGAAGGGTTGGGTTGGCTTTGATTTGCTGAATGGGACTGACTGGGTGTGTTGGAAGGAGGCTGGGTGGGTTGCATGCTTTGTATTTCGGCTTGCAGGATAGCCAGGTATTGCCTGATCTCTGCTGCCTATAGTGATGCTTGGACTGCCCTCTGGTTGTGGTGAAGGTTGCCGCCAACCTATCTCTCTCCTGCTGCATACTCTGCAGCTGATCTAGGAGCTGTTGGAGCACTTGCTCTGGGGTTGGTTGTTGCGCTGGTTCCTCTTCAATCGTCGCAGGCTGATCCTCCGCAACGTCTTCTTCAATGTAGGGTTCGTCGGTAGCGGTAGCATACGTGCTGCGGGCGCTACGCCCGGGCCTTCCTGTAACACCCGTGTTTTTGTCTTATGTTAAAAATCACTAAAAATTTGAACTAAAACCTGATTAGGTTATTTTCTACAAAACCATTTTCAAAAGAAAATGTTTTTCAAAACCCTTGCACCAAAATCCACCATATGCATTTCTATGTCTCGTAGGATTTAGTTGTAGCGCTAGGAATATTTTCTAAGATTAGAGAAATGGCTTCGCATTTAAGCTTCATTGCGTGTAGCTTGGTTGAATGAATGCTTGCGTGATTGTTTGAATGCTTGTATGTTTGCTTGCGTGATTGTTTGAATGCTTGTATGATTGCTTTTCTGGAATTTAATTGCGGCACCAAAATAACTTCCCTTAATTACCGATTGCATTCTTAAATTATTTAAGACCTTTTCTTTATATTATAGAGGTAGATAATACATCATAGGTATAAATAATATTTTATTCTTTTCTTAATTAACTAGGAATCATAATAGCTGTCGCCTTAATAAAATAAAGGTTTAATTATTCCTTCTAATATTCCCTTCTCAATCTACATTTAGTTAATTTCTATACATATGAAATCATTACTTTTAATTTCTATCATAGTTATAAAGTAATACATAATATCTAGGAAAAATATATCGAATTAGATACACTAGTTACATTTTCGTAAATATTTAGGACTATCATGGATACAATATTATATTGCATTCCTTAAACTAGAATATACATATTCTTGAAACTAGCAAATACATCGTATAGGTATAAATACATGCATTGTTACTTTACTTATTTATTATTTACAAAAAGGAATAATGCATATACATATATACATACATGGTTGCATCAAAATACAAAAGTGTCTACTGTGTACTGCTCCCTTTGCCGATTGGGCACAGCCCAGCCCAGTGCCTTTCCCCCGCTCCCACCGAATGGGCTCGGCCCAGCATAAGCCTTGGCCGGTCACGCACGAGCCCTGTCCGCGCCGCGCCGCACCGCGTTGCTGCGTTCGCGCAGCGTGCTAACCGCGTCGTCTCCGCATCGCGCGCAGCAGCCATCCCTTCCCTTCTTTCACCGACATGTGGACCCAGGCCGTCAGCTTCCTCTTCTCCAGGAAGTCAGCGAGCGCACTGTGACATTGTCGCCGCTGTCGCTGACCTACTGTGCCGAACCAGCTGTCGCCTTGCCATGGCTGCCGGAAAAGATCTCCGTTGCCGGAGATATTTCCCCTGCCGAACCGCCTCAAGCACGGCTATAAATAGCCGGCCATGGCTGCTTCGACGAGCACTTCACCAAGCTTGAGCGTGGAAGTCGCTGCAGTCGCCGTGCTTGCTCTGCTCTTCACCTCCCTCTAGTCCGCCTTTTCCCTCTGCTTCTCCTTCCTCCTCTTCCTGCTCTGCTCCCCCGCCACCGCCTATGCCAAGCCGCCCTGCCCAGCTCTTCTGCTCCGCTCTCTCCCTCCCTCACGCTGAGCCGCGCTGCTTCCCATCTCTCCCTCTCCCTCTCCCTCTTCTCGGCTTGCCCTACACCGCCGCGCGCCACTACGAGAGCAGAGTGGCTACCTCCAGCCAGCCGCGCCTGGACCGACGCCGGCGCCCTCTGCTCCCTCTCCCCTCCGCCTTCCCCTGCCCACTCTTCCTTCCTTCCGCCGCCGCCGCCGCGCCCTGCTTTCCCTCTCTCTTTTCTCTCTCGCTCTGTCTTTCCCTCTTGTTGACCGATAGGAAGTGCAGCGAAGGCAGACACCGCCCGGCCTAGTCGGAGGAATCCGAGGCCTCCTAGCCACGTCGACGCATCCAATGGGGGCGCGCCACGTCGCGCTAGGGGCCCCACGTGATAGCCACTGCCCCTCTCCCTTCTCTACCCTTTCTCTGTGAGTGCGGTCCACGTGGACCACAGGGAGGAGGGAACCGATCCACCGATCGGTGCACAGGCACAGTAGCGGTCAGCTCTGGCCTCCAATGGGGACCACTCGTCAGCCACTAGCCTAGGTAGAAAACGCTAGGTGCACACGGGGAACGTACACAGGATATTTAAAGGTAAGCTTATTAATTACAGAAAAATTCCCAGAAAATTCTAAAATAAACTAGGCACCCTAGATCTGTCGACACAAAATTTTCGTCCCATGCCGAGAACACACGCAATAAGTCGGAAGGGTCCGCTCGATAAAGCAGATCCGTCTAGCTTCAGCGCAGGGATGGTCGATCCTGCACAATCCTCTCGAGTCGTGCCAGTCAATTTGACCCTGTAATTGACAATGAGGGAAAGTTCATCAGTAATTAAGGGCGGAACTTGTCGGTATTGCCAGACAGTCCCGAATGTGCGGCTATGAGAGCTGATATTAAAAGGAGATCGACTAAATAGTCAATTCCAGCATATTCATGAGAATAAATCACTTAAAGCTCATGGGGTTATGTAAGAAGAATCGGTTATTATTTAGGATAAACATCATTGTTTGAGCAAATATGAATCAATGGCAATAAGATATCAACAATGATTGGTTTATGTCAAGCCAATGATTACAAGTAACCGAACCCCTTTTGATATAAAGAAATAATTCAACACCACTTAACCGTTTGATAAAAATAAATCTAATGAACATGTTAGATCTCATCTATCGCCATGACCAGTGGGGCATGAGGTAGAATCACACAGGCCGTAGAAATAATAATAGACTCGACGACCCTAACTCATTACTAATACCAGTGGGGCATGAGACAGAATAATGCAGGCCGTAATACAATAATAAGATCACGTGGCTAACATATCTTTCAACATATCTTTACTTCAACGGTCTCGTGATACGAACTGTTCGTGGAAGCGCTCGATATCGGCTAAAACAGCCGATTCAGGTATAACGCACGGTTAAAGTCATGTCTTACCAGGAATAGATCTACTAAATAACAATCTCCACCCCACGGTGCTAACAGCGGGGTGTGAGGTAGAATCACATAGGCCGTGATAAAGGGCCGTTGAACGGTTCTCGCTAGTCAATAAATCTACTCGAGATGCAACATGCCTTAACCGCACGTTATGCACGATTAAGATTGATGTAAAATAGCTGATAAAACATAACTCATCGTTTAAGGTGTAGATTAGATCAGTTTTAGGTTAGCAAACGATGGGTCAAATAAGATATACGGCCGATCTAAATCAATCTTAATCGGGCAGAGTGATATTGCTGTAATTAGATAAATAATGAAAGCAATAAGTAATATCGGTAACTTAATGAATCTATCAAAGATTGCCATTCTAAGGTAGAGCCGATAACTTGACCTTGATCTAATTCAAGCAGTGGGGTGTGAGGCAGAATCACACAGGCCATACTTGAATTAAACAAGAGTCGATAACTAGCTTATACCAGAGCCGCAGTGGGGGTCGACCGGATCGATGCAGTCATACGAACAGAGGTATAAACCATGACGGTACTTACAGACAAGCAGTGGAGATCGACCGGATCGATGCAGCCGTACTCGCTAAAGAACTCACCGAGATCTACTCTACTCCTACTCCTAAGAGGTGGTCGGAGCCAAAAAAGTAATTGACTTGTATTTGGATTGATTGATTCTTCTCATACAATAGCCGTGGGTTTATATTTATACCCTAGGCTGATAAGAGTCCTAAACGAACATGACTAGATAACAAAAAGAAATATCAAGATACATGGACTATAATTTCCCTTATGCAGAATCCTTGCTGATAAAGCTTCCTTGTTTGATATGTGTCCTTGTTTCTTTTATCCTAATATGCATCTGAACGTCATGTCTCTATCAAATTTGTTAAATAATATTTTCTGGCCGGCTCATAAATATCCCTTAATTAGGAAACTTTCTTGCTCTTGACATTATCGGCCGATCTCTTCCTTTCTAGGATAAGCTTACCAAATTTTGGTGTAAACACAGGCCCCTCTAGTTCGAAGTATGAGTTTTCATGCTTCGAACTATTTGACCTGATGGTCTTCTTTTTCCTAGCCGATGACATTTGATCACAATCACTGAAAGCTGCATCGGCTCCATCTTCTTTTTGATCTTGATAACTTCAAAATTGATCTTTTTCTGCATCTTCATTCATCTGCTTTAGCCAATTAGGAGCTGGCCCCCCGAGTTCGATCATAGCAATACAAGTTAACCTATAGTACAAAAATATGCTGCATAAAAGTTTAGGCATTCTAGCCGATAGTCTTGTTCAAAGGAGCCAAGAAATTTACTAGCAGCGATATTACCTTATTCCAAGACTCACCTACACATGTGAACTTTGAAGTGTCTACCATACCATCTTGGGTGGTTGAGGAATGGAACGGATTAGAATCCAGTCATCCTCGCTCCCCGTGCTCAGAAAACTTAGGTTTTTAAAAGATTTTCAAATTAAAACATTGCTTTGATCCTCAAATGATTCTCTCAGATCGCTTAATGTGTATAATTCCTCGTCCAAGCATTGTTTTGTCTCTCCTTATCCTACTTCTAAAAAGCTTATGTGGAGTTTTAGGTAGGGATGAAATATGTAGCGTACTTACCTTGCATATATTGTAAGGTCAAATCCCAGATCCAAGGAGAGAAATGTCATACTCTTAGATCAAGATGTGCATGTGCGTGAAATATTTGGTGGCTAACCTAATTCTACTATGCTCTTTGAAATACATTTATCTCTTATGGAATATTTTTATGAGAACATGGGCTATCTTTTCTCATCTTTTTCTTTTTCCTTATTTATTTATTTATTTTGGACTTCTTTTGTATCCATCTTTTATATATTTTCGCATAACCCATGTCTCTCTTTATAATAAATTTTTGAGAGAAATATTATCAAGAACTTAGGGCATTTATTCTAATAAAACCTAACATATTTTTGTCTTCTCCCAGTGTAGGAGTAGAACATTTTTGAGGTGGATGAAGAATATGTTTTTGCGTACTTCTAGTATAGAAGCAGCACATATATGTGGTGTGTACGTGATCTTGATCTTAGGAACATGATAAATCTCTCAACAAGGGTCAACAAAACTTGACAAAACTCAACACAGAGCAAGCAGCTTATGTGGAAGGTTTTTAATGAGACTAATATATGGCTCTGGTAGGAAATTCAACATCATTGAGGAGACAAGCTATTGATTTTGAATTTTTGTAAGAAAATTTTCCAAATACTTTGCAAAAAGAAGCAAGGTTTCTTTCATCATACCATATCTCATTCATCAACTACTTAGATAGCATGTTTTCCCTATGATAGATTGTTCACAAGTGACAGGAAAAGCATGAAATAAAGAATATAGGTACCTCCACTTCGAACTGATGAATGTCTTTGTTCGAACTTTCTCCTAGTATGTACATATCAGCTAGACTTCATCGGCCTTATGATCTCTGCATTCTCAATCAAACATATGATATGGCATGACCGCATGTACTTCCAAGATCTGACTCATCCTTTTTGTGCCCACGTACATCGTGTATATATATGCATGGAAATCTGACTTGCATGCACTACATAAAGGGCTCTATCGACTTGATGTCTTGATCTTCCAATTCTGAGCCGATTGCGAGCAATCTTTCATTTACTGCTTCTGACTTTTAATAAGGCAATTGTCAGTTTCAGAAGTCCCACAATCAGATCAAGTTGAGAGCACAGAAAGAGCACTGCGAAAAATTCGCTTGTGGAAGCCACAAACTCCAACAAAGGTCAGGGCTAGCCAAGAGGCTTCCTACATTGGCCACTGAGCACGCTGTAGGTACATCATGGTAGTGCAGACACCTTTGTTGTCATCGGACATGTCCTCACCAAGCACAAGCTTAGAGACCCTATCTTCTACCAGCTCCTATTTTGTCGCCCATGTAGCAGCGATCGGTCATGTTGGCATAGGGCTTCATGCTGAGCCGTCTGAAGGGCGCGGCGATAAATGTCGAGGATCAACCGAGGAGCTTGGCCATTGTGGCAATCGGCTCGAATAGTCTATTGATGTCAACACTGCTGCACTGCTCTAAGAAGGACATGGATGCGTTAGACATGGTGCAGCTGAGGTCACTCGCCATATCAACGAGACTCCATGTGGACAATAATGAGTAGCATTTGTCATGTTATGGCCCAGACTCTTCCACGTCCTTTGCCCATCCATCAGTTATGCTTCCACAAGAGAATATAGTTGATGTAGAGGAGGAGGTCCGCAGCCTTGTTTGCCAGCAACACTTCCTTGTCATTGCCATCAGCCGTGAGTTCCTTGAACTTGTTCCATGGTAACTTGTTGCTGCTGCCACTAACCTTGCATCGCCACACGTACATAGTAGTCTCTATCCGGTCGGCCATTGCCAGCAAGTCATGCTCCGACAAGATGTTGAGCGTGTCAAGCAAGAATTCTAGTGAGAACTTGTCAGTGCCTTGCATGACATGATACACCAGGTCCTCATGCTTGTTTATCCACACTTGGGGAACAAATGGTTCATAGGCTGGGGGGCAGCCGATTCTACTTCATTGGAAGATGGCGTCTAGGACATAGGGCATCGGCAGCCATCACTAGTCCTCGCTCCGGTGATCCGACCTCCTAAATGATAATGGTGTCCCAGCGATGACAATGAAGTAATCAAGCCAGATGACCTTATCCTGATAGATATCCTTATCGATAGCTAATCTCCACCGTCTTCTGCATGTCAATAATAATTTTTAGCCGATGGTCTCCTATCGGCTGTTAGGTTGTTAACCTTTTCTGTATCTCTGATACAACCCCCATGGTGACTTTTCCTTCTTATCAAAAAATATACTTGGTCGAATAGACAATGATAATTACCCATGGAGGAAAACTCAATGTGACCTCGACAATCAAACTAGTGATGGTCATTGGCTATTGGCTCTATGTGATTATTCTTGAAATTCCACTGTTGTACTAGAAACTAATATCTCACTAGTCTTACACCCTTGTTAATCGGCTGCAGACTCTGTCAGTTTGAAGGGTAAGGTCTTGAACCAACAGCCGATTCTATCTCAAGAGAGGTGATTGGTCTTTGTTAGCTTGGAGAGTAAATGCTTCATCGACAATTCCTTGCTTCCTGGTTCCTTGCCAAGTTTGCGAAAAGTGGTGTAAGGCATGAGATTGACAGAAGCACCTCCGTCTACCAACATCTTATTCATTGGCTTCCCATCAACCAAATATTTTACATATAAAGCCTTTAAGTGCCGATGCTTGATTGGTTTATCAAATATTGCTTGCTGTATAACCGTTAACTTGGCAACTATTTCTTCATACTCCGATTCATTGAAATCCAAATAAACTTCTTGATATGCTAGAGCTTTGAACTTTGATGGCAACAAAAAAGTCATTTGAATACTAGCCGATGGTTGCCTTCTATCGGTTGTTTGCTTAGCACGCCATACTTGAGGTTTACTAGATGCCTGAGCCTGTTCCAACTCTCTATTCCTTAGGCATTGCACCCTTCTCTTCTGGCTTCTTATCAAACCTCTGGGACACCATTGGCCTTCCTGCCAAACATATTTTCTTTTGTCACTTTCTTCTTCATAATCAGCCCAGTTTTGATCAACAACTCTTTTTCCAAGCCGATTATGAACACTTCCATTTTTTAAGCGTTGATCCATGTTATCATGATGATATGCATCTTGAGCATGGACAGACCGGCAGTTGGCTTGAGATTGCCTAAACTCCCAATACTAATCACTACACTCTGGACAACTATTCTTGGTAGACAACTTCAAACCTTGGTTCTAGCAATATCTGAAGAAAGGATAATTTCAATGCAATTTAGCTTGCTTTCTTTCATACCTCTCTTTTTCCTATTGACGCTGGTATTCTTGCTTTTCTAACCAATGCTCATAATCCTTTTTCTCCTACCGCTACCATTTATTCAATAGGATTCGAGATGTAACTCGCGGCTTTGTCGCCCCTTCTTTTGATGTTTCTCCATGCTCATATCGGCTCTTTCGCTTGTCACGACATCTTCTAATTCATCTGTATTCGTCAGTCGATATTTGCTTCTCGGGATCGACTGTTCTAGCTTCTCTTGATTTGGTTGATGTTAGGACCTTAGTCTTTCCATTAAGCAGCCTAGCATCGACCATGTTTTGATCTCCTGGGAAAGAATTATCATCAATTTTCATTTTCTAAGGCGTATCAAATTTGAGTCTTCCTTGCTGAATAGCCCTCTGTATATGCTACTGGAAAATTCTACACTCATTAGTGGAATGAGAAGTGGCGTTATGGAACTTGCAGAACTTCTTATTCTTCAACTGATTAGGGGGCAATATAACATGATTATCAGGCAACTTGATCTGTCCCTTCTCAAGCAAGAAATCAAAGATCTTGTCTGATTTTGTGACGTCAAAGTCATAGCTCTCCTCGACTCCTCTTCCCCAAGGATTTAGTACCATTACTATCTTTTTGCCCCAATTCCATTTAGCTGTGGCAACTTCTTCTTCTTCATCTTTATAGCCATCATCGACTGAGTATGGATTATAAGCTTCGGCTACTTTGGTACTCCTCTGAAATCGGGTATCTCTGCACATACTCTGGAATTGGCTATTGAGTGCCACCACTCGTTGAGCCAATTGACCTAGGTTGTCAAATTTGTATCCCAATAGTTTTTCTTTCCACATTAGTAGCATTCCTTGAATGGCTAAAGCAGCTAGCTAATCATCAGCCAAGTTTAATGAGAAGCATAAGTTCCTAGTTTCTTAGAATCTCTGAAGAAATTTAGTGCCTGATTCATTAGTCTTCTGCCTTATGGTTATCAGATTGGTAATCTTCTTTTCTCCAGTCCCAGTATAAAAATATGTATGAAATTTCTTTTCTAGATCAGCCTAATTGGCAATTGAGTTGGCCGGCAGTGATGAAAATCAAGTGAAGGCTGGCCCTGACAGGGACAAGGAGAAGAAACAAACTTGATAGGCCTCCTCAACTGATGCCTCGCCCAATTGTGTAAGATATCGACTAACATGTTCTACTGTGCTTGTACTGTCTTGATCAGTGAACTTAGCAAACTCTGGAAGCCTATAATTTATAGGAAGAGCGACCAAATTATACCATTTTAGGTATGGGCGTTTATATGAAAAGGTTAGCCCCTTTGGATTTAGACCGAACTGATTCTTCATCATCTCGGTCACCTTTAGCAACAACTCGTCAGCATGTGAATTTGGATTTCTCTGCACCTACTGACCCATCTATGGGTTGAAATCCCATGTACCTTGATACCCTAGATTTGGAATCATGTGAAGGGTGTTATAATCTGTGCTATAATGATATCCCTGTGGAATCTCTATCTGTTGGGTCCTTTGCTAGTTTGCTGCTCGAAGTCTCTGATTGTAGACATGAGGATATATATCTCTACGGATCCTTTGAATTGATGGTGCTATTTTTTGAGCCAACGATGGTATGTGGTCTGATGTGCCAAAATTAATCACCTGGTTCTAACTTTGCCCCGCCGGCTGTTGCACATGCTGCACTAAAGATCTAGGATTATATTGTGTCTGATTCGTAGTAGTACCTTGAGCTTGTTTAGATGAGCTCTGAACTACCTAGACATCATTATTACTAGCTGGTGCTGCTTCTTGATGGCTAGTGCCAACTTGATTAGTCCCTTGGGTTGATAGATGTGGAATGTTGTAATAAGCTGGCCCGCCTTGACCAACTGGAAATCCATGAATTGCCTCTTTCAAGGCGTTATGGAATACATCCATGAAAGCTTTGTTATGGCATCATGAATAGATTTGTCCACAACCTCTTTAAAGAAACACCTGTCTTCAGCTTTAGTTGTGTTTGTCTGCCCGTATAACAGAACTCTTGGTAGTGGAAATTTCTGAACAATTGTGTTGTCACGTATTTTGGTGTAGGACAATAAACATTTGTTCTGGAACTGTTCTATAGCTTTGCTGATGACACCCTTATCCCCATCAGGTAAATCTTCATAATATAGCATAAGGATGTTGTCGTTGTTGTGAACTGCCATGATGATTTGTGGGGTCCCACCGGGCATGCCAGAAACGCGCGTCGACACAGAATTTTCGTCCCGTGCCTAGGACACACGCAGCAAGCCAGAAGGGTCCGCTCGATGGAGCAGATCCGCCTAGCTTCAATGTAGGGATGGTCGATCCTGCGCAATCCTCCCGAGGCGTGCCAATCAATTTGACCCTGCAATTGACAATGAGGGAAAGTTCATCAGTAATTAAGGGCAGAACTTGCCGGTATTGCCAGACAGTCCTGAATGTGTGGCTATGAGAGCTGATATGAAAGGAGATCGACTAAATAGTCGATTCCAGCATATTCATGAGAATAAATCTGTTAAAGCTCATGGGGTTATGTAAGAAGAATCGGTTATCATTTAGGATAAACATCATTGTTTGAGCAAATATGAATCAATGACAATAAGATATCAACAATGATTGGTTTATGTCAAGCCAATGATTACAAGTAACCGAACCCCTTTTGATATAAAGAAACAATTCAACACCACTTAACCGTTTGATAAAAATAAATCTAATGAACATGTTAGATCTCATCTATCGCCATGACCAGTGGGGCATGAGGCTGAATCATGCAGGCCGTAGAAATAACAATAGACTCGATGACCCTAACTTATTACTAATACCAGTGTGGCATGAGACAGAATAATGCAGGCCATAATACAATAATAAGATCATGAGGCTAACATATCTTTACTTCAACAGTCTCATGATGTGAACTGTTCATGGAAGCGCTCGATATCGGCTGAAACAGCCAATTCAGGCATAACGCACGGTTAAAGTCATGCCTTACCAGGAATAGATCTACTAAATAACGATCCCCACTCCACGGTGCTAACAGTGGGGTGTGAGGCAGAATCACACAGGCCATGATAAAGGGTCGTGGAATGGTTCTCACTAGTCAATAAATCTACTCAAGACGCAACATGCCTTAACCGCACGTTATGCACGATTAAGATTGATGTAAAACAGCTGATAAAACATAACTCATCGTTTAAGGTGTAGATTAGATTAGTTTTAGGTTAGCAAACAATGGGTCAAATAAGATATAAGGCCGATCTAAATCAATCTTAATCGGGCAAAGTGATATTGCTGTAATTAGATAAATAATGAAAGTAATAAGCAATATCGGTAACTTAATGAATCTACCAAAGACTGCCATTCTAAGGTAGAGCCGATAACTTGACCTTGATCTAATTCAAGCAGTGGGGTGTGAGGCAGAATCATACATGCCTTACTTGAATTAAACAAGAGTCGATAACTAGCTTATACCAGAGCCACAGTGGGGGTCGACCAGATCGATGCAGCTATACAAACAGAGTTATAAACCATGACGGTACTTACAGACAAGTAGTGAAGGTCGACCAGATTGATGCAGCCATACTCGCTGAAGAACTCACCGAGATCTACTCTACTCCTACTCCTAAGGGGTGGCCAGAGCCGAAAAAGTAATTGACTTGTATTTGGATTGATTGATTCTTCTCATACAATAGCCGGGGGTTTATATTTATACCCTAGGCTGATAAGAGTCCTAAACGAACATGACTAGATAACAAAAAGAAATATCAAGATACATGGACTCTAATTTCCCATATGTAGAATCCTTGCTGATAAAGCTTTCTTATTTGATACGTGTCCTTGTTTCTTTTATCCTGATATGCATCTGGACGTCATGTCTCTATCAAATTTATTAAATAATATTTTCTGGCCGACTCATAAATATCCCTTAATTAGGAAACTTTCTTGCTCTTGACATCATCGACCGATCTCTTCCTTTCTAGGATAAGCTTACCAAATTTTGGTGTAAACAAGATCATACCTAGATAATTGCCACTCATTTTCATTAGATAAAATTGTAGAGATAATATACATGTTACTTTCTATTCGTGTTTAGTCAATAAACTTAGATAATTTATAACTCATTCGTTTTAATTCCGAATCCCGTGATTCTTTCACCATAAATCTTCTAAAATAAAACCCTACATGATCATACCACTTTTTGTGCCCATTTAAATTCTAGTTGATTGCTTTTCTTGCTATAATTGTATTTTAATATTAACTATAGTAGTAGCCCTCCGTAGTAGCAGTAGTTAGCCCGTATATTCGCGTATGTGTATGTACTATGACACATACTTGAATATATCCATACCCAATCACCTAAAATAGTAGAATATCTATACATAAAGGGATATGCCCGATACCCGGGTATACGCCTATGTATGGCTATCCCTAGCGACCTAGTTTCTTAGTTCCACTTAATCATGGGCGTATACATATGCTTGAGCGTATATGCCACTAACCCTAGCCATAACCTAGCCCATAAACTTAACCCTAGGCATATACATATGCATGTGCGTATGTGTCACTAACCCGGTGAACTTGTAGAAAGCCTGACCTAGTCATCTTTCTCTTTTAGGTTCACATAATAGTGAACCCTAATAATAGGGAAAATTGGTCTCATAGCATCGAAAGATCGTCGTCTCCGGAAAATACCATCGAAACTTTGCCAGCTCCGTAAAATACCATCGAAAGAGTGCAACGTCACCTGGATTTAGCATTCCGTCATGTTTGGAGCAAGCGCCGTCGAGCTTCTCGTCCCTGCCGTCGAGCTGCTGTTGCACCTACGACGACGGCGACCTGCATGGCAGCGATGACAATGGCACGGCCCTCATCTCCATACCAGACGACGCTCTCTCGCCCGTCCTGGCCAGGCTCCCCAGCGCGGCCAACGTGGTACGCGCCACCGCCACCTGCCGGCGCTGGGCCTCGCGTCGTGGCCAAGGACGCCGCCGTGCTCTCAGGCGCCCTGCCTCTGCCGTCGTCCCTGCCCGACCTCACCCTAGGCTGCTTCTACCAGGGAAGCGGCGGCACCAGGGCGCGTAGCAGGCGGCGGCCGGTCTCCTCCGACGCCGCGCAGATGACGCAGCCTTGCTTCGTCCCGATGACCGCTGCGGCGAGGCTGACCGGCCTGCGGTGCCCATCCTGGACCGCGTTAGCCGATGCCGTGATGGGCGGTGATCGCGGCCGTGAGCTGCTGGAGCACGTCCTGGCCCGTCGTGGCCCGCAATGGCTGACTCGTGCTGGAGCTCCAGCAGGAACGGTATGGGGTGACGCTGTGCGTGTGCAACCCCGTGAGGGGGCACATGGCGGCCTTGCTCCCGCCTCTCGCCGGCGCAGACAACCCAGGGGGACTACGCGTGCGCGCTCTACACTAGCCAGGACCAAGACCCGCCATGGCCATTGTCGGCTTTCTTCCGGCTGGTCATAGTCTACAACCGTCCCAGCTTCACGGCGATGCGGTCCTACTCGTCGGACACCCAGCGTTGGAACACGGAGGTTAGAAGGTCGGGCCCAAAGATGGCGAGCCATGAACCGCGCGAACTTGGCCAGAGCATCGTGATCGGTGGTGTGGCCTATTGGCATCTGAGACACACGGCGTTCGCGGTGCGGCTTGACACCCCAAAGCCTGCCGAGGTGCCCATGCCACGGACTGGCTTACGAAACTTACGCCCGGGCTTGGGAGCGCTCGGCTTGGATGCCCATGGCAAGCTTATATTCATTGATGTTGGACATGTTACAGATCATCCTGCTCGTTCAGAACACCACCTTGCCGTGAGGACAAGCAAAGTCTTTTGTCCCAGCACCGGCACCGGGGACGAGGATGACGATGATGGTGGCCACGGCAAGTGGGAGTGGACGAACAAAGTCAGAATCAAAATGCCATGCATCAGAATGAAACAGCTCAAGTTACCGTGTCTTGACAAGGTTAAATTTCGGTGGTTCTGCGAGAAGAGCGGCAATCTTATCTTTACCCTCGGCCAAGGCACCAGTAGTCCCGGAGCATTTGTACTCAATATGACCACAGAGCATGTCGAGAAGGTGGCCAATGGCGTCGACTATGATTCGTGGAAGTACTTGGTCGGGTACGAAATGGATGGGGCTACATACCTCGCCTCCATTTCACGCCGCCCACCAGATGCCATTCAGCTTGGTAGGTAACCGGAAATCAAATCCGGTTTCTAGGATTACTGATGGCTGCTGCTAACCGGAAATCAAATCCTCAGTTTGCATGTGCGTGGACCACTTGCCACAAAAGAGCAAGCACAACAGATGCCTGGCAGCTGTTTGCTAAAACAAGTATGGCAATCCAGACCGCACAACTGATCATGTGGCACGCATCTAAGCCATGGGTGGTTATCACCCTGGGGGGTGACTACTATCCCTCGTGACAAAAATTCACACCCACCCACACACACACACACATAGAGAGAGAGAGAGAGAGAGAGAGAGAGAGAGAGAGAGGAGAGAGAGACTAGCAGCCAGCATATAAGGGAAGGAAGAAAGTACTACCTCAGCTGTTGGATGTCGACGATTAGATAATCAGCAAGCTCCCAGTGGCAGGCACAAGGGAATAACCTGATAAGTACCCTGTGTGAACTCCCTTGGTGGGCTTATCCTCTGTCCTTGAAGCAGTAGATGCCCAAGTCACACATTTCTGGTGGCGGTAGTTGAGGTACACCAAATTGGGAGCAAGCTTTGGAAACTTGTCAGTAGGAAGCATGACAGAATAAGTCTTACCAAAAATGCTGCATATTTGCCAATGCCGTTCAGTGGGATCAGCCGCCTCCCAATAAGTCCACCTCAAAGACCTCATGCGGGAGCTAACACCATCCCGTGTGGTGAATAATTCTTCCGGCGGGTAGCGATCATGTGCAAGGTCAATGCAGGCCAAGAAGCGTCGTACCATGAGCATCCACCGGTGGTATTCTGGAGGGGTTTGGGTTGGGGGTTTTTTTCTTTTTTTTTTTGGGTGGGGACCGACAAGGTAGGAGTAGGAGCCCGTTTGAGAGCTGACCCACCATCTCCCTTGACAGGATACCATCCGATGCCCCAGCGCAGATACACCCTCATCACATGGCCATTTGATGTTGTGACATAACAGTGCCCTCGGAAGGACAGCAGCGTGTAGAATTTAACCCTTGCCTGGCGTGTACAAGGGTTCCCGCTGCTCGCCAAATGGACAAACCCCAGTACGATCCCGCGGACTTTGCGCAGATGATGCGATTCAACCTGTGCCTGAGGCGAGCACGAGGGTCGGGGGGCTCATCGAGGTCGATCACAGCACCATTGATTGCTGAGGGGTGGGGGGGCTCGTCGAGCCGACGACGCCGAGGATGACGGGCGCCGCGCTTCGCGCCGCCGGCGCGCGAGCCACGTCAACGGCGCAGCCCTTCTACTCTGGCGCCGCGGCTTCCACACGCGGCCCGTAAGCCCCGCGCACACCCACCGCTGTGGCCTCTGCTCCTCTGCTCCTGTCTGCCAGCGCGGCCATTGCTCCGCTCGCCGGCGCGGCCCCTTCTGCTTCCGGCGCCGTGGTTCCCCGCGTGCTCGCGCCACACGTGGCCCGTGCTCGCGTCCCGCATGGCCCGTGAGCTCCACGAGCAAACCGCAGGCGCGTTGGCCGCTGCCGTTCTGCTCCGGGTGCACGATAAGCTTCTCCTCCTCCATTTTTTGATTGCTGCCGGGGTGAGGGAGTAAGGCGGCGATAGGCTAGTCGTGGGGCCGCATCGGGGTGAGAAGAGCTCAGGAGGGCAGGACCCGAGCTAGCGGAGGTCCTCCATCTAAGATAGGGTGGAGGAGATGCTGATGGCTCCGAGGCTGGTCCTCCGCACGCTGCCGATGTTTCTGCTAGCAGGCGAAGGGAAGGCACGGGGAAGCTGCGGCACCGACGAGCGGGAGCAGAGGAGCAGAGGCCGCGATGGGGACCGGGGGAGCGTGCTGCGCGCGCAGGAAGGGCCCACAGATGAGCGGGACGAGGCGACGACACAACGAGATGAGCCGCGCCGGCAACAGTAGCTCGACGGCAGGGACGAGAAGCTCGACGACGCTTGCTCCAAACATGACAGAATGCTAAATCTAGGTGACGTTGCACTCTTTCGATGGTATTTTACGGAGCGGCAAAGTTTCGATGGTATTTTCTAGAGACGACGATCTTTCGATGCTACGAGACTAATTTTCCCCTAATAATATGGTCTGGTTTCTATCAGACAAACCACCCACCTTAACCTAACCATAGAAGCCCCACCTTATTGATGGAATACCTCTATCCAAATCTTACTTTAGACTGACAAAATAGTGATAACCTAGATAACCAACCCATCACCCAAAAGGACCAACCCAATAGGATCAACCCTTCTAGGATCGTTTGTTTGTTTATGATTGCTTTACATGTTTTGTTGTATTTCCTTGTTTGTGTTTTCCTGTTTGTCGACACTAGACCGCGTAGGATAGAAGACGTGAGAGAAACCGATGGAGTCCAGAAGACAGGAACAGGGGACATAGGAATCAGAGAAGGATAATCGTCAACGAATGGAGGCAAGTCTTAACACCTACCTAACCCCTCCCTCTACACTACATGCCATCCCTTAACCACCTCTCTTTCACCAACACCACATATTTGTAACATCCTAAAATTTGCATTCTTTTAAAATTAGTAAATATGATTTATTTAAGCAAAGATATGTGCATTAAAAGATAGAAATAATAAATTTTGTGGAATTAAAATTTAAAAATAAGGTTAGAAAACTTTTTGATGCATACATGCTGCTGCATCATTTTGGAATGCTTGGAATTTGTTAAAGATTTCAAAAAGAATTGAAATTTGAATTTAAAAAGGGATTTGGAAAATTGTAGAAGAATAGAAAAGGAAAGAATCTTTTTTCTTCCCCTTTCTTGAATTCGGCCCACTGGCTCTCTCCCCTTTCCCGCTTGGCCCAGCACGCCGCCGCTAGCCCAGCCGCCCCTGGCCCTCGTCCCAGCGACCCGACCCGCCGGCCCATCTACGCGCCAGCAACGCCGCGCCTCCCCCGTGCTCTGCCGCTGACGCCCGGGCCCCGCTTGTCGGCGCCGCCTTCTTCCCCGCGCGGCTCGGAAACATCGCGCCAGGCCTGGCCGCAACTGCCGCCCACGACTGGCATCGTGGGAGCGCCCCCCATCGCGCCCCGGCCTGCTACAAATAGCAGCTGAGCCATCCCCCGCGCACCCTGCTGCCTCCCCGGCTCTTCTTCGTGCTCGCCAAGCACCGAGGAAGCTCCGTAACCGCCGCTCCGTGGTCGCCGGGATCTGCCGTCTTCTTCCTTCGCACGGACCACCGCCGCCGAGCTTCCCCGTCCTCCTTCCTCCCCGCGGTGAGAACCCCCCGGCCTCCCTCTATCTCCCGGGTACCTCTATTTTCTCTTTTCTTGGCTTCTTGAGCTCTGGCCCGCGAGCTCCGCAAGCCGTGGTCGCCGGCCATGGCGGCCACCGCGCTACTCCGCTAGTTCCCGGCTGCCGTATCGGCATGGCCGAGGACCCCTTTCCTCCCCCGCATCCCCCGGTTGCGCTCGGATTTCGTTTGGTGAACCCATAGCCCCCTTACCGCGCGCGGACCGAGACCTCCACGCCGCCGGCAATGGCGCCTCACCGCCGGCGTCACTGTGTCCGGCTGGAATTCTTCTCTCTCCCTCCCCAAGTCTAATCGAGCCCTCCATCCATGATCCGACGGCCGATGATCAGCCGATACCCCTTCGCGTGGCTGTTTTGTAAAAGAGACCCTAGACTTTTCTAAGTCCTAACCCGCAGTCCAAGGCGTAGTTCCCCGAATGTGCAATCTCGTTTGGAAAGCGTAAACTTCACGGTTTAAGTCAAAAATACTGTTTTCAGTATTTACAGAAATGCCATTTGAACTGTTTCGCTTATAAAATTGTCGTTTAGCTCCGAATTGATCCATTCAAATCGCGTTAGCTTCGTAATTTCATAAGCTACATGTTGGAACTACTGTTAGTCAAGTTTGGAACTTTTTAATTTCATGATTAGATTTAATTAAATATATGGCTATAGGAAAACCCGTTTAAATCATAACTTTCGCATTTTAGCTCCGTTTTTCGTGAACTTCGCGTTGACGTGATCGTAGCGAGACGTAGATTATGTTTACAAACATTTTATCTTGTTTTCAATACTGTTGGTGTACTATTCTAATGATAGGAATGTTTGCTTTGCATGAATGCTTTTGGAATGTTGTATGTTGCTGTGTTGGTCGCGTTCAGACGGTGAGGAAAACGTTGGAGACCAAGAACTCTTCGACGACCAGCAGGACCAGCACGAGTTTGTGAACCAAGGCAAGTATAGCATGGGCCTTCCTTGATGTCCTATTTCACTTTAATCAATTACTCATTTGCATGTGTCTAATTTTGATACCCGTAAGGACATCCTAGTGATTGTTTATCCTTGTTCCTTGTCTCCTATGGGTTAAATGCATATGGGTAGATTGCTAGTGCTCTAACTGAACTTGATATACATGATGATGAATGATGCTATGGAACTAAGAGTTTAACATGATTCATAACAACTGTTCCATAGGGCGAAGGTGCAAATGACCTTTGTTCATGTTGCTCCCAGCTCTCCATAAGGACTTATCTGTCGGCAAAAGCTGGGACTGACAGTGCAACCGGGAGAGTCATATGGCTCTGACTTTAGCTCAGTAATAGGATCTTTTCTAGCTAGTTAGAGGTTACCTTTTTGGCGCAAATGGGGCTTGCCACGTTGGGTATAGGGCTGCCTCTGTTCCTATGAGTATAGCCGCGATGGATATGTGCCATAGGAAAGGGGGGTTCCTACATCTGCCTGCCAAGGAAACCTAGCGGCCCTAACTTGTTAGGGAAACCTATGAAATGGCTTCATAGTGTACCCTGCCCGCTCACCTTGGTAGTGACATGGGAGTAATTAACCCGGGCATATGGGGATCACGACTCGCGGTGAATGTGCACCACCTCTGCAGAGGGTAACAAACTGTTATAACAGCCGTGCTCACGGTCACGAGCGGCCCGGAAAACTCACAGAATAACTGGAATACTTGTTGTTGATCATTTAAGTTGTTCTACGATGATATATGGTACACTTGACACTGATATATGTTTTTATGGGATTAAATGGGAGCTTAAGCATAACTTGATAATACCTGAGAATAAAAGCTTGACTTACTAAAAATGCTAACTGCAGTAAACCTGTGTCAACCCTCTTTGAGCTTCATAACCCCATGTTAGCTTGTTAAGTATGGGATGTACTTACACTTGTTTATTTTCTTTATTTGGATAAAAATCCCGGATGGGTAACAGATGACAACGGGTATGAGGATTTCCCGGAGGATTTTTAGGCTTGTGGTCAACCAGTTGACCTTCCCTATGATGAAGGCCACTGAGAGTTTATTATCTTTTAATTTCCGCTGTGTGTTGTAAGACTAAGTTGTATTATGGATCTGGTGTAAGAGACATGGTGATGATACTTTATATGATTTGTCGACTTGTGTGTGTGACTGTTTCCTGGACACACATGAGTATTGTGCATTCAATTTTATCCTTAAAATTGGGTGTGACAAATTGGTATCAGAGCCGTGTTGACTGTAGGACGCAAGCCTAGTTAGAAAATGGTCGTTTTAGCATCTTTGCTCCTCTGGTTTCTTGCTTACTGTCTTATTCTTGTTATTTTATTAAAACATTTATGCTTTTCATACCTTAATCTATTATTTAAATTGTTGATTCTAATTCTATCTCACTTTAAATCTATAGATGTCTCATAATCCGAAGACTGCTCGACTCAGCACCGCCGGCTATCGTGCCATGTTCACCCCGCGTGCCCCACCGGCGGAGAGGGAGATTGTGATCATCTCCGACGATGAGGAGATGGCTACACCGACGCCTACACCTGCTTCCTACACCAGTCGCCGTGCCCGTCTATCCTGTTGTAGCTACACCTGAGGAGTCGACGGCTACTTCCCCTACACCTGCACCCTCCCCAGCTGTCCCGTGGAGGACGAGGAGATTGGCTGGAAGTGCAAGTACTACTTCAAGCCAGCTCCAGAGACAGCCTACTACCACACTCTCCTCACTCACGTGCTGGACGACTACTACCCCGACTTGCACGCCTCCATCAGGCTACCACTGCGCCGGAGTATCAGCATCCATTGGAGGCTACCTTCTGGAAGTAGAGCTGGTGGTCACCGCTTGGAACTGACTATCAAGAATGGACATGAGGTGGAGACTGTCCACTGTGCCCCTGCCAGGAGAGCCCATGCTTTGGATGGCATGGAGGATGCAGCACAGAATGCCTACATCCACTACCATGGTCGTCGCTTTGAGGCCATGAGGGAGGATCGCTTCAGGTTCCTTCCTCGAAATGATCATGAGGGTGTTTGGCAGGTTTTGGCTCCACTAGAGAATGACCCAACTCTGGAGGCAACGGTGCAGCATGTCCACGCTATGCAGGGAGTGGATGAGGAAGTCAAAGGAGAACTGCTGTGCATCTCAGAGGGCGCAGAGACGTCTTCAGAAACAAGTGGATGAACTTCGAGCACAACTTGGACAGCCTTCCATCTACAAGAAGAAGCGTCGGTCCTTCACCATGATTGACACCGCTCCATAGGTGTTAGGTGCCTTGATCTAGATTACCACGTCGTTAGTTCGTGTTTCTTATTTAGTCTTGTTGGTCTTGTGAACCTGGTTGATTAGATGTTTAATTTATGAACTTGGTTGATTTGGTATTTTGCTTGATTGCTGGAAGTTTGTGGGCATGTCCACAACTTCCTTAGATTGGAACTTTAAGTTTAGAATGAAATCTTAATGCAGATGTTTCGCTTTATCTTATCTCTGCTGTGCTGATTTCTGGAGCAGCAGCCTGTGTTCTTTTTCTGGTATCTCCAAATCTGGATGATAAAAATTCTGAAATTTTTGTGGAGATAACTAGACCTCTGTATCTTTCAAGTGTCTCTAGAATCACGTCAATAGCTGTTCAGGTTTGGGAGATCTAGCTGTCACAAGTTGATGTTCCTGCGCTGTCTGGAACTCAGAACAGTTTCGGTTTTAGCTCTACTTTTGACCTATGTGTGAGTCCGAATCTGTAAAAGTGGTCTAAATGAAAGTTGTAGCTTATGTCCTAAGCTTTCTAACAAATCTTGGTGCACCTCTGTTGGATCTCTAAACTCGAGTTATAACAGTTTTACTGAACTGCTGAATTTGAATCTTGTCCAGAAAATTCTCAGCATTGTTTCTTATCTTTTGTAAGCTCTCTATAATTGGAAAAATCTCTAAATTTTGCACATTTGTTGGAAAACAGATGGCCGCAAGAGGAGGAAGAGGCAGAGGCCGTGGTCATGGGCGTGATGCTCTTATAAATCCACCACCGCCACCTGTGACCATGGAACAGATATTGGGAATGCAAGCGCAGCTGATGCAAGCTATGATGCAGCGCTTGGACAATGAACCTGCAAGAGGACCACCACCCTGTTCAGGTCAGAGATAAGCGTGGAGAGTTATGAAAGGTCGTCCACCGGTGTTCACCCATGCCTCAGACCCTATGGAGGCTAGATGATTGGTTGCGTGCTGTGGAGAAACAACTAACATAGCACAATGCAACGACCTTGAGAAGGTGTTGTACGCTTCTGGGCAACTCCAAGGAGCTACTCAGGATTGGTGGGAATCATTCCAGTTTGGACTCCCAACAATGCTCCTGCTATCACTTGGCAGGAATTCAAGGAACAAGTTTCCGGTCATACCATATTCCTGATGGACTTGTGGAACTGAATGCAGGAAGAATCAGATCTCTCAAGCAAGGATCAATGACTGTGGCGGAAGTATCGGGATAGTTGCCCCAACTATCACGCTACGCTCCTAATGATGTAGCGGATGACAAGGATAAGCAACGCCGTTTCCTCAAGGGACTATATGATGGACTGCAGCTCCAGCTGATGTCTAATACATACCCTAATTTCTAGTCTTTGGTGAATCGCGCAATCGTGATTGATGATAAGCGCAAGGAGATGGAAGCTAAGAAGAGAAGGCTCCAAGGGCAAGCTTTCTAGAAGCAACACTCACCCACGTGCTTATCCCCAGCAAGGTTTCCAGCAGAGGAATCAAGGACCAACACACCAGGAAACCGTGTGGTCAGTATCCTCAGCGGAACCAGTTCCTAGCAACGCCCTCAGTATCAGCAACAGTTTGGAAATCAGCGTACCCCGCAACAGACCAGCAATCCTGCAACACGCCTAGGGAGTGCCCAACAATGCTCCTGTGAAGAGTGGTTGCACCCAACAATCCCAATACTGCCTATTACGATGTGGAGAAGTAGAGGTCACTATGCTCATTCAGTTTCCTAAGAAGCAGAACCAACAAGCACCTCAGAAACTAGACCAAGCAATCAGAAGTTCAATGCTCGACCACCTCACAACGGAAGGTGAACTAAGTGTCATCTGATAGCAGGCTTAGGAGACTGCCTGAGGTCATGCTTAGGGTACTGTTCAGCAGTCAACTCTATTTCTGCTACCATACTTTTTGATTCTAGGTTGCTTCGCATTCTTTTATCTCCCAAGCTTTTGTTAGAATGCATAGCATACCTTTGTGTGCCATTGAAAACCCCATACTAGTGAATTCCCCGGGAGGTAGTATGCCCGCTTCTTAGTGGAGCCCCCTCAACTAGCATTTCCTTAAGGGGGGGTAGACTTCAAAGGAAGCCTATTGTGTTGAGAACAGCGGGGGGAATTGAATCTTATCTTGGGAATGATTGGATGAAACAAACACAGGCAGATGATTCAGTGTCAAGGAAGAAATCTGTGGTTGTGACACACTCAATGGAGATAGAATCTATGTAGAAGTGGTTATTAGTGCAAGCTCAGCCTACTAGGCCACTAGTGAACCAGCTAGATGGTGAAGTCAATGAACAAGATCGTGTCGTGGAGGAGGTTCCCGGATGTCTTCCCCGATGACTTGCCAGGTATGCCAACCTGATCGAGACATTGAATTCATATGAATATACCTGGAACTGCACCAATAGCTAAACGTCCATATAGAATGGGAGTTAATGAATTAGAAGAGCTTAAGAAACAACTAAAAGAGTTGCAAGAAAAAGGTTTCATACGCCCCAGTTCTTCCCCATGGGGGGCACCTGTGATCTTTGTGGATAAAAAACAAAAACAAAACACAAACAAAAAAAAAAACAACAAAAACAAAACAAAAAAAAAACAAAAAAAAAGAAGGATGGTAGTCAACGGATGTGTGTGGATTACGCTCACTTAATGAGGTTACCATCAAGAATAAATACCCTTTGCCTAGGATTGATGATTTGTTTGATCAGTTGAGAGGAGCTCATGTGTTCTCCAAGATTGATCTCCGATATGGTTATCATCAGCTTAAGATTCGGAACTCGGACATACCTAAGACAGCATTCACTACACGGTATGGATTATATGAGTACACCGTTATGTCTTTTGGATTGACCAATGCACCTGCATACTTCATGTATCTGATGAATAAGGTGTTCATGAGTTTCTGGATAAATTTGTGGTAGTATTCATAGATGACATACTAATATTCTCCAAGACTAAAGAAGAACATGCTGAACACATAAGGTTGATCTTGCAAAAGCTTAGAGAACATAAGTTGTATGTGAAGCGGAGCAAGTGTGAGTTTTGGTTAAAGGAAGTCTCTTTTTTGGGTCATGTAGTCTCCAATGGTGGAATAGCAGTGGATCCAGGCAAAGTGCAAGATGTACTGAATTGGAAACCACCAACAACTGTAAGTAAGATTCGTAGCTTTTTGGGATTAGCTGGATATTACCGAAGGTTCATTGAAGGCTTTTCCAAGCTAGCCAAGCCCATGACAGCTTTGTTGGAAAAGAATGCTAAGTATGTATGGTCGGATAAATGCCAGGCAAACTTTGAAGAGCTAAAGAAGAGATTGACTATAGCTCTAGTATTAATCTTGCCCGATTTAAGCAAGAACTTCTCTATATATTGTGATGCATCCCGTTTGGGTCTTGGATGTGTGCTTATGCAAGAAGGAAGAGTGGTGCATATGCATCTAGACAACTAAGGAAGCATGAGTTGAATTATCCTACTCATGACTTGGAATTGGCAGCTGTGGTTCATGCTTTGAAGATCTGGAGACATTATCTGATTGGACATAAGAGTGATATCTATACTGATCATAAGAGTTTGAAGTATATCTTTACCCAATCAGATCTGAATCTGAGACAATGTCGTTGGTTGGAATTGATCAAAGACTATGATTTGGAAGTGCATTATCACCCGGGAAAGGCAAACGTCGTAGCTGAGCACTTAGCAGAAAGAGCTATGCCAATGGACTTCAGATAACATCTATGTCAGCAGAGTTGTGTGCTGAAATGGAGTATCTCAACTTGAGCCTGGTCACTAATGCAATGGAATTGGTGATAGAGCCTACTTTGGAAAAAGAGATACGCAAAGGACAATTGGAGGATGAAAAACTTAAAGAGATAGCAGATAATGTAGTGCTTGGAAAGGCACCCAGATTCAGAATGGATGAGGATGGTACTCTTTGGTTTGGGAAAAGGATATGTGTACCTAAAGTGAAAGCTATCCGAGATGCAATTCTGCAAGAGGCCCATGAGTCTGCTTATTCTATACATCCCGGAAGACACCGCCCGGCCTAGTCGGAGGAATCCGAGGCCTCCTAGCCACGTCGACGCATCCAATGGGGGCGCGCCACGTCGCGCTAGGGGCCCCACGTGATAGCCACTGCCCCTCTCCCTTCTCTACCCTTTCTCTGTGAGTGCGGTCCACGTGGACCACAGGGAGGAGGGAACCGATCCACCGATCGGTGCACAGGCACAGTAGCGGTCAGCTCTGGCCTCCAATGGGGACCACTCGTCAGCCACTAGCCTAGGTAGAAAACGCTAGGTGCACACGGGGAACGTACACAGGATATTTAAAGGTAAGCTTATTAATTACAGAAAAATTCCCAGAAAATTCTAAAATAAACTAGGCACCCTAGATCTGTCGACACAAAATTTTCGTCCCATGCCGAGAACACACGCAATAAGTCGGAAGGGTCCGCTCGATAAAGCAGATCCGTCTAGCTTCAGCGCAGGGATGGTCGATCCTGCACAATCCTCTCGAGTCGTGCCAGTCAATTTGACCCTGTAATTGACAATGAGGGAAAGTTCATCAGTAATTAAGGGCGGAACTTGTCGGTATTGCCAGACAGTCCCGAATGTGCGGCTATGAGAGCTGATATTAAAAGGAGATCGACTAAATAGTCAATTCCAGCATATTCATGAGAATAAATCACTTAAAGCTCATGGGGTTATGTAAGAAGAATCGGTTATTATTTAGGATAAACATCATTGTTTGAGCAAATATGAATCAATGGCAATAAGATATCAACAATGATTGGTTTATGTCAAGCCAATGATTACAAGTAACCGAACCCCTTTTGATATAAAGAAATAATTCAACACCACTTAACCGTTTGATAAAAATAAATCTAATGAACATGTTAGATCTCATCTATCGCCATGACCAGTGGGGCATGAGGTAGAATCACACAGGCCGTAGAAATAATAATAGACTCGACGACCCTAACTCATTACTAATACCAGTGGGGCATGAGACAGAATAATGCAGGCCGTAATACAATAATAAGATCACGTGGCTAACATATCTTTCAACATATCTTTACTTCAACGGTCTCGTGATACGAACTGTTCGTGGAAGCGCTCGATATCGGCTAAAACAGCCGATTCAGGTATAACGCACGGTTAAAGTCATGTCTTACCAGGAATAGATCTACTAAATAACAATCTCCACCCCACGGTGCTAACAGCGGGGTGTGAGGTAGAATCACATAGGCCGTGATAAAGGGCCGTTGAACGGTTCTCGCTAGTCAATAAATCTACTCGAGATGCAACATGCCTTAACCGCACGTTATGCACGATTAAGATTGATGTAAAATAGCTGATAAAACATAACTCATCGTTTAAGGTGTAGATTAGATCAGTTTTAGGTTAGCAAACGATGGGTCAAATAAGATATACGGCCGATCTAAATCAATCTTAATCGGGCAGAGTGATATTGCTGTAATTAGATAAATAATGAAAGCAATAAGTAATATCGGTAACTTAATGAATCTATCAAAGATTGCCATTCTAAGGTAGAGCCGATAACTTGACCTTGATCTAATTCAAGCAGTGGGGTGTGAGGCAGAATCACACAGGCCATACTTGAATTAAACAAGAGTCGATAACTAGCTTATACCAGAGCCGCAGTGGGGGTCGACCGGATCGATGCAGTCATACGAACAGAGGTATAAACCATGACGGTACTTACAGACAAGCAGTGGAGATCGACCGGATCGATGCAGCCGTACTCGCTAAAGAACTCACCGAGATCTACTCTACTCCTACTCCTAAGAGGTGGTCGGAGCCAAAAAAGTAATTGACTTGTATTTGGATTGATTGATTCTTCTCATACAATAGCCGTGGGTTTATATTTATACCCTAGGCTGATAAGAGTCCTAAACGAACATGACTAGATAACAAAAAGAAATATCAAGATACATGGACTATAATTTCCCTTATGCAGAATCCTTGCTGATAAAGCTTCCTTGTTTGATATGTGTCCTTGTTTCTTTTATCCTAATATGCATCTGAACGTCATGTCTCTATCAAATTTGTTAAATAATATTTTCTGGCCGGCTCATAAATATCCCTTAATTAGGAAACTTTCTTGCTCTTGACATTATCGGCCGATCTCTTCCTTTCTAGGATAAGCTTACCAAATTTTGGTGTAAACACAGGCCCCTCTAGTTCGAAGTATGAGTTTTCATGCTTCGAACTATTTGACCTGATGGTCTTCTTTTTCCTAGCCGATGACATTTGATCACAATCACTGAAAGCTGCATCGGCTCCATCTTCTTTTTGATCTTGATAACTTCAAAATTGATCTTTTTCTGCATCTTCATTCATCTGCTTTAGCCAATTAGGAGCTGGCCCCCCGAGTTCGATCATAGCAATACAAGTTAACCTATAGTACAAAAATATGCTGCATAAAAGTTTAGGCATTCTAGCCGATAGTCTTGTTCAAAGGAGCCAAGAAATTTACTAGCAGCGATATTACCTTATTCCAAGACTCACCTACACATGTGAACTTTGAAGTGTCTACCATACCATCTTGGGTGGTTGAGGAATGGAACGGATTAGAATCCAGTCATCCTCGCTCCCCGTGCTCAGAAAACTTAGGTTTTTAAAAGATTTTCAAATTAAAACATTGCTTTGATCCTCAAATGATTCTCTCAGATCGCTTAATGTGTATAATTCCTCGTCCAAGCATTGTTTTGTCTCTCCTTATCCTACTTCTAAAAAGCTTATGTGGAGTTTTAGGTAGGGATGAAATATGTAGCGTACTTACCTTGCATATATTGTAAGGTCAAATCCCAGATCCAAGGAGAGAAATGTCATACTCTTAGATCAAGATGTGCATGTGCGTGAAATATTTGGTGGCTAACCTAATTCTACTATGCTCTTTGAAATACATTTATCTCTTATGGAATATTTTTATGAGAACATGGGCTATCTTTTCTCATCTTTTTCTTTTTCCTTATTTATTTATTTATTTTGGACTTCTTTTGTATCCATCTTTTATATATTTTCGCATAACCCATGTCTCTCTTTATAATAAATTTTTGAGAGAAATATTATCAAGAACTTAGGGCATTTATTCTAATAAAACCTAACATATTTTTGTCTTCTCCCAGTGTAGGAGTAGAACATTTTTGAGGTGGATGAAGAATATGTTTTTGCGTACTTCTAGTATAGAAGCAGCACATATATGTGGTGTGTACGTGATCTTGATCTTAGGAACATGATAAATCTCTCAACAAGGGTCAACAAAACTTGACAAAACTCAACACAGAGCAAGCAGCTTATGTGGAAGGTTTTTAATGAGACTAATATATGGCTCTGGTAGGAAATTCAACATCATTGAGGAGACAAGCTATTGATTTTGAATTTTTGTAAGAAAATTTTCCAAATACTTTGCAAAAAGAAGCAAGGTTTCTTTCATCATACCATATCTCATTCATCAACTACTTAGATAGCATGTTTTCCCTATGATAGATTGTTCACAAGTGACAGGAAAAGCATGAAATAAAGAATATAGGTACCTCCACTTCGAACTGATGAATGTCTTTGTTCGAACTTTCTCCTAGTATGTACATATCAGCTAGACTTCATCGGCCTTATGATCTCTGCATTCTCAATCAAACATATGATATGGCATGACCGCATGTACTTCCAAGATCTGACTCATCCTTTTTGTGCCCACGTACATCGTGTATATATATGCATGGAAATCTGACTTGCATGCACTACATAAAGGGCTCTATCGACTTGATGTCTTGATCTTCCAATTCTGAGCCGATTGCGAGCAATCTTTCATTTACTGCTTCTGACTTTTAATAAGGCAATTGTCAGTTTCAGAAGTCCCACAATCAGATCAAGTTGAGAGCACAGAAAGAGCACTGCGAAAAATTCGCTTGTGGAAGCCACAAACTCCAACAAAGGTCAGGGCTAGCCAAGAGGCTTCCTACATTGGCCACTGAGCACGCTGTAGGTACATCATGGTAGTGCAGACACCTTTGTTGTCATCGGACATGTCCTCACCAAGCACAAGCTTAGAGACCCTATCTTCTACCAGCTCCTATTTTGTCGCCCATGTAGCAGCGATCGGTCATGTTGGCATAGGGCTTCATGCTGAGCCGTCTGAAGGGCGCGGCGATAAATGTCGAGGATCAACCGAGGAGCTTGGCCATTGTGGCAATCGGCTCGAATAGTCTATTGATGTCAACACTGCTGCACTGCTCTAAGAAGGACATGGATGCGTTAGACATGGTGCAGCTGAGGTCACTCGCCATATCAACGAGACTCCATGTGGACAATAATGAGTAGCATTTGTCATGTTATGGCCCAGACTCTTCCACGTCCTTTGCCCATCCATCAGTTATGCTTCCACAAGAGAATATAGTTGATGTAGAGGAGGAGGTCCGCAGCCTTGTTTGCCAGCAACACTTCCTTGTCATTGCCATCAGCCGTGAGTTCCTTGAACTTGTTCCATGGTAACTTGTTGCTGCTGCCACTAACCTTGCATCGCCACACGTACATAGTAGTCTCTATCCGGTCGGCCATTGCCAGCAAGTCATGCTCCGACAAGATGTTGAGCGTGTCAAGCAAGAATTCTAGTGAGAACTTGTCAGTGCCTTGCATGACATGATACACCAGGTCCTCATGCTTGTTTATCCACACTTGGGGAACAAATGGTTCATAGGCTGGGGGGCAGCCGATTCTACTTCATTGGAAGATGGCGTCTAGGACATAGGGCATCGGCAGCCATCACTAGTCCTCGCTCCGGTGATCCGACCTCCTAAATGATAATGGTGTCCCAGCGATGACAATGAAGTAATCAAGCCAGATGACCTTATCCTGATAGATATCCTTATCGATAGCTAATCTCCACCGTCTTCTGCATGTCAATAATAATTTTTAGCCGATGGTCTCCTATCGGCTGTTAGGTTGTTAACCTTTTCTGTATCTCTGATACAACCCCCATGGTGACTTTTCCTTCTTATCAAAAAATATACTTGGTCGAATAGACAATGATAATTACCCATGGAGGAAAACTCAATGTGACCTCGACAATCAAACTAGTGATGGTCATTGGCTATTGGCTCTATGTGATTATTCTTGAAATTCCACTGTTGTACTAGAAACTAATATCTCACTAGTCTTACACCCTTGTTAATCGGCTGCAGACTCTGTCAGTTTGAAGGGTAAGGTCTTGAACCAACAGCCGATTCTATCTCAAGAGAGGTGATTGGTCTTTGTTAGCTTGGAGAGTAAATGCTTCATCGACAATTCCTTGCTTCCTGGTTCCTTGCCAAGTTTGCGAAAAGTGGTGTAAGGCATGAGATTGACAGAAGCACCTCCGTCTACCAACATCTTATTCATTGGCTTCCCATCAACCAAATATTTTACATATAAAGCCTTTAAGTGCCGATGCTTGATTGGTTTATCAAATATTGCTTGCTGTATAACCGTTAACTTGGCAACTATTTCTTCATACTCCGATTCATTGAAATCCAAATAAACTTCTTGATATGCTAGAGCTTTGAACTTTGATGGCAACAAAAAAGTCATTTGAATACTAGCCGATGGTTGCCTTCTATCGGTTGTTTGCTTAGCACGCCATACTTGAGGTTTACTAGATGCCTGAGCCTGTTCCAACTCTCTATTCCTTAGGCATTGCACCCTTCTCTTCTGGCTTCTTATCAAACCTCTGGGACACCATTGGCCTTCCTGCCAAACATATTTTCTTTTGTCACTTTCTTCTTCATAATCAGCCCAGTTTTGATCAACAACTCTTTTTCCAAGCCGATTATGAACACTTCCATTTTTTAAGCGTTGATCCATGTTATCATGATGATATGCATCTTGAGCATGGACAGACCGGCAGTTGGCTTGAGATTGCCTAAACTCCCAATACTAATCACTACACTCTGGACAACTATTCTTGGTAGACAACTTCAAACCTTGGTTCTAGCAATATCTGAAGAAAGGATAATTTCAATGCAATTTAGCTTGCTTTCTTTCATACCTCTCTTTTTCCTATTGACGCTGGTATTCTTGCTTTTCTAACCAATGCTCATAATCCTTTTTCTCCTACCGCTACCATTTATTCAATAGGATTCGAGATGTAACTCGCGGCTTTGTCGCCCCTTCTTTTGATGTTTCTCCATGCTCATATCGGCTCTTTCGCTTGTCACGACATCTTCTAATTCATCTGTATTCGTCAGTCGATATTTGCTTCTCGGGATCGACTGTTCTAGCTTCTCTTGATTTGGTTGATGTTAGGACCTTAGTCTTTCCATTAAGCAGCCTAGCATCGACCATGTTTTGATCTCCTGGGAAAGAATTATCATCAATTTTCATTTTCTAAGGCGTATCAAATTTGAGTCTTCCTTGCTGAATAGCCCTCTGTATATGCTACTGGAAAATTCTACACTCATTAGTGGAATGAGAAGTGGCGTTATGGAACTTGCAGAACTTCTTATTCTTCAACTGATTAGGGGGCAATATAACATGATTATCAGGCAACTTGATCTGTCCCTTCTCAAGCAAGAAATCAAAGATCTTGTCTGATTTTGTGACGTCAAAGTCATAGCTCTCCTCGACTCCTCTTCCCCAAGGATTTAGTACCATTACTATCTTTTTGCCCCAATTCCATTTAGCTGTGGCAACTTCTTCTTCTTCATCTTTATAGCCATCATCGACTGAGTATGGATTATAAGCTTCGGCTACTTTGGTACTCCTCTGAAATCGGGTATCTCTGCACATACTCTGGAATTGGCTATTGAGTGCCACCACTCGTTGAGCCAATTGACCTAGGTTGTCAAATTTGTATCCCAATAGTTTTTCTTTCCACATTAGTAGCATTCCTTGAATGGCTAAAGCAGCTAGCTAATCATCAGCCAAGTTTAATGAGAAGCATAAGTTCCTAGTTTCTTAGAATCTCTGAAGAAATTTAGTGCCTGATTCATTAGTCTTCTGCCTTATGGTTATCAGATTGGTAATCTTCTTTTCTCCAGTCCCAGTATAAAAATATGTATGAAATTTCTTTTCTAGATCAGCCTAATTGGCAATTGAGTTGGCCGGCAGTGATGAAAATCAAGTGAAGGCTGGCCCTGACAGGGACAAGGAGAAGAAACAAACTTGATAGGCCTCCTCAACTGATGCCTCGCCCAATTGTGTAAGATATCGACTAACATGTTCTACTGTGCTTGTACTGTCTTGATCAGTGAACTTAGCAAACTCTGGAAGCCTATAATTTATAGGAAGAGCGACCAAATTATACCATTTTAGGTATGGGCGTTTATATGAAAAGGTTAGCCCCTTTGGATTTAGACCGAACTGATTCTTCATCATCTCGGTCACCTTTAGCAACAACTCGTCAGCATGTGAATTTGGATTTCTCTGCACCTACTGACCCATCTATGGGTTGAAATCCCATGTACCTTGATACCCTAGATTTGGAATCATGTGAAGGGTGTTATAATCTGTGCTATAATGATATCCCTGTGGAATCTCTATCTGTTGGGTCCTTTGCTAGTTTGCTGCTCGAAGTCTCTGATTGTAGACATGAGGATATATATCTCTACGGATCCTTTGAATTGATGGTGCTATTTTTTGAGCCAACGATGGTATGTGGTCTGATGTGCCAAAATTAATCACCTGGTTCTAACTTTGCCCCGCCGGCTGTTGCACATGCTGCACTAAAGATCTAGGATTATATTGTGTCTGATTCGTAGTAGTACCTTGAGCTTGTTTAGATGAGCTCTGAACTACCTAGACATCATTATTACTAGCTGGTGCTGCTTCTTGATGGCTAGTGCCAACTTGATTAGTCCCTTGGGTTGATAGATGTGGAATGTTGTAATAAGCTGGCCCGCCTTGACCAACTGGAAATCCATGAATTGCCTCTTTCAAGGCGTTATGGAATACATCCATGAAAGCTTTGTTATGGCATCATGAATAGATTTGTCCACAACCTCTTTAAAGAAACACCTGTCTTCAGCTTTAGTTGTGTTTGTCTGCCCGTATAACAGAACTCTTGGTAGTGGAAATTTCTGAACAATTGTGTTGTCACGTATTTTGGTGTAGGACAATAAACATTTGTTCTGGAACTGTTCTATAGCTTTGCTGATGACACCCTTATCCCCATCAGGTAAATCTTCATAATATAGCATAAGGATGTTGTCGTTGTTGTGAACTGCCATGATGATTTGTGGGGTCCCACCGGGCATGCCAGAAACGCGCGTCGACACAGAATTTTCGTCCCGTGCCTAGGACACACGCAGCAAGCCAGAAGGGTCCGCTCGATGGAGCAGATCCGCCTAGCTTCAATGTAGGGATGGTCGATCCTGCGCAATCCTCCCGAGGCGTGCCAATCAATTTGACCCTGCAATTGACAATGAGGGAAAGTTCATCAGTAATTAAGGGCAGAACTTGCCGGTATTGCCAGACAGTCCTGAATGTGTGGCTATGAGAGCTGATATGAAAGGAGATCGACTAAATAGTCGATTCCAGCATATTCATGAGAATAAATCTGTTAAAGCTCATGGGGTTATGTAAGAAGAATCGGTTATCATTTAGGATAAACATCATTGTTTGAGCAAATATGAATCAATGACAATAAGATATCAACAATGATTGGTTTATGTCAAGCCAATGATTACAAGTAACCGAACCCCTTTTGATATAAAGAAACAATTCAACACCACTTAACCGTTTGATAAAAATAAATCTAATGAACATGTTAGATCTCATCTATCGCCATGACCAGTGGGGCATGAGGCTGAATCATGCAGGCCGTAGAAATAACAATAGACTCGATGACCCTAACTTATTACTAATACCAGTGTGGCATGAGACAGAATAATGCAGGCCATAATACAATAATAAGATCATGAGGCTAACATATCTTTACTTCAACAGTCTCATGATGTGAACTGTTCATGGAAGCGCTCGATATCGGCTGAAACAGCCAATTCAGGCATAACGCACGGTTAAAGTCATGCCTTACCAGGAATAGATCTACTAAATAACGATCCCCACTCCACGGTGCTAACAGTGGGGTGTGAGGCAGAATCACACAGGCCATGATAAAGGGTCGTGGAATGGTTCTCACTAGTCAATAAATCTACTCAAGACGCAACATGCCTTAACCGCACGTTATGCACGATTAAGATTGATGTAAAACAGCTGATAAAACATAACTCATCGTTTAAGGTGTAGATTAGATTAGTTTTAGGTTAGCAAACAATGGGTCAAATAAGATATAAGGCCGATCTAAATCAATCTTAATCGGGCAAAGTGATATTGCTGTAATTAGATAAATAATGAAAGTAATAAGCAATATCGGTAACTTAATGAATCTACCAAAGACTGCCATTCTAAGGTAGAGCCGATAACTTGACCTTGATCTAATTCAAGCAGTGGGGTGTGAGGCAGAATCATACATGCCTTACTTGAATTAAACAAGAGTCGATAACTAGCTTATACCAGAGCCACAGTGGGGGTCGACCAGATCGATGCAGCTATACAAACAGAGTTATAAACCATGACGGTACTTACAGACAAGTAGTGAAGGTCGACCAGATTGATGCAGCCATACTCGCTGAAGAACTCACCGAGATCTACTCTACTCCTACTCCTAAGGGGTGGCCAGAGCCGAAAAAGTAATTGACTTGTATTTGGATTGATTGATTCTTCTCATACAATAGCCGGGGGTTTATATTTATACCCTAGGCTGATAAGAGTCCTAAACGAACATGACTAGATAACAAAAAGAAATATCAAGATACATGGACTCTAATTTCCCATATGTAGAATCCTTGCTGATAAAGCTTTCTTATTTGATACGTGTCCTTGTTTCTTTTATCCTGATATGCATCTGGACGTCATGTCTCTATCAAATTTATTAAATAATATTTTCTGGCCGACTCATAAATATCCCTTAATTAGGAAACTTTCTTGCTCTTGACATCATCGACCGATCTCTTCCTTTCTAGGATAAGCTTACCAAATTTTGGTGTAAACAAGATCATACCTAGATAATTGCCACTCATTTTCATTAGATAAAATTGTAGAGATAATATACATGTTACTTTCTATTCGTGTTTAGTCAATAAACTTAGATAATTTATAACTCATTCGTTTTAATTCCGAATCCCGTGATTCTTTCACCATAAATCTTCTAAAATAAAACCCTACATGATCATACCACTTTTTGTGCCCATTTAAATTCTAGTTGATTGCTTTTCTTGCTATAATTGTATTTTAATATTAACTATAGTAGTAGCCCTCCGTAGTAGCAGTAGTTAGCCCGTATATTCGCGTATGTGTATGTACTATGACACATACTTGAATATATCCATACCCAATCACCTAAAATAGTAGAATATCTATACATAAAGGGATATGCCCGATACCCGGGTATACGCCTATGTATGGCTATCCCTAGCGACCTAGTTTCTTAGTTCCACTTAATCATGGGCGTATACATATGCTTGAGCGTATATGCCACTAACCCTAGCCATAACCTAGCCCATAAACTTAACCCTAGGCATATACATATGCATGTGCGTATGTGTCACTAACCCGGTGAACTTGTAGAAAGCCTGACCTAGTCATCTTTCTCTTTTAGGTTCACATAATAGTGAACCCTAATAATAGGGAAAATTGGTCTCATAGCATCGAAAGATCGTCGTCTCCGGAAAATACCATCGAAACTTTGCCACTCCGTAAAATACCATCGAAAGAGTGCAACGTCACCTGGATTTAGCATTCCGTCATGTTTGGAGCAAGCGCCGTCGAGCTTCTCGTCCCTGCCGTCGAGCTGCTGTTGCACCTACGACGACGGCGACCTGCATGGCAGCGATGACAATGGCACGGCCCTCATCTCCATACCAGACGACGCTCTCTCGCCCGTCCTGGCCAGGCTCCCCAGCGCGGCCAACGTGGTACGCGCCACCGCCACCTGCCGGCGCTGGGCTCGCATCGTGGCCAAGGACGCCGCCGTGCTCTCAGGCGCCCTGCCTCTGCCGTCGTCCCTGCCCGACCTCACCCTAGGCTGCTTCTACCAGGGAAGCGGCGGCACCAGGGCGCGTAGCAGGCGGCGGCCGGTCTCCTCCGACGCCGCGCAGATGACGCAGCCTTGCTTCGTCCCGATGACCGCTGCGGCGAGGCTGACCGGCCTGCGGTGCCCATCCTGGACCGCGTTAGCCGATGCCGTGATGGGCGGTGATCGCGGCCGTGAGCTGCTGGAGCACGTCTGGCCCGTCGTGGCCCGCAATGGCTGACTCGTGCTGGAGCTCCAGCAGGAACGGTATGGGGTGACGCTGTGCGTGTGCAACCCCGTGAGGGGGCACATGGCGGCCTTGCTCCCGCCTCTCGCCGGCGCAGACAACCCAGGGGACTACGCGTGCGCGCTCTACACTAGCCAGGACCAAGACCCGCCATGGCCATTGTCGGCTTTCTTCCGGCTGGTCATAGTCTACAACCGTCCCAGCTTCACGGCGATGCGGTCCTACTCGTCGGACACCCAGCGTTGGAACACGGAGGTTAGAAGGTCGGGCCCAAAGATGGCGAGCCATGAACCGCGCGAACTTGGCCAGAGCATCGTGATCGGTGGTGTGGCCTATTGGCATCTGAGACACACGGCGTTCGCGGTGCGGCTTGACACCCCAAAGCCTGCCGAGGTGCCCATGCCACGGACTGGCTTACGAAACTTACGCCCGGGCTTGGGAGCGCTCGGCTTGGATGCCCATGGCAAGCTTATATTCATTGATGTTGGACATGTTACAGATCATCCTGCTCGTTCAGAACACCACCTTGCCGTGAGGACAAGCAAAGTCTTTTGTCCCAGCACCGGCACCGGGGACGAGGATGACGATGATGGTGGCCACGGCAAGTGGGAGTGGACGAACAAAGTCAGAATCAAAATGCCATGCATCAGAATGAAACAGCTCAAGTTACCGTGTCTTGACAAGGTTAAATTTCGGTGGTTCTGCGAGAAGAGCGGCAATCTTATCTTTACCCTCGGCCAAGGCACCAGTAGTCCCGGAGCATTTGTACTCAATATGACCACAGAGCATGTCGAGAAGGTGGCCAATGGCGTCGACTATGATTCGTGGAAGTACTTGGTCGGGTACGAAATGGATGGGGCTACATACCTCGCCTCCATTTCACGCCGCCCACCAGATGCCATTCAGCTTGGTAGGTAACCGGAAATCAAATCCGGTTTCTAGGATTACTGATGGCTGCTGCTAACCGGAAATCAAATCCTCAGTTTGCATGTGCGTGGACCACTTGCCACAAAAGAGCAAGCACAACAGATGCCTGGCAGCTGTTTGCTAAAACAAGTATGGCAATCCAGACCGCACAACTGATCATGTGGCACGCATCTAAGCCATGGGTGGTTATCACCCTGGGGGGTGACTACTATCCCTCGTGACAAAAAATTCACACCCACCCACACACACACACACATAGAGAGAGAGAGAGAGAGAGAGAGAGAGAGAGAGAGAGAGAGAGAGAGAGACTAGCAGCCAGCATAAGGGAAGGAAAGAAGTACTACCTCAGCTGTTGGATGTCGACGATTAGATAATCAGCAAGCTCCCAGTGGCAGGCACAAGGGAATAACCTCTGATAAGTACCCTGTGTGAACTCCCTTGGTGGGCTTATCCTCCTGTCCTTGAAGCAGTAGATGCCCAAGTCACACCATTTCTGGTGGCGGTAGTTGAGGTACACCAAATTGGGAGCAAGCTTTGGAAACTTGTCAGTAGGAAGCATGACAGAATAAGTCTTACCAACAAATGCTGCATATTTGCCAATGCCGTTCAGTGGGATCAGCCGCCTCCCAATAACGTCCACCTCAAAGACCTCCATGCGGGAGCTAACACCATCCCGTGTGGTGAATAATTCTTCCGGCGGGTAGCGATCATGTGCAAGGTCAATGCAGGCCAAGAAGCGTACCATGAGCATCCTCCGGTGGTCTTCTTGGGACCGGACAAGGTAGGAGTAGGAGCCCGTTTGAGAGCTGACCGCCATCTCCCTTGACAGGTATACCATCCGAGGCCCGCGCAGATCCACCCTCATCACATGGCCATTTGATGTTGTGACATAACAGTGCCCTCGGAAGGACAGCAGCGTGTAGAATTTAACCTTGCCTTGGGCGTTGTACAAGGGTTCCCGCTGCTCGCCAAAATGGACAAACACCCAGTACTGATCCCCGGACTTTGCGCAGATGATGCGATTCAACCTGTGCCTGAGGGCGAGCACGAGGGTCGGGGGGCTCATCGAGTCGTCGATCACAGCACCATTGATTGCTGAGGGGTCGGGGGGCTCGTCGAGCCGACGACGCCGAGGATGACATGGCGCCGCGCTTCGCGCCGCCGGCGCGCGAGCCACGCTCACCGGCGCAGCCCCTTCTACTCTGGCGCCGCGGCTTCCACACGCGGCCCGTAAGCCCCGCGCACACCCACCGCTGTGGCCTCTGCTCCTCTGCTCCTGTCTGCCAGCGCGGCCATTGCTCCCGCTCGCCGGCGCGGCCCCTTCTGCTCCGGCGCCGTGGCTTCCCCGCGTGCTCGCGCCACACGTGGCCCGTGCTCGCGTCCCGCATGGCCCGTGAGCTCCACGCGCACCCGCCGGCGCGGCCGCTGCCGTTCCTGCTCCGGCGTGCGATAAGCTTCTCCTCCTCCACGTGATGCTGCCGGGGTGAGGGAGATCAGGCGGCGATCGGGCTCGTTCGTGGGGCCGCATCGGGGTGAGCCGAGCTCAGGAGGGCCAGGACCCGAGCTCGCCGGAGGTCCTCCATCTACGAGGTGGCGGAGCTGCTGAGGCTCCCGAGGCTGGTCCTCCGCACGCTGCCGATGTCTGCTAGCAGGGAAGGGAAGGCACGGGGAAGCTGCGGCACCGACGAGCGGGAGCAGAGGAGCAGAGGCCGCGATGGCGGACGGGAGCGTGCGGCGCGCGCAGGAAGGGCCCACAGATGAGCGGGACCAGGCGACGACACAACGAGATGAGCCGCGCCGGCAACAGTAGCTCGACGGCAGGGACGAGAAGCTCGACGACGCTTGCTCCAAACATGACAGAATGCTAAATCTAGGTGACGTTGCACTCTTTCGATGGTATTTTACGGAGCGGCAAAGTTTCGATGGTATTTTCTAGAGACGACGATCTTTCGATGCTACGAGACTAATTTTCCCCTAATAATATGGTCTGGTTTTCTATCAGACCAACCACCCACCTTAACCTAACCCATAGAAGCCCCACCTTATTGATGGAATACCTCTATCCAAATCTTACTTTAGACTGACAAAATAGTGATAACCTAGATAACCAACCCATCACCCAAAAGGACCAACCCAATAGGATCAACCCTTCTAGGATCGTTTGTTTGTTTATGATTGCTTTACATGTTTTGCTTGTTATTTTCCTTGTTTGTGTTTTCCTGTTTGTCGACACTAGACCGCGTAGGATAGAAGACGTGAGAGAAACCGATGGAGTCCAGAAGACAGGAACAGGGGACATAGGAATCAGAGAAGGATATAATCGTCAACGAATGGAGGCAAGTCTTAACACCTACCTAACCCCTCCCTCTACACTACATGCCATCCCTTAACCACCTCTCTTTCACCAACACCACATATTTGTAACATCCTAAAATTTGCATTCTTTTAAAATTAGTAAATATGATTTATTTAAGCAAAGATATGTGCATTAAAAGATAGAGAAATAATAAATTTTGTGGAATTAAAATTTAAAAATAAGGTTAGAAAACTTTTTGATGCATACATGCTGCTGCATGCCATTTTGGGAATGCTTGGAATTTGTTAAAGATTTCAAAAAGAATTGAAATTTGAATTTAAAAAGGGATTTGGAAAATTGTAGAAGAATTAGAAAAGGAAAGGATCTTTTTTTTCTTCCCCTTTCTTGAATTCGGCCCACTGGCTCTCTCCCCTTTCTCCGCTTGGCCCAGCACCACGCCGACCGCTAGCCCAGCCGCGCGCCCTGGCCACTCGTCCCAGCAAGACCCGCCGGCCCATCTACGCGCCAGCAATCGTCGCGCCTCCCTCGTGCCCTGCCGCTGACGCCCGAGCCCCGCTTGTCGGCGCCGCCTTCTTCCCCACATGGCTCGGAACCGCTCACGCCCGGCCTGGCTGCAACCGCCGCCCACGAACGACATCGTGGGAGCGCCCCCCTCACGCCCCGGCCGCTACAAATAGCAGCTGAGCCATCCCCCGCGCACCCTGCTGCCTCCCCAGCTCTTCTTCGCGCTCGCCAAGCACCGAGGAAGCTCCGCAACCACCGCTCCGTGGTCGCCGGGATCCGCCGTCACTTCCTTCGCACGGACCGCCGCCGCTGAGCTTCCCCGTCCTCCTTCCTCCCCGCGGTGAGAACCCCCCGGCCTCCCTCTATCTCCCGGTACCTCTACTTTCTCTTTTCTTGGCTTCTTGAGCCCTGGCCACGAGCTCCGCAAGCCATGGTCGCCGGCCATGGCAGCCACCGCGCTACCCGTTGTTCCCGGCCGCCGTATCGGCATGGCCGAGACCCCCTTCCTCCCCCGCGTTCACCGGTGCTCTCAGTTTCGCATTTGGTGAACCCTAGCCCCTAACCGCGTGCGACCGAGACCTCCACGCCACCGGCAATGGCGCCTCACCGCCGGCGTCACTGTGCCCGGCTGGAATTCTTCTCTCTCCCTCCCCAAGTCTAATTCGAGCCCTCCATCCATGATCCGACGGCCGAGATCAGCCGATACCCCTTCGCGTGGTTGTTTTGTAAAAGAGACCCTAGACTTTTCTAAGTCCTAACCCGCAGTCCAAGGCGTAGTTCCCCGAATGTGCAATCTCGTTTGGAAAGCGTAAACTTCATAGTTTAAGTCAAAAATATGTTTTTAGTATTTACAGAAATGCCATTTGAACTATTTCGCTTATAAAATTGTCGTTTTAGCTCAGAATTGATCCATTCAAATCGCGTTAGCTTCGTAATTTCATAAGCTACATGTTGGAACTACTGTTAGTCAAGTTTGTAACTTTTTAATTTCATGATTAGATTTAATTAAATATATGGCTATAGGAAAACCCATTTAAATCATAACTTTCGCATTTTAGCTCTGTTTTTCGTGAACTTCGCGTTGACGTGATTGTAGCGAGACGTAGATTATGTTTACAAACATTTTATCTTGTTTTCAATACTATTGGTGTACTATTCTAATGATAGGAATGCTTGCTTTGCATGAATGCTTTTGGAATGTTGTATGTTGCTGTGTTGGTCACATTCAGACGGTGAGGAAAACGTTGGAGACCAAGAACTCTTCGACGACCAGCAGGACTAGCACGAGTTTGTGAACCAAGGCAAGTATAGCATGGGCTTTCCATGATGTCCTATTTCACTTTAATCAATTACTCATTTGCATGTGTCTAATTTGATAACCGTAAGGACAACCTAGTGATTGTTTATCCTGTGCCTTGTCTCCTATGGGTTAAATGCATATGGGTAGATTGCTAGAGCTCTAACTAAACTTAATATACATGATGATGAATGTTACTATGGAACTAAGAGTTTAACATGATTCATAATAACTGTTCCATAGGGCGAAGGTGCAAATGATCTTTGTTCATGTTGCTCCCAGCTCTCCTTAAGGACTTATCTATCGGCAAAAGCTGGGACTGACAGTGCAACTAGGAGAGTCATATGGCTCTGACTTTAGCTCAGTAATAGGATCTTTTCTAGCTAGTTAGAGGTTACCTTTTTGGCGCAAATGGGGCTTGCCATGTTGGGTATAGGGCTGCCTCTGTTCCTATGAGTATAGCCGCGATGGATATGTGCCATAGGAAAGGGGGGTTCCTACATCTGCCTGCCAAGGAAACCTAGCGGCCCTAACTTGTTAGGGAAACCTATGAAATGGCTTCATAGTGTACCCTGCCCGCTCACCTTGGCAGTGACATGGGAGTAATTAACCCAGGCATATGGGGATCACGACTCGCGGTGAATGTGCACCACCTCTGTAGAGGGTAACAAACTATTATAACAGCCGTGCTCACAGTCACGAGCGGCCCAGAAAACTCATAGAATAATTGGATACTTGATGATGTTCATTTAAGATGTTCTATGATAATATACGATACACTTTACACTGATATTTGTTCTTATGGGGTTAAATGGGAGCTTAAGCATAATTTGATAATATCTGATAATAAAAGTTTGACTTACTAAAAATGCTAACTGCAGTAAACCAGTGTCAACCTTTTGAGCTTCATAACCCCATGTTAGCTTGTTAAGTACGGGATGTACTTACACTTGTTTATTTTCTTTATTTGGAATAAAAATCCCGGATGGGTAACAGATGACAACGGGTATGAGGATTTCTCGGAGGATTTTTAGGCTTGTGGTCAACTAGTTGACCTTCCCTGTGATGAAGCCCACGAGAGTTTATTATCTTTTTATTTTCCGCTGTGTGATGTAAGACTAAGTTGTATTATAGATCTGATGTAAGAGACACCGTGAAGATACTTTATATGATTTGTCGACTTGTGTGTGTGACTGTTTCCTGGGCACACATGAGTATTGTGCATTCAATTTTATCCTTAAAATTGGGTTTGACAAATTGGTATCAGAGCCGTGTTGACTGTAGGACGCAAGCCTAGTTAGAAAACGGTCGTTTTAGCATCTTTGCTCCTCTGGTTTCTTGCTTACTGTCTTATTCTTGTTATTTTATTAAAACATTTATGCTTTTCATACCTTAATCTATTATTTAAAATTGTTGATTCTAATTCTATCTCACTTTAAATCTATAGATGTCTCATAATCCGAAGACTGCTCGCCTCAGCACCGCCGGCTATCGTGCCATGTTCACCCTACGTGCCCCACCGGTGGAGAGGGAGATTGTGATCATCTCCGACGACGAGGAGATGGCTACACCTACACCTACACCTGCTCCTACACCAGTCGTCGTGCCAGTCTATCCTGTTGTAGCTACACCTGAGGAGTCGACGGCTATTTCCCCTACACCTGCACCATCCCCAGCTGTTCCCGTGGTGGAGGAGGAGATTGGCTTGAAGTGCAAGTACTACTTCAAGCCAGCCCCAGAGACAGCCTACTACCACACCCTCCTCACTCATGTGCTGGACGACTACTACCCCGACTTGCACGCCTCCATCAGCTACCACTACACCGAGTACCAGCATCCATTGGAGGCTACCTTCTGGAAGGTAGAGCTGGTGGTCACCGCTTGGAATGATATCAAGAATGGACATGAGGTGGAGATTGTCCACTGTGCCCCTGCCAGGAGAGCCTATGCTTTGGATGGCATGGAGGATGCAACACAGAATGCCTACATCCACTACCACGGTCGTCGCTTTGAGGCCATGAGGGAGGATCGCTTCAGGTTCCTTTCTCGAAATGATCATGAGGGTGTTTGGTAGGTTTTGGCTCCACTAGAGAATGACCCAACTCTGGAAGCAATGGTGCAGCATGTCCACGCTATGCAGGGAGTGGATGAGGAAGTCAAAGGAGAACTGCGGGCATCTCAGAGGGCGCAGAGACGTCTTCAGAAGCAAGTGGATGAACTTCGAGCAAAACTTGGATAGCCTTCCATCTACAAGAAGAAGCGCCGGTCCTTCACCATGATTGACACCGCTCCATAGGTGTTAGGTGCCTTGATCTAGACTACCACGTCGTTAGATAGTGTTACTTATTTAGTCTTGTTTGGTCTTGTGAACTTGGATGATTAGATGTTTAATTTGTGAACTTGGTTGATTTGGTATTTGCTTGATTGCTGGAAGTTTGTGGGCATGTCCACAACTTCCTTAGATTGGAACTTTAAGTTTAGAATGAAATCTTAATGCAGATGTTTCGCTTTATCTTATCTCTGCTGTGCTGATTTCTGGAGCAGCCTGTGTTCTTTATCTGGTATCTCGAAATCTGGGATGATAAAAATTCTGAAATTTTTGTGGAGATAACTAGACCTCTGTATCTTTCAAGTGTCTCTGGAATCACGTCAATAGCTGTTCAGGTTTGGGAGATCTAGCTGTCACAAGTTGATGTTCCTGCGCTGTCTAGAACTCAGAACAGTTTCGGTTTAGCTCTACTTTTGACTATGTGTGAGTCCGAATCTGTAAAAGTGGTCTAAATGGAAGTTATATCTTATGTCCTTAGCTTTCTAACAAATCTTGGTGCACCTCTGTTGGATCTTTGAAACTTGAGTTATAACAGTTTTACTGAACTGCTGAATATGAATCTTGTCCAGAAAATTCTCAGCATTGCTTCTTATTTTTTGTAAGCTCTCTATAATTGGAAAAAATCTCTAAATTTTGCACATTTGTTGGAAAACAGATGGCCGCAAGAGGAGGAAGAGGTAGAGGCCATGGTCATGGGCGTGATGCTCTCATAAATCCACCACCGCCACCTGTGACCATGGAACAGATATTGAGAATGCAAGCGCAGCTGATGCAAGCTATGATGCAGTGCTTGGACAATGAACCTGCAAGAGGACCACCGCCTATTCAGGTCAGAGATAAGCGTGGAGAGTTCATGAAAGGTCGACCACCGGTGTTCACCCATGTCTCAGACCCTATGGAGGCAGATGATTGGTTGCGTGCTGTGGAGAAACAACTAAACATAGCACAATGCAACAACCTTGAGAAGGTGTTGTACGCTTCTGGGCAACTCCAAGGAGCTGCTCAGGATTGGTGGGAATCATTCTAGTTTGGACGTCCCAACAATGCTCCTGCCATCACTTGGCAGGAATTTAAGGACAGTTTCCGGTCATACCATATTCCTAATCGACTAGTGGAACTGAAGCAGGAAGAATTCAGATCTCTCAAGCAAGGATCAATGACTGTGGCAGAGTATCAGAACAAGTTCGCACAACTATCACGCTACGCTCCTAATGATGTAGCGGATGACAAGGATAAGCAACGCCATTTCCTCAAGGGACTTTATGATGGACTACAGCTCCAGCTGATGTCTAATACTTACCCTAACTTCCAGTCTTTGGTGAATCGCGCAATCGTGATTGATGATAAGCGCAAGGAGATGGAAGCTAAGAAGAGAAGGCTCCAAGGGCAAGCTTCTGGAAGCAACACTCACCCATGTGCTTATCCCCAGCAAGGTTTCTAGTAGAGGAATCAAGGACCAACTCACCAGGGAAACCGTGGTCAGTATCCTCAGCGGAACCAGTTCCAGCAATGCCCTCAGTATCAGCAATAGTTTGGAAATCAGCGTCCCCCGCAACAGACCAGCAATCCTGCAACACGCCAGGGAGTGCCCAACAATGCTCCTATGAAGAGTGGTGCACCCACCAATCCCAATGCCTGCTACCGATGCAGAGAAGTAGGTCACTATGCTCATCAGTGTCCTAAGAAGCAGAACCAACAAGAACCTTAGAACCAGACCAGCAATCAGAAGTTCAATGCCTGACCACCTCACACAGCGAAGGTGAACTATGTGTCATCTGATGTAGCTCAGGAGACGCCTGAGGTCATGCTGGGTATGTTCAGCGTCAACTCTATTTCTGCTACCGTACTTTTTGATTCTGGTGCTTCGCATTCTTTTATCTCCCAAGCTTTTATTAGAATGCATAGCATACCTTTGTGTGCCTTGAAAAACCCCATACTAGTGAATTCCTCGGGAGGTAGTATGCTCGCTTCTTATTGGAGCCCCTCAACTAGCATTTCCTTAAGGGGGATAGACTTCAAAGTGAAGCCTATTATGTTGAGAACAACGGGAATTGATCTTATCCTGGGAATGGATTGGATGAAACAACACCGGGCAGTGATTCAGTGTTAGGAGAAATCTGTGGTTGTGACATCACTCAATGGAGATAGAATCTATGTAGAAGTGGTAGTGCAAGCTCAGCCTACAGCCATAGTGAACCAGCTAGATGGTGAAGTCAATGAACAAGATCGTGTCATGGAGGAGTTCCCGGATGTCTTCCCCGATGACTTGCCAGGTATGCCACCTGACCAAGACATTGAATTCATTATTGAATTATTACCTAAAACTGCACCAATAGCTAAACGTCCATATAGAATGGGAGTTAATGAATTAGAAGAGCTTAAGAAACAACTAAAAGAGTTGCAAGAAAAAGGTTTCATATGCCCCAGTTCTTCCCCATGGGGGGCCCCTGTGATCTTTGTGGATAAGAAGGATGGTAGTCAACGGATGTGTGTGGATTACTGCTCACTTAATGAGGTTACCATCAAGAATAAATACCCTTTGCCTAGGATTGATGATTTGTTTGATCAGTTGAGAGGAGCTCATGTGTTCTCCAAGATTGATCTCCGATATGGTTATCATCAGCTTAAGATTCGGAACTCGGACATACCTAAGACAGCATTCACTACACGGTATGGATTATATGAGTACACCGTTATGTCTTTTGGATTGACCAATGCACCTGCATACTTCATGTATCTGATGAATAAGGTGTTCATGAAGTTTCTGGATAAATTTGTGGTAGTATTCATAGATGACATACTAATATTCTCCAAGACTAAAGAAGAACATGCTGAACACATAAGGTTGATCTTGCAAAAGCTTAGAGAACATAAGTTGTATGTGAAGCGGAGCAAGTGTGAGTTTTGGTTAAAGGAAGTCTCTTTTTTGGGTCATGTAGTCTCCAATGGTGGAATAGCAGTGGATCCAGGCAAAGTGCAAGATGTACTGAATTGGAAACCACCAACAACTGTAAGTAAGATTCGTAGCTTTTTGGGATTAGCTGGATATTACCGAAGGTTCATTGAAGGCTTTTCCAAGCTAGCCAAGCCCATGACAGCTTTGTTGGAAAAGAATGCTAAGTATGTATGGTCGGATAAATGCCAGGCAAACTTTGAAGAGCTAAAGAAGAGATTGACTATAGCTCTAGTATTAATCTTGCCCGATTTAAGCAAGAACTTCTCTATATATTGTGATGCATCCCGTTTGGGTCTTGGATGTGTGCTTATGCAAGAAGGAAGAGTGGTTGCATATGCATCTAGACAACTAAGGAAGCATGAGTTGAATTATCCTACTCATGACTTGGAATTGGCAGCTGTGGTTCATGCTTTGAAGATCTGGAGACATTATCTGATTGGACATAAGAGTGATATCTATACTGATCATAAGAGTTTGAAGTATATCTTTACCCAATCAGATCTGAATCTGAGACAATGTCGTTGGTTGGAATTGATCAAAGACTATGATTTGGAAGTGCATTATCACCCGGGAAAGGCAAACGTCGTAGCTGATGCACTTAGCAGAAAGAGCTATGCCAATGGACTTCAGATAACATCTATGTCAGCAGAGTTGTGTGCTGAAATGGAGTATCTCAACTTGAGCCTGGTCACTAATGCAATGGAATTGGTGATAGAGCCTACTTTGGAAAAAGAGATACGCAAAGGACAATTGGAGGATGAAAAACTTAAAGAGATAGCAGATAATGTAGTGCTTGGAAAGGCACCCAGATTCAGAATGGATGAGGATGGTACTCTTTGGTTTGGGAAAAGGATATGTGTACCTAAAGTGAAAGCTATCCGAGATGCAATTCTGCAAGAGGCCCATGAGTCTGCTTATTCTATACATCCCGGAAGTACCAAGATGTACTTGGATCTCAAGGAGAAGTATTGGTGGTATGGTTTGAAGAGAGATGTGGTAGAATATGTGGCTTTGTGTGACACTTGTCAAAGAGTGAAAGCTGAGCATCAAAGACCTACAGGGTTACTACAATCAATGAAGATCCCTGAATGGAAATGGGAAGAAGTTGGTATGGATTTTATTGTAGGACTGCCCCGCACTCAAAGAGGTTATGATTCAATATGGGTAATAGTGGATTGACTCACCAAGGTTGCTCATTTTTTACATGTCAAGACTACCTATAATGGTGCAAGATTAGCAGAGTTGTACATGGAAAGAATAGTGTGCTTACATGGTGTTCCCAAGAAAATTGTGTCAGATAGAGGCACCCAATTTACATCGCAATTCTGGCATAAAGTACATAGATCTTTAGGGACAAAGTTGAATTTCAGTTCTGCTTACCACCCGCAAATTGATGGACAGACTGAAAGAATCAACCAGATTTTGGAAGATATGTTGAGAGCTTGTGCACTTCAGTATGGTGATAGTTGGGATAAGAGTCTGCCTTACGTAGAGTTCTCGTACAACAACAGTTATCAGAAGAGCCTCAAGATGGCACCTTTTGAGGCGTTGTATGGACGTAAGTGTAGAACGCCTTTGTTCTGGAATCAGACTGGAGAAACTCAAGTGTTTGGTCCCGATGTCCTTAGAGACGTGGAAGAACAAGTGAGAATGATTAGAGACAATTTGAGAGTAGCTCAGTCCCGACAGAAGAGTTACGCGGATACCCGCAGAAGAGAGCTGACTTTCGAGATTGGTGATTATGTGTACTTGAAAGTGTCACCAATGAGAAGTGTGAGAAGATTCAATATGAAGGGAAAGTTAGCACCAAGGTATATATGACCTTTTAAGATCCTAGAGAGACGTGGAGAAGTAGCTTATCAGTTGGAACTGCCTGAGAGCTTGTCCGGTGTGCACGACGTGTTCCATGTTTCCCAATTGAAAAAGTGTCTAAGGGTACCAGAAGAACAAATTCCTTTGGAAGAACTTGCTGTCAAGGAAGATCTTACTTATGAAGAGTATCCGATAAAGATCTTGGAAACTGCCGAAAGAGTTACGAGAAGCCGAACAGTAAAGATGTGCAAGGTGTAGTGGAATCGTTATACAGAGGATGAGGCTACTTGGGAAAGAGAAGAGGATCTGAGAAAGACTTATCCCCAATTGTTTGAGTAACAATCACCTAAATCTCGAGGACGAGATTCATCTTAAGGGGGGTAGAATTGTAACATCCTAAAATTTGCATTCTTTTAAAATTAGTAAATATGATTTATTTAAGCAAAGATGTGTGCATTAAAAGATAGGGAAATAATAAATTTTGTGGAATTAAAATTTAAAAATAAGGTTAGAAAACTTTTTGATGCATACATGCTGTTGCATGCCATTTTGGGAATGCTTAGAATTTGTTAAAGATTTCAAAAAGAATTGAAATTTGAATTTAAAAAGGGATTTGGAAAATTGTAGAAGAATTAGAAAAGGAAAGAATCTTTTTTTTCTTCCCCTTTCTTGAATTCGGCCCGCTGGCTCTCTCCCCTTTCCCCGCTCGGCCCAGCACCACGCCAACCACCAGCCCAGCCGCGCGCCCTGGCCGCTCGGCCCAGCAAGACCCACCGGCCCATCTACGCGCCAGCAACCGCCACGCCTCCCCTGTGCCCTGCCGCTGACGCCCGGGCCCCGCTTGTCGGCGCCACCTTCTTCCCCGCGTGGCTCAAAACCGCTCGCACCCGGCCTGGCCGCAACCGCCGCCCACGAACGACATTGTGGGAGCGCCCCCCTCGCGCCCCGGCCGCTACAAATAGCAGTCGAGCCATCCCCCGCGCACCCTGCTGCCTCCCCGGCTCTTCTTCGCGCTCGCCAAGCACTGAGGAAGCTCCACAACCGCCACTCCATGGTCGCCGGGATCCGCAGTCACTTCCTTCGCACGGACCGCCGCCGCTGAGCTTCCCTGTCCTCCTTCCTCCCCGCGGTGAGAACCCCCCGGCCTCCCTCTTTCTCCCGGTACCTCTACTTTCTCTTTTCTTGGCTTCTTGAGCCCTGGCCATGAGCTCCGCAAGCCGTGGTCGCCGGCCATGGCGGCCACCGCGCTACCCGCTATTCCCGGCCGCCGTATCGGCATGGCCGAGACCCCCTTCCTCCCCTGCGTTCACCGATGCTCTCGGTTTCGCATTTGGTGAACCCTAGCCCCTAACCACGCGCGACCAAGACCTCCACGCCGCCGGCAATGACACCTTACCACCGACGTCACTGTGCCCGGCCGGAATTCTTCTCTCCCTCCCCAAGTCTAATCCGAGCCCTCCATCCATGATCCGACGGCCGAGATCAGCCGATACCCCTTCGCGTGGCTGTTTTGTAAAAGAGACCCTAGACTTTTCTAAGTCCTAACCTGCAGTCCAAGGCATAGTTCCTCGAATGCGCAATCTCATTTGGAAAGCGTAAACTTCACAGTTTAAGTCAAAAATACGTTTTTAGTATTTACAGAAATGCCATTTGAACTGTTTCGCTTACAAAATTGTCGTTTTAGCTTCGAATTGATCCATTCAAATCGTGTTAGCTTCGTAATTTCATAAGCTACATGTTGGAACTACTGTTAGTCAAGTTTGGAACTTTTTAATTTCATGATTAGATTTAATTAAATATATGGCTATAGGAAAACCCGTTTAAATCATAACTTTCGCATTTTAGCTCTGTTTTTCGTGAACTTCGCGTTGACGTGATCGTAGCGAGACGTAGATTATGTTTACAAACATTTTATCTTGTTTTCAATACTGTTGGTGTACTGTTCTAATGATAGGAATGTTTGCTTTGCATGAATGCTTTTGGAATGTTGTATGTTGCTGTGTTGGTCACATTCAGACGGTGAGGAAAACGTTGGAGACCAAGAACTCTTCGACGACCAGCAGGACCAGCACGAGTTTGTGAACCAAGGCAAGTATAGCATGGGCTTTCCTTGATTTCCTATTTCACTTTAATCAATTACTCATTTGCATGTGTCTAATTTGATAACCGTAAGGACAACCTAGTGATTGTTTATCCCGTGCCTTGTCTCCTATGGGTTAAATGCATATGGGTAGATTGCTAGAGCTCTAACTAAACTTAATATACATGATGATGAATGTTACTATGGAACTAAGAGTTTAACATGATTCATAATAACTGTTCCATAGGGCGAAGGTGCAAATGATCTTTGTTCATGTTGCTCCCAGCTCTCCTTAAGGACTTATCTGTTGGCAAAAGCTGTGATTGACAGTGCAACCGGGAGAGTCATATGGCTCTGACTTTAGCTCAGTAATAGGATCTTGTCTAGCTAGTTAGAGGTTACCTTTTTGGCGCAAATGGGGCTTGCCACGTTGGGTATAGAGCTGCCTCTGTTCCTATGAGTATAGCCGCGATGGATATGTGCCATAGGAAAGGGGGGTTCCTACATCTGCCTGCCAAGGAAACCTAGCGGCCCTAACTTGTTAGGGAAACCTATAAAATGGCTTCATAGTGTACCCTGCCCGCTCACCTTGGCAGTGACATGGGAGTAATTAACCCGAGCATATGGGGATCACGACTCGCGGTGAATGTGCACCACCTCTGTAGAGGGTAACAAACTATTATAACAGCCGTGCTCACGGTCACGAGCGGCCTGGAAAACTCACAGAATAATTGGATACTTGATGATGTTCATTTAAGATGTTCTATGATAATATACGATACACTTTACACTGATATTTGTTCTTATGGGGTTAAATGGGAGCTTAAGCATAATTTGATAATATCTGATAATAAAAGTTTGACTTACTAAAAATGCTAACTGCAGTAAACCAGTGTCAACCTTTTGAGCTTCATAACCCCATGTTAGCTTGTTAAGTACGGGATGTACTTACACTTGTTTATTTTCTTTATTTGGAATAGAAATCCTGGATGGGTAACAGATGACAACGGGTATGAGGATTTCCCAGAGGATTTTTAGGCTTGTGGTCAACCAGTTGACCTTCCCTGTGATGAAGCCCACGAGAGTTTATTATCTTTTTATTTTCCGCTGTGTGATGTAAGACTAAGTTGTATTATGGATCTGATGTAAGAGACACCGTGAAGATACTTTATATGATTTGTCGACTTGTGTGTGTGACTGTTTCCTAGGCACACATGAGTATTGTGCATTCAATTTTATCTTTAAAATTGGGTGTGACAATATTGCTAGCCTCCACCATAAACCTTCCACTATCCATCTCCATTAAATAATAACCCAACCCCTATTACTTGAAACCCTTCATGAATTAATGAAACTATAACTATGGAAATATGATAAGGTAATGGTTACCTTAATATGATATGTGTATTATGAACTTGATAATAATAACTATGGAACTTGAATGGTAAAATTTGACTAAACCCCGACATGGGGCAAGTGGGGGTAATTTATGTGGAATAAATTGCCTTAGCAGGAATGCCTAGAGAGGATTCCTGTGGTAGATACTCACTTCGGTCACATAAGGACCAGTTCATAGTCCCTCTCGCCTAGTGAGATATTACATATAGTCACATGTCTATATGGGTTAACTTGATCTCACACCCCATTAGATTGAAGTATAATTTCTACTAGGAGGCTGATAATGGTTGTGGAATATCAGGAGCCGACACAGGGATAGGTTTTCTTCCATGGTGTGGTTGGCGTGCATGCTATGTGATCTTCCACGTTAAGCTTTTAGTTTTTGGTTGTGTTCGAGCCCTTGATTTTCTAGGCTGTGTTCGAGCCATGTTTTCTTTTGTGATGATTTGATATCATCACGTTGGGAGGATTTGATATCTTCCCGGTTTTTGTGTTTCCAATCCCTGAGAAGCCATTGTAGAGTTATATGGAAATCTAAGGACGCGTCCCTTCAGGTATGAGGTCTCATTAGGCCTGTCGTGCCACTGGCCCTGGTGTCGACTACACCTATCCTGTGGGGAAATTTGTACGCTTCTGCAGAGTTTTATTAAATATATTCGAATAGCCACATCCTTGTAATAGGCATATACTAGGATAGGATACTATGATTAGACTTCTATGACTATCTAGTAAGATGAATGTTACTAATTTGGTAATTATAATGAACAACGAGAACTGGCGGGAATGGTAATACTCTATCAGGGTCCAACCTATAATTATAACTAGTTCACCTTACTACTTCTACCCTTACCTATCCACCTCAAGTACTCCAAACACCATAACCACCTCCACATATAGACTTTTCCTTCCACCTTCCTCCACCCAAAGTTTAGGGCTTGCTGAGTACTTTATGTACTCAACCCCCCCATTCTACGTTTTTAGGAGTTAAGCTATAGGAGCATCTACCTGGATGGAACTTTTGGAGCTTCGCAAGGATAGGATACTCGGAGTATACTCGAAGACGGAGCCATACAAGAGAGCTACGCTAGGACTACGACGATTGGGATATAGGAATACGCTTAAGGAATAAGTCTAGGGTTATGTCTGCACTCCAAGCTGCCTATAGGAATGGAGCCACATCGATATAGGACCGTTGTCTTAAAACTCTGATATAAGATATAAGACCAATGGCCCAAGCTATGTAAACTCGAACCATGCAATGTGTTTTCCCCATTAGCAATAAAAGTATGGTTTTTGATATCAATCTTGTTCGAATTGTACGTATCAGCTACTGATCTAGGGACTGATACATGATGCACAGAGGACCCTAAATTAGGGGCTTGACAAGGTGGTATTAGAGCTATACTTAGACTGTAGGATGAACCCTTAGCATGACAGTTAGATAGGAATGATTTTTCTAAAAACCATTTTAAAAAATAATTGCTTATAACCCTTGACTCTCACCTTACCTTGACCTTCTATTTCAAACACAACTTTTCTCTCTCTCCTCATCCCCTTCAAAACTATGAGTAGTAATAGCAAGATAGATTAGGTCGTATTTAGGAAAAAACAAGATAGTATAAGATTAGGTCATAGAATAACCATCCACGGTAGGAACATGAAAGTAGAACCCGATTACTTGATCTATAGCTAATTCTTTTGAGTGACCCTTGCATTGTTTAGTTACATCTGCCCCTATAGGTCTCTCTCTCCTTCCCTTATGCTTTCTCTCTAGAACTAGATCTTTTCCTCATCTTGTGCTCTTCCCTCTCATCCCCTTGCTACTTAGAGTAGATTAGTAGGAAATAATACATACGAAGACCACCTGGGATATTTGGAAGACCATTAGAGAATGAAGACAAGAAGGAAATCAACCACACCCATTCTTCACCTGTGCAACCCACGACGACCGCCTATAAAAGCCGCCAACATTGCGCACCATCACCGCCATCCGTGCTGTCACCTCCACCGCCTGATGCCACTGCTCCTTTTGACCCCCAGCTGCCCCTTTGACTTCAAGACACCCCGCCTCTCAATGCCAATTACCCACGAAAGCCATTGTTCAAGTGCCAATCAGTTTCAACAATTCAAGAAAAAGCTAGAAGAAAGTGCTACCATCTGAAGAGTTCTAAAGAAAATATCATGAAGATGGACTAAATCATTGAAAGCAAGAAGTTGAAGCCCTGAGATAATTGTTTGTATAAGAAGAATGGAATAAAAATCCTAGAAATCTTGTTGGTGCCACATATATTCTAAGATTTTTAGGCTCAAGTCATCAAAATGAAAAGAAGAAAAGAAAAATGACGTAGTCAATACCACTATCAAGAGATAAGAAGCTAAGAAGCCCCTCAACTGAGCCCATTTATTCTGGGATTTACATCACCCCACAACCAGACAAAGACCACCACCTGCATGGTCGTCAAGACTACACCGCCATCACAGTGTCCCACTATATAGTGTAACATACCACACCTTAAGCCCACCTAACCCCTCCATCTACACTACATGCCATCCCTTAATGTTTACACCAAAATTTGGAAAGAAGAACGTGGGAACTCGAAGCTTCTAAGATTGTATCATCAAGAAATTGATTAGGTGTGAATCGATATCAGCTGGTTTTGATGAAGTGTCAGAATTGACTATTTTATAGATGACATCAGCAGACAACGTCAATGGACTACGTACAGATGGCGTCGAGGAAAAACATGTCGGACTCTACAAAAAGAAAAAGATTAGGGCCCAAGTTATCTTAAGTTAGGAATGTTTTCTTTTATTCCAAGAATTGTAATAAGTCATATTTGAGAAGGATTCATGTTTAGGATCCGGGTATAAATATCGAACCCTGGCTATTGTAAAAAACAACCAATCAATCAATACTAATTACTTTTTTTGGCTTCACACCAACCCTTAGGAGTAGGAGTACTGTAGATCTCAATGAGTTCTTCAACAAGTAGGGCTACATCGATCCGGTCGACCTCTGGCTTGTCTGTAAGTATGGTCATGGCTTATACTTCTGTTTGTAAGGCTACATCTGAAACATCCTCAATTTTCCACGAAGGGAAAATCCACAGAATGAATTATAATATGATGAAACCAATAGTTGATTCCATCATATTATCATATATCAGTCGATATCACAGTCATACATTGTAAGATTACAGGAATACAAGATATTACATCACTGGGGAACACACCTATTACAGAGTTAATCTAGCGGAAGACTATCGAGTGAAGGCTCCTCCTTCGTGGGTCATCATCAGAGTTGGCGTAGTGCAGCGTAGATTCCATCTCTGACCCAAACTTGAGCGTAGGCATGAGACCTTCTAATCCTTCTAACGTCAGCATCTCTGAGAAGCAGGAAAATCTGCACACCGCCAGATGTGTGCAGGCCATGGTCAGCACCAATGAGCTTTAGTGGAAAAGATAAAACAAGAGGATCTAGCAATCCTAATATGTGGCCGTGGTTTGCATCCTTAGCGCATGAGAAGCAAGTAACAGTAGTAATGTAATAATAATATCCAGTTTTTAACACATTCCCAGCCACACACATCCACATCCATCCATATCCATCCACCATCCCATCCCAACCATAACCACACCACCATCACCACATCTCATCTCACACACTCAGGTCGATAGGCCGACTCCCTCTCGGTACTTGTCTCAACGGCCTGCAGCCCCTGGCTCACGGCCGGAAAATACCCCAAACCCTGGAGGGAGGAAAGAAGGACTCATCTCCTATCTAGTTTAAGCGAAACCTAGGAAAGGTCCATAGCCGACAAGTCAGCATATGTATCGATCGATCAACCAAACACTCTATAGAGGTTTTACATACCCACAAGATAGCCATCCTCAATGGTGCCCCGTCTAGGCAGATTCTGGCTGCTTGCTAGCCTAGAACGATGCCACCCTACCTCTTAGCCCTGGTACATCCCAAGTCTAGTCTGGGATGGCTGATACTGTGAGTCGTAGACAGAGCCGAGGCCCTCCGAATGTCAAGAGCCATGTCCACAAGGCCTCCTAAAGTCTCGGAAGGGTGTGGGGGAAACCGCGCACCCCATACCTCCTTGCACACATTCGCTTAGCAGTAGTGGCATTATTCTACCAAGTAGTCCGACCATCCCGCACCATATAGGGCGAGTGGGATGTAAAGGATTCCCAGTGAGTGTGAGTACTAGTAAGTCCTTAGGGATTGACCAAGCCAGAATGTCTCCATCAGGGTTTCCATTTTACGTGCCACCATAGCACCTCTACCCCGGGCTCCACCTCTCCGAGGTTCACACCCAAGGACACCTCCAATTACCATTTACCCGCCACAGGTATTCCACATCCAAGTGCCCAGGTAGCACCACATGGCAAGACTCGCCCTAGGCTTGTCGTTATTCCAGCTCGGTCGACACAACCCTCACTCTCCATGCACCCAAGGCACACATGTAGCACGCTCTCACACCACCTAGTCCAGCACCCATAGCCAAACCATTCCCAGGGGGTTCACCACCAGCATCATATCTCTGATATAATGCGAAGTGGAGTTAATAATAAGTGTAGTAGTGTAATATGCAAGCAAGCAGGCAAGTAAGCATATATAAGCGAGAGAATGTGCAAAGCAGGGTGATGTGGTAGAGTGGGTTGCATCAGGGTAATAATGGCTCAGGTAGTAGAATGCATCAAGGTACTAGCAAAGGAATAATTATAAAGCGCTAGCAGTTCTAGATATTATGCAATGTCTAATAGGATTCTCTAAAAGAGGGTGCTGCCATGACACCTGCGATGTAGAGGTAGTAGTGGTACAATTCTCCATTCGTTAGCATTCCATTAGCGGGGTCTCCTCCTCCTATGTTGACTCCATTCCGCAGTCCTTGTCGTCGTCCATGTTCTCTTGGTCTGATCGTCAGCTACTTCGCGAAGCGACACGCAAGGCAAGAGAACACCCAACACTCGATAAGACAACAAGACGCAGGAAAATCCAATAACACCAATGAGACAATAAGAGATACATGACTTAGCCCTCTCGGCGGTTGTCCGATTTCCTCAGGCCAAAGAATCACATGTGGTGGTTTGCTAAGCACAAGCTTAAGTCATGGCCAAGCCAGTATGGCTTTACGATAAACGGTTTAAGCCAGAGCTTATCCAGAGCAAACACCATGGCTCACGATCTTTTGATCCGGTGTCATTGAATTGACGGGGATTGGAAGTCGGGCCCCAAGAAAGAAGAACAACGGGGTTCGGCTCTTATAGCCTTATCCTGCAAGTCACAATTGGACACGAGTAGCATATAAGAGCGATTAACACCATTGTGACTTGGCTCCAACGTACTTTGGCTCACCCGCTATGGTAGAAAGCGGTAGCGCAAAGAGATTGAACATCAACGGTCCCCCTCGATCCACACAACACAATAACGTCGGGAGCCGAGAAGAGGGTCGCTCAACACGGCAAAAGATGCGGGGTTAGCTAGGCACGTCCGTGTTATGTTCCCAGACACATCTTCAGGGAAGATGGTTTTAGACGATCGATCGGGTCAACACGCATGGGTCTGAGGTACGACATAGACCATAGCTTCGCTAACAAAAGGGAATAGTCTGGTCTATGATCCAATTGTCACAGGCAAGATGGGATCGAACAGAGCGGGCTATCAGAGCAATAAGAGTAAGAACAACCAAGAGCAAGGTCCACATCTTCTAACACACACGCTACGACCAAGGCGGGGCATCGAAAGGAGCGACACTCAAGAACACCAAGTGCGTAAGCCACTCATAGGGTACCCTGACTTAGGTGCATTGGCACTAAGACATCTCTCTAATTCATAGCGGTGCGGTTATCACCGCGAGAATCAGGAAATGCGATGGTCATACAATGGTACAAGCATACGGGGGTTTGAGCGTGAAGAGGCAGGTAAAAGTAAAGGGGTGGCGTAGCTCCATGGTCATGGTGAGGCGAACTCGCGGCCACAAGCTATACCAACGGGTTAGCACCCATTGTTCCACGATTGTTATCTCTAGGTCATCTCCCACAGGACTTGGTCATGGAGGGCTCAAGGCGTGCGGGTGATATCCACATCGATGTTAGTATCGACATCAAATCCATCACGACCATGTTCAAGGGCCGAAGGCAGGAGCTAACACTCATGGTACTATGAAGCCAACTAAAAAGCGATGGGTCGAGTTACACTCGGCATCACAGTCATGGTGAGACGGATCCCATGATCGTAATGTCCGAATGAGGTATGATCCCTCAGCTGGCTCGAAGGCTCGGCACACAGGCAACAACACCAACAATCAGCGATAAGAACCAAACACGACCGAAGACGCAACAACTCGACACGACTGAGGAGTAGCACATTCTATAGTTGGGGATAGGTAGATCTACACAAGGGCATGGTCAAGATAGATATAGATAGATCAAGATCATGTATTGTAAGTGGACGAACAAGTATAAGAATGAGCGGGAAAGGGCTTTCGTCGGTGGTCGGAGATGTCACCGAGATGGTCGGTGAGATCACCGTCATGGTCGGAAGGCTGGCCAAGGTGGTCAGAAAGGTTACCAACATGGTCGGAAAGGTTGCCGAGGTGGTCGGAGTGATTATCAACGTGGTCGGTAAGATTGCCGAAGTGGTTGGAAAGGCTGCCAACGTGGTCGGAAAGGTTGCCGAGGTGGTCGGAAAGGTTACCAACATGGTCGGAAAGGTTGCCGAGGTGGTCAGAAAGGTGGTTTTGATATCTCCTCAACAGCACGCACTTGCAAGGCAAGGCGACCGGAATGTCGGAAAGACTCCTCTTGTCATCGGTGCGATGCTAGGGATCACGCAGTTACTCAACGGCTCGCCCTCATTTTAATGAGGCAGTCGGAATGTCGGGGACGGACTCCATACAACAACGGCAGAAGATGTGGAGTCCCAAGGGCTGTTATAACTTGTCTCGGAGGGTTGTGGCTTCTTCTGGACAGCTACGGCCTGCTGTGGCTAGCTGTGGCTTGCTATGGCTCGCTGTGGCTAGCTACAAGTGGCTATGGCATTGGCTCGCACATGTGGCTTAGCGTAGGACTATGCATGGGCATGCGAACAGCCATGGTGGTGTGGTCCCGAGGCTCACGAGACGTCATGTAGAGGCACGGCCGTGCGTCACCACATGCAAGTGAGTGTGCATAAGCCCACGGCTCGTGGCATGCATCCACGAACGATGGGCGAAGCAAGGCTAGGGCTCTAGGTCCATGTGTGGGGGTTAGGCAAGTCCATGGCACACCTATATGCCTCCCAAGTGGAAAAGCAAGGGTTACGCTAGCACCAGCTACACAGGGGCGGTCTAGGTGTTGCGTATGGTCTCCAGGAGTTTGGTCACGGCCGTGGCTAGCTGTAGGTGGCCAGGGTCGGCTGTGGCCGATCAGGCCAGAGCAGCAGGTGGCTGGAGGGGCGACGGAGTCGGTGAAGGGTGCTTCAAGGCCTGCTGCTTCCCGTCATCAGAGGATGGAGGCAGGCCACCTGGTGCAGGAAGGGTTCGGTGTGGCAGATCGCATCAAGGTAGTGGCGCTTCCGATCATGGCCGCGACGTCGTGGTGTGGCTGTCCGGGCTTGGTGGACGGAGGTGGCGCCGGTGGCTCTTGGCTGCGGTTCAGGGCGACGTCGCCATGGTTGGGGTGCAGGGCGAGGTCGCGTGGTGCTGCTGGTGGCATGGTCGTAGCATGGCGAGGGGCTTGGAACGACGCGACAGGGACGACGTGGCCTCCGAGCGACGTGGCTTGGTGTAGAGGAGAGCTGGGTGAGGCCGTGACGGGGTCACTGTTGTGGCTGTGACTTCCCCGAGCGCGCTGGGCCATCGTCGCCATGCAGTTGCGGCAGGGGGTGAAGCAGAGGAGGTCCGACTTCTAGGGGAACACAAATCACGGCACGAGGCCCGATCTCAGTCAAGGACGACGACAGGGAAAGGGGGAAAAATGGGGGCTTTGGCAACAACACTGCTCACCGGTGAGCACGGAGCGGCATCGAGGAGATGTCGTGGTTGACGCCGAGCCAGAGTGGGGTCGCGATGTGCGGGCTCCGAACGGCGTGGCGTGGATGTCGTCACCGTGGCGATGTCGGCGTGGTGAGGCACTGCGGTCTCCAGCTTGGCGTTCGGCGAGGACATGGACGACGTCGCCGTGGCGAGGTACCGACGGTGCGGGCTCGAGGTGGAGGAAGGTAGGCACATGCACCGTCATTAGCTTGGCGAGACCGAGGTGGTGGCGAGGCTGGCTGTGGTGGGTGGAACAGCACCGCGTGGTGCCGGCAGCGGGGTTGCTGAACATGGGGAGGCTTGAGGCGGCTGGGGAAGGGAGAGGGTGCCAGCTGCTGGGGCTTCTTATGCTCACGGCGCTAGGGCTCCTAGGGGCTCTGTCCATCCTCGACGTCCGTGCACGATCAGAGACACGCGGCGCGCATCAAGCGGTGCGGGAGCCAAGGCGCGTGGGGTCGTGAGCTTGCGTGCGGTGCGCGTGCAGGGCACGTGCGCGCGGGTCAAAGTGAGCGGCGGCGGTGGCGACTTGGAGCGGCTACTCTGCGCTAGGGTCGGTGGGGCGTGCGGATGCTGGCTAGGATGGGCCAAGGCGGGTTGGTGCGGGGGTGACATGGGCCGGCTGCATGGGAGGCCTATGAGCGCCACTGGGCTTATGGCCTTGCTGGGCCGGCCGGTTGATGGTCGGGCCACACGGCCAAGAGAAGAGGCTGCCGCGTGAGCAGGCTGAGGGTGAGCGGGTTGGTGGGGCAGGCTGGGCCAAGGCCGAGGACGAGTGGGCTGGCGCTTTGGGCTGCCACGCCGGTCGGGCCAAGCAGGCCGCGCACGCGCGAGCGGGCCAGAAGCAGGGTGGGCTAGTTTGGTTAATTGGGCCAGGTGCCCCTTTTCTTTTCTAATTTTCTTGCTACATTATATTTGCTTCCAAAAGCTCCTAAATTGGTATACATGGGTTACCAACATGTACAGCTCCTAGTGGGTCCTCTAGGGGTTATCTATGGGTTAGTGGGGTCCAGGTCAAGGGTTCATGAGAGATGAAAAGGGACTTCATAAGATATTCTAGGAGGGATCAAAAGGATTTGCTACGGACTTGTGCTCTCCAACACAAAACACTAAACCAACAAAAGAACTCCGGCAAACTCCTACAAGTAATTCTATATGCATGCAACAATTTATTTATAAATTGTTCTTAGTTTGCCTAGCATCTACATGCTTCACTCAATTGCAGGAAAATTTTTAAAAATTTCATATTTTTGGCTTCTCCAAAAACCCGGGTTGTTACAGCATCGGTCCAGTCAACCTCTTATGAGCTCTAGTATAAGTTAGTTATCGATATGTATCATTATTTGTAAGGCTGCATCAGCTGATTGACCTCATACGAATCATAATATAGATCAAAGTTATCGATCTTGTGTTAAATAACTTGTTTAATACAATATCACCAGTTATCGAATTGGCTAAGATTAGTAAGATTTTCCTTGCTGTTTTTGGTTGATTCACTAGTTATCGATCTTGTTATAATTAATGTTCTATTAATCATAACATGTCACCCGATTGAAATATAGATAGATCGACATCATATCATCATAATTGGTCATCTTCTAGTCTGATCACACTATGAATCTCATAATTGATGGCTCAATTCTGCTAGATCGGTTGTTTTATCTCTATTCCAATCAAGCATAGTATGCATTCAAAGACATGTTTTGATCTTGGATAAACTCACTAGTTAATGAGATCTAATCTAATGATACTACCTGATATAGACAAGGCCCGATCTTCCAAAAGGTATGATAGCGTCAATTGGTGGAGACTCGATGTTTATGATCTAGGCTTCGAACCAAGACTGATTCAGACCCCTGCAACTGTTACACCACTGCTCCGTTGATTATCAACCATGTGAACACGATTGACCTCGCCGAGAAGGCTTTCCTGCAAGCGAATCGAGAACACAAGCAAGAATGGGATGAACGCAATCTGAAATTGCAAATAAATATGAGGCTTATGATAACGAGAAGAAGTTCAAGTCTTTATTCGAAAGGACTAATCACCATAGGTGAACAAGATCAAGAACTAGGGCCCTGGTTCATAGCAAGTAGCCTTGGCGGCACAGTTGTAGCAAAACGACATCTGTTTCACGAGGAAATCAAGAACTAAACAAAACCCCAAACCCTAAGGAGAGCAACGGCTGCTAATTATAGCGTCTTGGGCATCATCCCCTAGACGTGCCCCCTAATGGGCCCAAACACGATACATGGTCCAACGAACCAAAAGACGGTGTCGCAGCACCCTGGCAGATTCTAGACGCTGACTTGTTTTGATGATTCCTATTGATTCCGAAGAGATTTTGACGTGAGACTACTTGCATTGGCTTCCTTATCTAATTAGCTTTCCATCCATATGTGGATCGTTGAAAACAGAGTCCGAATGCGCCCGTGTGACCAGTTTTATGATAGACTGGTCCTGGAACCTGAGATGGGCTCGAACTTGATTTGAGCCTCCACCTTGGTGACTTGAACCAGATGAGCTTCAGGCCTCCTTCTCGGTTAGGATGACCTTGCTGATCTCCTCGGCCTCTATCTGTAAGCATGGTCGTATGTATGGAGCTCATGTCCTTATTACTACCATAGCTGCATTAATCCGGTCGAACCTCACTGGTAAGACTTCAGATTAGAGATTATCGATTAGTGGTTTTGTTCGTAATCGAGATATGTACTCTGTTTGTTTGCTATGCATGCATTGACTATTTTAGCCGATTCGCTCATGCTTTCACAGATATGGTACGCTTTCATGAACCTGTTGACATATAGTCGGTTTTATGGATTTTCTAGTTTTAGATTATTGTCATCATCATAGCTGCATCGATCAGGTCGAACCTCACTGTTGATGGTAATAAATTAGATCTAGATAGTTCATAGATCGGTTTATATTAAATAGTCGATTATTTGTGTGGTATATCCCTTTTTACCGAATTTATTGGCTTTGCACCACGTATTGATTAAATCTAATTTAACCAATGATGTATCTTTGACGTGTACATATTAATAGCTCAAGGGAAAGGATCATTGAAACTGGGTGCATTGTACTCATTATTATAAATCAATCATGACCCACGAGCATCACAGTCCTTAACAATCGATTTCTTCTCGTATCGGCTATTTAGTTGATTTTTCCGTTTGGCTGCCCCCGAAGCGGCTCACTTGGAACTGCCTGGGCAAAACCGGCATGTTCCACCCTAAATTACTGATAAATTTTCTCTCCTTGTCAATTGTAGGTCAAATTGACTGGCATGCCTTTGGGGTTCATAGGATCGACTAGTCTTGTGTTGAAGCCAAGCAGATCTCTAGATCGTTCTGGCGTGCTACGTGTCCCTCGGCGCGTTACCACATTTTCACGCAGACACGCGTTCTGGCATGCCTGGTGGGACCCCATAATCATCGTGGCACCTCACAACAACAAGGACATTCTCTTGGTGCCTTATGAAGACCTACCTGATGAGGATAAAGATATCATTAGCAAAGCTATAGAAGAGTTTCAGAACAAATATTTGTTGTCCTACACCAAGACACGTGACAATAAAGTTATTCAGAAATATCCACTACCGAGAGTTTTGATGCATGGACAGTCAGATATAGATGAAGCTGATGATAGGCATTTCTTCATAGATGTTGTAAACAAATCTATTCATGATGCCATGTTGAACCATAATACTGCTTTCTTAAACACATTTCACAATACCATGAAGGAGGTGTTTCATGGATATCCAATTGATCAGATTGGATCGGCTTATTACAACATTCCACATCCATTGACTCATGGGACTTATAAAGCGGTACTAGCCATCAAGAAGCAGAACTAGCTAGCAATGATGATGCCCAGGTAGTTCAGAGCTCATTTGAGCAAGTTTAGGGTACTACTACTAATCAAATACAGAATAATCCTAGATCATCAGTGTAGCATGTGCAACAGCCGATGGGGCAAGTTCAGAATCAAATGGTTAATTTTGGCACGTCAGGCCAAATACCGTCATCGGCTCCAAAAATAGTGCCATCAGCTTAAAGGATTCGTAGAGATACGGATCCCAATATTTACAATCAGAGACTTCAAGCAGCAAATCAGCAAAGGACTCAATAGATAGAGATTTCACAAGGATATCATTATGGCACAGATTATAATACCCTTTATATGATTCCAAATCTAGGGTATCAAGGTATCTAAAATTTTAATCCGCAGATGGATCAGCAATTGCAAAGAAATCTAGACTCAAATGCTGATGAATTGTTGCTCAGAGTAACCAAGATGATGAAGAATCAGTTTGGTTTAAAACCAAAAGGGCAGACCTTTTCATACAAATGTCCATATCCAGAGTGGTATGATTTGGTTGCTCTTCCTATGAATTACAGACTTCCAGAATTTGCTAAGTCCACTGGTCAAGATAGCACAAGTATAATAGAGCATGTCAGTCGGTATCTTACACAGTTGGGTGAAGCATCCATTGAAGAAGCTCATCAAGTTTGTTTCTTCTCTTTGTCCCTATCAGGGCCTGCCTTCACTTGGTTTTTGTCGTTGCTAGTTAATTCTATTGCCAATTGGACTAACCTAGAGAAGAAATTTCATACATATTTCTATACTGGGACAGGAGAAAAGAAAATCACAGTTTTGATGACCATAAGGCAAAGAACTAATGAATCGGGTGCTGAGTTTCTTGAAAGGTTCCGAGAGACAAGGAATTTGTGCTTTTCATTGAATCTAACTGATGATCAGCTAGCTGCTTTGGTTGTTCAAGGAATGTTGCCAACGTGGAGAGAGAAACTGTTTGGGCAAGAGTTTGACAATTTAGGTTAGTTGGCTCAATGACTGGCATCACTTAATAGCCAATTCCAGAATATGCGCAGAGATACCCGATTCTAGAAAAATGCCACAATTGCTGAAGCTTATAATCCACATTTAGTTAATGATGATGAGGAAGATGAAGAAGAGGAGATTGCTGTAGCTGAATGCAATTGGGGTAAGAAGACAGTGATGGTGCCAAATCCTTGGGGAAAAGGAGATGAAGAGAGCTATGATTTCGACATCACAAAGTTAGACAAGCTCTTTGATTTCTTACTTGAGAGAGGATAGATCAAATTGCCCGCCAATCATGTCATGTTACCTCCTGATCAGTTGAAGAATAAGAAGTTCTGCAAATTTCATAACGCTACTTCTCATTCTACTAATGAGTGCAGAATTTTCCAGCAACATATGCAGAGGGCTATTCAGTAAGGGAAGCTTAAATTTGATACACCTTGGAAGAAGAAAGTTGATGATAATCCTTTCCCAAGAGGTTAGAATATGGTTGATACTAAGTTGCTCAAAGGGAAGACTAAAGTTCTAACATCAATTAGGGCCAAAGAAACTAGAACAATCGACACAGAGATGCAAATATTAGCTAATGAATATAGAGAAATTAAGAGGCGTCGTGACCAACAGAAGAGCCGATATGAGCAGGGAGAGACGTCAAGAAATGGGGCGATGAGGCCGCATGTTACATCCCAAATTTTGTTGAATAAATGGCAATGATAGATGGAAAAGGATTATCAGCATTGGTTGAAAGAGAAGGAATACTAGCATCAACAAGAAGAGAAGAGGTATGAAAGAAAACAAGCTGAATCACATTGGAATTGTCCTTTCTTCAAACATTGTTGGAATGAAGGTTTGAAATTGCCTACTAGAAATAATTGCCCAGAGTGTAGTGAGCAATATTGGGAGTTTAGGTAATCTCAAGCCAACCACCGGTCTATCCATGCTCGAGATGAGTATCATTGTAATAATATGGATCGGCGCTTAGAAAATAGAAGTGTTCATGATTGGCTTGGGAAGCGAGTCATTGATCAAAACTAGGCTGATTATGAAAAAGAAGGTGATGAGGAAGAGTATGTTTGGCAGGAAGGGCAATGGTGTCCAGGAGGTTTGACAAGAAGTCAGAAAAGAAGGGTACAACGCCTAAGGGATAGAGAGCTAGAACAAGCTCAGAAATCTGGTAAACCTCAAGTATGGCGTGCTAAACAAACAGCTGATAGGGGTCAACCATTGGCTAATATTCAAATGGCTTTTCTTTTGCCGCCAGAATTGAGAGCTCTAGCAAATCAAGAAGTCTATTCAGATTTTGATGAATCAGAATATGAGGAGATAGTTACCAAGTTGACAGTGATACAGCAAGCTATATTTGACAAGCTAGTCAAACATTGGCACTTAAAGGCTTTATATATAAAAGGTTTTGTTGATGGAAAGCCGATGAGCAAAATGTTGGTGGATGGAGGTGCTTCTGTTAATCTTATGCCTTATACCACTTTTTGCAAGCTTAGTAAGGGACCAGGAGATTTAATTGAGACTGACATGATGCTTAAGGATTTTGGGGGTAATGCATCAAGACCAGGGGGCAATAAACATTGAACTGACAATTGGGAGTAAGACTTTACTCACAACATTCTTTGTCATTGATGGAAATGGTTCATACAGTTTACTCCTTAGTCATGATTGGATTCATGTAAATTGTTGTGTACCATCGACTATGCATCAATGCTTGATTTAGTGGCATGGAGATGATGTTGAGCTGGTTCATGCTGATGATTCTATAAGTATAGCAACAACTGATCCAATGTATTGGGAACTAGAATATTTTGAGTGTTTTTCTAGCAAGCTATGGGAAGGATGCTTCATTAAGATAAATGATGAAAGCCAACAGCCAATCCAAGCAGTCAGCTCTAAGAGTTTGTTTTAATGGATAATCCAATAGATGGTACAAATGATAAACTAGGACATGGCTTTACGTCGGTCGATGAATTAGAGGAGATAGATATTGGTTCTGGAGATAGGCCTAGGCCGACGTATGTAAGTGCTAAGTTGGATCCTAAGTATAAGCAAGAGTTGATAGATTTATTAAAGGAATTTAAAGATTGTTTTGTTTGGGAATATTATGAGAAACCTGGTCTAGATCGATCAATTGTTGAACATCGGTTGCCAATCAAACCTAGATATTGGCTGTTTAAACAAGTTTTGAGGAGGTTTAACCCAAATGTTCTTGATGATATCAAAAAGGAGGCTAAAAGATTACTAGAAGCAAAATTTATTCGACCGTGCCGTTATTCAGAGTGGATATCGAGTGTTGTTCCTATGTACAAGAAAAATAGGAAGTTGAGAGTTTGCATCGATTTCAGAGATCTAAACAGGGCTACACCCATGGATGGTTATTTGATGCCAATAGCCGATATGTTGGTAGATATAGCAGCTGGGCAGAAGGTTATTAGTTTTATGGATGACAATGCAAGATATAATCAAAATTTTATGGTAGAGGAAGACATAGCAAAAACAGCTTTTAGGTGCCTTGGCGTAATCAGTTTATTTGAATGGGTTGTGATGACCTTTGGTTTGAAGAATACCGGTGCAACTTATTAGAGGGCAATGAATTATATTTTTAATAAGTTGATCAGCAGAATTGTTGAAATCTACATTGATGATGTGATGGTAAAATCCAAGGGGTACAAGGAACATCGAGCTAATTTATGGGAGAATTTGGAGTGCACAAGAAAACATTAGTTTAAAGATGAATCCTAATAAGTGTGCCTTTAGAGTATCAGCTGGACAATTTTTTTTTGGTTTTATGGTCCACGAGAGAGGAATTGAAATTGGTCAAAAAAGTATGAAAGCAATTGATGAGGCAGTACCCCCGACTACTAAAATAGAGTTACAATCTTTGCTTGGTAAGATTAATTTTATTAGGAGGTTTATTTAAAATTTGTCAGAAAAGGTTCTGCCATTTTCTCCTTTGTTGAAATTGAAAAATGATCAAGAATTTAAATGGGTTGACGTACAACAAAAGATGTTTGAGGAGATAAAAGAATATATGAAGTATCCACCCATGCTGGTCCCTCCTCAGCAAGGTAAGCCTTTTAAGTTGTACGTATTGGCCGACAACCAAACAATTGGATCGGCCTTAATGCAAGAGTTTAAAGGAAAAGAATGAGTTATTTTCTATCTAAGTAGAAGACTTTTGGATCTAGAAACAAGATATTCTCCTATTGAAAAGTTATGCTTGTGCTTATATTTCTCTTTCACCAAGTTGCGACATTACTTGTTATCGGCTGAGTGTATAGTTGTTTCTAAGGCTGATGTGATCAAGCACATGCTATCAATGCCGATATGAAATGGGAGAATGGGGAAGTGGATTCTTGCATTGTCGGAATTTGACTTGAGGTACGAACCGGCTAAAGCAGCCAAGGGGCAAGTAATAGCCGATTTTGTTACTCAGCATCATAAGCCAAGTATTGGCTATGTAGAACTGATACCTTGGACATTATTCTTTGATGGATCATCGTGCAAGCAAGGTGGTGGCATTGGTATTGTTATTATTTCACCTCGGCGGCAAGTTTTGAGTTTGCTTTTCCAACTAAACTAATGACTACCAACAATCAAGCAGAATATGAAGCTATTCTTAAGGGACTTCAACTTCTTCATGAAGTAAATGCCAAGTCAATTAAAGTATTTGGAGATTCACAGTTAATTATTAATCAGTTGATCGACCTATATGAATGTAAAGATGATATCCTGAGGGGATACTATGATGAATGCCAAAGGTTACTCAAGGAGTTTCCTCATGTTTCTCTTTAGCATATTCCAAGAGCATAGAATCAAGAGGCTAATCAGTTAGCTTAGAGTGCGTTAGGTTATCGAGTGTTTCAGGAGGTCTTAAGAAGTGAAACCTTGACTAATGATTGGAGAGTTGAAATAGCCGATTACCTTAAGAATCCATCACAGAAGGTTACCGGGAAACTAAGATATAAATCGATTAAGTATGTTTTGCTAGATGATCAGCTGTATTACAAGACAGTCGATGGGGTGTTGCTTAAATGCTTAAATCAAGAAGAAGCAAAAGTGTTGTTGGGTGAAGTACATGAAGGGATGTGTGGAGCTCATCAATCGGCTTATAAGATGAAATGGATTATTCGTAGGGCTAGATATTTCTGGCCAACAATGGTAGAATATTGTTTTGAATATTATAAGGGGTGTCAGGATTGTCAGCATTTTGGTAATATTCAGAAATCGTCTACATCGGCTATGAATCCAATAATCAAACCATGGCTGTTTCGAGGTTGGGGAATTGATTTAATTGGCTAGATTTTTCCACCTTCAAGTAAAGGACATAAGTTTATATTAGTAGCAATAGATTACTTTGCCAAGTGAGTTGAGGCAATTCCTTTGAAGACGGTAACCTCAAAGAATATGGTTGATTTTGTCAAGGAACATATTGTGTATCATTTTGGAATTCCTCAAACTATTACTACTGATTAGTGGATAATGTTTACATCAGAAGAGTTTAGAGATTTTGCTGCTAGTATGGGAATTAAGTTATTAAATTCTTCTTCTTACTATGCTTAGGCTAATGGCCAGGCAGAGGCGCCAATCAAATTATGAGTAAGTTGATTAAGAAAAAGATCGAAGAGCAGCCAAGGAAGTGGTATTTAACGCTTAATGAGGCATTATGGGCATATATGATGGCCTATCATGGATCAATTAAAGCATCACCTTATGAACTTGTGTATGGTCATAGTGTAGTCCTTCCTTGTGAGATTCAAATTGGATCAAGGCGTGTCACATTGCAAAATGTGTTATCAACCAAAGTTTACAAGAATCTTATGATAGATGACTTAGAAGACTTAAGTTGCCATCGGCTACGTGCTCTTGAGAATATCAAAGCCAATAAGCTAAGGATTGAGAAGTATTACAATAAGAAGGTCAAGAGTAAATAATTTTCCAAGGGAGAATTGGTCTAGAAGGTGAAATTGTCGATCGGATCAAGAGATAGCAAATTCGGCAAATGGTCACCTAACTGGGAAGGTCCTTATCGGATTAAATGTTGTGCGCCAAACAATGCTTATATTTTGGAAATGCTAGGAGGAGGAGAGGAGTTTGACAGAGCGATCAATGGAAAGTATCTAAAGAAATATTATCCTAGTATTTGGACTAATACTTGACAGCCGGTTTTTTTCAGTCATCGGCTCTAATAGCCGGTACCGGAAGGGTATCGCCTTTAGTCCAAAAAATTAACCCAAAAGGGGGAAAAACTGATACGATATGTATCACCTATAGAGCAAAAAACCAACACCAAAAACAATCATGATATATACAAAGATGTTGTAGGAAATCCACTAAGACACGATCATAGAAAAAATAGGGATTTCATTCATTGATCAGTTTGTCCTAGGTACAAGCTAATCGAACACCCTATTTATAATGTCCTAAGCTAAGGTGATGTCCACAATGGCTGCTATGGTGTCTTCGAAGTCCTCGATCAGGTCCTCATGCATGTTGGGGTCATCGACCATCGAAAAGCCTGTCTCCATGGCGTGGAGATCATGCTCGGTCTGGACCTGCGCCACGGCCAGAGCTACCGCCGAGCCATGGTGAACGCCGTGGAGGGCGATCTCCTGAATGCGCACTGGGATGTCATGCAGACGGTTGTTGAGGAGAGGGCTCTAGCCATTGATGGCCACCGTAGCCGCATTCGCCGCCAGCTGGAGGTTCTCCAACTGCACCATCAGGGCTGGCAATCACATAAACAAAGGGGCTATCAAGACAAAGACAGTGGAAATTGAAATGAAGGTTTTCTCGAGGTTCATCTTACCTGCCACCATGGCGTCGGACTTAGCCAGCCGCGCCCGAGCAACATTGGCTTCTTCCTTGGTAGTGAGGAGGGTGGCTTGAGAAGCCTCGAGGTGGCTCTCAAGCTGACTGTTCTCTCGAGTTGCCTCAGAGTAACGGTCCTTGGCCGCCCTCCACTCCTGGAGGAAACATTGGGTGTTGTCACCATTGTAGGAGTTGGAGGAGTCCGATGATGAGCCCAATGTGGTAGCAGCAGATGTGGTGGTAGAAGCCTCGCTGATCTTGGGAGAAAGTGGTCGGAGGCTGTCATTAAGGATGAGCCTGCAGATGCATTAGTAGATGATTCTTGCTATAGATGGGTGCTTTCAGTCTTACCTCATGTGGTGGACTCGCTAGCCGACCGAGACCTCCTCCTCTGAGAGATCTTCCGCTGCATGCTTACCGCGATGATCTTCTCCTGCCATGGATGTTGCCCTAGATCGTGGAAGAAGAGGGGGACTACTATAGGGTTTGTGAAGGCAGAGAAGTGCAGAGAACAAAGGCAGTTGTAAGTGTAGATGTGCTTGAAGCCAGAGCCCTTGGCTAGTATTTATGGCCACGGAGACAGGATTGCCGATATCTTGAAATATGCAAAGGCAAGCCCAATTAATGGAAGAGGGAGCATCGTTCTGCCAGTACCGAGGGAAAATGCAGTGATTGATGAATGGGAAGGAATTTGAAAAGTTTTACCATGAGAGCCGTTTTTAGATTTAATCGAGTCAGATCGAATCAGGAGTCGAAATCGGCTAATACAAAATGGCTATTCTACCAAGTCTCGAGGAGACATGCAACATGCTAGATAACTGCTCTCCTTACAAACTGGTATATGGGTATGCAACCGTTCTTCCTTGGAAAAGTTAGAATTGCATTGCGACATATTAAGAGTTGAAAGAACTTGACAGCCGATGATTACAAGGTTTTGATTGTGATCGGCTTCTCACTTTTGCAAAACATGAGGACAGGGCAAAAGGGGAGTCACTTTTAATGAAAAAATTGTTTGCTAGCTTCTCCTATTACAAACTAAGAGCTGGGGAACACTTTGTTCACTATGTCTTTGGCTAGGAAGCGAGGCCTATGGAGTTGGCGGTGTTGAAGAAGTCCTTGACCAGGCGCTCATGGTCCTCAGGATGTTCCTTGACCTTGGCCGGGAAGCTCGTGACCAAAGCGGGCTTGCGCAATAGCCAATGCCATGGCAGCGCCATGATGAACACCATGAAGGGCAACTTCTCTAACGTGGTTTGGGACATCATATAGGTGAACCACCGGCACGGCGCCCCTAGTGTTGATAAATCCTGTCACATACTCTACAGCTGATCAAAGGCTTTCGAATTGGGCCGATAGGTCTAAAAAGGATTAAAAAAAGGGATAATCAAGATCTTGAAGACAAAACTAAGAAAATAGAGAATTGTGGTGGATATCTCACCCATAATTCTAGCCTTAGCCTTGGCCAGTCTCGCTTGAGTGGAGTTGGCCCTATGTTTCGAGATGGTGAGAGCATCCTGCAGCGCGTTCAGATGAATGTCCATCCGCCCAAGATCACGGGTTGCATTCTCCTAGTAACGAAGACGCTGGTGTCGTGGCACAGACTCGTCAAGGGCCTATTTAGCAGACCTCTTGCCATTCTCCATGTCTTCAAGCCTATTAGAAAGCAAATCATACCAAAGACACAGAATGTTTGGGACGAAGCAGGTTGTTTTTCGATCCACAACCATGGCCCATATATATAGCCCAGGAGATGAGAAGATAGACTTCATCGGAGTTATGGAATTGAAGTCAGTTATGGAAATGGATCAACACTCTGAAAATTTAGGGAACGATTCATGGAAACACAATGGATTCAGACTTATTGCTTCCCATAATTATAGATACCATGGGATTGATACAAAAGGTTTGCATTAGCCGACATTTGACCCACTAAGACTTCATTGGATTGAAGGGAGTCCAGATCTCCACAAGGCCGAAGGTCATCATGGGCCAAGTCATATCAGCCCACTGATAGAAGTAGCATGAGGGGAGAAAGGAGACCGCTTGCTAAAAGGATGCCCATATATCCCACCAATTTCTCGGCATGAGCATTTGATAGAGTGAACAAGGGGAAGGTGTCCACACATTTGAACCCTTGCAAACACTAGAATAGCTCTGCACTGATGGTGAGAAGACTCAGGTGATGTCACAAGAATTCTTCTAATAGCAGCTAATGATCCTCTTGCTCGACAAGGCGCTAAAATGGGTGACACAATCACCCTATGCACAAGAATTCTTCTAACCACTCAAGACCCTCATAGTAAGGGATTAGACCATGGAGGGTCTAGCAAAGCCAAGGGCACTCGAGGAGGCAAGCAGAGGAGAAACATAACTGAGTTGTTAGGTTGCTCTCGCCCAAGTTGGATAGACATTTATAGTCGATCTGGAAGATTGAATCTAAGCGCCCATGAAGCAATAGTGCTCTCGTGAAACTTTGAAGTGTGGGCTCATAAGCAGGCAAGGACGTTGGTAAATGTGACAGATAGTAGGCCCTAGATCAAGGTTCTCAACCCATGAATACGGACCCATCGGGGGTATAGATGTGGTAATTTTGGAATAAAATCATTTTTATCCCAAAATTGGGGGCATGTGTTTACACCAAAATTTGGAAAGAAGAATGCAGAAACTCGAAGCTTCTAAGATTATATCATCAAGAAATCGATTAGGTGTGAATCGATATCAGCTGGTTTTGATGCAGTGTTATAGATGACATCAGCAGACAATATCAATGGACTACGTACGGATGGCGTCGGGGAAAAACATGTCAGACTCTACAAAAAGAAAAAGATTAGGGTCCAAGTTATCTTAAGTTAGGAATATTTTCTTTTATTCCAAGAATTGCAATAAGTCGTATTTGAGTAGGATTCATGTTCAGGTTCCAGGTATAAATATAGGACCCCGGCTATTTAAAAAAACAACCAATCAATCAATACCAGTTACCTTTTTTGGCTTCACACCAACCCTTAGGAGTAGGAGTACTGTAGATCTCGATGAGTTCTTCAACAAGCAGGGCTACATCGATCCAGTCGACTTTCAGCTTGTCTGTAAGTACTGTCATGGCTTATACTTCTGTTTGTAAGGCTACATCAATCTGGCTGACCTCTTATGAGCTCTAGTATAAGTTAGTTATCGATCTGTATCATTATTTGTAAGGCTGCATTAGCTGATTGACCTCTTACGAATCATAATATAGATCAAAGTTATCGATCTTGTGTTAAATAACTTGTTGTTTAATACAACATCACCAGTTCTCGAATCGACTAAGATTAGTAAGATTTTCCTTACAGTATTTGGTTGATTCACCAGTTATCGATCTTGTTGTAATTAATGTTCCATTAATCATAACAAGTCACCCAATTGAAATAGAGATAGATCGACATCATATCATCATAATTGGTCATCTTCTCATTTGATCACACTATGAATCTCATAATTGATGGCTCAATTCTACTAGATCGGCTATTTTATCTCTATTCCAATCAAGCATAGTATGCATTCAAAGACATGTTTTGATCTTGCATAAACTCACTAGTTAATGAGATCTAATCTAATGACACTACTATAGCTACATCGATCCGGTCGAACCTCATAGGTAAGACTTCAGATTAGAGATTATCGATTAGTGGTTTTGTTCATAATCAAGATATGTACTCTGTTTGTTTGCTATGCATGCATTGGCTATTTTAGTCAATTCGCTCGTGCTTTCATAGATATGGCACGCTTTCATGAACCTGTTGACATATAGTCGGTTTTATGGATTTTTTGGTTTTAGATTAGTGTCATCATCATAGCTGCATCGATCAGGTCAAACCTCACTATTGATGGTAATAAATTAGATCTAGACAGTTCGTAGATCGGTTTATATTAAACAGTTGATTATTTGCGTGGTATATTCCTTTTTACCAAATTCATTGGCTTTGCACCACGTATTGATTAAATCTAATTTAGCCAATGATGTATCTTTTATGCGTACATATTAATAGCTCAAGGGAAAGGATCATTGAAACTAGGTGCATTGTACTCGTTATTATAAATCAATCATGACCCATGAGCGTTATAGTCCTTAACAGTCGATTTCTTATCGTATCGGATATTTAGTAGATTTTTTTGTTTGGCTATTCCCAAAGCGGCACACTTAGAACTATCTGGGCAAAACCGGCATGTTCCACCCTAAATTACTAATAAACTTTCTCTCCTTGTCAATTGTAGGTCAAATTGACTGGCACGCCTTCAGGATTCATAGGACTGACTGGTCTTGTGTTGAAGCCAAGCAGATCTCCGAATCGCTTCGGCGTGCTGCGTGTCCCTCGGCGCGTTACCATGTTTTGCCCTGACACTTAACCACCTCTCTTTCACCACCACCACATATTGCTAGCCTCCACTATAAACCTTCCACTATCCATCTCCATTAAATAATAACCCAACCCCTATTACTTGAAACCATTCATGAATTAATGAAACTATAACGATGAACTTAACTATGGAAATATGATAAGGTAATGGTTACCTTCATATGATATGTGTATTATGAACTTGATAATAATAACTATGGAACTTGAATGGTAAAATTTGACTAAACCCCGACATGGGGCGAGTGGGGGTAATTTATGTGGAATAAATTGCCTTGGCAGGAATGCCTGGAGAGGATTCCTGTGGGAGATACTCGCCTCGGTCACATAAGGATCGGTTCGTAGTCCCTCTCACCTAGTGAGATATTATGTACAACCACATGTCTATATGGGTAGACTTGATCTCACACCCCGTTAGATTGAAGTATAATTTCTACTAGGAGGCCGATGTTGGCAGCGGAATATCAGGAGCTGACACGGGGATAGGTTTTCTTCCATGGATCGGTTGGCATGGATGCTATGTGATCTGCCACGTTAAGCTTTTGTTTTTTGGCCATGCTCGAGCCCTTGATTTTCTTGGCCGTGTTTGAGCCATGTTTTCTTTTGTCATGATTTGGTATCATCACATTGGGGGGATTTGGTATCTTCCCGGTTTTTATGTTTCCAACCCCCGAGAAGCCATGGGAGAGTTATATGGAAATCTGAGGATGCGTCCCTTTGGGTACGAGGTCTTGTTAGGCCTATCGCGCCACTGGCCCTGGTGTCGACTACGCCTATCATGTGTCGAAATGTGTACACCTCTGTAGAGTTTTATTAAATCTATTCAAATAGCCACGTCCTTTGAATAGGTAGATGCTAGGATGGGATACAATGATTAGACTTCTACAACTATCTGGTAAGATGTATTTTACTAATTTGGTAATTATAATGAACAATGGGAACTGATGGGAATGGTAATAATCTACCAGGGTCCAACCTATAATTATAACTACTTCACCTTACTACTTCTACCCTTACCTATTGTTGACGTTAGTTAACATTCATCACAAACCGTCAATATAATTTATATAATGCATAAAAAGGATCACCAACATAGGTCTAGGGGTTTAAACTAATAAATTCCACAAGTTTTGGTGAATCTATGTTTGTAGGAGGATTTACTTAGAAAACCATCAAGGAGGGCCTATTCGTCAAAGCAAATCACATTTATCCACAGTGAAACCGATGTGGGAAGACTCCAGAAGGCAAACAACCGAAGTGGATGACAAGTAGCTGCCATGTGGGGCTGGTCAGCCCCACCTGTAGGCTGCCCGACCCCCTAGGCCTACCTGTCAGCCCCTCCTTTGAATGTTGGTTCTCCACTGCCTCCTAGATTGCATCTACACCGTTCTTTCAAGTCGGTTTGATCCAAGGGTCCAAAATTATTGCTCCGGCCAATATATAGCAGCCCTACCCCCCTCCCTAGAGCCATCCCTGAAACCCTAATTCATACCTCTCATTTAGAGATCAAGATACACTAGGAGGATTAGGTCTAGACTCTCCAATGTCGTAGATTAGTAGCTTGGGAGTGAGGGTTGAGTTGGGCTCTTGCTCAAGTTCTAGATCTAGTCTTGGTGGCTCGGCAAAGCCTTGTATATTCACTTCTACATCTTGTAAGACTTATTATAAATTCATCATATTCCTATCTACATGGCTATGCTTACTTTTAATATGTATCTTGCTTAGTTGAGGTTATCATTACTTTTGTGTGCGGGTTCATAGAGCGCTTAGCCTGCTAGTTTATCAACTAGGCCAAGTAGCCAAGTCTCGTGTAAGCATGGTGCTTATATGATGCTCTGCCTATGAGTACACCATGTTCTCTAGTTGGGTGGTAGCAGCAGGAGGTGATAGCCCCGTCTATCCTTTGTAGTCCACTCCGAATTGATCAGGTTCTTAAATTATAGGACCGTAGTCGCTTTAGTAGAGTTATCTATTGTGGGTACTCTACCATCTAAGCGGCGTCCCGAAGTGCACAAGAGTAGAGTTAGTCTTAGCTATAGTTGGGTATATATATACTTTGATCCTATAATAATAATATCATAGGAATCTACCTCACCCGTTGTTCTCCCGAGTTGACTAGTTTACATTATCTTATAGATTTATCCCCTGAGTGTCATTAAGCATTACTCCTATCATTACATTTATCCCCTGCTCTAGCTTTGTTGGTATGTTAACATATACCCTTTGTTACCCAATAAATCTTTATTCCATTGTTTCCCTATGGTAAAATATAAATAACGATACCTGAAATACTCCCTGTAAAATGCTACAATGGTATTTTGTGTGCTTACGAAATCCTTCATATTCTATTTGCATTAATAAAAACCAATACTACCCGAGCACTTTAGCAAGCGGGCATCTCCACCATAGGCATTGCCTAAGGCATGAGTGAGCTCATTCACCTCCTTCTTGAGGGTCTCATTTTCCACCATTAGTGAGGCATCACAAGTGAAACCATCACTCAAAGGTGAAGTAGAAGTGGAAGTGCTACAAGAAGGGTTAGTAGGAGCAACAACAATGGGCTTATAAAATGATTCATCAAGAATATCACATGTTAGTCCCACATCACATGAAACAATCACTTGCTTCTTCTTGGCTTCCTCCTTCTTGACTTGCTCGAGGAGATAGGAGTGAGCCTTTTCAAGCTTAGAGTGAGCTTTTCCAAGCTTCTCATGGTCTTCCCTTAGACTCTCATGAGAAGCATTGAGCTCATCAAAGGATTGCTCAAGAGATTTGATCTTCTTGCATAATTCCTTGTACTCCTTTCTCTTCATCTCAAAGCAAGTGTGTACTTCCTCACACATGTCTAAGATCTCCTCCTTGGTGTACTCATCCTCATCATCATCACTCTTACAATCATCACTTTCACAATCATCATCACTCACATCATATTTTTACCTTGGTAGGATTTGCCATGAGGCATGTTCATGGAGTGTTGAAGATGGAGGGCTTGTTGTTGATGGCAATGCTTTCTAGTGCCTTCTTGATGGATTTCTTGTCATCATCACTAGAGCCATCATCATCATCGGAGGTGTCATCATTATCCTAAGTGACTACATAGCCACTTCCCTTTTTCTTCTTTGTGAAAGTCATTTTCTTCTCCTTCTTTTCTTTCTTCTCCTTCTTATGCTTCTTCTTCTCATCTCATCATTATCACTATTGTAGGGACAATCAGCTACAACATGTTCCAGGCTCTTGCACTTGTAGCATCTTCTCACATATTCCTTGTTGTGATCTTTTCTTTTTCTTGCACCATAGCCCTTCTTCTTCATGAACTTCCCATCTTGCACATAAGGAGAGCCATAGCTTCATCATCAATGTCACTAGAATCTTCATCATCACTTGATTCTTTCTTGGACTTGCCCTTGTTCTTTGATGATGAGCTAGCCTTGAATGCTACACTATTCTTCTTCTTGTCTTCATCTTCCTTCTTCTCATCCTTGTCAACCCCCTCTCTTTCCACACTGTATGTCTCTTATGTCATGACATCACCTAGTACTTGGTTAGGGGTAAGTTGCTTCAATCCTCCTCTAATGATGATCAATCTCAATGTTTTAAATCTTGGAGGTAAGCACATCAAGAACCGATGAGAGACATCATCATCATTGGTCTTCTCTCCCAATGCCTTCAAGTCATTGACAATCACTTGTAATTGATGGAACATCTCTGGAATGCTCTCATCATCCTTCATCTTGAAGCTTGTCAACATCCTTGAGGATGTATAGCTTGGCACTCTTCACTGCCAGTGTGCCCTCATAGGCTCCTCCAATCTCTTCCACACTATCGGCCCCTCAATTTGAGAGTCCTCAGTGCATTCATATTTGCACCAGGATCATGCACAAATACGCACTAATCATAGGGATGGTACATAGATATATACTAAAAGGTTCTGAGCTTTATTGATACTCTAAATTAAGGCCTACAATAGTGGCCTAAGGGGCATAGTCATAGGCTACATAGCTAGCAGAAGACTACGGCCGTGAAATAGCATTATTGGTGGTCTCTAAAGCGGGATTATAACACAATGAAATGACATCCTATTCCACAGGCAACTTGAGCGTGGACGAAACCCTAGCCTTGATGTCATATTCCTATGATCGTATATCCTTATGGGAAACCTAATCCTCATGGTACGTTTCATCTTCAAAGTCATAGTCTTCTTCTGTGCCGAGGTCTATGAGTCAACAATGGGTGAGTACATACATACTCAGCATGTCCCAATCGTAGGGTGGAAATAGAGATGTGGTGGTGATTATGATTAAAGGTTGGGTCCTAGCAGAGTATTGCCATTCCCACTAGTGCCCGAGTTAGCATCATTCCATTACCAGTTTCATTATACATAAAAGTAAAACTAATCATAGTATCCCATCCTAACATTTGCCCATTCCTATGACGTGGCTATTCGAATAGATTTAATAGACTCTATAGAGGTGTACAAATTTCCCCACACGATAGGTCCAACCTCATCCATGATCGGTGGACAAAATAGACCTAACAAGTCCTCATACCCGAATGTACGACCTTAGGTGTCCATATAACTCTACTATGGCTTCTTAGGGGTTGGAAACACAAAATCGGAAAGATACCAAATACCCCCAAACATGATGATACCAAATCATCACAAAAGAAAACATGGCTCAAACACGGCCAAGAAAGCAGTGGCTCGAACGCGTTCTAAAAACCTAAAGCTTAACGTGGAAGATCACATAGCATCCACGCCAACCGGATACAGAAGAAATCCATCCCCCGTATCATCTCTTGATATTCCACTGCTTACACCAGCCTCCTAGTAGAAACTATACTTCTATCTAACGGGGGGCTGTGAGGTCAAGCCTAGCCATATAGACATGTGGCTATATGAAAATAACTCACTAGGCAAAAGAGATTACGAACCAATCCTTATGTGACAGAGGCGAGTATCTCCCACAGGAATCCTCTGTAGGCATCCCTGCTATGGTAAACCACCTCCATAGTTTACCACTACTCGCCCCATATTGGGGTTTAGTTTAGGTTTAACAAGTTTTAAGTTCTATTATTATCCCTAAATCTAGTCATGGTGTGGAGCTCATAAAATAACAAGATAACCATTTATCTTAATTATTTCATACTAACTGAGCTCATTTTCCAAGGTAATAATCTCATAGTCATGTTTTAGCATTTTGGTGGTTTTAAGCAAGATGGTAGGGAGGGAAGCTAGGACTTGCCTTCATCATCGACACTTTTTGGCACATCTATGAAATTTGGGTCTTCGTCCTCCTGACGATCACCGTCGTCTGTCGGATGTATCGGTCGAATAAGACTACCGCTAATCGCAAAAGAAAAAAAGGTAAAAGCAAACATAGAACTATATGGTGGCACTAGGTGCATAAGGTAGGGTTTGATTTTAGATGAATTTTAGATGTGGTTTCATGCAAAACGGAGTTATGGTTTAAAAGTTATGAATTTTAGAAGTTTATTCTATAGCTAATTAACTAGGTAGAATTTTATATGCATTTTCTAGTGCACGAAAATGGGTGCAAACTACATGGTTAATTTGTTTAATGCATCTAGTTTATTTACATTTTTTGGGAATTTTTCTAAGTCAGGAAAATAGGTTTTTAACATTATATGTGCATTAACCGGGTGTACACAGCGTTTTCCTTAGTGCACCCAGCGTTTGTGTGGTGTGCATGTGTGTGTGACAGGTGGGTCCCATGGACACATCAGCTCAGGTCGGCGTTAGAACTATGCCCCATGTGATAGAGAGATGAGGAGGAGTGGGAGGTAACGGACGGGGACACCGTTACACCCCGGTCCCACCTGTTAGTGAGATAAGGAAGGGAAGAGAGGAATGGCGGTGGGACGGTGGCCGTCGGCATTGGCCAGAAAAGGGAAGGCGGCCATGGGCTTGCTGGGAAAAGCTTCACTAGTGGTGCCGTGCCTCGGGAAGGATGTGTGGTAGGTGGACGACACTTGGGGTGGCTTGCCGCGACCGGTGGTGGGTTCCATGGCAACTGTGGGCGTCCGAGATAGTGGTGGTGGCTCACCGGAGCCAGTGCGGTGGTGGCAAGAGGTGAAGGTGCTCCTAACTAGCCTAAACTACCTAACCAACTACATGTGTGGGTGCGTGGGAGTGTGAGAAATGCTATGGGGGTGACGTGAGGACCAACCGAGCCCTGCTGACGGTGAGCCAGCGGCCATGGTGGCTCGGTGGTGCACGGTGCACGCAGATCGGGCAACACAAAGGGGAAGAGAAGGAAATAGCTATGCCATTAGATAGAGGAGGCTATGGGGAAACTGACCTACTTCTCCAATTGGTCAAGGACACAGCGAGAGAGGAAGAAGAGGGAAGAAGCTCCAATGGCATTGGCGGAGACCAGATTGGGGAAAAGTGAACTAGTGCTCTACCAGAACGGGGAAAGAGGAAACAGAGGTGGAGATGGTGTGTTCCGGCTCATTGCGAAGCTTAGAGCGGTGGTGGGTGAGGCTGAGGGTCACCGGCCAACCCCTTTTATAGGCAAGCAAGATCAGCGGTGGTGGCAGGATATTTCCCTACCTGCCGGTGGATATTTTCCACCTCTCACACGTGCTCGAGCTTGGTGGCAGTGAGCTTGATGCCTTCATGTCGGTTCATACTCCAGCAAGGTTGTTGCCATGCTTGGTCATGTCGGTGAGGTCTTTCCTTGTCAGCTACCATGTTGGCATTGATGCACTGTGGGTGTTGAGAGAGAAGAGAGGGAGGGAGAGGGGAGATGGGATAGCTCAAGGTGTCATCAACTCAGCGACTGTGCGCCCATCATCCTCGGCGCTAAGTTGGTCCACGGCGGGGCTAGTATGGCTGCGCAGGCATGGTTGGTGTGGGGGAGACAAAGGAGGTGATGGCCGGGTCCCACATATCAGAGAGAGAGAGAGGGAGAAGGGTCGCGGGCTGCTGGCGCTGCGGTACTAGGCCACGGTCAGCCCATGTGGGAAGGGGAAGAAGATAGGGGGAAGTGGGCTGCGCTGTGGGCTGAATGGAGAGGGAAAGGGAGAGGAGGCCTGCTGCCCCTTTTCTATTTTCCTTCTTTTCCTATTTAGCTATTTTGAAATGGTTTGAATGCAAATTCAAATGCAGTTTGAATTTAGTGATGCCACCATAAGTTCAACAAGCAAACAAACACTCAACCAACCAAGGTTTCCTAATATTCTATTCCTATGTTGATTTATTTGTATTGTTTTTCTAGGTCAAGTAGTTGTATGTGTGAGTTTCTATGCAAAGTATTAGAAAGTTCAAATTTTTAGTGATTTTTAAACTAAGTCAAATTTTTAGGGTGTTATAAACCTACCCCCTTTAAAAAGAATCTTGTCCTTGAGATTCGAGCTAAACCTCAAATAGATAGGGAAATTCCTTTTTAAGATCGTCCTCTCTTTCCCATGTGGCCTCTTGATGAGGACATGACCTCTATACATATGACCATGCTTTGAGAACCATATGGAGACCAAGGAGATTAGCAAGGGTGTCCTAAGCAAGAAGGAGGCCCGAAGCTAATTCGGTTCGAGTCCCCGAGGTGGAGGCCCAAAGCAATTCAAGTTCGAGTCTGCCTCGGCCTCCAGGACCAGTCTGCCTTAAACTGGTCACCCAAGACGCATCCGGACTCTGTTTTCAATGATCCACATATACATAGAAATCTAATTTGATAAGGAAGTCAATCCAAGTGGTTTCACATCAAAAGCTCTTCGGAATCAACAGGAATCATCAAAACAATTCAGCGTCCAGAATTTGCCAGGGTGCTACGACACCGTCTTTTGGTCCGTTGGACCATGTATCGTGTTTGGGCCCATTAGGGGGCGCGTCCAGGGGGGTAATGCCCAATACTCTATAAATAGCAGCCATCACTCTCCTTAGGGTTTGGGTTTTGTTTAGTTCTTGATTTCCTCGTAAAACAGACATCGTTTTGCTGCAATTGTGCCGCCAAGGCTACTTGCTATGAACCAAGGCCCTAGTTCTTGATCTTGTTCGCCTGTGGCAATTAGTCCTTTCGAATAAAGACTTGAACTCCTTCTCATTATCATAAGCCTCATATTTATTTGCAATTTCAGATTGCATTTATCCCGTTCTTGCTTGTGTTCTTGATTCGCTTACAGAGAAGTCTTCTCGACGAGGTCAATCGCGTTCGCGTGGTTGATAACCAACGGAGCAGTGGTGTAATGGTTGTGGGGGTCTGAATCAGTCTTGATTCAAAGCCTAGATCATGAATGTTGAGTCTCCACCAATCGACGCTATCATACCTTTTAAAAGATCGGGCCTAGTCTACATCAAGTGGTATCAGAGCACCTTGTTGCCCGTTAGGTATAATTTTATTTTCCCCTTTAGATTGTTACTGTTTTTGCATTACCTATAGTTCACAAAAAGCCAAAAAAAATATACCACCACATATTCCCTGTCCTATAACCTCATTATGCCGTGCAATTTCGTTTATGTTTCGCGTTGTTGAGTTTGTATCCTAGGTCAAGTTCTGGTTGCTGGTTTTAGATCGTTTTTAGTCCAGTTTGTGTTTTTCCCTTTGTTTTTCATCATAATCCGTGAATACCTTCAAGTCTTGCTGTGTTTCCTTTATTTATATCAAACCCTAGTCCACACCATCTAATTTGTTACACTTGTCTTCACTGTTTCCATCAAATCCTTGCTGCTGTGACCAATTTTGCGCGCATTGTTCCCGTTTTGTCCTCTAATTCAGAGTCCATTCGTAAAACTGGTCTAGTTTTTGCATATGAACTCGGATTTTGACGTTCCATATATCAAAATCGATCAAAAAATTTTTTTTGATCTGTCCATACCTGTGTTGTTGGGGTCGGATATTTTTATTTTGATCAAAAAGTGGTCACAAGATCCTCTTTTCGTGGTCACAAGGTTTTTTGTCGATTTTGAGCACTTCTTCTGAAATTTCCACAGGCCACGCCTTTCACTTGTTTAAGCTCATATTTTTTGTGGTAACTTCTTTTGTGCTCCTAAAAATATAAAAATATCAAAAAAAGAAAAAGAAAAAGTCAAAATTTCCCAAAAAAACAACGACAGCCCAAAAAAATAGAAAAAAGAGAGAGGCAAAAGAGGAACAATATCTAGAGGACACATAGAGAGCGCCATTTGGGCTGTGTTTGCATGTGCTAATTTCTGCCTTGTTCCAAATCATATTCCTGTTGTTCTCATCACTTGATACATCTGGTACTTGGAACGTTAATAGGCCAGCAACTAAGACAAGTACTCGGGACACTTATTCAGCTTTGCTATTCAGTTGCGACTATTGTTTTTCCTTGCTACTATATTGTGCCTATCCAAGATCCACTTTCTTCTAACCAAGTACAGGTTCGCCTTGCAACTGTTACACTCAAGCTACAACGGTATCACAGTCACCGACCGATTGCACCGCCTGTTGCTTTGGTAAGAACACTTGTAAGACCATGGTAAGACGCATGAGAGTTGAGTGCCTTACTTTTCCTTGTCCACAACCTAAGTAGTTGATAGGGATAATACTTTTGTGTTGTCTTTTGCTGTCTTCTAACAATGATAGGTTGTTCGTATCCACCCACTTATGATGGTATAGGTGCTGATGAGTACATAGAGTGGGAAATTGCCATAGATAACATATTTGCTACTCGCTTTATGTGTCCAAGGAGGTAGGTAAAAAATGCAGCTAGTGTTTTGTGACATTCTGCTTTATCTTGGTGGGAGTCTTTAGATCCATCTGATAAACCTCAAACTTGGAATGATATGAAACATCTTATGAGAGAAAATTTTGTTAATCCATCTCCTGTAATTAATTTAAATGATGAGGTGCATCAACTAGATCAATCTCTTGTTATTCCGCCTGCTATGCCTAACCTTTTGCAGGATAATGTACAAAAGAGCGAGGATGACGTGACAGAAAAGGAGATGCTCATAGCCTCATGTGAAAATTTAGAACCATCAACTATTACTCCTGCTGAACATGAGAGCAAAGGTAATGCCCATGATGCTAAACTCACGAAAGGTGAGAGTTCTCTTGATGTGCTGAATTTTTCCACCAATCATGCTATGATAGAGCAAATTTTAGTGGAGCCTTCACTTCATTTACCTTTGTCACAAGATGATTTTCTTGATGTTTCTTGTGACGAAGATGACTTGCATGATGATGTTTATGTTATACCCATGCAATCATTGAAGAATGATCATGCTATATGTGTGCTGAAATCGAGCACTTGTGCTGAAAATAGACTTGTTATTCATAATGCTAGTGAAGTTGATGAGCTGAAATTATTCTTCTTTAAATACTTTAGGTTACATTGAATTTAATGTTCCATGTAATCTTAGTTCTTTAGAGGAAAAACTTTATGCATATATTGATTTGTCATGGTTCTCTAGACATACATATCATATTTTTGGTAAATATAACAACCAAGGGCAATATTTGATACAACGAGTTTACATTTGTACAAATCTGAATTCTCCTTTTGTTGTGCAAAGTAATGATCAACAAGAGGACAGCAAAATCAACACTGTTGTTATGCCATATTCCTCTAGTTTTGCTTTTCAAACACAAGTGGAATCCAAAGAAAGGGAGCATATGTTTCTTGTTAGTACTAATCTTTTATAGGATAGTATTGCCAAAGATCGTGTGTATTTCAATCGAGCAGACTACATGTCTATAGGACAAGACATGCTACAAACCAGGACATGTGGTCATATTCTTTCTCACAACATTGTCCATTCCCATTATTTTGCAAACCTCGTTTGTCCTCATGTTGTGCAGGATCGACTTCAAACAAAATCGACGCCGACGATGGCTTTTTGTCAAGAAAGGGAGGATGATGAGGACATGACCTCTATACATATGACCATGCTTGGAGAACCATATGGAGACCAAGGATATCAATGAGGGTGTCCTAAGCAAGAACGAGGCTCGAAGCTAATTCGGTTCGAGTCCCCGAAGTGGAGGCCCAAAGCAATTCAAGTTCGAGTCTGCCTCGGCCTCTAGGACCAGTCTATCTTAAACTGGTCACCTAGGACGCATCCAGACTCTGTTTTCAACGATCCATATATACATGGAAAGCTAATTTGATAAGGAAGCCAATCCATGTGGTTTCACGTCAAAAGCTCTTCGGAATCAACAGGAATCATTGAAAGAAGTTAGCATCCAGAATCTACCAGGGTACTGCGACACCGTCTTTTGGTCTGTTGGACCGTGCATCGTGTTTGGACCCATTAGGGGGTGTGTCCAGGGGGGTGACGCCCAATACTCTATAAATAGCAGCCGTCGCTCTCCTTAGGGTTTGGGTTTTGTTTAGTTCTTGATTTCCTCGTGAAACAGACATCATTTTGCTACAACTATGCCGCCAAGGCTGCTTGCTGTGAACCAGGGCCCCAGTTCTTGATCTTGTTCACCTATGGCGATTAGTCCTTTCGAATAAAGACTTGAACTCCTCGTTATCATAAGCCTCATATTTATTTGCAATTTTAGATTGCGTTCATCCCGTTCTTGCTTGTGTTCTCGATTTGCTTGCAGGGAAGTCTTCTCGGTGAGGTCAATCGCATTCGTGTGGTTGATAACCAACGGAGTAGTGGTGTAACAGTTGCGGGGGTCTGAATCAGTCTTGATTCAAAGCCTAGATCGTGAATGTTGAGTCTCCACCAATCGACGCTATCATACCTTTCAGAAGATCAGTCCTAGTCTACATCACCTCTGCTTCTATATGGTTACTCCATTGTATTCGACAAAACCTTACTGATGTCCATCTGGTTTGTTGGGTGACTATATCCATTATCTTTACATGCCTTTCTTGATATTGTAAGTCTAGCTGTAAGTCCATGGTTTCCACAAGCACTTGCTCTTTTGGCACTCTTAAGCATTGTTTTAGTTGTGACACGTGAAACACGTGATGTATATCTGACATCTCTGGCGGTAATTCCAAATGGTAAGCTACTGCTCCAATCTTTTCAATGATTCGGTAGGGTCCAATATACTATGGGGATAACTTCCCTCTAACTTGAAATCTTCGAGTACCCCTAAGGGGTGATACTTTCAAGTAGATGAAATCTTCGGGTTAGAGTTCTAACGGTCTTCTCCGAGTGTCTGCATAGCTCTACTGTCTACTTTATGCTACTTTTAGGTTTCCTCTGACCTTGGATACTTGCTCTTCAGCTTCCTTGATCATATCGGGGCCAAACAAACTTCTTTCCCTGACTTCAGACCACATTAATGGGGTCCGGCATCTCCTTCCATACAAGGCTTTGAATGGTGACATTTTTAGGCTGGCTTGATAACTATTGTTGTACGAGAATTCTACGAATGATAGACTCTTTTCCTAATCTTTTCCATAAGTCAACGTGCAAGCTCGTAACATGTCTTCCAATATCTGATTTATGCTTTTCGTCTATCCATCGGTCTACGGATGGTAGGCTGAGCTATAGTCTAGTTGTGTTCCTAAAGCTTTGTGTAAGCTTTTCCAAAATTGGGCAGTGAATTGAGTTCCTCTATCTAAGACTATTCGGCTTGGTACCCTGTGTAATCTAAGAATGTTGTCAATGTAGAGTTGTGCTAGCTTGTTACCCTTGTAGTCAATCCTTACTGGAATAAAGTGTGCCACCTTTGTCAATCGGTCTACTATAACCCATATGGAGTCATGTCCATTTGGTGTCTTGGGTAACCCTACTATAAAATCCATGCTGATCTCATCCCAATTCCAAACTGGAATGTGCAATGGCTGAAGTAATCCTACTGGTCATTGATGTTATGGCTTGACTCTTCTACACATATCACATCAGGTGACGTATTCTATGATATCTCCTTTCATTCCAGTCCACTAGTATTTTTGTATGAGGTCCACATACATCTTAGTTGATCCTAGGTGGATAGAGTATGCTGAATGGTGTGCTTCGTCCAATATTAACCTTCGGAGTGCTTCATCCTATGGTATGCATATTTGATCTTCATACCACAACTTCCCTTGTTCGTCGAGGTGGAATCCCAAAAGTTCCATCATACTACTTTTCTCTTTGAGCTGCTGAATTTCTTCATCCTGGTCTTGGGCTTGCTTTATCCAGTCTTCCTAGGTTGATCGTACTTGTAGAACATTTAGGAGGCCTTGTGGTATGATTTGTAAATTTAGTTGGCAGACTTCTCGTGCTAACTCTAGTCTCTGGTTTAAGGTTGTCATGTAGTGACAATATGCTTTTCTGCTTAATGCATCGGCTACTACATTGGCTTTTCCTAGGTGGTACTGTACACTTAGGTCATAATCTTTGATAAGTTCCAACCATCTTCTTTGTCATAGGTTCAAGTCAGGCTGGGTAAAAATATACTTCAAACTCTTGTGATCTATAAATATCTCAAATTTGTTTCCAATGAGATAGTGTCTCCATATCTTCAAGGCATGTACCATGGCTGCTAGTTCCAAATCATGTGTTGGATAATTTTCCTCGTGTTTCTTCAGTTGGCGGGAGGCATAGGAAACTACTTTATCATCTTGCATCAGGACACATTCTAGTCCTTGTCATGATGCATCACAATATACTACAAAGCTTCTATGTATATCTAGTAGCGTGAGTATTAGGGCTGTGGTTAACCGGGTCTTTAACTCTTGAAAACTCTTCTCGCATGCCTTTGTCCACTTAAATTCTTTTCCTTTCTATGTTAGGGCTATCATGGGTCTTGCAATCTTAAAAAATCCTTCAATGAACCTTTGGTAGCAGCCCGCTAGTCCTAGAAAACTATGAACTTCTATCACATTGGTAGATTGCTTCCATTTTGATATGACCTTAACCTTTTCTAGGTCTACTTTTGCTCCTTCGGCAGTGATAATGTGTCCTAGAAAGGCGACTTCTTGTAGCCAAAACTCACATTTATTGAACTTGGCATACAACTCATGTGCTCGTAGCTTGTTCAAACTTTCTCTCAAATGTTGTTCATGTTCTTCGACACTTCTTGAATAGATGAGAATGTCGTTGATGAATACTACTACAAACTTATCTAGTTCCTCCATGAACATCTTGTTAATCAAGTTCATGAAATATGCTGGGGCATTGGTTAGTCCAAATGGCATCACGGTGAACTCATACTGTTAGTAGCGGGTCATGAATGCGGTCTTCAGTATGTCGCTGAGTCAAATCTTCAATTTATAGTAGCCTGATCTTAGATCTATCTTGGAGAAATACTTGGCATCTTTTAACTGGTCAAATAGGTCATCAATTCTAGGTAATAGGTACTTGTTCTTGATGGTAACTTCATTGAGTGATCTGTAGTCAATACACATCCTGAGACTACCATCTTTCTTCCTTACGAACAAAACTGGTGATCCCCAAGGGGATGAGCTTGGTCGGATATATTCTTTCTCTTGTAACTCTCGTAACTGCTTCTTCAACTCTTCTAACTCGTTGGCTGCCATTTGATAGGATCTCTTGGCAATGGGTGCAGTTTTAGGGATGAGGTCAATTATAAAATCTAAATCTCTGTCTGGTGGCATTCCCGGTAACTCTTCAGGGAACACATTGGGGTATTCACATGCGACTGGTACTTCTTCAACACTTGCTGCTTGCATACTACAAACCATTAGTTCTACTTTGGGGGCTTGAGGATGACATTCTACCTTTAATCCTTTGTGATTTATCAAGGTTACCTCTCTATTGCTACAGGATATCGTGCCATGGTGTTTCCTTAACCAATCCATTCCTAATATTGTATCCAAACCTTCTATCTTCAATACTACTAGGTCGGCTTGAAATTCTACTCCATCTATCATTATCTTCACTCGAGAGCACTTGAGGGTGCATTTGAGGATAGCTCCAGGGGTTTGAATTAATAAAGGGGGTGGGAAGTAACATGGTTCTTAAACTATTTCTAAGCACAAAACAAGTAGAAACAAACAAATGCGATGCGCTAGAATCAAACAACATGGTTGCAAGAGTGGAGTTTACTAGAAACTCACCATACATGACATCAGGTGCTGCCTGTACTTCCTTTGCATTAACGTGGTTCACATGGCCTTGCCCAAAATTCGAGGCATTCCTTCTCGGTGGTCTAGAGTTCTGAGGCACTGAGCGTCCAGTTCCTGAGGCGGCTATCTTATTGCAGGCTACATACTTAGCTGGGGCAGAGTTTCCTACTTTAAGAGGGCATTAGGCTACATGGTGTCCTGGTTGTCGGCATCCAAAACAAGCATCCATTGTGGTATTATTTGTATTCTTGGGCTAGTTGTTGTTGTTGCTACTATTGTTGTTGTTGTTGTTCTTGTAGTTGGATGTGGTTTGTGAAGTGTTGGTTCCAGATGTCCTATACTGCATAGTCAGCTGGTACCTTATGGGTGCGGTGTTGTTGGGGTAGACTCATGTTCTTTCCTGCTAGCAAGTGCGTTGTATCAGAAATTTGCGCTTCCATTCTCCTTCACCTCTGACACATTCTTCTTCTAATAGAATGGTGCGGTTCATCAGCATGTTGAAGTTTTGGTAGATGTGAGTGCCCATTTGCTCTCGTAGGGATGTGTTGAGTCCTCTTCTAAAACACTTCTGCTTCTTCTTGTCAAAGTTAATGTCTTCTAGTGCGTATCACGCTAGCTTCATAAACTTCTTGATGTACTGGTCTACTATCATTGGACCTTGTCTTAGTGAACAAAATTCTCCTATCTTTATCTCCATGATGCCTTCTGGAATGTGGTATTCACAGAACTTTTCCATGAATTCTTGCCAAGTGACAGCTTCTGGCTCATTAGCTACATCTTGGTAGTTCTCCCACCATTCACCGACGAGTGGCTAGAATAACTTTCTCTTCGTCGGTGGCTCTTACTGCATTCAATTTCTTGATGATGGTATGCAATCTATCGTCGGCTGACAATGGGTCATCTTCTGCACTATCAAATGTCGGTGGGTGAAGTCTCATGAATGCGGCCATTTTCCCATGTCCATTACCATTATCCTACCTTCTTGCAAGATTTTCTAATAACTGGGTTTGTCGGTCCATCACTTCTGCTAATGTTGGTGGAGGTGGCGGGGGTTCCTCCCCTTGCACTAGTTCATTTCCAACGTTTTGCTCAACTTCTTCTTCATCTCCTTTAGGTACATCTTCTATATCTTGGATGTTATCTTCTTGCGGTTGTTCAAGCCCACGCCTATGATTATGATTGCCTCTATTCTACCTACCTCTAGGTCTAGGTGCAACTGGCTCTTCTTCCTCATGAACTTGCCTTTCGGCGGCCCTTTTCATGGTGATCCCGTATCCAATCGAACCTTTGTTCCATCTATTGCCATAGATTGGCAAAGATGAGAAGACATCCTCTAGGATTTGGGTGCGAGAAAATAAAATAACAAGCAAGCAAAGACACACATGCACAACAAACACACAATACATATATCACACAAACAGTCATATGTATATGATACAAGGATGCATCATACAACAGCTGCTAGAGTGATTACTATGCATCTACTCGTACTTCTAATGACATCAAAGCGACTCTAGGCTTACTACTACTACTAGGGCACTAGACACTACTACTTGCTACTACAGTTCTCATTATTTATTTTATAAGAACTGCATCACGTGACTTTGACTCATTACTCTACTTGAACTGCATCTTATGAAGGTCCCAATGTGCACAATTGCCCTTTTCCTAGGCCAACTGCTCATCTCGCAGCGTGTAAAGCTCTTGTGCATATCCATCATCATCCTGCCCTGAAGAGACTCATGACGCCTCGACTTTTGTGAAATTGTCTACCATGGACTCTTGTGTCTCAATTGTCTCTCGGTCAGAATATGACTCCTTTGGAAAATATCTGTTCAGCTCATAGTGTGGGTCTTGTGGGACGTATGCTGGTACTCCATCTTGTGGACCTACGATCACGATCTATTTTCCTTTCTTTGTCTTCTTCGAATGCTTCTTTGCACGTGATTGCTATAGGGCTTCCTTCAACTCTTGGCGATAGGAATCTAGCTTGTTCTTCAGAATTGCTCTCTCTTGTCTTACTAAGTATAGCTTTCATTTGGTGTCTCATAACTCATTCCCAATCTCCTTTGCCTTAGCTATCCATGTTGACAATTCTTGTTGCTGATTTTCATAGAGGGTGTCAAGTGCGTGTAGGTACTTGACAGTGGTTACTGCTGTGTACTCTGGTGTCTTTAGGTCAATCTTCTCCAATGCCCGTACCTTCTCACACCATGTGGGGTGGTCTGATTAGGTACTGGGAAAAATCTGGTGGGAGTGTGCTCAATGTCTTCTTCAAAGATCTAACTGTACTCTATAAGAGCCTAGCGTGCTGCTTCCTGGCATGTATCCTGCAACTCTTTTCCATAGGCAGTGTGGTACCAAGTCTGAAATGCGGGGCATGATGGATGTCCTAGAATTTGAACACGAATCTCACACTTAGGTACACCATCCTCGACGTACTCATGACCATACTACAACAGTGCCTCGGTGTAACCTAGTCGCTGTAGTGTCTCCCATAGGAGCAGAGGGAATCCTTTAGCGGTCAGACAATCCAACTTAACCCATTTGTCGTCCATTGCTACAAAATTTACCACAAGGGTTAGAACATTTTGCAACAAAATGTGAAACAATAATGAGAAGGGTTTGTTGCCTATACTACTATTAGGTTTGTGGTTATTCCTATTGCTATAAAACTATCTTGCGTGTTCCAATCCTAGGGCTTTGTCCTACGGTCAAGCTCGGCTCCAATACCACTCTGTCGGCCCCTCAATTTGAGAGTCCTCAGTGCATCCGTATTTGTGCCAGGATCATGCACAAATATGCACTAATCACAGGGATGGTACATTGATATATAATAAAAGGTTTTGAGCTTTATTGATATCTAAAATAAGGTCTACAACAGTGGCCCAAAGGGCTTAGTCATAGGCTACATAGCTAGCGGAAGGCTTTGGCTATGAAACGACATTATTGATGGTCTCTAAAGCGAAATTATAACACAACAAAACAATATCCTATTCCATAGGCAACTTGAGAGCGGACAAAACCCTAGCCTCGATTTCACATTCCTATGATCGTATCTCCTTACAGGAAACCTAATCCTCGTGGTATGCTTCATCTTCGAAGTCATAGTCTTCTTCTGTGCTGAGGTCTGTCAGTCAACAACGGGTGAGTACATATGTACTCAGCAAGTCCCAACCATAGGGTGGAAATAGAAGTGTAGTGGTGGTTATAATTATGGGTTGGGTCCTAGCGGAGTATTACCATTCCCACTAGTACCTAGGTTAGCATCAATTCCATTACTAGTTCCACTACACATAAAAATAAAGCTAATCGTAGTATCCCATCCTAGCATTTTTCCCATTCCAAGGACATGGCTATTCGAATAGATTTAATAAACTCTGTAGAGGTGTACAAATTTTCCCACACGATAGGTGTAACCTCATCCATGATCAGTGGACAAAATAGACCTAACGAGATCCTATATCCGCTAGGAAGCTAACGTAGATTTTCGTATAATCTCTGCCATGGTTTCTTAGGGGTTGGAGGCACAAAACTGAGAAGATACCAAATCCCCCCAAATGTGATGATACCAAATCACCACAAAAGAAAACATGGCTCGAACATGGCCAAGAAAATAGTGGCTCGAACGCGGCCTAAAAACCTAAATCTTAACATGGAAGATCACATAGCATCCATGCCAACCGGACATGGAAGAAAACCTATCCCCCGCATCAGCTCCTGATATTCCGTTGCCTACACCAGCCTCCTAGTAGACACTATACTTCTATCTAATGGGGTGTGGGATCAAGCCTACCCATATAGACTTGTGGCTGTACGAAAATATCACACTAGGCGAGAGGGACTATGAACCAGACCTTATGTGACCAAGGTGAGTATCTCCCACAGAAACCCTATCCAGGCATCCCTACCATGATAAACTACCTCCATAGTTTACCACTACTCGCCCCATGTCAGGGTTTAGTTCAGGTTTAGCAAGTTTTAAGTTCCATTATTATCCCTAAATCTAGTCATGGTGTGGATCTCATAAAATAACAAGATAACCCTTTATCTTAATTATATCGCATTAACCGAGCTCATTTTCAGGGTAATAATCACATAGTCATGTTTTAGCATTATGGTGGTTTAAACAAGATGGTAGGGAGGGGAGCTAGGACTTGCAGCGGAGAAGAATGAAGAAGTGGGCGGCGTTGATGGCGCCGGCGAACTCTAGAAAGGGAAGAAGTGGAAAAAGAGGGGAAAGAGGAGGGGAAAGGGGAAGAGGAAGGGGAGATGGGGTGTTCCCGCCCTCGGCGGAGTTGGTGGTGGAGAGGGCGAGGCGAGAGCATCGTTGGTCAGGCCTATTTATAGGCCAGCTAGGCTGGTGTCCCCATGGCGAGATATTTCTCATGGCCGTGCTTATCCACCACTCGGCCACGTGGTTGACCTCGTTAGGTCACATCGCCATGGCTGGCGCTTGCTTGTGCGTAAGCCAAAGCTACCTTGGTGGCTACTCCGGTGGCTCTGCATGGCGGCGACCATGGCGCCGACCATTGATTGATGCGCAGTGAGGGGGAGAGGGGAGGAGAGGAGAAAAGGACGACGTTGTGGGTCCGGTCATGTCGTCGTGTCACCATTGATGCCTGCTGGCACTAGGGTGGCGTTGGTGAGCATTGATGCCATGGCTATGCCGCATACAACTGTCGGCTTAGAGGTGGACGATGGAGCTGATGGGCGAGGCCCGTCCTTCAGCGAGAGTTTTGATGGTAGTTAACATTCATCACAAACCATCAATGTAACTTGCATAAATGGCTAAAATAGATCACTAACATAGACTTAGGGGTTTAAACTAACAAATTCAATGAGTTTTGGTGAATTTGTGTTTTCAGTAGATTTAATCAGAAAACTATCAAGGGGGACCTATTTGTCAAAGGAAATCACGGAATTCCACCACGGGATCAATGTGGAAAGGTTCTAGAAGACTCCAAGAGGCCCTCCATCGAAGTGGGTCTCGACCCACTGACATGTGGGGCCAGCCGACTCCACCTAGAGGCCACCCGACCCCTATGGGCCTCACATGTCATCCTCTTTGTTATGTTGGTTCTCCACCGTCTCCTAGGATGCATCTCAGTCATTTATTCATGTCGGTTTGATCCAAGGGCTTAGGATTAATGCTTTGGCCTATATATATCTACCAGCACCCCCTCCTCAGGGCATGCCTCATTTGATCCTGAGAGCTGAGAAGCCAGAAACCCTAATCCATTTGTCCACCAGGATTAGGGTTAGCAATCAAGAGAAGATTAGTCATCGATAAAATCTAGTCTTGTATTAGATATAGAGAGATAGAGTGAAAGGGAAGAGTTTTGGAGTCTCGGCCTGTTGCTGCTCCCTTTATGGCTTGTACCCTGGCAGAATCAAGTTCTTCTTGAGCTTGCTTCTGAGATTTCTCTGGTAATCGACTTCTAATTCAAGTAAGCATCTTGTTCATATTGTTCTTTAGGTTTGCGACTCTCTTTTGAGTACTTTAATCCTTGTAGCTCCTAGGTTAAAGTAGTATTCATAGTGTAAGCATGGTTCTTAGACTCGGTTACTCATGGATGTACCCTATTTTCTAGATCGATGGTAGCTCATGAGGGTGACTCTTATAGCCTCATTGAATCCTCTATAGTCCACCTCCCGTTAGTAGGCCTAGCAGGACTTTGTTACCATAGAAAACATACTCTACTTGTGTTTTCTCTAGTAATATCCCTAGAATTGAACAATAGAAGACAAAGCTTACCAAAGTTAGAACTAGAAGACCTTTGCAGTCTTCTCTATGCTCCTATTATCTAGCCTTGATTGCAAAGTTGGGTTAAGTTAGAATTCATTATTCTCACCTCCGTTCCTTTGGGTTCGATATAAAACTGAGTTACTCTCGGTGAAGTGCTACAACAGTATAATATCTGTGCGCTTGCGGATTATTCTATGTGCATTAATTTATACCAACAAGCATTTCGGGCGCCGTTGCCGAGGAACAGTTGATGGGTTAACTTTGAGTCTAGCTTAACCTTGTACTATACTTTGATCCTTTTATCTTTTCTTTCCTTTTTACCATGGATCTAGAATCCATCCCTATCTACCAATATGGTGCACCCATGGGCACAAGCCTACAGACACAAGAATCTTCAAAGCCTATCCTAACACCTGGCTATGAGCTGCACCTGCAGTTAATCAACATGGTTCAGGATCAACCCTTTTTAGGCAAAGATGATGAAAACCCCTATTCTCACTTAAATGAGTTTGAGCTGACCTGTGCATGCCTACACATTGTGGGCATGTCAGATGAAACCTTACGATGGAAGCTCTTTCCCTTCTTTTTGACAGGAAAAGCTAAATGTTGGTACAATTTCACCATTGATAGTAGATAAGGAGATTGGAAAGCCATGTGCTCTAGCTTTTACTTGCAATTCTTTCCCATCTCTAGGGTAGTAAGACTTCATTTAGAGGTTCTATCTTTTAGACAAAAGAAGAAAGAATCTCTAGGCATGGCTTGGGAATGTTTTAATACTCTCATTAAAACTGGCCTTAACCTTGCCATTTAAGATCCTATTCTTCTTCAACACTTTTATATGGGTCTTAAAAGGAAAACCTCGAAGCATCTTAATATGGCCTTAGGAGGCTCATTCTTGCATGTCTCCGCCAATACAGGGAGAAGCATTCTTACTAAAATCTTAGAGGATGCCCCTGAAGAAGTAGAAGAGAAGCCATTAGAGGAGGAATCCCATATAGCTGAACCCAAATCCTTACAAAACCCATCACCAACTTCAGCTATCTTAGATCCTAAACCACCAGAAAAGGAGGAAACTCCAATTTCAGATTTTATTCTTGAGTTCGAGGATGAACTTTTTGATGAATATGGAAATACCTAGAATTACCATACTATGAGGAGACCCCAGAAGTCTAGGAAATCATCATCTCATGAAGAATCTTTAGACCCTTCTGAGGAAGCTTTCCTTAAAAAGACTACAAAAGAGCTAGTATCTATTATAAGCAATGAGTGGCTAGAAGAATTAGAGCTTTCTTCTAATGTGATTTGCCTAGATTCACCTTCTATATCCATTCATTGCCAAATCAACAAAGCTCCTTTTGATGCTCTTTACAATCCGGTTGTGGGTTTTAACATCATGTCTGCATCTTTTGCTTATGATTTATTGAAACACATGCCATTAACCCCAACAACAAAGTTATTGAAAAGTCTTTCAGGACACTTTTTCCCAAGTTTGGGAATACTTTATGTCCTTCCTATCTAGGTAAAAGGAACTAAGGTTCATCTAAGCTTCTATATCTTTGATATTATGGAGTTTGACCTATTGATAGGACAACCAATTGAAAGACTTATCCAAGAAGGACAAACGGGGAAGTTGAATATAAGACTTGGAAAAAACTTTAAGCTTTCTATACCCATTACTCATTCTCTAAATGTTGAGGCTAAGCCAATTCCTAAGGAAGACCCAATGGACAAGGTTAAGGCTACATCTCTTGATGACTTGATCGAACCCAACCTTAAAGATGATACCCAGTTCTTCATCGAAGAAGAAGACGAAAATCCTATAGACCCTGAACCTCTAGATGAATTAGGTTTCTCTTGTGATCATAAGTGATAAACTCTTGTGCTTAAACCCCTACCTTCTGGTCTTAGATATGCTTTTCTCAATAATGATTAGGTTTCTCTTGTGATCATAAGTGATAAACTCTCTCAGGAAAAATCCCTATGCTTGCTAACTGTCTTAGAAAAGCATCATTCTGCTTTTGGATACTCACTCCAAGACCTTAAGGGAATTAGCCCTGCTCTTTGCACCCATCGCATCCCTATAGATTCTAACTCTATACCTTCTAGGGAGCCCTAATGTAGGCTTAGTAATGCGATGAGAGAGGTTGTTAAGAAACAGGTTTTGAAACTCTTGCACGCCAGGATCATCTATCATGTGCCACATAGTGAGTGGGTAAGCCCTGCTCAAGTTGTGCCTAAACAGGGAGGCATGACTGTTGTTAAAAATGAAAAGAATGAATTAATCCCCCAAAGAACCATCACTGGATGGCGGATGTGTATAGATTACCGAAAACTTAACATGGCAATAAAGAAGGATCACTTTTTGTTGCCCTTCATTGATGAAATGTTAAGGCGACTGGTGAACCACTCTTTTTTCTATTTCCTTGATGGGTATTCAGGTTACCACCAGATACTGATTCATCCAGATGACCAAAGCAAAACCACCTTTACATGTCCATATGGAATTATGCTTACCATAGAATGTCTTTTGGATTATGTTATGCTCTAGCTTCTTTTCAAAGATGCATGATGTCTATATTTTCTGATATGATTGAAGAAATCATGGAAGTTTTCATGGATGACTTTTCTATTTATGGAAAAACTTTTGATGATTGTCTTGAAAATTTAGACAAGGTTTTGCAAAGATGTGAAGAAAAGCACTTAGTCCTTAATTGGGAAAAATGTCATTTCATGGTTAGAGAAGGAATATTGATTGGATACTTGGTGTCCGAATGAGGGATTGAGGTAGATAGAGCTAAAATTGAAGTGATTGAACAGTTACCTCTAGTAAATATCAAAGAGATCCATAGTTTTCTTGGTCATGCTGGGTTTTACTGTCGCTTTATAAAAGATTTTTCACATATTGCTAGACCACTAACAAATCTTTTGGCTAAGGATATTCTCTTTGAATTTGATGATGTGTGCTAGAAATCTTTTAATATTCTTAACAAAGCACTTATCTCTGCACCAATCAATCAACCCCTTGATTGGTCATTACCTTTTGAAATTATGTGTGATGCTAGTGATTATGCTGTGGGGCAGTTTTGGGACAAACTAAAGATAAAAAGCATCATGCAATTGCTTATTCTAGCAAAACTTTGAAAGGACCTCAACTTAATTATGCAACAACTAAAAAAGAACTCCTAGCTATTGTTTTTGCTATTGATAAGTTTAGATCTTAATTAGTAGGAGCTAAGGTGATTGTTTATACTAATCATGCTGCTTTAAAGTACTTGCTCACTAAGAAAGATGCTAAACCCAGATTAATAAGATGGATTTTGTTACTCCAAGAATTTGACTTAGAAATAAAAGATAAAAAGGGAGTAGAAAATTCTGTTGTTGGTCACTTGTCTAGAATGCAGCTTGAGAATTCGTAGGAATTGCCCATCAATGATTCGCTAAGGGACGACATGCTCTTCAAAGTCACAAAATCTGACCCCTGGTACGCAGATATTATAAATTTTATGGTTGTAGATTATGTACCACTAGAGGAGAACAAAAGGATGCTCATCTATGAAAGTCGTCTCCGCATATGGGATGCACCATACCTCTTCAGAGTCTACTCTGACGGCCTACTCAGAAGATGTGTACCGGTAGAGGAAGGCATCAAGATTATCGAACGATGCCACTCATCACCATACGGAGGACATTATGGAGCATTCCGCAATCATTCGAAGATTTGGAAGAGTGGATTCTTTTGGCCAACCATGTATGAAGATATGAAGGACTTCATCTGGAGATGTGGAGTGTGTTAGAGGCACGGGAATATCAATTCAAGAGATGCCATGCCACTCACCAAAAACCACTAGATAGAGCTCTTCGATGTCTGGGGAATCGACTACATGGGCCCATTTCCAAAGTCAAAAGGCTATGAGTACATCTTAGTGGCAGTTGACTATGTCTCCAAGTGGGTTGAAGCCATGCCATGTAGAGCTGCTGATGCAAAGAACTCCAAGAAGATGTTTGAAGAAATAATATTTCCAAGATTTGAAGTTCCAAGGATGGTGATTAGTGATGGAGGAACTCACTTCACAGACAAGAACTTCCACCACTATTTGACGAAGCATGGGATCCATCATAATGTTGCTACTTTGTATCACCCTCAGACAAGTGGCCAGGTAGAAACATCAAATAAACAAATCAAGAACATTCTGCAAAAGACAGTCAACGAGATGGGAACTACATGGAAGGATAGACTACCTGATGCGCTATGGGCCTATAGAATAGCCTATAAAACACCATTGGGGATTGTCGGTGTTTCGGACTGGAGGTCCTCAACCAACTAGTGAATTTATCCTGCATGTTCCCGATTCTAGATGGTGATGCAAAGAGACACAAGGATTATACTGGTTCGGGCAATTCGAGCCCTATGTCCAGTCTAGGGGATCGATCTTGTATTCCTTGCACTGAAATGCTTATAGTAGGGGGATACAAGCTAGGTGAGAGAGGGAGCCAGTCCCAGGTCTCGGCGAGGTGTGATGTGGGCTGCTTGAGATGTTGCTCTCAGGCGGCAGGGAAATGTGTGTGTTACAGGGTGTTGTTCTTCATGAGTCCCCCTAAATGGCCCAAGTCCTCTCCTTTTATAGTTGAAGGGAGGACAAGGACAGTACATGTGCTAACTATATGGCATCATGCAAACAGAGGTGGCGCGTCTGAGCCCTGTGGTGGCATAGTCGTCGGAGTGGTCCGTCCTTGGAGCACTAGGGCGGCGTGTTGGTCACATCTGATCCTATGTGTCATGGGAGCTCTAGGGTTGCCTCGGAGTGGGTGCGGCAGTCAGCGTGCGAGACGCTGTGGACTGACTGTGCGCGAGGCCGAGGCTCGGTCGGTGCCGAGGCTGCACCGTAGTGGGGGGTCTCGGCAGACACAAATCCCTAGATAGCCGAGACCTTGGTGCATAGTGCCGAGGCCCTAAGAGAGCAGTTGATCTGGTGCGCTGGCTCGGAGGCGGTGATGACCCGGGCTAGGCTGTCCATGTCGTGTTGTTTTCGAGGCGGGGATCATAGGGCACAGTGTAGTGCGGGCGCTGATCATGGACACAGCATCAGAATACAATGACCGATAATCCCCGCCATGCCCTGTCTCAGCCGGTATGGCACCGATGCGACCTCATGTCCCATTAGCCATTCCACGGTGTCGAGCCGTTGTCTGGCTAAGATTGCGGGAGTGGTTGACGTATTAATGGGACATGACGTGCTGTCGGGAAGACCGGTCAAGGCAGGGCGACATGCTATGGATAAGCCAGCCTCGCGCGAGACGGAGAATAAGGCCTTGCACGAGATGGAGATTGGTCTCCTTGCCGAGGCCTTCTGCAAGAGGTCTCGCGCGAGGCGGAGATTGCGTCTCCTTGCCGAGACCTCCCGTGAGAGGCCTAAGGCGATGTAGAGAGCCGGGTGGGCTCGGACGGGGCCGGTTATGAGCCCATGGCTTTCCCTCTAACTTTGTCGTTGATGGGATTTTAGTGCTTCTTTTGGTGTATGCTCGGGATACCCCATTTTATGGTACCCGACAGTAGCCCCCGAGCCTCAGGGAGGGTGAGTGCATTCTCCCTAAGGGTTTATCGGGACTTGATTTGCAGTCACTCCTGTAGGGATTGTGTTTTGTTTCTTAAGGTTTCGGTGGGTGCGCGCGAGCGCACCCGCCAGGTGTAGCCCCCGAGGCCCTGGAGGAGTGGAGTTATTCCTCCAGGGGCTTTTTTTGTTTTCGTGTTTGAGTGAGGAGTTTTTATCGTATTTGCCGAGCCCACAAGTGTGAGTTCAGGTCACGGGGGTCTCGGCAAGGTTGTAGGAAGAGCCCTCTAGCCTCCGCACGGAGCGAGAGGTCCATCAGGGGTTCCCCTGGCTTTTGGTAAGACCCTCACGCTTCCTTTTCGCTCGGAAGGAGGGGTGGAATGTGCCAGGCTACCCTCGATGGGCACGAGCGTTGGCACTTCTGGTGAGCTGTTATCGAGTGAGTCCGAGTGGAGGCCCGTGCCCCATTCGCTAGGGGACAGCTAGCGGTCTAGAGACGCACTCCAAGAGTACCAGAGGGTTTCTCTAGTGGGTGCCGAGGCCATTCGCTGGGCCTCGGTGGCTCGGTGCCTCCCTACGATGGGATCCCATTCGGAGACTTCCCTACCGGTCTCGGACATGACTTAGGACACCCCGAGCGATTGTTTGCTCGGGTCTCGGCCATTCGTAGGCTCACCCCAAAGTCATCCCTGACTCTATTGCCCTAGGGCGGCTGTCGAAACCTCTGGGGGCCTAGCCTTCAAACCCCTGGACTGTAACGAGCTCGGTGCCCTTTATCGTATTTGTAATGAAACTTCTAGCGCAGACTTAGAACATTTGTCTTTGTCTAGGGTGCAGGAGGAGCCCTCGAGCCTCCGCCTAGAGCAAGAGGGCGGTCGGGGGACCCCTGGCTTTTTTATTCGACCCTCACATATCCTTTTCGTTCAGATGGAGGGTTTGTTTGCCAAGCCCATTCAGGTGCGAGCTGGAGCCGCTGGGTCTCAACAGGGTTGTAGGAAGAGCCTCCTAGCCTCTGCATAGGGCAAGAGGGCCGTCGGGAGCTCCCCTGGCTTTTTATACGCCCCTCGCACTTGAGGGTTTGTTTGCCGAGGCCCCTTTGGGCACGAGCCTTGGTCACGGGGTCTCGACGGGGTTGCAGGAAGCGCTCCCTAGCCTCCACACGGAGCAGAGGGCCGTCAAGAGCTCCCCTAGCTTTTTGTATGACCCTCGCGCTTCCTTTTTGCTCGGAAGGAGGGGTTGTTTTCCCGAGGCCCCTTGAGTGTGAACCGAGGTCGCTAGGTCTCGGCAAGATTGCAGGAGGAGCCCCCTAGCCTCTGCATGAGGCGAGAGGTCCGTCGGGGGTTCCCTTGACTTTTTTGTATGACCCTCACGCTTCCTTTTCACTCGGAAGGAGGGGTGGAATGTGCCAGGCTACCCTCAGTGGGCACGAGCGTTGGCACTTCCGGTGAGCTGTTATCAGGTAAGTCCAAGTGGAGGCCCGTGCCCCGTTCGCTAGGGGACGGCTAGCAGTCCAAAGACACGCTCCAAGAGTACCAGAGGGTTTCTCTAGTGGGTGCTGAGGCTGTTCGCTGGGCCTCAGTGGCTCGGTGCCTCCCTTCGGTGGGATCCCATTCGGAGACTTCCCTGCCGGTCTCGGACATGACTTAGGGCGTCCCAAGCATTTCTCTTGCTTGGGCCTTGGCCCCGTATAGGCTCGCCCACGGTCGTCCTTGACTCTGTTGTCCTAGGGTGGCTGTCGAAACCCCTTGGGGCCCAGCCTTTGAACCCCTAGACCATAATAGACTCAGAGCCTGGTTCCTTCATCTGAAAGGAATAGGCCAGGGGGAATGTCTTCCCCATTGGCTCGGCAACGGGTGGCGCGCCTTTTAAGGCGGTTTCCTAGGGAGGTGAAATGATGCCTGCTGCCATAGTGGCTGAGCATGATGTGGTGGATGGGACGTAACTGTTCCCGCAATTAATGGGAAAGAAGTGGGCGCGTGGGTGGCAAAATTGGCTCGTGGTTCACTACGCCGGATCAGGGGGAAACTTCCCCGATTTCATCGCCCATTAGTTTTGCCTTCCCCCTACATAAATACTCGAAGAGTCTCGCCCCTCCTCACCTTACCTTGCCTGCGTTAGCTCTGCCTCCATTGAGCCATCGCTAGAGCAGCGGGTGCCGGGAAGAAGAAGGGAGAAGAGCGAGCTAGGGAGAAAGCGAGAAAAAGCGAGAGCGTGGGAGAGAGAGAAAAACTCACAGCCGCATCTGATCCTTCTGTTGCACTCATGGCCAGCGACATCATCATTGTCAAGGTGGACCCTTGGGATCCTTCCGATGTTACCGTGGAGACACTCCAGTCGCTCATCGACGGTGGACTCCTTCGCCCGGTGATGGACCCCACTAGGCCGGAGTGGATTGCTCCATACGGTGAGCCAGAGCCGAGGCCTCGCGAGCTAGGGAGTGAAGCTTCTAGGGTGGCTGAGGCTTCTCAGGTTGAGGCCCAGCGCTTGAAGGAGAAGGCTGAGGCCTGTCAGGTCGAAACCCGACGCTGGGAGCAGAAGGCCAAGGGTGAGTTTCGTGGGCTTCCGCCCCTAATTTAGGTTGTTTTTTCCCTCGCTCAACCTCATTCCGCTTTCCATGGTGTAGAGTCAGAGGCAAAGGTTACTCGGGCAGCCAAGGCTTCCAGCGCGGTGCAGACGGTGCTCGAGACCGAGATCGGGGAGCATGAGGCGCTGAAACGTGCCGCCCTTTCCGCCTACGAGGCCTTGGAGGTCGAAGGGGTTCAATTAGGCAGATCCCTTGGGAGCCATTTGATCGCGCTGAGCAGCCAAATGCGCGAGCGGCATCAAGGAGCGCTGCACACGGGTGTCAAGTGCGCGTTGGCCGTCATCTCCTCTCACTACATTGGCGTCGACCTCTCGGCCATCAGTGATGACGAGGAGGCCGACATGGCGGTCGCGAAGCTGATGGAGGCGGTGGAAGGCCCTAGCACGGCGCTGGCGACGCTCTTCAAAGAGGAGGTGGTCCCTCCCCTACCATCTGCCGATGCTGGAGGCCCTGCGCCATGACCTGGGCCCAAGAGGGCATGTAAAAATAGAGTAGGAATTATCTTTGTATCGTAACGCTTGTGGCCGCCGAGGCCTTTCTTTTTGAAGTATTTGTGTTTCTTAGTTGTTTTTCTCATGTTTCCGAGCCTCTGCCCTCTGTTGCTTCTGATCAGATTTCTTTTGCAAAACACCTCCTTGGAGCCTAAGCTGTCCCTTGGGTGAGAGGTAGTGAGGGACTGTCGTAGCCCGGAGGCGTAGGCCGTCTCATGACTTTACCGGCCTCTTGCTTAGGAAACAGACTTTGGTCCGAGGGGTTTTTTCAACCGATTCGTCAGAGCGTGCTAGAGACTTGGTGTAGGATTTTTTTTGAAAAACGACTGAAGAATGGTGCGTGGGACTTAGGGGGAGTCCCCCATCTAGCCCCAGAGGGAGGCTTGGTTCTGCCGAGGCAGAGCCGAGTCTCCCTTACCGTGTTATCGTACTGCCGAGACCCACGATGGGCTCAGGGGGTTTCTCAAAAAATTAGACCAACTAAAGAATGCTTTTTAAATGTATCCCGAGAAACACTATATACAATGCTTGGAAATTTAAGGATAAAAGCAACGTAGCTGTTCTATGTTCCAAGCGTTGGTGAAGATTTTGCCCTTCTCGTTGGCCAGCTTGTAGGTCCCGGGCTTTAGTACTTGGGGAACCATATTCCAAGTTAGTGGGGAGGATGGCCTCGGCCCCATAGACCAGGAAGAAAGGTGTGAACCCCATTGCTCGGCTTGGAGTGTTCCTTAGGCTCTAGATGACCGATGGGAGTTCGGCGAGCCATTTCTTGCCAAACTTTTTCAACCGGTTGTAAATTCTTGGCTTGAGGCCTTGTAGGATCATGCCGTTGGCACGTTCTACTTGGCCGTTGGTCCTTGGGTGTCCTATGGCCGACCAGGCCACACGGATGTGGTGGTCATCGCAAAATGTTAGGAACTTTTTGCCGGTGAACTATGTCCCGTTGTCGGTGATGATGGTGTTAGGAACCCCAAACCTATGGATAATGTCAGTGAAGAACAGTACTGCCTGCTCGGATTTGATTCGATTGATCGAACGAGCCTGGATCCATTTAGAGAACTTGTCAATTGATACCAGTAGATAGGTGTAGCCTCTGGGGGCCTTTTGTAGAGGCCCGACCATGTCGAGCCCCCATACGGCAAATGGCCACGTGATGGGGATGGTTTGGAGGGCCAGGGCTAGGAGATGTGTTTGTCGAGCATAGTACTGACATCCTTCATAGGAGCGTACTAGCCTGGTGGCATCAACGACCACCATCGGCCAGTAAAACCCTTGGTGGAAAGCATTTCCTACGAGCGTCCGAGGCGCCGCATGGTGCCCGCAGGCGCCTACGTGCAAGTCCCAAAGTAGGGCTCAGCCTGCCTTGGTAGTGATACATCGTTGGAGGACACTGGAGGGAGTTCGCCTGTACAATTCATCATTGTAGAGGATGTAAGTCTTGGCTCAGCGCACAAGCCATCGGGCTTCGGTCCTGTCGCTAGGAAGCTCCCCCCGATCAAGCCAATCAAGGAACGGGATTCGCCAATCCGCATCTTGGTCGGTCTACGGAGGCTCGGTGTTGACTTCCATGACCTCGGGCTCGGTCGAGGGGGTCTTGGCGGTACAGGGGGCGTCGAGCCTCGCCGTGGTTTCCACAGGTGGGCCCTCCTCCGTTGCCAAGGTATAGTTAATGGAAGGTTTGTGAAGGTCTCTAGCAAATACGTTCGGGGGGACCGGATCCCATGCCGAGGCCATCTTTGCTAGTTTGTTGGTGGCCTCATTGTACTTCCGCGCGATGTGGTTTAGTTCGAGACCATTGAACTTGTCTTCTAGGCGACATACTAACTTGCAGTATGCCTCCATTTTGGGGTCGAGGCAGTTTGACTCCATCATCACTTGATCGACGATGAGCTACGAGTCGCCCCGGACGTCGAGACGCCGTACTCCAAGTTCGATGGCGATCTGCAAGCCGTTGACGAGGGCTTCGTACTCGGTTGCATTATTGGAGGCGGTGAAGTGGAGCCTAACCATGTAGCGCATGTGTACTCTGAGGGGTGAGATGAAGAGCAGACTCGTGCCTGCCCTGGTCTTCATCAGGGACCCGTCGAAGTACATGGTCTAGCATTCTGTCTAGACTTGGGTAGGTGGTAGTTGGGTGTCGGTCCACTCAGCCACAAAATCGGCCAAGACCTGAGACTTAATCGCTTTCTGAGGCACAAAAGTCAAGGTTTCCCCCATAAGCTCGACGGCCCACTTGGCTATCCTACCTGAGGCCTCTCGGTTATGGACTATCTCTCCCAAGGGGAAAGACGATACCACGGTCACTAGGTGAGACTCGAAGTAGTGACGCAGCTTGCGCCAGGCTAGGACTACGGTGTAGACCAGCTTCTAGATGTGGGGGTAACGCGTTTTGGTCTCGGAGAACACTTCACTGATGAAGTAAATAGGTCGTTGGGTGGGTAGAGCATGCCCCTCTTCCTGCCTTTCTACTACTACGGCAGCGCTGACCACTTGGGTCATTGCGGTGACATAGAGTAAGAGGGCCTCATCCTTGGCTAGGGGTACCAGGACAGGAGGATTTGTGAGCAGTGCTTTGAGTCTGTCGAGGGCTTCTTCGGCCTCGGGGGTCCAAGAAAAACGCTTGGATTTTCTCAAGAGTCGATACAGAGGCAAGCCTTTTTTGCCGAGGCACAAGATGAAGCGGCTCAGGGCCACAAGGCATCCCATGACCCTCTGTACTCCCTTAAGGTCTCTGATTGGTCCTATACTGGTTATGGCTGAGACCTTCTCTGGGTTGGCTTCGATGCCGTGCTCCGAGACTATGAATCCCAAGAGCATGCCTCAGGGGACCCCAAACACACACTTCTTGGGATTGAGCTTGATGCCCTTCTCTCTAAGGCATTTGAAGGCTATCCTTAAGTCGTCGATGAGGTCCTCGGCCTTTCTGGTCTTAACCATGATGTTGTCCACATAAGCCTCGACGGTCCACCCAATGTGGTCACCAAAGGCCTGGGTCATGCACTGCTGGTATGTGGCTCCTACGTTTCTAAGGCCGAAAGGCATAGTCACGTAGCAGTACATGCCGAATGGGGTGATGAAAGAAGTCGCGAGCTGGTCGGACTCTTTCATCTTGATTTGATGGTAACCAGAATACGCATCAAGGAAAGATAGGGTCTCGCACCCAACAGTGGAGTCAACGATCTGATCGATTCAGGGTAATGGGAAGGGGACTTTTGGACAGGCTTTGTTCAAACTGGTGTAGTCTACGCACATCCTCTATTTCCCATTTTTCTTCCTAACTAACACGGGGTTAGCCAACCACTCTAGGTGGGACACTTCCTTGATGAACCCGGCCACCAAGAGCTTCTGCACCTCCTCACCGATGGCCCTATGCTTTTCCTCGTTGAAGCGGCATAGGCGTTGCTTCACCGGTCTAGAACCGGCCTGGATATCCAAGGTGTGCTCGGCGACCTCCCTCAGTATGCCTGGCATGTCCGAGGGACTCCATGCGAATATGTTGGCATTCGCACGGAGGAAGTCAATGAGCACGGCTTCCTATTTGATGTTGAGGGTGGCGCTGATCCTCAGCGCCCGGTCATCGGGGCAGGCGGGGTCGACTGGGATGAGCTTGATGGCCTCCGCAGGCTCGAACATCCCTGCGCGATGCTTGGAGTCTGGCGCCTCGCCACTGAATTGGTTGAGGTTGGCAATGAGAGTCTCAGCCTCAGCGAGAGCCTCGGCGTACTCGATGCACTTGACATCACAGTCGTATGCATGTTCGTATGTGGACTCAATCATGATGATACCGCTAGGACCTGGCATCTTGAGCTTGAGGTAGGTATAGTTGGGAACTGCCATGAACTTGGCATAGCACGGCCGCCCCAGGATGGCATGGTAGGATCCTCCGAACCCGACCACCTCGAAGGTAAGGACTTCCTTGCGGTAGTGGAGGGGGTGCCGAAGCAGATGGGAAGGTCGATACGCCAGAGGGGTCGCGTGCGCTTCCCTAGCACAATGCCGTGGAAGGGTGCAGCATCACCTCGGAGTCTCGATCGATCGATCTCCAAGAGCTCCAGGGTGTTGGCGTATAGGATATTGAGGCCGCTGCCTCCATCCATCAACACCTTGGAGAGTCGGGTGTTGTCGATGATCGGGTCGACAACAAGTGGGTACTGCCCGGGATTTGGAACATGGTCGGGGTGGTCGTCTCGATCAAAGGTGATCACCTCCTGAGACCAGTCGAGGTACCAGGGAGTGGCCACCTTGACCGAGAAGACCTCTCGGCGTTCCCTCTTTTGCTGCCACGCCGTAAGGCATGCTGAGGGTCCACCGAAGATCATGAAGACGTTGTGTACCTCGGATAACCCGTCGTCCTTGTCATCGTCCTGGTCGCCGACGCCCTTCTTCTTGGCGTCGTCATCGGGGAGCCCGAGCCTAGTGTAGTAATGCCATAGCATGGAGCAATCCTCGAGGGCATGCTTGATTGGGCCTTGGTGGTAAGGGCAGGGTTTCTTAAGCATGTCGTCAAAGGGTCTGGGGCCCCTAGGGCCTCGGAGATTCTTGCATTCTACGGCCGTGACCATATCGGTCTCGAGGGCGGCCCGCTTCCCCTGGTGGTCCTTCTTCCTTTTGGGGAGGCGAGGGACCGAGGCCTCGGGGGCCTCATCCCTCCGCTTCCCCTTGGCGTCGTCTATGGGGAAGATGGCCCCTATAGCCTCCTCGCCTGAGGTGAAGTTGGTGGCGATGTCGAGGAGCGCGGCGGCCGAACGCGACACGTTCTGGCCTAATTCTCGGACCAAGTCTCGGCAGGTGGTACCAGAGAGAAAAGCTTGGACAATCTCTGAGTCGCCGACGCTAGGAAACTCGGTGCATTATTTTGAGAAGCATCTGATGAAGTCTCAGAGAGACTCGCCTGGTTTCTAGCGACAACTCTTAAGGTCCCAGGAGTTTCCAGGGCGCACGTATGTGCCCTAGAAATTCCCGACGAAGATCCAAACCAAGTCACGCCAATCGTGAATCTGAGAGGGAGAAAGGTGCTCGAGCCAGGCTCGCGCCGAGTCTGATAAGAGCAATGGAAGGTTGCGAATGATGAGCCGATCATCATCGGCGCCGCCTAGCTAACAAGCCAGGCGGTAATCGGCGAGCTAGAGCTCGGGGTTGGTCTCACCACTATACTTGGTGAGGTTGGCTAGCTGGCAAAACCGGGCTAGAAACTAAGCATTGTGGATGGCTCTACTGAAGACTCGAGGGCCGGGTGGTTTAGGAGAAGGACTGCGGTCCTCTCTGCTGTCGTAGCGGCCGCCCTGATGTGGATGGTAGCCTCGGGCGGGCCCCTCACTATCATGGCGTCGTCGTCGGCCGACCACCTCGTGGTCACCCTATGCCTCACGTCGATTATCGAGGCGGTCGTGGACTGGGGGGACCCTACCGATTGCTGGCACCCGAACGGGTTTGGGACGAACCGAGGCCTCCCTATCCTGCCGATGCGGTGCTGAGGGGAGGTCCGAGACGGCATCGCGCCATCGGGAGGCAAAACTCTCGGCGTGCTGCACCGCGGTGGTCTCGAGGAGATCCTAGAGCTCGGCGCGAACCTGCCATCCTTCTGTGGTGGAGGGCTTGGGCATCGCGCGCACTAGCATTGCCGCAGCCGCGACATTCTGGCTAGCGCAATTGAAGATTGGGGGATGATCGTCCCCCTCATCGTTGTTGATACGATGGTGCACATCACGAGCCCGTCGCCGGGCTCCTCCGCCATCACCGCGGCCTTGCTGCTCCTGCTCGAGAGTGCTTTGGAGCTGTTGCAGAAGGAGTCGATCTTGCTCAACCTTGGCTTGAAGCTCACAGAGTTGTTCCAGGTTCGGGCACCGAAATTGTTCAAGGGCAAGGTTCTCGTTCCACGCCACCGGTGGGACAATACGTGAAGGCATAGCATCGCCCGTTCCCTGATGAAGCGAAGTGTGGTTATCTGCCCCCTCGTCCTCGTTGCCCATGCTTAGCATCCCAAGCCTGACGTGGAAGCACTCACGAGTGGGATCGTAAGTACTTTCACCATTCTGAATCGGAGTAGCCAAAGCAATAGTCGCTAGCGGTCAGGAAGCGGCGCATGGTCACACAGTCGTGGAGGTCAGAGAAATCCACTCCAGCCCATGCCTCGTCCTCCTCCGAGGAGTCAGCGTGGGTGTGGGTCGACGTGGTGGTATCAAAGTTGACAGCGAAGCGCTGGTGGCGCTCTGAGAGATCTGCGTGAGCGGAAGCGTAGGTGTAAGCATAAGATGCGATGGCATTTCTCAACTCAAAGGGGTATGGAGACAGTGCCGCCATTGGGCTCTGTTCTACCAGAGATAGCTCCTCAAGGATTGGTGGAGCGAAGCTTGAAGTCGGGGCGTCGCTAGGTGCCACCGATGTTTTTCCCTTGTCCATGCTCAGGCTAGATAGGTCCCCAACTAGGGACCCTATGCCAACAGCTGGTTGTGGGGTGCCGGCGAAGAGCGGTGAGTCCACCTAGGTTTGCGTGGCATCAGGATGATCTTGCTCGCATCGTGCCTGGCGAGCGTGGCGAGAACGGCCGCCCGAGCGCCGCCTGCGCCTGGGCTGCCGATGCGTGACGTCGTCATTGGCAGGCAGGGCTCGGGGTGTGAGAAGTACCATGTCGTACTCATGCCCTAGAGACATGAACTCTAGGCTCCCAAACCACACCACCGTGCCGAGACGCAGCGGTCGTACAGGGTCTGCCATCCGGAACCCGTTGGGATGATGAAGCTGACACGCAGAGGCCCCTACCTGGCGCGCCAACTATCGATGTTTCGGACCAGGAGGTCCTCAACCAACTAGTGAATTTATCCTGCGTGTTCCCGATTCCAGATGGTGATGCAAAAGAGACACAAGGATTATACTGGTTCGGGCAATTCGAGCCCTACGTCCAGTCTGGGGGATTGATCTTGTATTCCTTGCACCGAAATGCTTATAGTAGGGGGATATAAGCTAGGTGAGAGAGGGAGCCAGTCCCAGGTCTCAGCGAGGTGTGATGTGGGCTGCTTGAGACATTGCTCTCAGGCGGCAGGGAAATGTGTGTGTTACAGGGTGTTGTTCTTCGTGAGTCCCCCATAAATGGCCCAAGTCCTCTCCTTTTATAGTTGAAGGGAGGACAAGGATAGTACATGTGCTAACTATACGGCATCGTGCAAACAGAGGTGGCGCATTCGAGCCCTATGGTGGCGTAGTCGTCGGAGTGGTCCGTCCTTGGAGCACTGTGGCGGCATGCTGGTCACATCTGATCCTGTGCGTCATGGGAGCTCTAGGGCTGCCTCGGAGTGGGTGCGGCGGTCAACATGCGAGTCGCTATGGACTGACTGTGCACGAGGCCGAGGCTTGGTCGGTACCGAGGCTGCACCATAGTGGGGGGTCTCGACAGACATGAATCCCAAGATAGCTGAGACCTTGGTGCATAGTGCCGAGGCCCTGAGAGAGCGGTTGATCTAGTGCGCTGGCTCGGAGGCGGTGATGACCCAGGCCAGGCTGTCCATGTCGTGTTGTTTTCGAGGTGGGGATCATAGGGCATAGTGTAGTGTGGGCGTTGATCGTGGGCACAGCGTCAGAATACAGTGACCGGTAATCCCTGCCATGCCCTGTCTCAGCCGGTATGGCGCCAATGCGACCTCATGTCCCATCGGCCATTCCGCGGTGTCGTGCCGTTGTCTGGCTAAGATTGCGGGAGTGGTTGACGTATTAATGGGACATGACATGCTGTCGGGAAGACCGGCCGAGGTAGGGGCGACGTGCTATGGATAAGCTGGCCTCACGCGAGATGGAGAATAAGGCCTCGCGCGAGACGGAGAATAAGGCCTCGCACGAGACGGAGATTGGTCTCCTTGCCGAGGCCTTCCGCAAGAGGTCTTGCACGAGGCGGAGATTGCGTCTCCTTGCCGAGACCTCCCATGAGAGGCCTAAGGTAATGCAGAGAGCCGGGTGGGCTTGGACAGGGCCGGTTATGAGCCCATGGCTTTCCCTCTAACTTTGCCGTTGATGGGATTTTAGTGCCTCTTTTGGTGTATGCTCGGGGTACCCTATTTTATGGTACCCGATAGGGATGTTACCATATCAATTGGTCTATGGAAAGACCTACCATCTACCTGTTGAGCTAGAATTCAAAGCTCATTGGGACACCAGGCGATGGAACATGGACTTTGAAGCCACAGGAACCAAGAGGAAGATGCAACTCTTTGAGCTTGATGAATGGCATGAAAAAGCATATCATAACGCCAAGATATATAAGGAGAGAACCAAAAGATGGCATGACAAGAGGATCAAGAAGGAGTTTGCTCATGGAGATAAGGCATTACTTTTTAATTCTAGGGTTAAATTATTCGGGCATGGAAAACTTTGAAGCAAATGGGAAGGACCATTCAAGGTGATAAGCACCTCATCACATGGAGTGGTAACAATTCAAAATCATAAAGGTACGTGTGACAGAACCACCCAATTCATACAAGCATAAGTATGGCTGCCCCCGTTTAATATGTTGATGCGCACATACTTTCACTTATATAAACCCGGTAGTCCACCGAGTGTCACAAAGGACCTCGGTAAATCAACATCACAACCAAGATCGCACGATTAAGCAAATACACATCATATACATGGAGTTGCAGTGGAGGTAATGTATACAATGAGTTCAGAAATAATAATACAAGTTTGGGTTTCAAAACCGATTAGTGAAAACAACATAGCTTTCAAATGATTACAATAATATAAGTTCCAAATACATTGCTAGCATACGTAACATCCTCTGACAAAAGCATATAGATAAGAACACTATATAGAGTCGCCAAGCCCACCGATAATTAGCCACCATCTTTAGCAGGCCGAGGACTTCACCTGCAACATGGTGGGATAAACCCTGAGTACTCCAATGTACTCAGCTAGACTTACCCATCATAAACCAAAAATAAAGTGACACCAAGGATCATGCAAGGCTATATAAGTGGAGCTAGCTTGACAACATTTTGCATAAAAGCCACTAGTTGAGCTATACATTTTATAATTCGGTAACCAAGTTAATTATAGCTATTCATCTCTAGATTAGCAACTAACCTGTGCCAAACATGTGGAATATCATTTAGTAACATGCAATAGTAACCATAGCAGGTGTAATATTTCCATGTTCATCATAACCATCACATTCCATAGTCCAATTACTATGATGAAGAAGCTCCATCAAGTTTCTCACTATCCAAGAGAGATGGCAACTTGAATCGATTGCAACCAGCTGGGTAGTTATTCCTAACACAAACCCAGACATACCTGCGCCAAGGTAGTCTTTGGTCACCTTTGGTACAACTCAAGTACACATTTCATGGGTTCGATCAGCACCGCACCCTCAGGGATACTACTGGATGCCAGGTCAATTAGGACTCTAACCTACCCTTGGCCTCACACTAGCTCCCTACACATCCTGTAGCACCGTGAACGTCTACCCATGGGCAACAAGCCGCCTTTTAAATGAATGCGCGTAAACCAAAGCAACGAGAAATGTGAAAGCAAGCTTGACATACCTAGCCTGTGCTATCTCGTGGGAGGCCGTCGCTCCACCTTTTGCCCAGTTGCCTCCCCTATCCTATGGGATGATCAAAGTGGTTAGTAATGGTCGTGGGCCTAGTTCGATTGTTGTGGTTATCCTTGTGGCTATAAATCTATGGGGCAGTGCACTGCACAGGCATTGCTCTTCTGTCTCTTGCATTGCCTTCTTCTCCTTTCCACTCGTGCGCTGGCTGCTATTTCTCCAGGCGATGGATCATGGGAAGCACTTTCATGGAGAGTCTCCAAAGGTTGATAGTCTGCCATCACTCCTCTTGTCTTCTTTGAGAGAACAAGGGTAAGTGATTTTGTGTCGTTACTTTAGCTTGATTGTGTTTGTGTTAACCGCAAGTGTGTTTAGGGTCATTCCTCCAGCAATGGCATCGAAGACCAGAGGCCCTTCTGGCATCATTCATCCTTGACCTGCTCTAGTATTGGGGCCAGTGAGTCCTCGTCCCATGTCCCTTGCTATCAAGCGGCAAGGGATATGGAGCTTCGTGCTTGAAAGGGACAAGGCTCGCCGGTTGCACTCAAGCTCTGTCTATGAGGTGGCCCAACTGAAGGTCCACGTGGATTATCTTCAGGCGGCCCTCCAAGTGGTAGAGGAAGAGGTCATCGAGACATGGTTAGTAGCGACCGCCGCGAGGGTGCGAGCGTATGGGGAGCTTCTTGCTACCACAAATTCTTAGTCGCTAGGTTTTTGTTCTTGGGTTTTGATAGGGCTCTATGGATCATAGTACTGGAGTAGCAGCTTTCGATGTCCCACCATGAGGTGGGGGAGGCCTACCTCTAGGAAGGCCCTTCGGGTGGGAACCACCAGCATGGCGCGACCTTTGGATCCCGGTGGGGGTCTAGCTTCAATGGGTGATTCAGCTATGCTATGGAGGCAGCTGCAGCGACCATTAAGACGAGGGTAGTCTTCACAGACGTAGCTAGGGTTCCTAAGTGGCACCAGATGTTCCTGGCCCACCGGCCCGTGTGCCTCATCGGTGGGCGTGGTTGTCACATTTTTAATTATCTTACGTCATTTTTACATGACTTTTGTCTTTGCCTAGCACTAGTGGGCTTGCGTTCTCGGACAGTGGATTAGTTATTTGCGGCGTGTGGGCGTGGCTTTAGGGCTGCGTGTGGAGCTATATCCCTATAGCATTGTGGGTCACGAGAGTGAGCATTGGTGGGGAGACTTTCACAAACTCCCCCCACGGGTCATGTTGCTTTGACCTCTCATGAGGAGTGGGTCAGGACGTCTGGGAGGTGAAGTGTCTCTGAGAGAAAACATGTGGGTTTTACGCTCTTAGCCCCATTCTGTGCTACATTTTAGCCAATGAGGCCCGTGGTGATGTCTACGTGTGTATGCGAATGCGGTTGAATAACAAAGAGAGGGATAGGATTGACATCACTGGTGTTTGTTCAGGGGGCGAACGTCCGCCCCGCTGTTGTTGCTCGCGGCAAGGTGAGCCCTCGAATGCTCGCTTGTGGTGGAGTTGTCATTGCTCCCACGCTTCAGGCTAGCGAGGGCGCTTATTAGTTACTTGGGGCGGTCATAGTCAGCACAGGTCATCCTCTCGAGCTGTCTTGAGCTCAATCTTGCTGGCTCGATGTCCTCGGTGGGCTTGCGAGACCCTTGGGATGATCCCTTCATGTCTGTCCTATTGTGGTTCTCATCTAGGAAGACTCGTGTGCTTAGATGCTTGGATCTTCCTAGTGTGATGATGCCATGGTTGTCGCATTCCCTCCTCTGGTTGTGGCGGTCACCCTCAATAGAGCGCTTGCGTGATTTGCCCTGATGAAAGCTGTTCCTGAGCGCAACATGATTTGATCCACTCACCATGGTGCGTGGTGCGCTCAGAGGATCCGCCTCTTTGAGTGCACTGGCCTTCGGATAACAGCTGATAGTTTGAGGAGACTTGTCGTATGCCTGGACTATCATGTGGGGTTGGGTCCTAGTTCTAGGCTTGACCCCGCATGGTGTGGCTCCGACCAGCCACCAGATCACTTGCGTCAACGCCGCGCAACGGCGGGTAGTTCCATCGCTGGCACGTAGCGTGGTTTGTTGTGTTTCGATGATGGTAGAGATGCTGTCCGGGGCATGATTCTACTATGGGATCCAGCTTTCCCACGCAACAAGTCTGGTCTAGGTAGGAGCCGATGATGGGCATCGACTCATTAGTTCAGGCGATCTCATGGTCCCCTAGAAGGATGCGGCCACTGCGTGCCATTCCTTAGGTGAGGTCGCCGTGAGCCATGGCAATCTGGCTTCTTGGGTGGAAGTCTTGGCCCTAGCCAGTGATGAGAGAGGGCACTGGATCCCTTATGTAGGTGCACTTCAGGATGCAGCCCTCGAGGATAGTTGTTGACGGTCACTAACATCAATTATAAACCATCAACATAACCTGCATATATACTTAATCCTATCACCAAACATAGGTATAGGGGGTCTAAACTAATAAATTCCTTGAGTTTTGGTGAATCTGTGTTTTCAGCAGGGTTTATCCAGAAAACTACCAAGGGGGACCTATTCGTCAAAGGAAATCACGTAATTCTACAGCGAAACTTGTGGGTAGCAAATGCTTGATCTAAGTCTAGGTAATTGATGGATATGATATAAGATGGTCTGAGCTGTTGTTTATCTTGTTCCAAGTGACACTAAAGTTCTAGAGATTTAACTTTTGAAAAACACAAGAATGCTACATGATGAGTTCCTATATGACAAAGCTTGAATTCCCACCAGAGCCATACATTTTATTTAGGCTAGGAAAACTTCCACATATATGTTGCATGCTTTTGCATTGAGTTTTGTCAAGCTTTGTTGACCCTTATGAGAGGTTTATCATGCTCTTAAAATCAAGATCACGTACACACCACATATACCTGCTGCTCCTACACTAGGAGTACGCAAAACATGCCTTCCATCTAGATCCACCAAAAAAATGTTCTACTCCTACATTGGGGGTGAACACCAAAAACATGTTTGTTAGGTTTTCCATCCACCAAATAAATGCTCCAAGTTCTTGTTGCTATCTCTCAAACATTTTGTTGTAGAAAAGAGACATGGGGCTATGCAAAAGTTATTCATAAAAGAAGAAGAAAAAAGAGTTGAGAAAAATGGACAAGTGTGCGAGATATTTAAAACAATGGGTACCTAGATGCCGCCTGAAAAAAAGAGAGATGAATAAGATAGCCCCTGTTCTCTCGCAAAAATATTTCCAAGTTTCAAAAGAGAGCTAAGTTTCCAAGGAGCAAAGTAGAATTAGGTTGGCCACCATATATCCACACACATACACATCTCAATTTGATTGTATGACTCAACTATCTTTGGATCCGAGGTTTGACATTACAATATATGCATTGCAAGTGTGCTCTAGCTTGCTCCCTACCTATGAACTCCACATAAGCCTTAGTGGTAGGAAGAGAAAATGACATAACATCTTTATTGCCTTGGTGAGGATCCACAAATACCACCTATATTGAGAGACTTGAGAGTGTCATACAATGCAATCTCTAAGTTTTATTTTAAAAACTTATAAAAACTCTAGAACAATGGTGGAACAAAGAGCTTAAGACATAGTGCTTGACTTGATCGTTCTGTCTTTCAATTGCTCAAGATCTAAGTGAAGGCTAAGAAGCCCCATGGTTGAAGGTAATATGGATAAGTTTGAAAGTCATATCAGTTTATCCGGAGGAGAATTTTTTATTGAACCCATGTGTACTTTTGAGGCGTGAAAGCATTGTAGCAACTCCTGATCCATTGCTGAGTTTAGCTTTGCTCAGGGACTAGCAAAGGTTAAGCTTGGGGGAGCTTGTTGATGGTCACTAACATCAATTATAAACCATCAACATAACATGCATATACTTAATCCTATCACCAAACATAGGTATAGAGGTCTAAACTAATAAATTCCATGAGTTTTCGTGAAACTATGTTTTTAGTAGGGTTTATCTAGAAAACCACCAAGGGGGACCTATTCGACAAAGGAAATTGCGTAATTCCACAGCGAAACTGACATGGGAAGACTCTAGAAGACTCCAGGAGGCTCTCCACCGAAGTGGAGCCCCAGACACTAACATGTTGGGCTAGCCAGCCCCACATGCAGGCCACCTAGCCCCTGGGGTCCACTAGTCAGCCCCTCATTGCTAAGTCGATTCCCCATTGCCTCCTAGGTTGCATCTATGTCATCCTTTAAGTCAGTTTGATCCAAGGGCTCACGATGGACGCTCTAGCCTATATAAACAGCCATGTACCCCCTCCCTTAGCAAATCTTAAAACCCTAATTCATATTCTCCTTGTCAGGTGAGAGCCAGCTATCAAGAGAAGATTAGTCCTCCATAGGATTTAGTCTTATAAATAGAAATAGTGCGATAAAGAGTTAGGGAAGAGTTTGGAGGAGGTGCCGGCCTGTCGGTGCTCTCTCTACGGCTTGTACCTTGGCAGATCTAAGTTCTATCTAAGCTTGCCTCTGAGATTTCTTTGGTAAACAACTTCTGATTCAAGTAAGCTTCTTGTTTATATTGTTCATCAGATTTGTGACTCTTTTGAGTGCTTTGTTCTCTTCCTAGGGGGAGTAAAGTATTAATTAAGTGTAAGTGTGGTGCTTAGACTTAGGTTAATCATAGATGCATCCTACATTCCGGATAAGTGGTAGCTTGCGAGGGTGACTCTTATAGCCTCATTGAATCCTCTATAGTCCACCTCCCATTTGTAAGGGCATGTAGGACACGATTGCGAAGGAAAGCATCCTCTACTAGTGTCTTTCCCTATTAATGTCCCTAGTTGAATAGTAGAAGACATAGCTTACCCAAGTCAAAATTAGAGAACCTTAGTTATCCTCTCTACGCTCCTATTTATCCTAACCTTGTTGCTACCCTTAGTTAAGTTAGACCATAGTTAGTCTCACACGTTTCCCTGTGGATATGATACTTGGAATACTTCCGGGTGAAAGCTATAGCGGTATCCATACGCTTGTAGATTTATCTGTGTGCGTTAAAATATACCAACAGTAGTTCCGAGAGTGTGTCCGCCATGGTCCATGGAATTTAGACCTTCGAGACGGAGGCCTAGGTAACAACTAGGGGCGGACACGGGCGTTGGCCCTTTGGTGTGGTTAACCTCATGGTTCCCCAAAAGGATGTGGCCGGTTGAGGCCATTCCCTGGGTGAGTTTGTTGTGAGCCGTGGACCTCCGGTTTCCCAAATGGGAGGCTTGGCCGCAGCCGACAGTGAATGAGGGTACTGGCCCCTCTGGGTAGGTGAACTCTAGGATGCTGCCATCGAAGGCAGTTTCGAGAGTGTGTCCGCTATGGGCTACATGTTCTCGGTCTCTATGGTAGAGGTTTCGGTCGTAGCTGCGGGCGGTCGCGGGTGCTGGCTTTTTAATGCAAGTGAACTCATAGTTTTTGCAGTAGATGTGGCCACCGAGGGCCATTCCACCAGTGAGTCCACCGGCAGTGCAAGGAGCCATCACTTCCTTCTCAACAAACGAGAGTGTGTGATTGTCCCCTACCTGGCGCGCCAACTGTTGGTGTTTTATAAACTAGACTAGTGAACTTATACGATTGCCGTGCTACTCTAGGAAGACGATGGTAGCATCTAATAGACATGAGGATTTATACTGGTTTAGGCTGGAGCCCTACGTCCAGTCTCAAAGATGATCGAGTGTGTGTTCCTCGCTTGAATCCTCTAAATTTCTTACAATGGGGTGCAAGAAAGATGGAAGAGATGGAAGAACTTATGCTAGGTGAAGGGCTACCCGAAGAGAAGCTCTAGGAGCCCTACTACAATGGTGAATGAATGGAATGGTAAAGGATGTCAATCGTCCAAGATGGGTGCCTTGGCTGCCCTTATATAGAGTTTGGGGCTAGGACTTATACAAAGAGGAGGTTCTCCCAACCAAAGGGTCGAGAGCCTGAGCGAAGACCTAGCTAACTTGGCTTGCAAGCTACGCCGTCTTCTGGTGCATGTTCGGTCATAGCTATCATCACGGTCTTCTGGCCATGTTGCGGCAGGATGTGATGTGGCACTACTGTGCTAGCTGTGGCGGCATTATAGCCTCGATGGCGGTTCGTCAATTGTCATGTGCAACGCGGTGTCCATCGTGGCCTTCATCATCGTCTCCTAGTTCCTAGGGGTGTCGTACCCAAAGTAAGTAGCCGCCCTGGGTCGTCGTTCGCTTGGTCGCTTTGCGGGTCTGAGGGCCATGACCCCAATCATCTGGGTTAGGGCGCTCTGCCGGTCTAGATGGCCTTTTTGTCGAGCCCCTTGTTGTGGATCCCCATTCCGTAGTCAATGGGATCATACAAGCGTCTAGTCGGTCCGTATTTGGATGGTGGGTGTCGCAATCGTTGCCATCGTGGTGCGGTGTTGTCTCGTCGATGCGGCATGGCATAGGGATGGTGTCTGACTAGCCGAGGTGACTGTCGTCCCCTCGGTCCTTGTAGGGTCAGTGCAACATGCTTGCTCTTGTTAGAGCAGGCGCGCCAAGCTACGCTCGACCTCCCCCCATCCCTCCTGGGGGTCATGACGGGGAGAGGTCGTGCATCTTGCGAACGTTGTGTGCTAAGGCAGATGGAAGGGGTCGGAGATGACCCTGGCCATGGTGTCTTGCACGCTTTGCTCGGCTTTCGCTGGGCCTCATTCATTCGGGCCTTTGTTAGCCATTGTGTTGCAGGCCATGCAGCCTACTAACTAATCGATACCCTGAGATACCCCAGGGTTATAACCCCGACAGTCATAGAGAGTACGCTCTTAAGTACAATAACAGCATAAGCCATTATTTGAAACATACGCCATATCGCTTAAGGTAAGTCATAAGCTTGAAGTGGGGTCTCGAACAGGGGTAGCTGTGGTAACCTCAACAGAATTTTAATACTTATTATACCTTATGGTAATAGATTTTTTACTTGAAAGTATTCTTAAAGGGCCAGAAAAATATAGCCAGCAGTAGCCTTCCACACTTCTCAAGATGATTGAATTTTCTTATTAAGGAACTATATTTGCAGTTATGGTTATACTATGAATATAGACATGTCAAACATTTTAGTTAAAATACATAAATATATCTAAAGTTACAATCTATATAAATTATATGTTATGGTTACTAATATGGTTTTAAATAATTTGTTATTAACATTAGTATATGAGTTATTAGAAAAATATTTTTTATGTGATGAATCATAACATGTGTATTTTATTACACATGGATTTTGGCACGACGCGTATATTTTATTTAATCAAATCTTACTGTATTAATATTGATAGATGGGGTAACGTAGAAACATATATATGCTCTATTCTTTATGTAAACATTTTTTGTAATAGGATATGTTGATAAATTAGATGTAGATTTGAGGGGTATTTATTTTTTATAACAATGAGATGAAATTATCGATCATAATAAGAGGACGTCTGTAATTAAATGTAAATTTAGATCTACTTTAGATCATGTTTCTTAACGACATATGTTGGCAATATAAATTATAGTCATGAGTTAGTTTATATTGTTTTACACAATAGTAGAAGTGGATAATTATTTAGAAAATAGAATAGATCCAATTTCTATTATTATTATTATTATTATTATTATTATTATTATTATTATTATTATTATTATTATTATTATTATTATTATTATTATTATTATTATTATTATTATTATCAATGGAGATTAGGTTATACCTATAATTGATGGTAAGATGTTTCTAATTTTTAGGATCTATCTTTTGGTTTTTCATCAAGTCTTGTGAGGATTAACATGTAGGTTCTAGTGGGGACCTCTAGTTAGAATTTCTAGTATTTATATTTTTTCTAGTAAGATATGTATTTAGTTGAAATCTAGTATTAAGATATATAAACTCTTGATACAACCCTTTTTGGACTTTGTAAATCTATAGGTTATCTTTTAACTTTTAATCAAGTCGCTGCAATTTTTTCACATGCTAATTAGAACTTCTAGTATTCTTTATCTTTTATTCGAAAATAGTTTTTTATTAAAATGAGTCTAGGTACTATTAGTATTGTTTTCCAAATAAGTTGAAACTTGCTTGTACTCAGACACTAAACATGTTGAATTTGTTATATAATAGGATTATATGCGTATAGTATTATTTATATACTGTAAAGTGTATAAAATTAAATTAGTAATATTGATATGACATAATGTTTCATTGAAAATATATCAATATAAAGTGTTATTGCTATGTGGTTTGTTAAGTGAATATCTTTCCATGTTTCATAAGTTGTTAAAATAAATATTTATCATAACGTATATATGTTTATTTGATATCCATGGTGGAACATAACATTATAGTTATTTTATTTTATGATTACAGAAGTCTCTAATTTACAAATATATATGTATCGTACTTTATGGATATTGATTTATTTTTTACAATAATACATATTACTATTTATGTGTAGATTTAGAGATTTTTTGTTTATTTTTTTATAACGGCTAAGGTACATACAAATATAAAGGTAATATCTTATATTATTTCACAACAGTATGGAAGGTCAAATGTAAACATAGAATACTACTTTGGATTATCTTTCATAATGATAAAGGTGGATAATTTATAAAATCGTTAGGAGGTATTTTAAATTATCTTTCATAATGGTTGGTGTGGATAATTTAGAAACGAAGTTTGAGGATTATTTCAAATTATCTTTGATAATAACAAAGCTGGGTAATTTAGACGCAATGCTAGGGTGTTTTTTAAAATTATGTTTCATAATACCCGAGACGTGTAATTTAGATGTAAATTTAGGGGTCTATTTTGAATTATTTTTTATTATGACAGATGTGGTTAATTTATATAAAACTATAGAGGGTTATTTTGAATTATCTTTCATAATAGCAGAGGTGGGTAATTTAGATGCAAAATTAGAGGGTTAGTTCTTCTATTTTTCGTAATGGCAGTGGTGGGTAATTTTTTAATAAGCTACAATAGATCCAATAGCTATTATAGGTGAACATGATTAGAGTCTACCAAATCAAATGTCAGATTTTCTGATTATTATGAGAATTTCTAGGATTTATCTTTTTTTTAGCACATCTGGTGAGAATTAACGTGGTGTCTCTGTTGGGGCCTCCAATTAGTAAAAGTAAGATTCTATACTAAAATTGTAGTTTTAGTTCGGTACAATTTATATAGACATAACCTACAATTTTTAGTTCCGAAAATAGAAAATACTTTAGACAAAACCAAAAACCCAACAAAACCTGAACTATGTTGGCATAAAAACAATAAACAATTTACAATTGTTTCTATAATTAGATAAAGACAAAAATTTGATATATTATAATACAAAGACAAATAATAACAATTTATTTATACTAGTTGGTTGTACAAGTATGTTGCTCGAAAAAATCTTAAAACCCAGGGACCTAAAATATAGGAGATACGTGACGTTTTTGACACGCTGAAAAGACACAAACCAGTCAGTCTACTTTGTGTTAGTCAAATAGACCAATTCAACGGTGGCAGCAACTTCTTTTGTCGGAGAAGAACGATTGCGACAGACATAATACTCTGTTCAACTCTTAACCTATCGTTGAATTGTATACACACGCGCAAAGAGAAGTGTACGCCATCTCTTCTCTCGATCTTGACTTGGAATTCTACACCAACTCATCAGGAATCATCGGGAAAATTTTCTAGGCTTCTAGCACGCGAGAATATGTCGATGTTCATCTCTTAGCTTCCAGTGAGGTTAACTTCCATTCCAATATGTCGATGTTCATCTCTGCAGTGTTGAGCGACCTTACCAGCAGAGCCATGTCTTTCCTGCTTGACAAGCTCTCGACGGCGGCGATTGCGGCGGCAACGTCGGAGGAGACTCTGAGCAGCCTTGAGAGGCTTCTCCTTCGGGTCCACGTCATCGTAGAGGAGGCAGAGCAGCGGCACGTCACGAACCAGGCCATGCTCCGGCAACTCAACCAGATGAGGAAGGAGATGTACAGAGGGCACCATACGCTCGACAACATCTTCAAATGCAAAGATCAAAGCCAAGCTGTGATGATGCTTCCGTCCTCCTCCACGCCATCCAGGTCGTTCAATCCTGCAAAGCGTCGCCGTCTCAGCAGCGGCAGCGGCTTGAGAGAACAAGAGCGTCTCCGTGAAGTTCTTGTCGGCCTAGAGACCGTCATCAGAGATGCAAGCGAGCTCGTTGTGTTCTTGAGTGGATGTCCTCGCCGGTGCCGCCAGCCGTACAGCACGTACCTGATTCTGGACAAGTGCATGTTCGGTCGCCAGATGGAGATGGAGAGGATCATGGACTTTCTGCTGCAAGAAGAGGTTCCCATCGATGGAAACCCACCGGGTGTCCTGCCCATCGTTGGGCCAGGCAAAGTAGGGAAGAGCACCCTGATTGAGCACGCCTGCTACGACGACAGAGTGCGTGACCACTTCTCTCAGATCATGTGTTTCAGTCAGAATAGTATAACAGATGACAGGACAGTGGCAACTCTGAGTGACTGTGATGTAATCAAGCATCGTAGCGGCGCCAATGGCGAAGAAAGGGTATTGGTGATAATCCAACTAACCGGCGACATCGATGAAGCTGTGTGGAGGAAATTTTACTCTGACTGCAAACGTCATGTTGCAATCGGAAGTAAAATCATCGTCGCTAGCCGATCGGACAAAATTGCGAGGCTTGGAACAACGCAGCCGCTGAAAGTACAGTTCTTCGTGCCAGAAGTGTACTGGTACTTCTTCAAGGTGCGTACCTTTGGCAGCACGGACACTCGAGACCATCCGAAACTTGTGTCAATAGCCATGGACCTGGCGCAGGAGATGAACGGGTGTTTCTTTGGTGCAACCGTTTTCAGCGGCCTTCTGAAAGCCAATTTCGATGCCCATTTCTGGAGCACGGCTCTTGCCATTGTCAAAGATTTCAAGCGGGTGAATCTCTTGCACTTTGGAGACAAGTGCGCTGATCTCTGGCAAGCTTTGGAGCCGGTATTCCTCCGGAGAGTAAACAAAACGTCTTCTGAATATTTGGTGATTGTTCATGACTATGAAACAGGTTTTGTTCAGGACTCGGCTCAAAGTGAAGGGCCCCAGATGAGTATTCGAGATCTCTTGTTTGGTAGTAGTAACTTTAGACCTCGTGGGAGGTTCGGTGTTCTTGCGTGGAGGTCACATATACCACCTCACTACCGCTACATGATGAACTGTGAGGTGCGGAGGCCAGGGCGAGTGGTCTCCACGAAGAAGCCAATTGAACAGATTGCGAGCTGATCATCTCGTTGTTCTATCTCAAAGTGATCTGTTGTCATCTCACATGACTTCGATTTAGTAGAGAGACCTACTTCTCAATTCCCTCTATTTTTCACACTATGCATGTGTATTTGAGAACACCACACTATAATATACTTACTTTCAAAAACTTAATGCTCAGAAAAGAAGTAACGTTAAAATTGATAGAAGTAGAGAGCTAGACAAAGTGAATGATGTAAATGATTGTTTGTATTTCAATTGAATAGTGTTTACATATACAAGTCTCAGACAGAGAGGGAAAGTCTATGGACAAAACCCAAGTTGTCATGACCCGATCGTTGTTGATGGTCACTAAACACCATGTTTGACCATCAACATTCCACTAAAGTGAAGGTAAATCAACATCTCAAGTGGCAATTCATGTTCAACATCTCAAGTTTTGTACTTGGAAATATTTGAATATAGGAAAATTTGGTCAAAATTTAACAAACTCAAAGCCAGGAGACAAGTGGACGTGACAGGAGGGACAGGACCCACTTGGTGGGGTCGGCCGACCCTAACTGGCATTGCCCAACACCCCCCTGCTACGTCACTGATCCATGCCAATGGGACAAAACATACCTTGGAGCATCATCAACCGTTGATGCAACGTTGGTTGCATCCAAGGGCCTTGGTGGAGCTTCACATTGATTCAAGGGGCCATCATACACCAAAGAGCTCCACCGACTTCCAACCGTCATTGGGCAACTTGAAGGACCGAAAATGACGACTAAAGAGGAGGTGAATGGGAGCCTCAAATTTCTCTCGAAATATTTGGCCGCTGTTCCAAAATCACCACCAAACACATGAGACAAACACCGTGATGTCCACGACCCAAATGAGTAGGTGAATATTCCTAAGAACACAGCGGGACACCACAAAGCAATCCGAGCAAGAGCACACATCGAATCGAGATCCAAAAATGGTATACCTAACTCCTATAGAGAAGAAGCGGGTTTCTGAATATAAAATACCAAGTCAACCGGTGATGAGAGTATTTAGATAGATGCCTCGAATGGTAGAAAGCCAACGCAAAAATCGGAACTCGAATTGGAGCACAAACGCGGAAGATACGAGAGAAACAAGAAAATCAACCGGAAATTCGAGCAGCAAATCCAGAAAGAAAAAAGAGCGAACTCAGGGGCACCCGACAGCTGGGGACGGAGCACCGCTCGGTCTGAGGCGGTGTACACCGCACCCTCCGGTGCCAGGAGGGCGCACGGCGGTGGCCACGCTCGGTCTGGGAGTGCACGGACAGGGGGCGCTCCTGCTCGCGGGGCCCAACCAGCAGAGAGACGAAACGAACCAGAAGACAAGAGAGAGAGGGATCGAGCCGCGCGCCGCCGGGTCTGCTCGGCGACGGGATGCTCAACGCCGGTGCTGGGCACCCTGCGCTGGAGCGCTACTGCTGCTGCTGTGCTCGGCTCCTGCTTCAGAACAGACGCACGGCCACCTGAGCCTGGAGCGATGTGGCTGCAAGGGAAACGAAGGGGGCTGCACCGTTCGTTCCCATTGGTGGCACACAGAGAAGAAGACGGCCACAGAAACTCACCGCAAACGCTGCTCAGTTGAGCACGCACAGCACCAGAAAGCCGGCGTTGGTAGCGCTGCCGCAGGGCTTGACTGAGACTGCTCCTGCGCTCACGAACAGAGAGAAGAAGACTGACGCAAGAACAGCAGGGAAGAGCGACCAAGAAATCCAATCAAAACTCCGTGATTCGACCCCAAAATTTGCACAGATTAAATTCAACTAGTAACGAACCAATCCCCAAAAGATCATCGCCTGAAATTGATTCAAACTCTGGGGCTGTACAATTTGGGCCAAGAACGAGAGAGGGGAAGAACGAACAGAGAACTGCACAAAGCAAACCGAGAAATAAAAAATTCACAGAGAATCCCGGAGGACGAGTGGAGGATTTGGGCCTCCTTTCCGCACTCGAATCTCAGGTTTGATTACATATATTTGAAATTTGTGGACCTTAAGAATAAACTCTAGGAGGAGACTAAAACGAGGAAAAAGAAAAATGCTCAAGAGGTAAGAAGGTTTGCATCTCTTATTTATGAATCTATTACACATTTTCTATTTGCTCCTGGATATTTTAAAGTGAACCAACTAGCCTGAGGATATTATGGTCCAACCTGATTTAGCACAGATTTATTTCGCCTCGACGCAACCTCTGTGATCCCGCCACGTGCCGCCCCGTTCCTCCTTGGAACCTCTGCTCAGGTTTTGAGGCCCAAACCCGGAAATCGTTCGTTTATCCGATGATTTTGAGGCCCAAACCATCAAACCGTCCGCGAGTAGCATACTCCATAGGCGTCCCCCGTGACTCGACGCGTGTCACCTCCATCCTCGATCGACCAGGCGCCAAGTCTTCTAGAGCCTCGCTCAACTTGTACGTCCACCATCTTGACTCGGTCAACACGGTCACTCCTCCATGTATACTTGCGCTTGTCGATGTCCCTAGATGTCAGCCACCGCGGCTGGTCACCCAGCCTCCTGGTCCCTCAGTCCAAGCCTCATGTTCGTCCTTCACCGCTCCCGGTCCATCGGCACGGCACGTCCCTACTTGACCTTCACCTCATCATCGACCATCGCCTCCAAGCTCCACACCTGCGCACCACAAGCCAAGAGACATGTTGCACGACCCAACTCATGTCATGGTTTGTTCACAAACTCAACCTAAGACACGAATTACGTTGATAATCACTCATCACAAATCTGAACCACAAGGGCACATATTAACCTTGTGTTCGCACAACTGCCAACCGCCTCTAGGAGCTACCTTGCACCATAGGATGGAGAGGCGGTGCATCCTAGGGTCGGTCGACGCCAAGGGACGTTGCCTGATCCCACCAGGGTGCCACCGACCTCCCTCCATGTCCTATAAGTACCCCCCCTAATCCTACACACTATAAATAGGTGTGTTGAGCTAAGGGTCGGGCATCACTATCTCACTATCACTCCACTGAAGATCACTCAAGCTCAAGAGAGGAAGCTTTAGTAGTGTTGTCCAATTCATAGTAGCTAGGCTAGTAGTGGGAGATAGAGTTAGAGCAAAATCTCTGGTCGGAGTTTGGAAGAGTCTTCCAGGTCTGGTATAGCTCTTTTGTACCTTTCCTCTTTTGTATACTTACCTTATTTGGAATATACTTTTACTTTGCTCAAGTACTTCATTCAAGCTTACTTAGCTAAGTGTGTTTGGAGCTTTGTTCTAAGCTTAGTAGATTAGTTAACTACCTCGTTTACACTACTACAGAATGAGCTATCACCGTCGGTTATATATGTAATAACTGGCGGTAATAATATTTCACCGATGGATAGAGGAACGATGGGGCGTGGAATGCAATCAAACTGACGGAGAAAACATCTATCACCAATAGGTCACGTTGGATCAGGCAGTGACGTTCAGGTTTTTTCTGACGCTGTATTATGCGTTGAGCCACCTATGATAGCCGTTATGGCCACTCAACCTTAAAACAACATTTGGTGAAACCGGCGGTCCACATTCTATGCTGACTGTTGAGTAATGACCCAATTACCAATACCCTTTCATCACCATTACTTCCTCTAGGGAGAAGCCAAAGAGGCTAACATAGTGCCCTACATATTCTTCATGCCCACTGCTCTATGAAACCACCCTTCTTCCTTTTTCACCCCCTTCTTCATCCAACTTCAAGCATGTCGGTGGAGAGCAATTTGAAGCTTCCGAGCAACGACTCGTCCACCAATGAGTTTGAGGTCCAGCAATGCTCCTCGAGCAACAATGACTTGAGCAACTATAGTTTTCCTTATCATCAGAGTTCTCCCTAGACCTCCAAGGAGGGCGAGGATGCCTTCGGGTCGTCGAAGTGGTCGGAAGACGAAGACGACGCTGACCCTGATGACGACGGCGGCGACGACGACGACGACGATGGCGGCTCCAACGGTGGCTCTGATGGCGGTGCCGAGGCCAACGAGGAGTAAATCAATTATGACAATGAGCCTCTATGCAAGCGGTCGACAGAAGGATGATCATACCTCTGACAACAAGGATTTTACTAAGATTAAGTATTGTAGATTTAGTAGGTTTATTTGGTTAAGTCTTAAAAGTATCAGGCCGTGTACAATAATGCACTGGATCTTTTTTAATGAATGACTAATGAAAAATTAATTTGATTGTTTCCTACAATTTTAATTAATGTTTCCTATAATAATGTACTCACAGTATGTTTTATTTAGATTGCGGATACAGATGTGTTAGCACTACAATGTTTCGCTTAATACGGACACTGTTCAACTTATCCTAGGCCATGATTTTGCCCTGTCGATACATCCCGACCGTCTGTTTCGAAGAAACCTAGAATCGCCTGGCCTGTACCCAACTCTGGTCTCAGCCCCTGTTAGCACCTCGGCGACGGTTCCTCCCACAAGAAAACGCCACTACGAAGAAAGAAAGAGAAGAAGAAAGAGATCCATGCGTCACTACAGCTGCGGCTGCCCTAGCTCGCCCTAGTGGTGGCTCCATTGATTTGTGGTCATAAGATTCAATTAGATCGAAAGACGAGAAAAAGTGAAAAGAGAGAGAGAGAAAATGGTGAAAAAGAAAAAAAAACATGGTGCATGGCATCATATTATACGTCTACAACTAGTATATAAATACATACATATACAATCATGTAAAATAGATAGATTAATAATGCATAAAAATAAAAAGGCAAATAGGAAAATAGAAAAAATTAAGTAATAAAAGGAGAAAAATAAATAGAGAAAGTCCATGCGCTCGATCAAATTGGATCGGAGACGAGGCTTAGCGGGATCGGACTCCACACGCTGCGTGGTGGAGAGTGACCTCTCATTTGGACGTGCGGTCGTCCACCAAATTGGATTTTGGGCGATGATAAAGGAGTTATCGACGCGTTAACATGGTCAGCATGTGGCACCATGCTAAATTTATCGCTTCGTTGCCTGGCACGACAGCATTGTCTTCGCGCCAGATCCAGAAATACTTTTTATGGTAAGTTGTTTTTAAAAATATTGCTTAAAAAAGGTTAAAGGTTTTAAAAAACCGACATGGAGGCCAGGAAGAGGACCAAGGTCAAGACACTGCAGAACAACATGAGCCACGTGAGAGGGAAGGAGGTGAAGTTTGCCGTGTGATGAATGCCGGCGTGCACTATGGGCCTCATTGGTTTCATGTATAAGTCCTTCTCCAGGTCCCCGTAATGCAAGTTGGTCATGTTTATTAGATAAACCGGCGCAATTAATAAAGAACGAATTCCACTAAAAAAATTAATAAAGAACGAATGAACACATAATGGTCTCGTTCGCTGGTCTGAAACTTGGCTGAAACTGGCTGAAAACACTATTCCAGCTGAATTGTTGTGAGAGAAAAATATTATTCCACATGAAAAAAAAGCCAAATAAATCAAATATGGGGTAAGCCGAACAGGACCAATATACTTAAAAACAACGACAACAATACAACACGTATGTCAAGAACACTGAGGTGTCGTGGACCAAAACAAGGCTAGGTGCAGGAAGAAGTGCTATTGCAGAGCTTGGATAGATGCGTCATCGATCGGCCGGCCTAGGGACTATCGAAATTCAAGATACATTGAGTCCAAATCTTTGGAAATCAAAGCTCAAGCCGGCAAAATCCTGATTGATGGAGATCAGTTTATGTCACTCCCCTAACCCTAAATTAGAGTTTGTTGGCTACACATCAATCCACCCTAATCCACATGCCCACCTAAATTAAAGTGGATTTTTTTTTTTGCAAATAAATTAAAGTGGATTGATATGCAGTCATACAAGCTTTTATGGAGTTTACTCCATATGAATCTGAGCTATATGAAACACACTATTAATATTACGGATTGGCTTTGAAAACCTACAAGGAAGATTTAAGACAATAATAAATATCTACATGACCAATAAAAATAAATTAATATATTCTTCCAGCAATGTTTAAATATTTGTATTAACTCAAATAACAACAAAAAATATGTATTTACATGAGATCTTCAAGATTATAATGAATTCATGCTAAAAAATTACAACATAACATAAGATGCTTTTTAGAAAATAAATGCCTTATTTAAGATGAAAATAACAGACGATAAAATGAACAAAACTATTTCCACTAAATAATTTACAACATAAATACAAAGGCAAAAGTTACATTAAAATACTAGCAGCAACCCATGCTGTTTTAAGTAACAAAATCATAATGCCTTCGTATAGAAAGGTCATAGTTTGTATTTTTGCCTTTGGCTGCCAGTTCATTAAACTTCCAAGATTAATGAAAGTTATGGTTCCCGATTAGAAAATGAAAGAAGCAAACGATAGAAAAGACAGGGAACACTCCAATCTACTGACGGAAAAACCAAACTCTATTAAACACTTTGCATTCCTTTTTATATAACATTTTTGCTGGAAATTCTTTTTTGAAACAAAAACTAGGTAGGAGAGCTGCTGAATATGTTAAAAAAAAAAGATGAACAATAAAAGTAAAAACAGCTAAGAGCTAACAATTTAAAACAACTACACAAGGTATTTGGACTAAGACATCAACAAAGCCAAATTGACAAGAACTGCCCAAATTGACACACGTCATGCTCGTCCTCATCTAAAACATGTCGATTAGTTACTGCCAAATTGACACACGTCATGCTCGTCCTCGTCTAAAACATGCATGTCGATTAGTTCTATGCACGAACTACCTATGTCTTCTCTCTGTCAGTACTTCGATTTCTACGACAGCTCACTTCAAAACATTGGACTATGCCTCGCTCGGGTCGGGAATCATAACGCAAACATTCAGACAAGCCCATTTCTATCTTTAGTTCCAGGGGTGAGGAGGTGCGGTTTTCAACATGGCCATGTTCTTGTCTTCAATTTTGAGTGAACTTACCAGTAGATCCATATCGTTCCTGATGGACAAATGCTCTATGCAGCTGGCCTCGCCGCCGACAGTAGAGGAGACGCTGAGCAACCTACAGAGGCTTCTCCTCCGGGTTTATGTCATCGTCGAGGAGGCAGATGAGCGGCACATCAGTAGCCAGGCCATGCTGCGGCAGTTGGGCCAGCTAAGGAAGGAGATGTACAGAGGGTATCACCAGTGGCGGAGCCAGGATTTATACTCAGGGGGGGCTGGCCGTCAGGAATTATACTTAGGGGGGGGCCGGCTCGGTCTTTTTCATTGCGATAATTTTATTATCTAGTTGTGTTTTGTATGATTATATTATCTAGAAGATATTAATAGGTATATATGACATGAATTTTATACAGATGCCGATCAGCCCATGAGGAGAACCGAGTGAGCCGATGCATTTCCAGTCCTGCCAAACGCATCCGTTTCAGCAGCGACAGCAACTCAAGCGAACAGGAGCAGATCAAGCAAGTTGTTGGCTGCCTAGAGGACGCCATTAGAGATATGAGTGAGTTCGTTGTGTTCCTGAGTGGATGTCGTCGTCGGTGCCGCCAGCCCTACAGCATGTACCTGATTGTGGACCATTGCATGTTCGGTCGACAAATGGAGATGACGAGAATCATGGAATTCCTGTTGCAAGAAGAGGTTCCCATCGATGGAAACCCAGGTGTCCTGCCCATCGTTGCGCCGGGAAAACTAGGGAAGAGCACCCTAATTGAGCACGCTTGCAACAACGAAAGAGTGCGTAACCGCTTCTCTCAAAACATTTGTTTCAGACAATGTGATACAAGAGATGAGAGGACAGTGGCAAGTCTAAGTGATTGTGATGTAATCAAGCATCGTAGTCGTGCCATCGTGCCATGGGAGAAGAAAGGATATTGGTGATAATTGAACTTATTGGTGACATGGATGAAGATGTATGGAGGAAATTTTACTCTGATTGCAAACATCATGTTGCAGGTGGAAGTAAAATTATTGTGGCTAGCCGATCGGACAAGATTGCAAGGTTTGGAACAACGCAACCGCTGGAAATAAAATTCCTCACGCCAGAAGAGTACTGGTACTTCTTCAAGGTGCGTATGTTTGGTAGCACAGACCCAGAGGGCCACCCGAAACTGGAGTCAATAGCCATGGACTTGGCGAGGGAGACGAATGGGAAATTATTCACTGTAAGCGTTTTGAGCAGCCTACTGAGAGCCAATTTCGATGCCCATTTCTGGAGCATGGCTCTTGCAAGAATCAGAAAGTTCAAGCGGATAAATCCCTTGCTCTACGGAGAGAAACACGTTGATTTCTGGCAGGGTTTGGAGCCCATAAATGTCCCAAGAGTAAACAAGACATCTTCTGAATATTTGGTGATTCTTCATGGCTATGAAACAGGTTTTGTTCAGGACACGGCTCAAAATGAACCCCCCCAGATCAGTATTCGAGATGTCTTGTTTGGTAGTAACAGCGTTATACCTTGTGGGAGGTTTGAAGTAGTTGTATGGAGATCACACATACCACCTCACTACAGCTACATGTGGGACTGTGAGGTGCGGAGGCCACAGGGAATGGTCTCCAGGAGGAAGAGAATTTAACAGATTCAGAGCTAATCATCTTATTGTTGTCTCTCATGACTTCGATTTGGAGGTAGAACAAAATAAGATGTACTCTCCGTTTTTCTTTCCTGTTTTCCATTTCGGTTTCTGTGGTGTCTAAAATAGTGTGCTTGTGCCAACCGATGCTATTTACAAATCAAACAATAATAATGATTTTCACATAACTATTTTGTTAAGCAGTTAATGTATTTTGTCAGAAAAATTAAAAAGTAGTTCAAACGGTGAAGGTTTGACGACGACTAGTCTAGAACGCCAAGCAATCTTATTATTTACTAATTAGAGGTCCATTGGATTCTCCATGTTAGTTTTCACTGGCCGCACTAAAATTCACTCAAAAAAACAGACGCAGTGTCACACCTGATTTTAAGGATAAAATGGGATGTAAAATCTTATGTGCGCCCAGAGATCAGTCACATACATAAGCCGACAAATTATAAATAGTATCATCACAAGTGTTTATTACATCGCGAATAAGACAGAGTCTTCACATAAATGTAGCGGAAGAAAAGATCTCTCGCGGAAGCTCCATATCACAGGGACGTCAACAGAGTCTAGTAATCCTCAGGAAAATCGTCATTACCATAGTCATCTGTTATCCATCCAGAATTTTTATCCCAGTAATGAAAATAAACAAGCATAAATACATGTCGTACTCAACAAGTGTAACATGGGGTTCATGAGGCTCAGAAGGCTTGACACAGGTTTAACAGCATTCAACTTTTAGTTGTCACAATTTTAGCTTAAGAGTAGCAACAAGTTGTTTCAATTCCCAATACAAAACACATGATCAATGTAAACATGAATAATGAATAGCATAAACAGATATTTCTTAGTGTTCATCTATTCCGTAAATGTTCCAACGCCGCTCGTGACCGTAAACATGGCTGATATACCAGTTTTACACTCTACAGAGGTTGTACACTTTCACTGTGAGTCGTGATACCCATATGCCCGGGTTTACAACTCTCAAAACACTTCCAAGGTGAGCAGGCAGGGGTCACTATAAAGCCTTTTAAAAGTTCATCTAACAAGTTAGGGCCGCTAGGTTTCTGTGGCCTGCGAATGTAGGGCTCCCCTTCCAACAGTCACAATGACGCGCAGCCTATACACTGATGGACAGAGGTCGCACTATATCCAACCCGAAACACACCCCTCTTGCGCCATAAAGGTAACCTCTAACAAGCTAGAAAAGGTCCTCATACTGAGTTAAAGCCAGAGCCATGTAGCCCTCACAGCTGTACTGTAAGTCATGGATGATCACTTACAGATAAGTTCTTAGAGAGAGGAATCTGAAGCATTTAGAAAGTAGCTAAACACTCCAGCCCCCTGTTTCCAAGTTGCTAAAAAATCATATTTTAATGTTTATTGCATATACCATTAGTCAAGTTACAAAATCATGGTTTAATTGAGCACTAGCAAAGCTACCCAATGCATATCACGTAGTTGACAAGGTATAAGTTCAATTCTAAGGAATCCCTATCAAGGTGACACATGCAACATGAATTTAATGTATTAAAGAGAATAGGAAACAAGGATGATCACATGCTATACTTGCCTTGAACAAAGTACTCCTGCTGATCCTACTCGTCAAAGTAGTACCCTTAATCTCCCACGAATTGCTCACCGTCTATACTCGATAATCACAGCAACATACAAGCATCTAGAAGCAATCATGCATAGCAAACAAAAGCTATAGATTAGAACAGTACACCAAACATCATAAAATCAAGATGAAAAGTTTGTAAAATGAATCTAAGTCTCACTATGAACACATAGACGCGAAGATCACAAAAATCGGAGCTAAAATGAAGAAGTTATAAATTAAACAAGTTTTCCTTTAGTAAAATAATAGATTAAATCAAACCTTGAATTTTAAAAGTTAAAAACATACTTAACAGTAGTATGAACATGTAGATTATGGAATTATGAACCTAATGTAACTTGAACGGATCAAATCGGAGTTTAAACGAAAAAGTTATGGCCTAAACAAATCTAGTGGCAAAACTGTAAATATGTGAAAACGTATTTTAGATCTAACCGAAACAAAGTAAGCTTTCAAAAGAAGAAAATAAAATATGAAAAGACGCTTTGGACTGCGGGTTAAGACTCAAATAATTATAAGAGGTTTCTTGCAAAACTCGCAGCGAAGGGGTATCTTCTATTTTCGGTCGTTGGATCAAAATCGGATGGCCAGGATTGCACGGGAGGGGGAAGTGGCCGGAACAGGGCTGGCGACGAACCCGGCGGCGGCGGCGCCATGGCCGGTACGACGGAGCTCATCAAATCCAAGCCTACAGTCCACCGTTTGACGAAACGAAGACATGAGGAGAAAGAGGGGGTGACGGCGGACTCACATAGGGTTTCCTCGGTGGCGGAGAAAGAGCAGGACAGGCGCGGGGCTCAACGAGGCGGCGGCGGCTCTTCAAGCTCGCGGCGGCGCTGATGTAGGGCACGAGCGGGTGCGCCTTGCTTCCAAAACGAGACAGGGAGAGCGGCAGGCGCGGCTTCGGTATTTATGAGATGCGAGAGACTTGGGGGCACGGCAAACGCAGCACTCGTAGCTGGCGCGGAGTCAGATGGCGGCGACGAAGATGTGTCCGGCTCGGACACGACGCAAGGAAGAAGGCCGCTCCGACATGTGGGCCAGCGTGGTCAGCGAGAGGGAGGAGAAACACACGGCGCGGCGCAGACCTATGTCGGGGCGAAGCTGGGCCGTGCGGGAGGAGCGGGGCACGGGAGATGGGCCAGCACAGGGAAGCAAGGCCGCGCGGGAAGCGGGCCACGCGGGACGGGAACGGGCCGCGAACGGGAAAAGAGAGGCAGCCGACCTGGGCTTTGGCCCGAGCGGGGAGGAGAGGGGAAAGGCCAACCGGCCAGCAGGGCCGGCGGAGAAGCAAGCCAGCGGGTCGAATTTGAGAAAGGGAGAAGGAAATTCGTTTCTATTTTTCAAACCATTTTTCCAACCCAATTCGAATGCGAATTTCAAATCAAGTTGAAATTGGATTTCAAATCACACCACTCAAAAATTAATATGCAGCAGCATTAATGCACACACATGATTGTAAACCTATATTTGATTTTAATTTGATAAAATTTATTATTTTTCCTAAATTCAAATGCTCACAAAAATGCATAATTAATTATTTTCTCCTATTTCAAAATTATGCAAATTTTAGGGTGTTACACGCAGCAAAAAAAAGATAAATGAGATAAATTATAGAAATTGTCAAACATCGCCTTCAATTCTAGAAAACTCAAACATCTAGCCCCAATGTAGGTTCCATGTTAATTCTCAAGCGAATGGGTCTGTGGTTCAGTGGCAGGCTGTCCAGTGGAACGCTATCCACTATGGTTCTAACCCTACAAGTCCATCAACCCGTGCTCTCGCACGGGCTAGAATTTTAGGAGATATAAATATTATTTACCATTTTTTTATAATCCCCCCGTTGTAAATTATATGATATTGTGGCTTTTGTAAAAAGCATTGTTTTTATGTTGGGGGCAGGCCTCCCCGGTACCCCATCCAGTTTCAGTCCTGCCAAACGCATCCGTTCCAACAGGGACGGCAGCTCAAGCGAACAAGAGCAGCAGCTCAGACAAGTTCTTGGATGCCTAGAGATCGTCATCAGAGATGCAAGTGAGCTCGTTGTGTTCTTGAGTGGATGTCCTCGCCGGTGCCGCCAGCCCTACAGCATGTACCTGATCCTGGACCATTTCATGTTCGGTCGCCAAATGGAGATGGAGAGAATCATGGAATTCCTGTTACAAGAAGAGGCTCCCATCCATGGAAACCCAGGTGTCCTGCCCATCGTTGCGCCGGGAAAACTAGGGAAGAGCACCCTAATTGAGCACGCTTGCAACCACGAAAGAGTGCGAGACCACTTCTCTAAGATCATGTGTTTCAGACAATGTGGTACCAGAGATGAAAGGATTGTCGCAACTCTAAGTGACTGCGATGTGATCAAGCATCGCGGCAGTGCCAACGGAGAAGAAAGGATATTGGTGATAATCGAACTAACAGGCGACATCGATGAAGCTGTGTGGAGGAAATTTTACTCTGACTGCAAACATCATGTTGCAGGTGGAAGTAAAATTATTGTGGCTAGTCGATCGGACAAGATTGCAAGGTTTGGAACAACGCAACCGCTGGAAGTAAAACACCTCATGCCAGAAGAGTACTGGTACTTCTTCAAGGTGCGTACGTTTGGCAGCACGGACACTCGAGACCATCCAAAACTGGCATCCATAGCCATGGACCTGGCGCAGGAGATGAACGGGTGTTTCTTCGGTGCAAGCGTTTTCAGCGGCCTTCTGAAAGCCAATTTCGATGCCCATTTCTGGAGAAGAGCTCTTGCAATTGTGAAAGATTTCAAGCGGGTGAATCTCTCACTCATGGGAGATAAGTACGCTGATCTCTGGAAGGCTTTCGAGCCGGTATATCTCCGGAGAGTAAACACAACGTCTTCTGAATATTTGGTCATTGTTCATGACTATGAAACAGGTTTTGTTCAGGACTCGGCACAAAGTGAAGGCCCCCAACACCAAATGAGTATTCGAGATCTCTTGTTTGGTAGTAATAAATTTAGACCTCGTGGGAGGTTTGGTGTTCTTGCGTGGAGGTCCCTAGGGACGAAAACGGTACGGATATTTTCCGACCGTATTCGAAACCGAATGAAGGGTTGAGATCTGTCCGTATCCGAGTCCGGATATCCAACATCCGATACCGTATCCGTATCCGAATACTTAAATCGCATATGTATGATGTCGATATTCAATCGTATCCTATCCGACATAGTTGACACTATCCGTATTCGAATCCGAATCCGGACAGAAATATGAAAATAAATGTAATATCGGTGATATCCGTCCGTATTCGATCCGTTTTCATCCCTAAAGGTCACACATACCACCTCACTACAGCTAACGAAGGCCTGAAAACGGACGACCGGGGGTAAATGGGAACTGTAAAATTTCTCGCGAAGTATTCGGTCACTGTCCCAAATTCACCGCCAAACACGCGAGGCAACCAACATGATGTCCAAGACGAAACTCAAATCGGAGCTCAAACGTGCAAACCACGGACGAAACAAAATTCCGGGCCAGAAAATAGACTGGAAATTCGGAGAGCACAGACCGGAAATTCACCTGGAAATTTGTTCGTCTCAGCACAGAACTGCGCAGCACCTCAGGAAGAGAGAGAGACGCACAGCGTGGGGCTGCTCACGCTGGCCAAAAATCGGAACCAGTGAATTCCATCTAGCAAAAAGAAGTAATTTTATACTCCAAAAAAATACCCAATGAAGCTTAGGTGTTGCACGGATGCAAGCAGCAAACTTCTGACTCAAGATGGCAACGGGTACCCGAAACCCGAGTACCCAACAGGTTTTACCCGATAAGAAGGCAGGTATGGAAGACATTTTGCACTCGCGGGTGCGTTATTGGACGAATTCTTGTACCCATCGGGTATGCGGGTACGGGTGTGGGTGTATACTACCCATACCTGTATACCCGCGGGTAAAAAAAACCCGCATAAATAATATCCAACCTCTGCAATTTTAGCCCATATAAGCATATAGCCCATATTTGGCCCATATAAGCATATGAGTATATATATTCCAGAACTCCCTCAAACCCTAATCATCATCCTCACTCCACTCCACCAGCCCATATATTCTGTTTTGCTGCTCTATTGTTGATTTGTTTTGCTGCAAGCTATTATATTTTGGTGTGTGAACTCGGGTATATTGTCGGGTAAGAATTGCCCGTCGGGTGCGGGTATGGAATGAATTTTCTACCCGCCTGCGGGTACGGGTAACCCGACGGGTAAGATTTTGATTTGGCGAGTGCGGGTACGGGTGGCCAGTACCCATCGGGTACGTACCTGTTGCCATCTTGACTTCTGACCAATCAAAATTCAAGACTCAAAAGCAAGCACGAATTGCACATGCACAGCTACGGAGGGGCTGCTCTCCGACCAAATCTGACCGGGCTGCTGCCTGTGCGCTGGACAGTGGGAGGGAGACGGACGGACAGAAACTGCAGGGCACCGGACACGCTAGGCGGTGCACCGCTCGCTGGTGTGGCGGTGTAGATTTTTTTTAAAATTTTATCACTTTTTAAAACTAATTTTAAATTTAACACGGTCGTTTTTTTTTAACTAACACTTTTGGCCGCGTCTATTGCCCTAACACTTTTTGCCACGTCTATTGCCCTAGCGCGGCCAAATGCTTGTGCCGCGCCATGCATGGTGGCGCGGCAGCTGGCTGATGTGGCGACGACCGGAATCGTGACCGTTGACGTGGCGCGGCATTGCCGCGCCACGGCGCATGACGCGGCGGTACCTAGACGGTTTACCGCCTCCACCATGCCTCGTGCTTGGAACTGCGCCACTCGCCACGACCACGCGTCCATCCACCTATTGCGGCCACTACCGAGGCCTGTGCCGCCAATGAACTTCGCACCGGCGACCACCCGTCACTCCATGGCATCGAACTCTACGCCGACGTCGAGCTCCGTGTTGATGAGCCTTTTGCAACCGGATGTTTCACGCGTTTCAGATGTATGTTTCATGTGTTTTCCCTTTCAACGGTTGTCCATATTAACCATCGTAATGACTGGTCTTCAGTTCCCCCTTACACGCCTCTCACATTAATTATAGGTGAATCAATCGATCACAAGCACTCAAGGACTCGTGGTGTTGCTCCTTAACAACTCATAGGATATATACGTATGCACTCATCGTGGAAGTTCATCAGATGCTTTCGACTTCTGGCCTCCTCCTCCCTGTCTATCTTTTCAGCTCCATATAATAGATAGAAATGCAACTATAAAGCTGCGATCCTGGATTCCTGGTCCATCTGTTGTGTAGTATCTTGGGACGCCAGGAAAGCTAATCATGACGGCAATGCTGCCGCGACGCATAGAAACGAATATGAAGTAAATAAATAAAGTCCGTGCGCAAGTTCATAAGCTGCCATATAACATTTTCATTGGTTTGACATAAGTTCGACATAACATAACCAAATAAGCCTGCAAGTTTCGGATGCCAATAATAGTTCGACCTAACAAACTAAGATCCAGGAGTGTAAGGATCCCTCGGACGCCTCTGTCTCTTCGGATTTGTTGGCAACACATTGGGAGTGTAGACAATGTCAGTGTAGTCGCGTCGGTGGTGCGTACGGCTCGTACCCTACAAGTATATGATATGCACAATTAGGGATGGCAACGGGTGAGAAACCCGGTGGGGGGCAAAAGAACACACCCGCCCCCACCAGGGTTCAAACACCCCGTCACCCGTACCCGTCACCCGTGACGGGTCTCAAATTTACCCAGACCCATCACCCGCGTGGGTAACGGGTACCCATCGGGTGACCCATCCCCATTTAACAATAACACAAGATCACAATTCACAAAGCTAACATCATCAAAAATTCAGAATGATCATGCAAGTATGCGGCGCAGGAAGCGGATGCGAACAGACGCGAAGACGCCTGGGTTGCGGCGCTGCTGAATGAGGAGGATTAATTGGAACGCTAGGGTTTTCTTCTCTATATACTGTTTAATTACTGGATGGACCTATGCGTCATACTCAAACGGGGGACCCATCGGGTAACGGGTTTGGGGTATACAAGAACGCATCCATACCCGCTTCACCTGATGGGTGAGGTAATCACCTAGTAACGTACCCATGGGGGGCAAAATCCCCCAAACCCGTACCTTAATAGGGTTTTTACCCGCGGGTAAACGGGTCGCGGGTACCCAATGCCATCCCTATGCATGATTACTTAGAATTCTTTATGATCGTTAGTTCATGTAGCCTACGTATTTAAAGAAACTACCTTTGTTAGTACCTGTGAGGCTCCTTGGGTACCAAGCGGGCACCACCTAGCTGAGACATGCCGATCTCGTCCCGCGGCCAATTATCCCATTTACCTCCACTAAAGAAACATTTTCGGAACGGACAAGTTTATGTTTACCTGTTAAAGTTAGTGCATTTCACAAACGCATATACACTAAAGAAACATTTTCGGAACGGACAAGTTTATGTTTACCTCCACAAAAGCTGCGAGAACGCCTGGCCCCTGTCCTCTAGACTCGTGAAGCCGAAACGCTGCTTCATTGGACAGCCTCGACAATTGTGCCGCCTGGGTACAGAAAAGCAGTTGAACAATTTTAGTACACATACTTAATACCAAAAGGATAACAAATTATACCACTCAAATATCTTACCACGTATCTTTGAAGCGGGGCTCTTTGTAGCTATGTGTCCTCCCTAGTGGTAACGTCGTACACATCTTCGATGACATCTTCCTCTGAGTTCTCGTCAATCGCCTCCTCAGTGTATGGGGGCTTGATATGTGTCCTCATAGACCTATGAAGCCACCGCAGGTACTCGTCGAATGTGTGCTGGTCGTGTGGAGGACCCGCATGGACCGGCTACCATTCCCTGGTCTCCCACAAGTGGATGTGCGCGCTGCGTGTCACGCGCCAATCATTGGTCTTGTACCTCTTCCTGCGGTCATACCTGCAACAAAATGATGTTAGTTGTACCACACACACCTCTGAATTATAGCTTTGTTATTAATCGATAACGCACCCGTGTAATCCTTGGTTGGTGGAGTAAAGCGGTGGTGGGCAGCCTGTCATTCTTCCAAACTGTCTGCAGACCCTAACGGGCAAGTGAATCTCAACCACATGGAAGAAAATAAGAGAGATGTCGCATTGATACTCGTCTGACTCGTCCCTAGTGATAGGACTGAGATAGTACTGGAGCTCTGGAGCATCCCAAGGACACCAATGCACCTGAAATTTCATAATTGAGTTAGGCTGTGATATAGTGTAGATCAAACAAGACACATGTATGATAGTAAAGAGAGTGTAACCTGGTGCTGTGTCAGGACGTCGAGACCGTCCGTATACTCTCTGTACTTGCGCCTCACATTCCCTCTAACTAACTCTGATTCCGTTCAGATAAACAGAGCTGTAGGGAGTATATACTCCTGTTCCATTGATGCATTGAACATGATAATGAATTAGCCATTAATAAACTCATCATATGTAACCATATTGAAGAATATAATGAACCAAAATACTTACCGGTAAACTAGTATTAAGTGGCCTCCCAACGGGCCATCGTTTCCAAAACTAAACCTGGAGTAGGTACGAGCAACCCCTAAGGTTCACATACCCTGAGGTGCGACGGCAGGCAATGCATAGCTGTCGATATGTCCATGCCAAGACTGCGCTGCCCCAGCTGTACGCCGCTATGTTCTCCCACGTCTGGCGTAGTATGTCAAGGAAGATCCAGTTGATGGTGTTGCCCGAGGCGTTTGGGAAGAGGAAAGTACCAAGAAAGTGCCAGAGCCACACTCGAGCGAACCTGTCGATCTGAGCCTCCTCAGCCTATGGGTTCAAGTAATCAAAGCGCTCTATGATCCAGGACGATGAAATACCAGAAGTTTTCCTGAAATTGACCAAAGAAAATGAGACCCAATGGCTACAGGAAAGCATTGCAAGTATTAAATAGGCTTGAATTTCTCACTTATTTTTCTTGGAAGCCTCGTCGTCCGGTGGAAGAAAGCCAGTAAACTGAGCCACCAGCTCCCTCTAGTAATCGTTGTCAACTATCCTGTCACTGGAAGTCCCTCCAACCGAAGGCCAAAAATAGCCTTCACGTCCAGCATGGTCAAGGTCATCTCGCCACAAGGTAAATTTGTTACAAGAATAGAACGACTATTAGTTGCCTCAAATTTATTACAAGAAAGTTTACGTACAAAGAATGCATTCGCACATGTCTACAGCTACAGTAAGTAGTGCTGGGTCAAGGGGCGGAAGACCATGGTTGACAACACGGACAAGCTCGAGGAAGCCGGCATGCCGTATGTATGGCGCATAACGCTCGTCCCACTGGTGCGCCCTGGTGTGCGTGTGGGGTCTCAAAGTAGGCAAGGTCACCTCTGTGTCGTTGTCACTCAAGATATATGCTCGGTGCTGGTCGTCGTACTCCACCTCAAAAATAAGATACAACGGGTGCTGCGTGGGAGGGGCCATCCTGTTACAAATTGATAAACAAAGCGTTAGAGTATTCAAATTAATAAAATTCAAATTAACATTATGTAGCATTACAAAATTTGAACTACTTGTTATGCAATATGAAGGCACATGTATATATTAAAGTAAAATTAACAGATATATCACGCACTAGTAAAATAAATAACTTTACTATGAATATAAGTATTCGACGAAACTTCATGAAGTCATCAAAATCGACGTATCATGCATCAGTAAGTACCGACATTTGTAAACTAGTATCTATACCCAAAATCCCTAACTAAATAACTAACTATAAACTAAATAATAAATACCTAATCAATCCCTAAACCCAAAATCCTAACCTCAAACCTAAAAACTACCTACGTAAATCACAAACAAATTCACTAACCTAACTATCCTAAATCACTAACTATCATAAATCAATAACAATCATAAAACCCTAACTATTATATATTACTAATTATCCTAAATCACTAATTATCCTAAAACAATAATAATCAAAATAACATAAAATTGAGAGGGAGGTACCTTAGGAGCGGACGGTGTTCGTGACGCGCCGACGTTCGTGGCGCGGCCGGCGCGGGCGCGGGCGCGGCGTGGGCGGGCGTGGCCGCATGCGGGCGCTGGCGGTGGGCGCTGCGCGACGACGGGGCACGTGCGGCTGGCGGCAAGCGATGCGTGGCGGTTGGCGGGCGGGCAGGGGTGCGTGCGGGTGGGGGCTCGCTCGCGTATTTATTTGGCCCAGCCGCGCCATGCTCCGTGGCGTGGCACTGCCGCACTAAGATCGGTGGCGCGGCAGAGCCCTGCCACGTCAGTGATCGCGATTCCGGTCGTCGCCACGTCAGACCTCTGCCGCGCCACCATGCATGGAGCGGCATAGGCATTTGGGCGCGTCAGGACAATAGACGCGGCCAAAAGTGTTAGTTTTTTTTTTAAAAAACGACCATGTTAGATTTAAAATTAGTTTCCAAAAAATATTAAAATTAAAAAAAATCGCGGTGTACACCGCTACTACCGGTGCCAACTCAATGCTAAAAGAAAAAGGGAAAACGGTGTTTTTGCCTCTGTCCAGAAGCCCAATTGTAATTTTACCCTTATTTTTTTTAACTTTGTGATTTTACCCCTGTTATTTTGAAACGAAGGAGCCGTTTGCCCCTGGTTTGGATGTCCATTATTTAGAGGCTGATTAAACAATTTAAAAAGCCAAAACACATAAAATTAGATGCGAAATGACTGAAATGCCCCTTCCTCTTCATTCTTATCCGCTCGTTCTCTTCGCTGCTATCTGCTCGCGACAGCGAGTCCGGGTGGCAACGGCGGTAGCAGCGAGGGATTTCAGCGTGGAACGCCCGAAGCTGCAGCATGCCACATGACCCCCCACGGCAAGCCTCCCTGGGAGGAGACATCGAAGATGGTGGTGCTCACATCGCGGCCGATGTGGGTGCGTTGACGTCGCGTCCCTGCCATAGGACCAACCACTGGCGGCGTCCCTAGCTTCTTTTCCCTGACGTAGACAGGTGAGGCCTCCCCGACGCGGGATCTGGCGAAGCCCCTCCTGACGCAGGCAGGCGAGCCCTTCCCGGCGTAGATCCGGTGCAGGCAAGCGAGCCCTCTCGTGCGGCTTCTCTCCCCGACCCACCGCTCGGACGAGGCCCCTTCCCAGCGCGGATCCGGCATCCCTCCCTGGCCCGCCGCTCGGACGAGTCTCCCACGCGCGACGCTGGTGCGGTGGCAGCAAAAAGAGGGCGGGGCAGGGGCCGGTGGCGTGGCGTGGCGGGCGGTCGAGCGGCCGCGTGCAAGGAGGGCGCCGCGGTCTCGTGCGGGGCTAGACGCGGCTCCCAGCGGCGCCTGGCCGCGGCTCCCGGCGGCGCCTGGCAGCGGGTCTCCGCGCCGCCTCCTCCCCTCCTTCCTCCGCTCCTCCCCACGTAGGCTCCCGTGCCCAGACCGCAGAAGCAGAGGAAGGTGGAGGCTTCGCGTTCGGACGGCGCCGCCGACTCAGCGGTCGTGCTGGTGTTGCCTACGACCCGGAGCCGTCGCCCTCCCGTGCCCGCGCACGCGCCGACGACGAGGAGCCACCACGGGGCCGACCTGCCGGCTCGTGCACGTGGCTGTGAGCCTGCTCCAGCGAACTGCGCCCACTTGCCTTCCCCGCGGCTGTGCCAGTGCCCTGGACCGCCGCTGTTTTTCTTGATGCCGTGGACCGCCGCCGATGCCAACTTCCTGCCGCCATGAACCGGCCAACCGAGTTCGCGGCGTCGCCCTGGTGCTATAGAGCCGCCCTGCTCGCACTTTCGTGGACCGAAGCACGAGATCGAGAGCTGCTCGTGCGCTATCCACGCGCCTCCCCCGGCGGCGTTCGCGTCCTCGGCACGGCGCACAGGCGGCCCGGCCCCGCTCCCTGCGCCCCCCGTCCCCGTACCCCCAGCGGCCACAGCCTGACCCTGCGCCCCAGCGGCTAGGCCCCAGCACCGCATCTCCAGTGGTCGCGCCATGGCCGGACGGTCGACCCCGTGCCGCGCGCAACCGAGCCTCGGCTAGACAGGGGCAAAATCGCAATTAGGTATAACAAACAAGGTGCAAAATCGTATGGGCATTCATGTCCTTTTGTATAAATTTTAACACCGTTAGGGGTAGATGACGGAGCTAGGACAAATTGATGCTTCGTTTTAAAATTATAGGGGTAAATTCACACCGTCAAAAAAAGAGAACAAAATCACAATTTTGAAAGAAAAAAAAAAGGTCCAACGCAAAAGCCCCAGAGAAAAACGGAAGAGAACGCACAGCACGGGAAGGGAATCAGACCAGGCCGGTGAGGAATGGATCGGCTGCCCCCTGGAGTTCGATGGAGCGCTGCTCAGACGAGCTCGCACGGCGCCTAAACGCACGGCGCTGGTAGCGCTGCTGCTTGCCCCACTCGCGTGCGACGAACGAACACAGCGAACGAACAGAAGAAACAGGCGGCCAAAAGATCAACGAAAATCGATTAAATACTCCATGATTGGTTCCCAAAATTTGCACCGATGAAACTCAACTTGCTACGAGCCTATCCCCAAGAAATCATTGCCTAGGATTGACCGAAGCTCTAGAAAACTGAGATCAAGTCCAAGAACTCGAAAACTTCTCCAAAAACCAAAAAAAAAAAAACACAGCACAGTAAAGAATAAAATCACACAAAAATCGCAGAGACTAGATATGAATCCCGGATGACAGGTGGAGGATTCGGCCCTCCATTCCCATCTCAAAATATCAGTTTACACAATTTGGAAATAGTGGACCTCAAGAACACTAGAGAGGAAGGGGAAAACCTAAGAATGAAAAAAGCTCTAGTGGAAAGATTAAGGGGAGGCAGTCTCGTCTTATTTATAGGTCTATTACACAATTTCATTTGTGTCCCTAAATACTTTTTAGGGCGAACCATCTAGCCTGAGGGCATTATGGTCCACGCTTCCTGTATAGATTTGCTTCGCCTCGACGCAACCTCTGTGATTCCGCCATGTGCCGCCCCGTTCCTCCTCGGAACCTTCGCCCGAGTTTTGAGGCCAAACCCACGAACCCGTCACCCGGTGGTTTTGATGCTCAACCCACCAAACCGCCGCGAGTAGCGTACTCCAAACACGTCTCCCGCCACTCGACACGTATCACCTCCGTTCTCGACCGCCTGGGCGCTAAGTCATCCAGAGCCTCCGCTCGACTTGCACATCCGTCGTCTTGACTCGATCAACACGATCACTCCTCCATGTACACTTGCACTTGTCGATGTCCCCAGATGTTAGCCACCATGGCTAGTCACCCGATCTTCTAGTCCCTCGGTCCAAGCCTCACGTCCGTTCTTTACCGCTCCCAGTCCATCGGCACGGCACGTCCCTACTCGACCTTCACCTCACCGTCGACCACCGCCTCCGAGCTCCACCACCGCCTCCGAGCTCCACATCTGTTATCATCTCACATGACTTCAAATTTTTATGAACTAAACTCCATAATGTTCAATTCAGTACAGTCATGACTTTACATTTTTATGAACTAAACTCCATATTGTTCAATTCGGTACAGTCTGTTATATCTCAGAGCTGTATACTAACATTAATATGATAGTGTGAAGGTCTCTTCAGAGTAGTATGGTTACAGTTTCCATGGAACAAACGAAATCACACAAATTTTGGTTAATATACACTGATTTCTCAACATTGGAAACATTTGGTAATTAAATAACTTTATAAATATATTTAAGTTGGCATTGTTTATGTTAGCAAAATGGAATGTACGTGTCTTATTCTTCGTGTCTGTCAGTTTTTTTCGCAAAATTAAAATATTTTTTTCTAATTTATTTAGTGGCTTGAAAAGTGCAATCCTTTTCTAATTTTAGCTATTTTTAGCTACCTAGCACGAGAGATATAGGCTATTGCTTTGGTGAGCCTAAGCTCGAGCCGGCAAAATCCTGATCGATAATGATACACAACGTGCGTGCGTCCGGACGGACGGACCTGACCCACCTGTGCCGCACACCACCTCCCGCACTCCACCTTATCCATCCTCGACTGCTCACTCCCGCAGTGCTCGTGCCCCTCCCCATTCTTATCCTTTCGCGTCCCGCGCCCACACCCGACGATGCGGGCATCATTGCTTCCTGCCCGACGGCGGCTCCTTCCCCCACCCCCGGTGTCCTCCTCCCCCACCCCGCTGGATCCTTCCCCTAACCCGGCGTCCTCCTCCCCACCCGGTGGCCTTCTCCCCCACCCCAGCACTCGATGTGGAGGCGGTGGCCGCACCGCGGCAGCGCGCAGGCCATTGCCGTCGACCGTCGCGGCGGTCCTCGTTCCGCTCCCCCTCCTCTATGTTCCTCGACCCTAGGCGGCTCCTTCCCCCACCCCGACGTCATCCTCCCCCACCCCAGTGGCGCCCCTTCCCCTACACCGGCGTCCTCCCCCCACCAGGAGCCCCCAATGCCCGCAGATCCGGCGGCCAGACTCTCTCTCTCTCACTCCGCCTATGTTGCAATTGTATGTTTCAGGAGTTTCAGAGGTATATTGCATTTATTTTATATGGATGTTGCAAAAGTAGATCGGGGGATATTGCACATGTTGTAATTGTTTCAGAGGCATGTTGCAAGAGTATGTTTCGAGTGTTTCAGACGTTTCACTATGTTTTCCGGACGCATGTTGCAATTGTGTTTGTCTGGATGTTGCATATGTTTCACACATATGTTGCATGTATTTTATTCGGATGTTGCCTATGGTTGCAATGGTTTTCAAGTGTATTTCGGGTGTGTTTTTCAAGTGTTTCATAAGCATGTTTCAAGTGTTTCAATTGCCTTTAGACATATGTTGCAACCGTTGTATTTGGATGTTTTAAAAGTAAATCGGGTGTTGCATCTCTTCTCCTCCCACCTTCTGCTGCATCATCTCTCCCGGAGCCGGCAGGGCATCCATACGAACGAGGGATGGGCGATGGGCGACGCTACCTCCGAAGCGGGATGGACATTGGGCGAAGGGTTGCGTACGTCGCGGTTGGGAGCAGGGGGCGCAAGCGCGTGGTGATGTGGGCGCGGCGGGCACGCTCTCCTGGTGCGCGGGCGCAGCGGACGCAATTTCTGTTTGGATTCAAATTTTTACTTGAGGGGGCGAGCGGTTGCGTTGAACGGAGCCACGTCCGGACACAGGCCTAGGGCCGGACGTTCGGGCGCTAGGCTTGCCTAATCCTGATTGATGGAGATCAGTTTATGTCACTACCCTAAATTACAGTTCAATCCATCCTAATCTACATGCCCACCTGAATTGAGGTGGATTATCATGTAGTCAAATCAGCTTTTATGGAGTTTACTCTATGAATGTGAGCTTACACGAACGCACGATTAATTACTGATTTGCTTTAAAAATCTACAGAAAAGATTTAAGACAGCAATAAATATCAACCAATAAAAATAAATTAATATATTCTTCCAGCAATGTTTAAATATTTGTATTAACTCAAATAACAACAAAAAATGTGTATTTACATGAGATCTTCAAGATCATAATGAATTCATGCTAAATAAACTCTCTCCGTCCCAAATTATAAATCATTCCTACTTTTTTGAAGAGTCAAAATATTTTAAATTTGACCAAATTTATATAATGAAATATTAATATTTATGATACCAAATAAGTATCATTAGATTCTTTATTAATTTATTATTTTCATATTATATCTATTTTATGTCATAAATTTTATAATTCTCTCTATAATTTTAGTTAAACTTGAGTTGTTTTGACTCTCTAAAAAAGTTATAATGACTTATAATTTCAGACGGAGGGAGTACAACATAACATAAGATGATTATTAGAAAATAAGTGCATTAATTAAGACGTAAATAACAACAATAAAATAACCGAAAAAATCATTTCCACTAAATAATTTACAACATAAATACAGAGGCAAAAATTACAATAAAACACTAGCCACACATGCTTTTTTAAGTAACAAAATTGTAATGCCTTCGTGTAGAAAGGTTTTAGTTTGTCTTTTTGCCTTTGGCTACCAGTTCCATAAACTTCCAAGTTTGATGAAAGTTATGATTCAAGATTAGAAAAAGAAAGAAGCAAACGATAGAAAAGACAGGGAAACACTCCAATCTACTGACGGAAAAACCAAACTCTATTAAACACTTTGCTCCTTTTTTACATAACATTTTTGCTGGAAATTATTTTTGAAACAAACTAGGTAGGAGAGCTGCTGATTATATTTTAAAAAAAGATGAACAATAAAAACAACTAAGAGCCGACAATTAAAACAACTACACAAGGTATTTGGACTACAGACATCAACAAAGCCCGCACAATAAAGATACACCACTAAACAAGACCACTGCCCCACTAAAGAAGGCATAAGTGATGTCACTCAACAACTAACCCAACACCATTACCGGATGATAAAACTGCCAAATCGAGACGGCATCCTCGTCCGCATCTAAAACATATATGTCGATTAATTCTATGCACGAGCGACCATGTCTTCTCTCTGTAAGTACTTTGATTTCTACAACAGCTTTCTTCAAAACATTAGACCATCACGAACATATTCAGAGACAAGCTCATTTCTATCGTTAGTTCCAGGGTGAGGAGCTGAGGTTTTCTACCATGGCGATGTTCTTGTCTTCTATTTTGAGCGACCTTACCGGTAGATCATATCGTTCCTGATCGACAAATGCACGAGGTTCCCGCCGATTAATTAAACTAGATATGGTTCCCGATTAGAAAATGAAAGAAGCAAAAGATAGAAAAGACAAGGAGCAATGCAATCTATATGAAAGGAAAACGCAAAGTTTATTAAACAATTTCATTCCTTTTTTTTTTTGAACAGAACTGGCAGGTGCACTGCCTTTTCATTTAGTAGAAATCTTTCATTCCTTTTGACATAACATTTTTGCCAAAAAAATATTTTTGAAAATGTACTTTGTAGAAGAGCTGCTGATTATATAAAAAATGAACAGCAAAAACAACTACGCGCTAACAATATAAAAAGTTATATCGTCATGACTGACGTTACACCGCAGCTAACCCAACAGGTCAACACCATCCCCAGATGACAAACTACCAAATCGACACAAATTAAATGTCGTCAGTGCTTGCACCACCTTCACTTCGATTTCCGCCAGCACTTCGATTTCCACGACAGCTCTCTTCAAAACATTGGTCTATATTACGCCAAGGGTCAGGAATATTCACACAAGCTCATTTCTATCGGTAGTTCAAGGGAGAGGAGTTTAGGTTTTCAACCATGGCAATGTTCTTGTCTTCAATTTTGAGCGACCTTACCACTAGATCCATATCGTTCCTGATCGACAAATGCTCGAGGTCGACCTCGCCGCCGACAGTAGAGGAAACGCTGAGCAACCTACAGCGGCTTCTCCTCCGGGTTCATGTCATCGTCGAGGAGGCCGATGAGCGGCACATCAGTAACCAGGCCATGCTCCGGCAGTTGAGCCAGCTAAGGAAGGAGATGTACAGAGGGTATCACACGCTTGACACCTTCAGATGCCGAGTGAGCCCATCTTTCACCACATCCACATCCATTTTCAGTCCTGCCAAACGCATCCGTTTCAGCAGCGATGGCAGCTCAAGTGAACAAGAGGAGCAGTTCAGACAAGCTTTTGGCTGCCTAGAGATCATCATCAGAGATGCAAGTGAGCTCGTTGTGTTCTTGAGTGGATGTCCTCGCCGGTGCCGCCAGCCCTACAGCATGTACCTGATTCTGGACAAGTGCATGTTCGGTCGCCAAATGGAGATGGAGCAAATCTTGGGCTTCCTGCTGCAGGAAGAGGTTCCCATCGATGGAAACACACCAGGTGTCCTGCCCATTGTTGGCCCGAGGAGGATAGGGAAGAGCACCCTAATTGAGCACGCTTGCAACCACGAAAGTGTGCGTGACCACTTCTCTAAGATCATGTGTTTCAGGCAATGTGGTACAAGAGATGAGAGGACAGTGGCAACTCTAAGTGATTGTGATGTAATCAAGCACCGTAGCCGTGCCATTGACGAAGAAAGGATATTGGTGATAATCGAACTAACTGGTGACATGGATGAAGATGTATGGAGGAAATTTTACTCTGACTGCAAACATCATGTTGCAGGTGGGAGTAAAATTATTGTCGCTAGTCGATCCAACAAGATTGTGAGGTTTGGAACAACACAACCGCTGGAAGTAAGACTCCTCACGCCAGAAGAGTATTGGTACTTCTTCAAGGTGCGTATATTTGGTAGCACAGACACACAAGACCACCCGAAACTGGCATCAATAGCCATGGACTTGGCGCATGAGATGCACGGGTCTTTCTTTACCGCAAGCGTCATCAGCGCCCTGCTGAAAGCCAATTTCGACACCCATTTCTGGAGCGTGGCTCTTGCAAGCATGAAAAGGTTCAAGCGGGCAAATTCCTTGCTCTACGGAGAGAAATGGGATCGTTTCTTGCAGGGAATCGAGCCGTTAAATATCCAAAGAGTAAACAAGACATCTTCTGAATATTTGGTGGTTCTTCGTGACTATGAAACAGGTTTTGTTCAGAACAAGGCTGAAAATGAAGGCCCTCAGATGAGTATCCGAGATCTCTTGTTTGGTAGTAACAGTGTTAGACCTCGTGGGAGGTTCGAAGTTGTTGCATGGAGATCACATATACCACCTCACTACAGCTACATGTGGGAGTGTGAGGTGCGGAGGTCACAGCGAATGGTCTCGAGGAGGAAGAGAATTCAACAGATTCAGCAGCGCTGATCATCATTGTCGTCTCCCATGACTTCGATTCGGAGGTAGAACAAAATAAGATGTACTCTCTCCGTTTTTCTTTCCTCCTTTTCCATTTCAGTTTCTGTGGTGTCTGATATAGTGTGTTTGTGCCAAAAATAACTATTTTTATTAGTAGTTAACGTCTTCTGTCAAGGAAAATTAATAAGTAGTTCAAATGGTGAAGGTTTGACAAGTACTCCATTTCAAATTGTAAGTTGTTCTGGCTTTTGTAGATGCATAGCATTGCTATGCATTTAGACATAATGTATATTCAGACGCACAGCAATAGCTATGTACGCAGAGAAGCCAGGACGACTTACAATTTGAATCAGAGGGAGTACAGTCTAGACAGAATGCCAAACAACAAATAAACAACTAAGAGTGGGTACTTTTCACGAAGAGTAGTAGACTACGAGTGAAGTAGAATCAAGAGTCTTCATCACAATAAACAAATAAGCTATCTACTATAGCATGCTCTCTCGTACCGTACCTATCTCTCGCCTCTACATGTACAGTTACTCTACGTAAATTACTGCAAAAAAGGAAGAAAGGTACCCTGTGTGCGCAGCGGCGCCAGCACTAGCTGAGGTGAAAGAACGTGCAATGGCCTCATGCTCATGGTCTGGCAGTACTGTTGGTGTGTTGCAGGTGCAGGTGATCTATGCCTCTATCCACAGTTCTTAGCTGCACTGCATCTGACAGTCTTGTAATCTTTTGTGCTATTGGGTTTTATTGACTGCATCTGCGTAGAACTCTGCTGTGAGCTTCAATGGCGTGTTTCAGAGGTAACACTTCACTGAGGGACTGGTATTCTGCAATTTACAGGCATGGATTTATGACTCGGTGACATATATAATTTCAAAGCAGTAAGTTCATGGTATGCATCTCATAATAATCAATTTCTCAAAAAATATATAACCAAAATAATCACCAAGGATTCATAGATAGGATGGGAATTGGAACACTAGAAAATTAGCCCTATCCTGAATCCTGTTTCAACCAGTTTTAAGCTGTTGAAGTCCATTTTTCTTTACTCGAGGAACTGTAGGCACCAAAGCTACCTTAAGAGAAATCATCCCTTATATCCCCAAGCATTTGCAAGTGTCAACAACTTCGTCATCTCCAAGCATATGCTGCTAACTCCAAATTGTGTGTATCCTCAAATGCACTATATAATTGGCACATACCCTACAGTATGAACAGGTGCGAAGCTAGTGCTAAATTAACCCTAGCAGACCAGTCAAGGAACATGTATTATCTCGTTGAAATTTACAGTGAATGGCCTTAGTTAGTGGCAAAAATACTACTATCATGGTGCCTTGGCTCCAAGGTAGCTCAATCTAGGGAAATCGCCCCTGAGTATCAATACATTTGTTGAGCATGTTCCCAATACATACAAGAAACGGATCTTTCCCCTGCCAACTTTTTTTTTTTATCCACGTGATGTTTAGTAGATAGTAAAGATTCATATACAGATCTTTCCACTGCCATACTTAGCATGAGAGATCTGAGGATGATATAGTCATAAAAAAAAGGTCCAAATGCATCGACCCTCAACCTGGGAACGTCGACCACAACCGGGGTACGCAGGATCATTTTCGAGCCCGTCATGTAAAAGCCTCTCACAAGTACCATACCACGTTCCTCGACCCCGTCGATTTGGGAACAAGCCCTAGTAATAGAATAACACTTTCAAAAGAAATGGCAAGTCTTGTGACAGCAGGTAATCCTAGTCCTAGAAAACTACGTCGATTTGAGAACTGCTTATAACTAGTTTATTTGTCAATATTTCTGGACTGTACATGGAACATTCATTCTCTAACTTTACCATGTTTTTTTGTAACTGAAATTATCATGTGCATTAACATTAATCCCACACTCTTAAGCATCACACGTAGCTTACCTGCCGATAATTCTACAATCTTCTAAATTGTTGTATCATTCAGAATTACTGCATTCTTGAGCACCACAGTTATCCCAGAACGAATGTAATATCCTTCAGCTGGCCTGTCTGCTTCTTGCACATTCTGCATTCATAAGGGAATATTCTCAGCTCAACATCTTACTGTGGAAAAAATGGCAACCAAGAATTTCATAACATGAACAAAAATAACATTTGCAGAATGTAATACCCTAGTTATATGTCATATTGGCCCCAATTTTACCATGGTTTTCCTGGCCACCTTTTTTTAGCATAGTAGGTTAAGGTCATTTCATTCTAGCAATGCCTTTTTAAGAAGAGATAAGGCTATTTCTAAGCCAAAAAAACAAGCATATATCACAACTTTTGTAAAGAAACTTGCAACCCAAAAAAACATATTTCAGATCAAGTGATAGTTGATTGCAGAATGTTTCTTGCCTCTGCGATAAGTAGTACATATTCCTAAATGCACAAAAAGCTGGCATTCTTTGTTATTTGTAGTTGGTCAAATGAAGTGTCAACCGTTGATTCATTACTGCAAGCATGTTCATGCTCATCCTTACCGAGTAATCTTATGGTAGCATGCTATGCTCATTGTTACAGAGTAATTTATTTTATCAGTAAATGGCTAAGAAACTGAGCTAGCAGATGTTGAAGAGGCTCAAACGTATGGACTTCAAAGGCTTCCATAAAATTTATGAAGAGGAGGTCATACCTCAGAGTTCATAATGACTACATTCTTCCCAATTCGAGCATTTTTATCAATGATACAGTTCCTGTGTGACAAAACTCTATGTCAATGGAACATGCATAATACTTATGCAACCAAGTTTATAACAAATACACAATAACCTTATTTTAGTGTTCTCTCCAACACCGACTGGAACTTTTCCAACTGACAGTTCAGATAATCTCTCAGCTTCAGTCTGGTAGTAATCTGCCCCCATCATCATTGTGTCCTAAACCAGTTTGTTGTTCTATTAATAAACTTGAAAATAAACAAGCAATCCACAATATTCAATTAGAATAAAAACTTATCGGTTATCAATACTGGATACCTAGTCGCATTTTAGAGTACAGTTGACAATTAAATAACCATGCACATTTTGCTTCAAAATCAAAACCAACAAAAGGGTACAAATTTGGCACAAAACTAAACAAACAACAGAGTTCATAAATGCTCAATGATGCATGGTGATGCCACAAATGTGTATATTACAGAAAACAAACATAAATAGATGGGCACTGCAGAGTAATAATCTGATGGCTGTGATAACAGATTGGGCTACATCATCTGATGTTTTATTTAGCATTTTATATGTTTAATTACCATTGTGAGCATTAAATCTTCCTTAATAAAGTTCTGAAGATCAACCATGCATATTGAATACCAAAGGATAACATTTTCCCCACATAGCTCCCACCCCCTTAGGATAGTTTTAGATTTCCTTTGCAACTACATAAGTCACAAACACTCAATAACTTACCTTGAGCTGCACTCCCGGTTCTAATCTTGAGCGGATACCAATGACAGAGTGCTCAACACTGCACTCAGTTAGAAAGCAGCCATGTGAAACTATAGAGTTCAAAACCTGCACAAAAACAGATATATCAAGCAAGGCTGCCAGGAAATGAATTATAAAAGAAACAATGTATAGGCGGTAAGAGATTCTGACCTTGCAGTTTTCTACCTTGGTTGGAGGTAAAAATCTAGGAGATGTAAAAATAGGTTTCACGGGATCATAAAAATAGAAGTTGGGAGACTAGAAAATAATAAATGAAATTATTATCCTGGCACAGAAAGATTAAGCCAGAAACGATGTCAATCGAAATGTAAACCTGATCAGTGAGAGCAAGGTTTGCTTCAAAGAAAGACTTTATTGTTCCAATATCTTCCCAGTAACCATCAAACAAATAAGCCTGGAGCCAACAGAAGAACATGTCCTTCAGAATCACTTGTTCATGACAACTAACAATGGGTAACATAAGTTGATTTTGGATTTTGGAGGATTGTAGAGTGTAAATACCTGCACATCATAATCTTTTGCAGCCATTGGAATCACTTCTGAGCCAAAATCATTAGCTGTAGGATAATGGCCTCTAATAAATATGCACAACAAACAAAGAACGTAAGTGCCGTCACCACCAGCTGCATCATAATGTGAATGAAGGTGCATGGAGAAATTGCAAGATGTAATAATTCCTGTCTTACAAGTTACAAGTCAGAAGAGGTAACGATTTTGTAACTTGTGGACAAATTCACATTCATTGGGAACCACAAAAGAAAAGGCTTAATTAAAAGAAAGCTAGATGTATCGTTATACACAAGGTTGTGAACACAAAATGCCATCGATGCATTGTTCTTTCATGAAAAAAGGTTTTTTTTAAAAAATAAAAAAGCCTTACTTAGTGAGTTAGTTCTAATTCTTACCTCAGAAGCTTTCTGAGAACATCTGCCTTGAATACATATATTCCCATTGAAGCCATGTATTTGTATGTACTTGCAAACTCTGGGGATAATCCAAACAATCCCATGTCCATTTGCTGCATTAACAAGTATGGTAGACTATTTAAAAACCTTTCCACAAAGTAAACAAATCAAACGATAGCGTTCGAAATGAAGTTAGGGAGACAGAGGATTCAACTCAAATATTATAGAAAATGATGCAACATAAAAGGAAGCCCATGAACAAAAATGTTAATTAGGCAAAAGAAAGGCAACATGTGGTCAATCTATACTTGTCTGAACAAATCATTAAGTAGTTGTTCATTTTTGGGGTCAGTGAGAGGGAATGTACCATTGATTTCAAATTTTCACCCTTGGGCTTTTCAAGGAAATCAGTGATACGACCATTCCTGTCGGCCTTCATCAATCCAAAATCAGATGCTCGACTGCATGTAGATGAGATAAAAAACAAATAAAAAGATAGGAATATGTTAGTGTGGGATATGTCAACAGAAAACAAGGCCATTCTAGTTCTTATAAAATGCAAAGCATGACATATCCAAAGCTTTCCAGCATGAACATTGATGATGGTCATAAACAAGTATGCTCTAGTGAATAAACAGTGCATTACAGTATAGGTAACTAGCTAAGATATCATATTGGCATATTGCTTTGTTAGCCAACTGAAGACTAGTTTAATTACCAAGAAAAAGCAAGAAACAAATTCAAAAGGGACAAAGCTGGATGACCTTTCATCCATAGGAACACACGCAACTGAAATATCAGCACCAGAGTCAACATGCTTCTGCAAAACAGTGTTATAATATATCTTTGTCCAGCAACGAAAAAATAAGACTGAAACTACATCAACTTGGAGCAGATAGGAGACCTGCACAAAGTCCATGTAATCCATCCTATACAGATGATCGCCAGACAGAATCAGTATGTTTTCTATACATTTGAGTCTTGCGTCCTTCACAGAATATCAGGCAAAAAAGTTAATTGGAGACAGTGATAGCATCCTCCGAAAGGTAGAGCATTACACATGGCCCAGGAAGAACCTCAAAAAGCCAGAGGAACTGCCTGACAGCATCTGCTGTTCCCTGGAACCATTTCTTTCCGGATTCCCCAGCTGTCTGGGTAGCTGCCAGCACCTATTCCATGAGTAAAAATAAACAGGCAGAAAACATTGGTCATGCGCCCATCACACTGGTAACGCACAATGGCACTTCACAATTGACCCTGCTTAGACTGAAGAGTGTGTACCTCCACGGACCCACCACTGAATCCAACTCCCTCACCAAAGTTGTATGTCCGTGCGATATGGCGATTGAGAGACTGGGAATTGAACTGGGTGAGGACGTAGATCTTGTTGATCTTGCTGTTTATGCAGTTGCTCATCGGGATGTCGATGAGCCTGTAGCATCCCCCGACGGGCACCTGAAAGCGAGCGACAACAGCTGAATCACTATTACAGTAACTACCTCGCAGCTCAGTCGATTGCAGCGGGAGTTTCCAACCGCTAATCCCAAGTTGTGAAATGCCGATTGCCCACCAAATGAATCAGGAATAACGAAATGCGATTTGTGAGCGATGGGGACATAGTCTAGAAACAGGGAGGCGGCTGAGGCGATTATTACCGCGGGCTTGGCCCTGGTCCGCGTGAGCGGGAAGAGGCGCGTGCCAGCGCCACCGCCGAGGATGATGGAGGCCACCGTGTCCGGGCTGACGTCCCTCCGCGCCGCCGCCGCCGCCTGGGCGCCCGCGTCCGCCTGCTCCTCCTGGCACACAGGCGACAACCCGAAAATGTGATCGACCCGCCGTACCACGGACCGGCACGGCACGCAATACAGATCACGCCACGCTAGTCCGATTGTTGGAAGTCGGAACCACGCGGACCCCACGCAATGCGCGAGCGCGACTTACCTTGATCTCCCGGGGGCCGTCGGCGAGGAGGCAGTTGCTGGTGGTGGCGGCGGCGGCGGCCGACAACGCGCGGCGCGGGACCGGGGGCGAGGCGCGGCGCGCGGGGAGCGTCGCCGCGGGGCTGGCGAGGAAGGCCGAGCTCGCGTGCGGCGCCGCGGGGTACGCCATCGGCCGTGCAGCCGTGGTACGTACGGGGGGCCGCGAGGGGCGAACGGAACGCGGGGGAAGGAGACGGCGGAACCGGGAGAGCCTCTCTCTCTGCCAGTGGGGTTGCAGCTCGGGGTTTTGTAACGGGACGGGACGGAGTGGAGCGGTGTGGGGAGCCGAGAAGAGTGGGGAGGCGCGTGGGGGGTTTCGGAATCGGATCCAGCTCGCGGCTCAAGGCACGAGACCTTGGCTGGCCGGCCGTTCGGCGGTGGAGGCCCGGCTGAATGCTTCTTGATTCCCCACGGTTCCGTTCCACCGCTCACCGCCAGCTTAAAAAAGCCGTCACCGCGCGCTCCTAGGCGCTGCTGCATGTTGACATGGTGTGTGGCTACAATACGTTGAGCAATGACAAATAAAAAAAAAGATTTTCAACGATGAAGATAGAGCATGCTCAGCATGTACATGCTACAACACGTTTTCGTTTTCTTTCAAATCGTGCAACATCTCTCGCGGGCCGGACGGTATGAAAAAAAAAAATACTATGATTGTATAAGAGAAGCTCCAAGCATTTGAGTTGCACATTATAGTTGTGTACTTGTAGTTGGTTAGTGCCTGAACAAAAGATGCTGGTCTTGATAACGCTTCAACCTTTTATGCTCAGGCTAAAAAAATGTACAGTCGTACACACATAAGACAATGGGAGAACAAAAAAAGAAGATATGCATATGTTTGTTTCTTTGGTGGGTCTCTCATCGTTGCTCATAGCCTCGTACATTACAATATTCCAGAATCGATGTTGAATAACCACATGCGTGGGGTCTATCTTTCATGAGTGTCAATGTCTGTTATTATGATCAGTTTTATCAAGTCATGTTTTACTTCTAACAATTGTAAAGATTGAATTTTTGTTCTTAAGCTCTATAACTAGACGAGAATACCCTTTTAGAACAATCACTATCGTGTATTCTCGTATCATGAAGTCTGTTCATGGTTTTCACCATGTTTATGGACATTTCTCATGTGTTTTTCCTGGCATGCATGTCTACATAATGCAAGCGGAAAGAAATGAAAAAGGAGCGATGGAAACGTGAAACTCATTGTCCATCTCATCTACGGGCCCTGCTTATTGAGTAGATAAAACATTTTTAAGACAGAAGATGTATGTGTCTTCATGCTTCATTGGTGCCTTATCTAAATCTTATGATATGGATATCAAGCAGAATGCTACATTACTAAAAGCAGAGTTGTTTCATTTGAAACTATAAGGTGAATAATGGTTCTATGATTAACAGATGTCTACTCTACGTTTAGTTCAAGATTAGAAATCAAAACATTGTGATAAAATCGAGCGCGAGGGCTAGAACTTCGTGCCTCTTAACCTTGATGACCATGGAATTTTTAAAAAAGGCACTATTGAGTGTAAGCAGTGGGTTGATTTTTAATCTTGAACTAAAAAAACTTAGTGGCAAACGTAGGAGGAAACTTAAGAGGGGGGTTGTCATCTTCAACCTTCAACAAAGGAGGAGAACCCCTAGTCCCTTCTTCCTCTCTTTCATCTCTCCATATTTGAAGAGGGAAGGGGGCTCCATGGTGACATAGACTACCATATTATAGGAGGGCTTGAACCCCTACTGCCCCGTTAAGTCTACTTCTAGCTTCATCGGCTCCCTGATACATTTTATTAAGAAGTCAGAGCTAGAGCTCCATCTAATGAGACCTTTAGTCAATTAATCTAGTTGGGTTCCTGTCGGTGTTTTGGACCGACGGGCCCTCAACCAACTAGTGAAAATGTACTGCGTGCCCCTAATCCCAGATGGTGATGCAAAGAGACACAAGGTTTATACTGGTTCAGGCAAGAGGTGCCCTACGTCCAGTCCGAGAGATCGATCTTATATTCCTTGCACCGAAGTGCTTGTAGTAGGGGGTTACAAGCAGGGCGAGAGAGGGAGCTAGTCCCAGGCCTCTGCATGGAGCGGTGTGAATTGCTTGATATGTTGATCTTAGGCAGCGGGGAAGCGTGCGTATTATAGAGTGTCGCTTGCGCGAGTGAGTGAGTCTGTCTGTGTTCATGTTTGTGCTTGTTCGTCTATCCATTTGTGTCTATCTCTTGAGCCCGTGAACTCATCCCTAGAAACGGCCCCGGTCCCTCCCTTTTATAGTTGAAGGGGGGATAGGGGTGGTACATGCGTTCGCTATGCGGTGTCCCGTGAGCGGAGCTGACGTTTCCGAGCCCTATAGCTTGTCACTGTGGCGGCATGGTCGACGGAGCGGTCCTCGTTCTTGATGCACTGGGGCGACGCACCGGTCACACCCGATCCTGTGCGACGTGGGAGCTCCAGTGATAGCTTGACGCAGGGCATGGCGGGTGACGTGCCGGTCGTTGTGTGTTGACCGCGTAAAGAGTCGAGGGTCAGTCGGTGCCGAGGCCGAGCCATCATGGGGGGCTCGGCGGGCGCGAATCCCGAGGTTGCCGAGACCCTGAAGTGGATTGCCGAGGCTTGGAGGGAGCAGTTGGTCCTGTACACTGATTCCAAGGCTATAGTGACCTAGACTTGACTCCCCACACTGTGTTGTTCCTAGAGCAGGGGTTAGGTAGCACAGTGTAGTGCGGACGCCGGTCGTGGACACAGTACCGAGCACAGCGGCCGGTAACCGCTGCCCTGTCCTGTCCCGGACGATATGGTGTTGATGTGACTTCCTGTCTCGTCGGCCGCTCTGCTGCGTCGAGCCATCGTCCGGCTGATGTCGCGGGAGTGGTTGGTCGCATTAATTGGACGCGACGCTCTGTCGGGGAGATCAGTCGAGGCAGAGGCAACGGGGTTATTGCCGAGCCGGCCTCGAGCGAGATGGAGAATCGATACCGCGTCCGAGGCCTTACGTGCGGGGCCTCGGGCGAGACGGAGAATTGATGCCCCGTCCGAGGCCTTTCGTGCGGGGCCTCGGGCGAGACGGAGAATTGATGCCCCGTTCGAGGCCTTTCGTGCGAGGCCTCGAGCGAGACGTAGAGTCGGTAGACCGTCCGAGGCCTTTCGTGCGAGGCCTCGAGCGAGGCGGAGATTCGGTAGGCCGTCGGAGGCCTTTCATGCGAGGCCTCGAGCAAGGTGGAGAGTCGGTGGCCTTGGACAAGGCCGGGGGTTAGCCAATAGTTGTCTCTTGGCTTTGATTTTGACGGGGTCTAAGCGATTTTTTCGGTTTCTGCTTAGGGGACCCCTTTTTATGATACCTGACAGTAGCCCCCTAGCCTCAGGGAGAGTGTGAGCGCTCTCCCGGAGGTTTTGACGAGACTCGGCTCGCGGCAGCTCCTGGCGGGATGGTGTTTTGTACTTGAGGCCTCGGTGGGTGCGCGTGAGCGCACCCACCGGGTGTAGCCCCCAAGGCCCTGGATGAGTGGATTTATTCCTCCAGGGGCTTTTCTTACGTCGTGCGAGGGGTTTTATTGCGTTTGCCGAGCCCATGAGTGCGAGTTTGGGTCACTGAGTCCTTGGCTTGGTTGCAGAAAGAGCCCCCGAGCCTCTACGCGGAGCAAGAGGGCGATCAGGAGTTTCCCTGTCTTTTTTGTGCGGCCCTCATGTATCCTTTTCGTTCAGAAGGAGGGGTGGAGGATGTCATGCTACCCTCGGTGGGCGCGAGCAGTGACACCTCCGGTGAACTGTTATCGGGTAAGTCCGAGTGGAGGCCCATGCCCCATTCGATAGGAGTCGGCTAGTGGTCTAGAGATGCACTCCAAAAGTACCAGAGGGCTTCTCTAGTGGGTCCCAGAGCCGTTCGATGGGCCCTGGTGGCTCGATGCCTCCCTACGGTGGGATCCCATTCGAAGACCTCCCTACTGGTCTCGGACACGACTTAGGGCGTCCCGAGCGATCGCTTGCTCGGGCCTCGGCCATGTACGGGCTCGCCCATAGTTGTCACTGACTCTATTGCCCTAGGGCGGCTGTCGAAACCCTCGGGGGCCCAGCCTTCGAACCCCTGGACCGTAACGGGCTCGGTGCCCTTTATCGCGTTTTTTCCTGCGAGTTCGGGTTGCTTGTCTTCGACCTGGTTGTAGGAAGAGCCCCCAAGCCTCTAAGAGGGCGATCAGGGGTTCCCCTGGCTTTTCATGCGACCCTCGTGCGTCCTTTTCGTTCGAACGGAGGGGTTGTTTGCTGAGCCCTCGAGTGCGAGCCTGGGTCGCTGGGTCTCAGCAAGGTTGCAGGAAGAGCCCCCTAGCCTCTGCACAGAGCGAGAAGGCGGTCAGGAGTTCCCCTAGCTTTTTGTGTGACCCTCGCGCATCCTTTTCGTTCAGAAGGAGGGGTTGTTTGCCGAGCCCTCAAGTGTGAGCCTGGGTCGCTGGGTCTCGGCAAGGTTGCAGGAAGAGCCCCTTAGCCTCCGCACGGAGCAAGAGGGCGGTCAAGAGTTCCCCTAGCTTTTTGTGCGACCCTCGCGCATCCTTTTCGTTCGGAAGGAGGGGTTGTTTGCCGAGCCCTCGAGTGCGAGCCTAGGTCGCTAGGTCTCGGCAAGGTTGCAGGAAGAGCCCCCTAGCCTCCGTACGGAGTGAGAGGGCGGTCAGGAGTTCCCCTAGCTTTTTGTGCGACCCTCGCGCATCCTTTTTGTTCAGAAGGAGGGGTTGTTTGCCGAGCCCTCGAGTGCGAGCCTAGGTCGCTGGGTCTCGGTAAGGTTGCAGGAAGAGCCCCCGAGCCTCTGCATGGAGCGAGAGGGCGATCTGGAGTTCCCCTGGCTTTTTGTGCGACCCTCGCGTATCCTTTTCGTTTGAAAGGAGGGGTGGAATATGCTAGGCTACCCTCAGTGGGCGCGAGCGGTGACACTTCCGGTGAGCTGTTATCGGGTAAGTTCGAGTGGAGGCCCATGCCCCATTAGATAGGGGTCGGCTAGCGGTCCAGAGACACACTCCAAAAGTACCAGAGGGTTTCTCTAGTGGGTCCCAGGGTCATTCGATGGGCCCCAGGGGCTCGATGCCTCCCTACGGTGGGATCCCATTCGGAGACCTCCCTGCCGGTCTCGGACACGACTTAGGGCGTCCCGAGCGATCACTTGCTCGGGCCTCGGTCATGTACGGGCTCGCCCATAGTTGTCCCTGACTCTGTTGCCCTGGGGCGGCTGTCGAAACCCTCGGGGGCCCAGCCTTCGAACCCCTAGACCGTAACGGGCTCGGTGCCCAGTTCCTTCGTCTGAAAGGAATCGGGTGGGGGATATTCCCCCCCCCCATCGGCTGACAATGGCAGGCGCGCCTTTTGAGGTGGTTTTCTCAGGGAGGCGGAACGGCGCCTGCCGCTGCAGCGGTCGGACGCGACGCTGTGTCAGCGGATGGGACATAACTATTCACGCGATTAATAAGGAAAAGGTGGGTCAAGGGGGGCACCGGAGTCCGGCGAGGACCGGCCGGCACCGGTGGATACAGAGGCTGTGCCACCGCCGTTACAGAGGAGGGTCGCAGTGCCAAAGCGGTTGCATCCCCGCTCGAGGTGAGTGTTTTTTCAGCGGAGTTCGTATCGTCTCCTGCTCGCTTTATGGTCATATGCTGACCAAGTGGGTGTTCTGCCTTCAACCAGAAGCGTCAGGCGGAGGTGCCTGCCCTGACGCCGTGTAAGTTGCTCAAGGTGAGCATGGGCTCCACCGCTCAACGGGTGGTGGAGGCGCATGCCGCTGTACAGCGTGGCATGGCGTCGGTGGGGGCCGACCCGAAGGAGCTGGTCGCCTAGGGAGAGACTACCGGGGCGGCCATGGAGCGAGCGAGGGAGGAAACACCTACGCCCCACTAGGCCGAGGCCCATGAGTCGGATGGGGCCGAGGCGCCCTCAGTTGCCGAGGCCACCGAGGGCGAGACAGAGGCCCCCCGGACTTCCGAGGCCGAGGCAACGGAGGCCGGGGCGCCCAAGACCACCGAGGCTGAAATGGTGGGGATCAGAGCCCCCGAGACCACCGAGGCCAGGGTGGCAGGGGCCGGCGTGAGCGTGGCGAAGCCAACGGCTCAGGAAGTGGAGGCGGAGGCGGGGCAAGCCTCAATACCACCACCGGTCCAAGGCCCGCCACCGTTGCAGGAGAGCGCCCAGGAAGTGGAGGTCCATTCGATCTCCTCCGACAATACTTCTCGGGGGAAGGAGGTGGCGGATGCCGAGGCGGCCGGCAGATGGAGCAGCCGGCTCCGACCTCTGGCGAGGGAGGCTCGGTCCTCGTGCGGGTACAACCCGAGCCCCGCGGATGGGATCACCCACGCATCTTGTGGCGGAGCCAGAACGACCCTGAGGGGGAGCCTTTGTTTGCCCTCGAGGACGTGGCCGAGGGGGGGCATTGGGACACCTTCGAGCAATACCGCCGTCTAGCGGAGCGGTCGCTACAGACAGCGCTGTCTGTCATGGCCGATGATCTGCCCGGGGTCGCCCAGGTATGCGCCTTCTTTTCTCGTGCGGTGTCGTCTTTTTCTAAGTTTTCTCACAGTGCATGACCCCTGTTCTGCCTATCTAGGAGCTCGAGACCCAGTCCCTCGGGAAGTCATTGTTCCTCCGATGGGAGAGGGACGTCTGGGACCAGCTCTAGCGGCAGAAGGGTTTGCTCGCCGACGCCAATGAGCTTCTGTCGGCGCGGAGCGCGGAGGTAGAGGACCTCCGCCTTCGCTGTGCCAATATGAAGGCCAAGGCGGCCACGGCTCAGGAGCAGGTCGTCCCTTTGGTGGCGCGGGTCAAGGAGCTAGAGGAGGAGCTGACCTGGATGGCCGGTGATCGGGACACCTTTAGGTCTCGGGCTAAAGAAGCGACGGCCTCTGCTAAGGCCCTTGCTGGGCAGCTGGGGGCGGAGCAGGGTGCGCACCTGCTGACGAAAGGTGCCCTGGCAGAGGCCCTCAAGGTGGCCGAGGCCTCTCGGACCGAGGTTGTGGTCTAGAAGGGAAAGGTCGAGGGTGAGTCCTGTTCCCCTTGTTTTATTTGTTTTTCTTTTGTTCGACCCCTAACTCCCTGGTGTGATGCAGAGCTAGAGAAAGAGGCTTCTAGGGCGGCTGAGGCTTCTCGGGTCGAGGTCTAGAGCTGGAAGGAGAAAGCCGAGGCCTCTCGGGTCGAGGCCTAGCGCTGGAAAGAGAAAGCCGAGGGTGAGTCCTGTAGTCCTTTGCCCCTGTTTGGCTTATTTTCTTTCGCGCCTAACCCCATCCTACTTGTCTTGGCGCAGGGTTGGAGAAGGAGGCTTCCCGGGCAGCTGAGGCTTCCGTCGCGGTGTAGGTGGTGCTTGAGGCTGAGATCAAGGGGCACAACACGCTGCGGATCGCCGCCCGTACCGCCTGCGAGGCCCTAGAAGTTGAGGGGGTCCAGTCGGGCAGCTCCCTTGGGAGCCGCTTGATTGCGTTGAGCGGCCAAGTGCGCGAGTGACTTCGAGGGGCGCTGCATGCGGGCGTCAAGCGCACCCTGGCCGTCGTCGCCTCGCACTACGTCGGTGTCGACCTCGAGGCCATCAGCGATGGCTACGTCCTGGCCGAGGATGACGAGGAGGCCGATGAGGAGGTCACAAAGCTGATGGAGGCGGCTGAGGGCCCCGGCACGGCGCTGGCCAAGCTGTTCAAAGAGGAGGTGGTCCCTCCCACGCCGTCCGTCGATGCTGGAGACCCTGAGCCTTGACCTGGGCCTAAGAGGCCATGTAAATAGATTAGGGATTATGTTACCGTATCATAACGCTGGTGGCCGTCGAGGCCTTTTTAAAGTACTCGTGCGTCTATGCTTCTTAATTGTTTTTTTTATTGTATTTCCGAGCCTCTGCCCTCTGTCTCGTCTCTGAACATATTTCTTGCAAAAAACTTCCTCGGAGCCTAAGCTGCCCCTCGGGCAAAAGGTGGTGAGGGAGTGCCGTAGCCCGGAGGCGTAGGCCGTCTCGCAACTCGGCCGGCCTTTTGGCCTTGAGATAGTCTTTCGGTCCTTAGGTTTTTTACAATCGATTTGTTAGAGCACGCTAGAGAGTTTGGCATAGAATTTTTTTCGAAAAACGACTAAAAAATAGTGCATGTGACTTAGGGGTGAGTCCCCCCTTCTAGCCCCCGAGGGAGGCTCGGTTCTGTAGAGGCAGAGCCGTGTCTTTTTGAGCCTCGCAGTGGGCACCTCTGTAGAGGCAGAGCCGAGTCTCCCTAATGGAGTTATCGTATCGCTGAGGCGCTTGATGGGCTCGGGGGGTTTCTCGAAAAATTAGAACAACTAAAGAACGCTTCTTAATTGTATTTCGAGAAATAATGTATACAATGCTTGGGAATTTAAGGGTAAAAGCGACGTAGCTGTTCTATGTTCCAAGCGTTGGTGAGGATTTCGCCCTTCTCGTTGGCTAGCTTGTAGGTCCTGGGCTTCAGCACTTGGGCAACGATGTATGGTCCTTCCCATGGTGGGGTCAGCTTGTGGCGGCCCTTGTTGCTCTACCTTAGTCTCAGCACCAGGTCGCCCACCTTCAGGTCTTGGCTTTGAATGTGCCGAGCTTGATAGCGTCGTAGGGCTTACTGGTACTTGGCCGAATGTAGTAGCGCAACATCTCGGGCCTCCTCTAGTTGGTCGAGGGCATCCTCGCGGGCAGTGCAGTTGCTTTATTCGTTGTAGGCCTGCAGCCTCGGGGAACCATACTCTAAGTCAGTGGGGAGGATGGCCTCAGCTCCATAGACCAGGAAGAACAATGTAAACCCCGTGGCTCGGCTCGGGGTGTTCCTCAGGCTCCAGATGACCGATGGGAGTTCGGCGAGCCATTTCTTGCCAAATTTCTTCAACCGGTTGTATATTCTTGGCTTAAGGCCTTGTAGGATCATGCCGTTGGCACGCTCTACTTGGCCGTTTGTCCTAGGATGTCCTATGGCTAACCAGACCACATGGATATGGTGGTCATCGTAGAACGTCAGGAATTTGTGGCCGATGAACTGCGTCCCATTGTCGGTGATGATGGTGTTCGGAACCCCAAACCTATGGATGATATCAGTGGAGAACAGCACCGCTTGCTCGGACTTGATTTGATTGATCGGACGAACCTTGATCCACTTGGAGAACTTATCGATTGCAACCAACAGATGGGTGTAGCCCCCGGGGGCCTTCTGCAGAGTCCCAACCATGTCGAGCCCCCACACAACAAACGGCCATGTGATGGGGATGGTTTGGAGGGCTTGGGCTGGGAGATGTGTCTGCCATACGTAGTACTGGCATCCCTCGCAGGAGCGTACGAGCTTGGTGGCGTCAGCAACAGCCGTTGGCCAGTAGAACCCTTGGCAAAAAGCGTTTCCGACGAGCGTCCGAGGCGCTGCATGGTGCCCGCAGGCTCCCGCGTGCAAGTCCCAAAGTAGGGCTCGACCTACCTCGGTGGTGATGCATCATTGGACGACGCCAGATGGGCTTCGCCTGTACAACTCACCGTTGCTGAGGACATAAGTCTTGGCTCGCCGAGCAAGCCATCGGGCTTTCGGTCCTGTCTGCGGGAAGCTCTCCTCGGACGAGGCAATCAAGGAACGGGACTCGCCAGTCTGTGCCCTGGTTGGCCTCGGGAGGCTCCGCGTTGACTTCCATGACCTCGGGCTTGGCTGAAGGAGTCTCGGCGACAGAGGGGGCCTTGAGCCCTGCGGCGGGCTCGACCGGTGGGCCCTCTTCCGCCGTCGAGGCGTAATCGATGGAAGGCTTGTGGAGGTCTCTGGCGAAGACGTTCGGAGGGACCGGGGCCCACGCTGATGCCATCTTTGCCAGTTCGTCCGCAGCCTCGTTGAATTTTCGTATGATGTGGTTGAGTTGGAGATCGTCGAACTTGTCTTCAAGGCAACGTACCAGCTTGCAGTACGCCTCCATTTTGGGGTCATGGCAGTTTGACTCCTTCATTACTTGGGTCAACAATGAGCTACGAATCACCATTGAACTTGGAGTACGGCGCCTCAACGTGCTACCCGGAGCTCAATGCATGGAGGTGCGGCGCCGCCCCCCCCAGGGGGGGGCGGGGAGCGAGAGCCTGCCCCTTTGTCCTCATCGCCGGTGCTCGGCATCCCAAGCTCGACGTGGAAGCACTCACGAGTGGGGTCGTAAGTGCCTTCGTCGTCAGAGTCGGAGTAGCCAAAGCAGTAGTTGCTCGCGGCCAGGAAGCGACGCATTGCTTTAGGGTCGCGAAGTCTGAAGAAGTCCGCTCTGGCCCACGCCTCGTCCTCATCTGAGGAGTCAGCGTGGGTGTGGGTCGAAGTCGTGGTGTCGAAGTCGAGGGCGAAGCATTGGTGGCGTCCTGAGGGCTCCATGTGAGCGGAAGCATAGGCGGAAGCGTAGGTGGCGGCGGCATTTCTCAACCCGAAGGGGTACGGGGATGGTGCCATCGCCAGGCTTTGCTCCGCCGAAGTCGACTCCTCAGGAGGTGGCAGGGCAGAGCTTGATGATGGGGCGTCGCTGCATGCCACCGGCGTCTTTTCCTTGTCTAGGCTCAGGCTAGACAGGTCCCCAACCAGGGACCTTGTGCCAATAGCTGGGCGTGGGATACCGGTGGAGCGCGGTGCGTCACCCTGAGCTTGCACGGTGTCGGGGTGGTCCCGCCCGTGCCGTGCCTGGCAAGCACGATGAGAGCGGTGGCCTGGGCGTCGCTTGTGCCTAGGCTGATAGGGCGTGACGTCGTCGTTGGTCGGTGGGACTCTGGGTGAGAGGAGTACCATATCGTACTCATATCCTAGAGACATGAACTCTAGGCTCCCGAACCAGATTATCGTGCCGAGACGCAGTGGTCGCACGGGGTCTGCCATCCAAAACTTGTCGGGATGACGAAGATGACACGCAGTAGCCCCCCTACCTGGCACGCCAACTATCGGTGTTTTGGACTGGCGGACCCTCAACCAACTAGTGAAAATGTACTGCGTGCCCCTAATCCCAGATAGTGATGCAAAGAGACACAAGGTTTATACTGGTTCAAGCAAGAGGTGCCCTACGTCCAATCCGAGAGATCGATCTTGTATTCCTTGCACCAAAGTGCTTGTAGTAGGGGGTTACAAGTAGGGCGAGAGAGGGAGCTAGTCCCAGGCCTCTGCGTGGAGCGGTGTGAATTGCTTGAGATGTTGATCTCAGGCAGCGGGGAAGCGTGCGTATTATAGAGTGTCGCTTGCACGAGTGAGTGAGTCTGTCTATGTTCGTGTTTGTGCTTGTTCGTCTATCCGTTTGTGTCTATCTCTTGAGCTCGTGAACTCGTCCCTAGAAATGGCCCCGGTCCCTCCCTTTTATAGTTGAAGGGGGGATAGGAGTGGTACATGCGTTCTCTATGCGACGTCCCGTGAGCGGAGGTGACGTTTCCGAGCCCTGTAGCTTGTCACTATGGCGGCATGGTCGACGGAGCGGTCCTCGTTCTTGATGCACTGGGGCGACGCACCGGTCACACCCGATCCTATGCGACGTGGGAGCTCCAGTGATAGCTTGACGTAGGGCATGGCGAGCGATGTGCCGGTCGCTGTGTGTTGACCTCGTAAAGAGCCGAGGGTCAGTCGGTGCCGAGGCCGAGCCATCATGGGGGGCTCGGTGGGCACGAATCCCGAGGTTGCCGAGACCCTGAAGTGGATTGCCGAGACTTGGAGGGAGTAGTTGGTCCTGTACACTGATTCCGAGGCTATAGTGACCCGGACTTGACTCCCCACGCCACGTTGTTCCTGGAGCAGGGGTTAGGTAGCACAGTGTAGTGTGGGCGCCGATCGTGGACACAGTACCGAGCACAGCGGCCGGTAACCCCTGCCCTATCCTGTCCCGGACGATATGGTGTTGATGTGACTTCCCGTCTCGTCGGCCGCTCTGCTGCGTCGAGCCATCGTCCGGCTGATGTCGCGGGAGTGGTTGGTCGCATTAATTGGACGCGACGCTCTGTCGGGGAGATCGGTCGAGGCAGAGGCGACGGGGTTATTGCCGAGCCGGCCTCGAGCGAGACGGAGAATTGATACCGCGTCCGAGGCCTTACGTGTGGGGCCTCGGGCGAGACGGAGAATTGATGCCCCGTTCGAGGCCTTTCGTGCGGGGCCTCGGGCGAGACGGAGAATTGATGCCCCGTCCGAGGCCTTTCGTGCAAGGCCTCGAGCGAGGCGTAGAGTCGGTAGACCGTCCGAGGCCTTTCGTGCGAGGCCTCGAGCGAGGCGGAGATTCGGTAGGCCGTCGGAGGCCTTTCGTGCGAGGCCTCGAGCAAGGCGGAGAGTCGGTAGCCGCGGACAAGGCTGGGGGTTAGCCAATAGTTGTCTCTTGGCTTTGATTTTGACGGGGTCTAAGCGATTTTTTCGGTTTCTGCTTAGGGGACCTCTTTTTATGGTACCCGACACTTCCATTCTTTTTGTTTCCTTTGTCAAAATAAAGAATGCTTTACCATATTTATGAGTTTGTAATATGCATGTCAAATGCATAACCATCAGACCAAGAGTTAGCACTCCCCATTAATAGTCCTCACTGGAGGACTTGCGCGTGGGCATCGTTCCTTGGCATTTGAAAAAAATTAAGCGCTTTTCCACATGTATTTCACTCTACATCTGTAAAGTTTCAAAGCTGATTGAAGTCCATGCCACGTGAATTGATCAAAGTCAAAGGGGTAGAGGTTGCACTAAATCTATAGTTTCCATTCACTAACAATGTATTTAGTTTTGTTTTTGAAGCCATGTGGAATCAGTTGATCCTATTGCCGAACCTAGCCATGGCATTTGGTTTGCGTCTTGTGATCGAGTCGTCCGTCATGAAATTAGTTGTTCCATGTATAGCGCGCTCCCACAGGGCAACAGAAAGATGTTGTCAGACAAGAACCATTTCCTGTTGGATCAGTCCATGCCACGTGAATTGGATCTTCAAACCAAACACTCTAGTGTTTCTCATCCAGCTTATCTCTTATACTCTTTCAAGAGGTTCTTAAGATCTTCTAAATCTTGTCCCACGAAAGACTTAAGTGAGCCAAGTTAGCATCTTTTTTATTGTAGCATTTGGATTTTCTATTTAAAATTTCTTTTGTATATACTATTATACTTCTGTTTATTACTTAATCCGTTTCAAATTATTAGGTATTTGGCTTTTCTAAATGCATTTATTTTATTATACGTTTATCTAAATATATAGCAAAACAATGTATCTATAAAAATCAAAACGTCTTATAATTTAGAACAGAGGAACAATAGTTATCCCCCATGTCCGTACTATATTTATATTTGACAAGAATTTTATATATAACTATAAATTATTTTTTTAACTTAAAGCTATTGTTATCTTGTTTTTCTCTTCTTCTTTTTAGGCATCACCTTGTTTTTGTGGTTGTGTCATTTCTAGCGGGGTCAAATCAAGACGAAACTTCAACGTTCACATCCGAGCAGTCAAAAGTCAAAACTTCGCAAACCCAAGGCCCCGTTTAGTTGCCCCCAAAATACCAAATTTTTCAAGTTTCTCTGTCACATCAAATCTTTGGACGCATGCATGAAGCATTAAATATAAATAAAAAATAAAACTAATTACACAGTTTAGACGAAATCCACGAGACGAATCTTTTAAGCCTAATTAAACTATAATTGGACACTAATTGTTAAATAACAACGAAAACGCTATAGTAGCGTTTTGCCAAAAAAAAAAAATTTGGCATCAAACTGGCCCCAAACGAATCCTAATTTCCCAATCCCGCAGTCAAAAGTCAACCCAAACGAATCCCAATTTCCCAATCCCGTTACTCACTCCACACGCCAACAAGGCAACGACCCTCGCCACGCCACGCGGAAACATCCGTCACCGTCCTCGCCGACCGCGCTGAGGAGCCCCCCCCCCCCCCCCCCCCCCCCCCCCCACCCCACCCCCCCCCCACCCCCCACCCCCACCCCCACCCACCCGGACGCCCAGCTCCCCCACGAATCTCGATTCCCCAAACAACATTGCCACCGCCGCCCCGCTTTCCCTCACCTCGCCCCCTCCGCCACGCCGCGAGCCGCCTCCCTCCCCCTAGGGTTCCTCTCCCCGGAGCCGGGTGGGCGCGGCAAGGGAGAGGGAGGGGATGGAGGGGTGGGCGTCCGCGGCAGCGTACACGGCCGCCGCGCTGGCGTCCGCGGCGGCGGCGACGGTGGTGGCGCTGCGCCTCGTGCACCGGCACCTCCTCCACTACGCCGAGCCCACGCACCAGCGCTTCATCGTCCGCATCATCCTCATGGTCCCGGTACGCCCTCCCCCCCGGGCCCTCCGACACCCCGCTTCTGTATACTACTATAGGCGAATCGTAGCTGTTTACGTCAGCTCTCTTAGCTCTTCCCTGTGATTTGTGGGCGAACTGTGACTTGTCCATTTCCAACTGAAATCTTCTGCAGCTGTAGCTATAACGGTTTGCTCATTGATGCTTCCACGCAGCAATAATGGCTTACCATGTGTAGCAACCATTTATGTTCATATATGTGTATACTTGTGTTGCGTATGCATTAGATTGCAGCAGCTGTCTTAGTATTGATAATTGTTTCTCAAATAAAACAAAGGGTCCCTGTTTCTGAAGTTTGATAGTGGTATATCTGTTTCGGGGAATCATTTTTATGTTTTGTTTTGGATGGAGCATGGCAGCACCTTTCTGAATTTTGTTACTTGCCACTGCAACAATAACCCTAGTTACTTTTACCGTGATAGCCTGTTTGGTTTGAGCCCAGGCAAAGCTGCCTGGCCCAGGCATGAATCCCAGGCGTCCAATTTTGGAGGTCTGGGGCTGAGAATCCTGAGATTGCTGCTTGGGCTGGGAGTTGCCTGGAAGGCCCCCAACCAAACACATTTGTGAACAGATAGGTGGTGTACTCAAAGCTGAAAATGATGCTTGGGACTATTGAACCTTACAGCTCTGTGGGAGTTTAAGCAATGTGCTGAGTGGAATGGCTTATATTTTCTTTCTGCTCCCTAGCTCAGAAATTCTTTACCTCATCTCATAAAATTAACTTTGTTGTAGTGGAACCATCGGAACGTGAAGAAGACATATTATCTCATAAACATGATATTTCCAGTTCTGATTCCTGCATGATCTGCTGCCCACATGCTGTTAGGATCAGCTAGTTATATCACAGGGTTTTGGTTACACTATTTGTGCCATGTCCTTGTTCTCTTTGGTTTGGCATAAGCATAATGCATATGAATCATGGCGTCTACCCTCTGTGCATGGAACGTGAACATTTGTCCTAGATAGTTGGTTTCAAGTGTCAGCATGGAATCATATGACTGGATTGTGTTGAATCATTTAATTTTTTTCATCTTACACATGTATTCTGTATCCAGCTTATGTCTTTTCTAACTATCTATAAGTACATCAAATTTTAGGTATATGCAGTGATGTCATTTCTTTCCCTTGTCTTACCACATCAAGCAATCTACTTCAATTCTATTCGAGAAATGTAAGTCAACTACTTGTAACTCAAAAACCTATTTTATTTTATCCTGTGTCACCTAATTCACGCTCATATCACTTGGAACTTATATGCTTTCATTCACGATGGATAATGATGCCCTCATATTGTGAACTAATACATGAAATAAAACTGCTCTTGTAACCCTCCTTTTTTAGCACTCATCTGGTATAAGTCCTGTGACTTGATATGGTCCATCACCTTGACCATTGACAAATTGCAGTCCTGAGTGAAACAGTGCTGTTAATGTGAGAAGGGCATGAATTTGCAACTTTTGTTTATGTCACAGTATTGCTAGCTTTGGTGGCACTTGGTATGCATGCACAAGTTTTGAATGCCCTTGCACTAGAATCATTAAGTAGTCAACTTGAATACTTGACCATTAATGATGCACTACCTGAACCAAAGCAAGAATTTTAGTTTCAAAAGAATGTTAACTTTATGTTCGCAAAAAAAAAAAGAATGTTAACTTTAAGTCTTCAGTAATATACTAGTAACAGTATTAGCAATATCCCCACTGATGCTTCTGAAGGATTGGGGCAGGCTTCTTCTAGCACTGCATTACAGAAAAGCCTCCTGGTTTTTGATGCAAAACCATGGGGGAGTTCCCCACTGTGCCAGTTCCTGCGGATTAATGAAGTGAAGTTCAATTGTGTGAATACTTACCCAATTAGGGATCAAGGAACAGAGAAAATTGTCATGGAGGCTGTTTTTTTCCTAACTATGCATGCCTATCGAAATCATGATATTAACTTCATGAGCAATGCCATACACTTGCAAGTTACAACGATGTTTCCTTTGACATCTTCGTAGTCCACGAATACATTTATCCAATCAGATTGTTGAGATGTGATCAAATTAGTACTTTATTTTAATAAATCATCAGTGCTGAACTTACTACTTCTAGAAACCTCAGCTAGATACGCATTATCACTTCTAGAAACCTTTATTGCAGTCCACCATCTAACAACTATGTGATCCAGCCATGTATGTTTCGTGATCTTTTGTGAAGAATTGTCCATCAAATGAAAACTAATGGTAAACTGTTCTTGTACTGCTGATATGTGGGGTAACATAGGTGACAGTATTATTGTAACCATTGCTTTTCTTTTCCAGTGTTTATGGGGAGAATTTTCCTACAGTCTGAATTAGATAGCCTGCTATTTTCCCTCCAGTCTGAGGTAGATAGCCTGTTAGCAAGCCAGTGTGTTTTTGCAAAAATCATTTTGGGCTTTAGACTGTACCACCAAAGGACCCCTATTAATTTCTTATTTGCATCAGTGTTAGAGATTTGGCCACTGGAAGGACAATACGTGCCTAGAAAAAAAGACATTTATGCTTCCTTTGGCCATTGTGATCTTACAATTACAAAAATGCCTCACAAGTCTCATCTTGTATTTATGATCACTTTGGCAGCACTCATATATCAGCAGAAGAGGTCGTTCTTTTTAGATATTATTTACACTTAAGCTCAATTGACTTTGTGTAACCTGCTCTGAGTTGAATTGGGTAAAACTAACTGGAGCATGTTGCCCCATGATTAATGCTCTGAACTGTTGAGCTAACAATAACTACTCCCTCCATCCAAACTATAAGACGTTTTGACTTTTCTGGATACATAGCTTTTGGTATGCACTTAGATATACACTATGTCTAGATACAAAGTAAGTAACGTATCTTGAAAAGCCTAAACATCTTATAATTTGGAATGAAGGGAGTACTTGCTAATTCTTTTGTGGCTCCAATAAATGTGAAGTTACCTAGATCAAAATCTCAGACTGTTGCTATTTTTTTACTGAAGTGGATAATTTCGATTTATAGTTTGTTTGAAAACATATGCTCCAGATACAGTGATGTATCTTAAATTGGAACCTTTTATTTGGTGCTCATATAATGTGCTAACAGCCATTTTTTAGTGCCCATTTGCATAGGAACTGTAGACTCTTTATTGACTAGTGAGGACTGAAGTCTACCTCTTTCAAGAAAAAAGGTTGATTTTTTTTTCTTTCTTTGAAGACTCAGCCTTGAACGTCTTTGCAAAAATGACCTCAACTATGTTGCAAAGAAAAATGTGCCCCAGGGCATGGCCATCTGTACTAATGGCACCTGACTTTGGAGTCATGAGGTACATTCATACTAGCACTTTGCAGAACAGCATTGGTCATAGTAATACAATCACAAACAAGCTTAACGCCCCAATCTGATTCTTTTTTTTTTTCCAAAATGAGGAGGAAGAACAAAATTTAAGTCCTCTTGAAAAGCTTTGCTGGCATGATAATTCACTGTTTTGTGTTATTGTTATTGTATTTATTTATTTTGTTAAGAGATAATTGATTAGGTGCACTAAATATTCTTCCTCCTGCTGTGGTTCACGCAGGATAGTCTAGTTCAAATGTTATGCATCCTGTTGATTTTTTTCATTGTTTCTGCAGTTCCCTGACAAATTTTTGCTAATATAAGAGGCGCTATATCTAGAATCATGTTTAAACTTGATTCAATTGTGTTTCAGCTATGATGCTTGGGTCATCTACAATTTCTTTTCACTTTGCTTGGCATGGGTTGGAGGTCCTGGTACTGTGGTGGTAAGTTTGAATGGGCAATCTTTGAAACCCTCATGGTTCCTGATGACTTGCTGTTTATCAGCTATTCCTCTAGATGGGTGCGTATTTATCTTTTGTTTGATTAAATGATCAATACAACAATTTTGTACTGTCCACATGCTTTAAAAACCTTATCTCATGGACTATGACTTTTGTGTTCTTGACAGGCGTTTTATACGGAGATGTAAACAAGGCTGTCTGCAGTTTGTGATCCTAAAACCAATCTTGGTTGTTATCACCTTCATACTTTACGCAAAAGGAAAATACGAAGATGGAAACTTCAGTGTCAACCAGTCCTATCTATACATAACTATCATCTATACAATCTCATACTCTATGGCATTGTTTGCTCTTGCACTATTCTATGCGGCATGCAGAGATCTACTTCAGCCTTATAACCCTGTCCCGAAGTTCATCATAATCAAATCAGTTGTGTTTCTAACGTATTGGCAGGTAAAGTCTATTGTAAGGGTTCATTTCTTTCTCTGAATTACTTGTGAGCCACTACTAGTCTAGTAGCCTGTTCAGATTTCTTACATGGAATGGCAGTTTTGCAAGCAAAATGACCCCATCCAGTATTTGTTGTTACTTAGTGAAATAAATAATCCTTTTGTAACAGTCTGGAAGCTTTTCTCACAGGGTGTGCTGGTTTTCCTTGCTGCAAAATCTGGATTCATAAAAAATGCTGAGAAAGCTGCCTATCTCCAGAACTTTGTGCTATGTGTTGAGATGCTCATAGCAGCCATTGGGCACCGATTTGCCTTCTCCTACAAGGAATATGCTGGCTCCAATGCCCGCCCTTTTGGTGGTTTTAGGGGAAGCCTTCTTCACGCGATGAAATTCAATGACTTCTATCATGACACTGTGCACCAGGTAAATTAGCAATCATTCTCTTCACAGCTCATCCTGGTCTCAGATGTGAAGCATATGCATGATCTCCCTGTATCCCAATTTCCAGAGTGCAGTTTCAACTTTTGTATCAGCTAACTGTTTTCTCTCGCATTGCAGTTTGCACCTACATATCATGAGTATGTGCTCTACAGTAATGAGGGGGAGGATGAACCAACAAAATACAGCCCCAGCACTATCGTGCCAACCGGAGAGCACCTAGTAGAGCTGGCGGAAGTCACTGTTGTGAGCTCGAAGGCTCCAGGGATGTCAAGTTTATTGCTGAATGAGGCTGATCAGGCAGAAACAATGCCCTCCCAAGTCATGGAAGCCAACACCGCTGCTTCCGTGGAACCATACGACCTCTCAAGCTTCCTCAACGTAGAGTTATCTGATTACCCTGATCAGGTCCCTGCGATTCCTAATGTAAGAGAACAATGACATGTTGCGGTGTATATTCATGGTGTAAAATGAGCGGTACCGCTGTTGAGCTGACCATAGATTACGGTGTACATAGAAATATCTCGTGTCGGTTTTGTTTCATTGTTCATGCATTTGAGTGGCATGCTCATGTTTTCTCCGTGTGGGTTAAAGACGAGCCAAGCTGACAGATGAATTTGAGGCGTAAGCGGAAATATGCGGTGTAAGTAACATGTAGATTTAAATGAATTGCTTTTGTCGATGAGACGGGTCACATAGGGTATACTCCCTCTGTCCCATATTATCTGTCGTTTTTGGTTTTCATGCCACAAGTTTGACTCAATTTGTAGAAAATACGTATAACATTTATATCTCTAAATAAATTTATTAAAAAACTAGATTCAAAGATATTTCTAATAATACTAATTATGTATCATAAATATTAATATTTTTTAATATACATTTTGTTAAAGTTGTTTCTCGGGAAGCGAGAACGACAGATATTTTGGAACGGAGGGAGTATGTTGGACTGGACGTGGTTTCTGTACTGATGATATTACGAAAAGTTCACGTGCAAGCAACGTGTTGTGGATTAAATGAATCTGTAAGATTGCACAGAGATATCGGTTTACAGGAGATATGTCCTCATGAGTTCAAATGGTTAATCGTATGACGATTAAATTTCCCTGCTGCTGCAATGGTATACTTCATCTACGAACGCCCTAAATCATATTCTAATCAACATTACAAAATGACTGGTTTATGACACTTCCTAAATAAAAGGTATACGGTACCTTAAAATATGCACCCAAAAATTATACCTAACTGATTACTATTAGGGACACGGGCTGGGACACGCAACCCGGATGTCTAGACGGACGCTCGCGCATACACATGCTGCTGCGCGTGCCCGCGCCACATGGATGTCGTCTGCACTGCTAGACCACGCGCGGGAACCGCTTGCGCCCCCTCTGCTTCCCACTCGCATGCACATGGGACCGTCTGTGCCCGCTCAGCGGCACCCCAACAGCTGCGGCAAGTGTGTCTCATTGCAACATGTGCAATACCAGATCTACTTTTGTAACATACATCCGTAACAGCTAAAACACTTACAACATACGTCTGAAACACTTAAACACCTAAAAAACGCTTGAAAGTCATTTCAAAACATATGCAACATCCAGATAAAATACTTGCAACATGCGCGTGAAAACACCTGAAACATTTGGAATACACTTGCAACATACATATAAATGCAACATCCATATCTATTTTTAAAACATCCAGATGAGAAACATACGCTTGCAACATGCGTACAGTGGCGAAGACAGAGCAAACTAGAGGGGGTTGCCTTTCTCTTATATGTGTAAAAATTTGATCTGCAACCATGGTGAAAATTTGTTTTTAATAGTGGTTTTTCAAATTTCTATGGGTGCCTGGGCACCCACAACCTTCAACGTAGCTTTGCCCCTGCATGCGTATATAGCCATTGCAACACATGCAACATCCAGATAAAACGCTTATAACATACATCTGAAATACCTGAGCACGGCATCACTGCGCGGCCACGACCCGCCACGGCTCCTGTCATGGTGTCTTCGGCCGACGGCGACCTTCTTCTGGTGTCACTAGGGTGGGGTGCGGCCGAGGACACTGCGTGGCGCAGCGTAGGCTGGGGTGGGGTGGGGGTGGGGGGGGTGGCAGTGGGGGATGGCCGAGGCGGCGAGGAGGAGTGGGGCAGCGCTGCGTAGGATGGGGCGTGGCAGGGGATGGCCACGGCGGCGAGGTGGAGTGGGGCAGGCGGACGGCCTCACTGAAGCCATGACGGCGCGAGACGGAGTGGAGAGATTTTTTTTGAGAGAGATAGGGGAGACGTAGGTGAGTAGACAGGCCTGTTCGGCAGGTAGCTAGCAGGTCCGGGAAGGCAGCATCCGAACGGACGACGCCCACACCACAGCGTTTCTGTTACTATTAGTCGGATTGTCTGGGCAGTTAAGGTGATTGGGACACATTAGAGGACCCTCTCGCCTCCTTTTGAGCGTTTTAGCTTGCATATCGTGAGATAGCAATTGGGGAGACAAATTGCTGTCTTTATTTAAGCTTGAATATTGTAATAACAAACTGTGAGCTAAAACAAAATGGCCTTAGTTATAGTAACTCAAACAGTTTACAACTGCTATCCGTACAGGGTTTTGTGGCGGCGCAGCTATTTTTTTTTCTACAGACAAATACTGTACAGTGTAACCGCAGCATTGTTACAGACAAATACTACTCGACTCGAGTGCGGTTGTTGGATTCGGCAAAAAAAAAAAGAGACGAAAAAGGATTGGAATCAGACACAGCAGGTGCGCAGTGCGCTGGCGTCTGATTAACACAATTGTACAATCAAACTTCACCCAATGTCAATGGTACTAATAACTAGTAGAGTAAGTAGCTCACGATCTTCTGAAACAGGCCAACCTGACCGCATCGGCCATCTCTTCAGAAGGAATCACCCCGGCAGCTTTCATCTGATACATGACTCTGGTGGCCTCTCTGTACCGTCCGCCGCGAGCATACGCCATGGCTAGGGCGCTCCAGCACGCGGTGTCAGGCTTGCCACCGATTGCCTCGAACGCCCTGGCGGCATCTGCCAGCTGCCCTTGCTTGGCGTACATGTGTACCAGCCCAGAGCCAACGAACTGGTTCGTGTCCACGCCACGCTTGATGGTGTCGGCGTGCACCTGCTGCCCGCAGCACCCTTGGTTCTGTGACTCCGCGAACACGGCGAGGATGCTCGACAGGGAGAAGCTGCTCCTTGGAACGCATGAGGACGCCATGTCCCTGAAGACGTCGATGGCCTCGTTCAGCTGGCCATCTCGGTGGCAGCATTGTGATCAGGCTCGTCCAGGCCGCCTCAGGGATTGGTTCCTGACAATGGTGCTGCATCATCGTCACGAGAACTCGCCGCGCGCTTCTGTGAAGACCGCCGCTCTCGCAGTACAGCTGCACTAGCGAGCTACCAATGTCGCTGCGGACCCTGCCTTTCTTGATGACGAGAGCGTGTACCTGCTCGCCGAGACGTAGTTCGCCCACACGAGTACACGACCGCAGCACGGCCACGATGACATGGGAACAGCAATCACCATCCAGGACCAGCGTTCTGTGGCACATGTGTGCGAACAGACGCATTGCTTTACGATGGAAGCAACCATCCGAGTAGGCGGACACCATGGTCGCCCACGCCATGCCGTTCCTCGTGGGCATTCGGTCGAACACCCGGCGTGCAGCTTCGATATCCCCACACGCGGCGTATGAGAGCAGCACCCGGTTGGCGACCGGCGACGGGAGTCCGTCGGCGGCGCACCGCGCGGTTATGTGCGCGTGCACGGAGGCCACCTCCGCCGCGTCGGCGCACTCCCTGAGGAGGGATATGTAGATGTCCTCGTCGGGCGGGATGCCCAGCGCGTCCATCAGGCGGAGCACGTCGCCGGCGGCCGACGAGGACGGATGCGAGTGAGTAGCTTCCGGCGGTGGTTTCTTGGGGCAATCCTTGCCGCTGGTGGTGTCAGTGGCGGTGTTGGTGGGGACGGGGAGCTTCGGACGCGAGAGGAGAGGTGGCGGCGGTGGTTTGGCCGGTTTGCTTAGGGCCGGCAACCCAGATTTACTGGTGGACATGGCCGGGGTGGTGGCGTTTCGCGGAGAGATGCCGGCCGCGACGAGAGAGGCGAGGAGTCGCGGTGGTGGCGCAGAACGGTTTCGCGACGGAGCAGCGCGCCATGTGCGAGGTTGGCTGAACCTGAACCTGAACCTGAAGCACTGGAGCGAAGGTTCGGGTTGTTCAAGGCAGGAGTGAATATTTTGATTAGAATAGAATTAGAAAAAAATTTGGCGTGAATATTTTTAGTTCGGCCTGCTGATTTCTGGGCTGGATATTACTTTGGGCCCAATATAGAAAAACATGCCCAAGCCAGCCCAAAGTTTAAACTGTTTTTTTCCTCCGTCTTTTCCATTTTCTTGATTCAATCCCAAACCCAAAGGGCAAAGTTGCATCCAAGCAAGGGGATGGTACTTACCCTAAAAAAAAAAGGCAAGGGGATGCTACTGAAATCTTCTTAACCAAATCATAGCCTACCTCATATCCATATTCCAACCCACCTTGCATCCAAAAATACCGCAGTAGTGTAGGAATTCGAAGGGTGTTTGTGTTTCTATAACATACCAATCCACCAAGCATCAAATGACGACTCAACTGATAACTAAACACAGCAATACACATATCGTGTTTGGTTACCAAAGAAATTTGTAGAGTGGCAAAACAATCATTGACTAAACCATTTCTAGTTTATGTGCATTGTAACTAGAAATCACATTTCAATTTCAACTCACTGTGGCATGTGCACATGTCCCTCCTCATCGCCACCTGAACACCTGTGGAGTAGGAGTCAATGGCGGTGTGGGGATCAGACACCTGCCTAACTATCGACAAGATGACATGTAGAATCAGTGAAAGAGGCAGCATCAACTGCAATCCAGATTCTCTGACTTCGTTCAGAAAAGTCACCAAGCTGGGGGGAGGGGGGAGGTGACAGAGCAAAGGAATAAAAACTTAGTTCTTGATTTTCCAACACCAATAATGAATAATGTTTTATTTTACTTAGTATGTAACATAGAATTTTAATGATAAGATTGATGTTTCCTCAAGAACATTATTGAGTCTATGAAAGTGGAATAATGCAATCCCATTATTGATCAAAATGGGTGGTCCTATTATCTAAAAGGAAGAAGGTGGTCTTGGTAGAACATTCTTGATTTTCCAACACCAATAATGAATAATGTTTCTCTGACTTTTAATGAAGAACTTGCATACGTTTTTCAGCCATGAAAATTTGCCATGGGTAAAACAAATCTCAGGCCCTGTTTGGCTGGTTGGAAAAACGGTTGATGCTGATGCTGATTTGTTGTGAGAGAAAAATACTTGTTATTTCGCTTGAAACGGTACGGCTGATAAGTTCAAGCGAACAGGGCCTCAGTCTCTTGCAATTTTTCTAAATAGTTGTTTCTTTCTTAAGAGATGATAGGAACTGTATTCTGTAAATAGTTCTAGTTTTTAGTAGAGAATACAAATAAAAGGAAGGTTATAGAGATATCCATCAGGCTTTCAAGTGGCCTTGGAAATGCTATTGCCATCTTAAACACAAGGTTTTATTTTCGGCTTTTTGTTGAAGGATAGACTGAATATGATAAGAGTAAAATGATGAATATACAAAGTTAAAACTGTGTTCTATGCACCAATGCTTTTAAGGAAATTGTTCAACGACAATTCTTATACAGTGGCTTGGGTTTGCCCAAAATTGCTATGCTAATTTGAACTTATTACAAGTTCACCACAATATATAGCCTATTCAAGCCATTGAATCTGGGCAAAAGTTATATATATATTCCCTTCAACATGGAATATTATAATGATCAAAATTTTGTTGCCACAAATATAAGAGAATACTTCTGATCCTCGTGCAAAAATTATAAGGCGCACATGTATTCTAATATTCAAACTTCATAATTCTTTCACCAACATTTACTTCCTCCATCCCGAAATAACTGTCGTTTTTGGTTTCCGTGCCGTAAGTTTGTCTGGATTTGAAGAAAATATGTGCAATATTTATATCTCCAAATAAATTTATTATAAAATAGATTCAACGATCTATCTAATGATATTAATTATGTACCATAAATATTAATATTTTTATATAAAATTAGTGAAAGTTATTTCTCGGAAAGCGAAAATGACAGTTATTTAGGGACGGAGGGAGTAGTTTATCAGCATGAAAAATGTACCACAAAAAAGTTGCATTGAATTTGTATTTAGAAATGCTTTTTAATAATCAAGCTTTTATTGCAATTAATGATATATAATATAAGAAATTAATGATCAAATTGTGCTCTTAAAGATTGCACAAGTCAAATCGTATTTATATTTTGGGATTGAGGGAGCAGTCAAAGTGTGGTCTTAAAACAGTACCAAGTCAAATCATGGCTTATATTTTGGGATTGAGGGAGCCATAAAAGGTTGCAAAATAGTACCTAGTCAAATCATGGCTTATATTTTGGGATTTTGGGGGGAAGGGGGTAATGAATGATGCAGTATAAAAATTGGCTAACGTAACATGCCAACTGAAGCTTACAAGTTATATATCCATATGACACATCACTGAAAATCCTGCAATTTTGTTCGTACCTGGTTTCAGATTCATAAGACCCAAGGCGTGTCAGTCAGCTGCGGCTGCCAGTTTTTGGATTGTTGAATGTGGTCGTGGTGTGCCAACTGATGAGACTTTGTGTTAGTAGCTGGTTGCCTGCTGGTCATCTCTTGACTAGGTCAGTGAATCTGTGCGTCAGAGTATGCTTGCTGGTCACAGAAGTCAGATATGGCTAACCTGCCTGCGAGGGTCACGAGTTGCCTCTGAATTCTGGTCAGTCCTCAGACTATTAACACTTAACAACGGGCCTTGAGAGCTCTATATAAAGCTTCCTCCTTCGCCTCATGTTTCATCAGTTCATCACAACAAGCTCAATTCACCTGCTTACAACACATTCTCATATTAGAATCACCATTTGCTTGCAAAGCTAGCTCCAATGGCGTCCCAAATCGAGAGCCACCGCTCTGGCGCAGAGGTCGTCAGCGGAGACGACGCCATGTGCAGGAAGAAGTCCGTGGAGCTGCTGGAGGAGCTCGGCCTCCCCAAGGGCCTCCTTCCAATGGAGGACCTCCAGGAATTCGGGTACAACCGTGCCACAGGGTTCATGTGGCTGGTGCAGCGGAAGAAGAAGGTGGAGCACACGTTCAAGAAGATCAAGCAGACCGTGTCATACGCCCCCGAGGTGACGGCCTTCGCCGAGAAGGGGAAGCTGCGGAAGATCACCGGCGTCAAGACCAAGGAGCTGATGCTGTGGCTAAGTGTGGTCGAGGTGTATGTTCCAGAGGCGTCGCCGGAGAATGTCACCTTTAAGACCGGCACTGGCCTCTCCGACAGCTTCAACGCCGCTGCTTTCGCACTCGGGGAGTAACCTGACCAATGTGGGTTGAAATAGTGCCAAGTGCATGATCGTATCATATAGTATGTCTTTCTTTCGTGTTAGCAACTACCGTCGTGAAGAACAGGAGTATGTTTGTGCAATTTCCTTTATTATTTTTTGAGTTTGCACCTTGTAATGTTTTGGCAAAATGAATTTCTCTTTAGAAGAAAGCTTTAATAGCTATCTTTTATGTTTGTATAAGTGCACATGCACCAGTGGCATTCTTGCTCTGTTTTTATGGCATTGTGATTAAATTGGATTTATTTTCATAATTTAATGTGCAAGTTGTCTGACTCGGTCGCTTCGCATGTACTAGTCTATGCTAGGAGTCTACATAACTTATATAGACGGAAGTATGGAACCCACTAAAGATCATTAACTTTGATTTCTCTGCAACCACGTTAAGCCACGTCACCTCTAAAATTAAGACAGTCCGATCTTAAGCACAATTTTGATCATGTCCGTAGTTTGTCATGGACATCTGATGTACGCTATTCTCCACTAACTTGCTTTTATTACTTCATGCAAGTGGTTTCGGTAGTCATCATGGACACGAACGGGCGAAGGTTCATTTGGCTTCTCTAACTCTTCCACTAAACACCAATGTAAATACCTCTGAAGGCTAATACTATATATATTCTCCTCCATGGATCTGAAGTAAAGGTACCTCAACTCTCAACCTTCTGGCAGCAACAGAAGGCAACCTCTCTTAGCTAATCTACGGTTACCTTGTGTGAACATAGCAAGGGAAGACGGCGCCGAAAGGCCCCCTGCTGTGATACTGTAGCCGCTGCAGGTGTAGGCGCCGTACGGCTCACCTGCAGCACATTAGCCATACAGTGGCCGACGTAGAGTCAACCCTGTCAGTGTTATCTAGTTACTGTTACAGCATGTGGGCTGTACTGGGACTAGATAGATAGAGTTATATAAATAGACATACACAACAACTCAGTAAATAGAGTTCAAATTTTCCATCTCATAGACAGGGCTTCGGCCAACGCTGGTGTCTTGTTTTTTTTGTGCTTGCTTGCTCTGTTCTCCCTTCTTCTTCTAGCTCCAGACATAGTGAGTGGGACGGACAACGCCTACTCGTGGTCGGCACGCCTAGTGGGTGCTCGGCAACACTAGCGGGTGCTCGGCAAGACCGGCAAGTGCTTCACTCGCCTGAGCCGGTGATCCTGTGGGCCAACAAGTGGTATCGGAGCAGTCCGAGCACGGGGGAAGCTGGCGGCTTCACCAACACCTTTGTCGTCAATCACTTGGTCATCCACGGTGGTGGAGACGCTGGGGAAGAGGTGCCGAGCACTCCGGCGGTAGAGTCGAGCACTCCTAGGGCAGTGCCGAGCACCTCAGGAGGGATGCCGAGCACTCCAGGAGGAGTGTCGTGCATTTCTGGAGGGATGCCGAGCATGCCAAGAGTGGTGTCGGGAGATTCTGCAGTGGTGGCGACCACTTCAGGATGGGTGCCGAGCACTCCCGTGGCGGAGCCAAGAGGTCTTGCAGTGGTGCCAACCGCTCCAAGACTGAGGTTGGACACTCCTACAGTGTGGCCGAACACTATAGGAGTTATGACAAGCAGTCCAGGTGCTGTGCCAAGCACTCCGGAGGAACAGGGAACTCCATCGACGCCGATCGAGTTCGCCTCACCTCTAAGTGACATCATTGAGTTCGTGGACGCCTACCACGAAGGTGAGGAGGTGTGGTTCCGTAGGCTGGACGACATCGTCGGTGGCACAGGTCCCTCAGGTCTAGCGGACAGGCTGCTCAACAACGCAGAGCTGCTACTCGTTAGTGCAGAGGAACCACCCATGTTCGCGCTAGCCGAGCGTGATGGAAACTGGCGACGGGCGATGCTGGAGGAGATGAAGGCGATCGAGGAAAATAAGACTTGGCAGCTCGTCGATCCATCTCCAGAATGCCGTCCGATCAGCCTGAAGTGGGTGTACAAGGTCAAAAGGGACGAGCTCAGCGCCATTGTCAAGCACAAGGCACGCCTCGTCGCCCGGGGATTTGTTCAGCGCGAGGGCATAGACTTCAAGGAGGTCTTTGTGCCAGTAGTGCGTATGGAGTTGATCCATTTGCTACTTGCCTTGGCAGCAACAAAGGACTGGCGCGTCCATCACTTGGACGTTAAATCGGCCTTCCTCAACGGTGAACTGGCGAAAACAGTCTTCGTTAGGCAACCCCTAGGTTTCGTCGTCAAGGGAGAGGAGCATAGGGTGCTCCGACTGCGCAAAGCGCTCTACGGGCTGCGGCAGGCCCCCCGAGCATGGAGCGCCAAGCTTGACGCCACGCTGGGCGAGCTTGGGTTTCAACGGTGCGCAACCGAGCACACGCTCTACACGCGACGATGGGGCAAGGAAGAGCTCGTGGTCGGCGTGTATGTGGACGACTTGATTGTCACCGGCGCACGCACGAAGGACATCAATAGATTCAAGCGTGAGATGGCGGCTCGTTTTCGAATGAGCGATCTCGGCGCACTCTCCTACTACCTCGGCATCGAGGTGAGACAGGGGAAGGAGGAACTCACGCTCGGTCAGAGCGCGTATGCCTCCAAGCTGTTGGAGTAGAGCGGCATGGCTGAGCGCAAGCCATGCGTGACTCCAATGGAGGAGCGGCTGAAGCTGACGAAGGCCAGCACCGCGGCGAAGGTGGATGCAACACTCTACCGGACCATCGTCGGCGGTCTGCGCTACCTAGTCCACACGAGGCCGGATATTGCGTTCACCGTGGGCTACGTCAGTCGCTTCATGGAGGATCCCAGAGAGGATCACTGGGCTGCGGTGAAGCGGCTACTATGCTATGTCAAAGGGACGATGGATCAAAGGATCATCTTTCCCAAGACCAGTGGGAGTAGGCTGTAGCTCACTGTGTTCAGTGATGCAGACATGGCAGGGGACATCGACGGATGACGGAGCACCTCTGGCGTGCTCATCTTCCTCGGGTCGGCCCCAATTTTATGGCTGTCGCTGAAATAGAAGGTGGTGGTGCTATCTATGTGCGAGGCAGAGTACGTAGCGGCAGCCACAGCGGCGTGCCAAGTTGTGTGGCTACGCCGGTAGCTGGGCGAGCTGACCGGCGTGGAAGCTCACCCACCAGCACTGATGGTGGACAACCAGCCCGCCATCGCCCTCGCGAAGAATCTGGTTCTGCACGACCGGAGCAAACACATCGATGTAAAGTTCCACTTCCTCAGGGACTGTGTCGATGGAGGGTAGATCGTCATCGAGTTCGTCGAAACTGGTCGGCAACTCGTGGACGTCCTCACCAAGCCGCTCGGACGACTTTGACTCACGGAGCTGAAGGAAATGATCGGCATGAAAGGGGTACAAGGGTTAGTAGTAGGATTAGGGGAAGATTATTAGCTAATTTACTGTTACCTTGTGTGAACACAGCAAGGGAAGGTGACGCCGAAAGGCCCCCTGCTGTGATACTGTAGCCGCTACAGGTGCAGGCGCCGTACGGCTCACCTGCAGCACTGTAGCCATGCAGTGGCCGACGCAGAGTCAGCCCTGTCAGTGTTATCTAGTTACTGTTACAGCATGTGGGCTGTACTAGGACTAGATAGATAGAGTTGTATAAATAGACATACACGGCAATTCAGTAAAGAGAGTTCAGATTTGCCATCTCACATACAGGGCTTCGGCCAACGCTGGTGTCTTGTTTTTTGTGCGTGCTTTCTCTGTTCTCCCTTCTTCTTCTAGCTCCAGACATAGTGAGTAGGACGGACAACGCCTACTCGTGGTCGACACAGCTAGTGGGTGCTCGGCAAGACCGACAAGTGCTTCACTCGCCTAAGCCGGTGATCCTATGAGCTAACAACCTCTCGATTCTCATGACACACTCCATGTTGGCTGGTGTAACCGAGGTCTCTGAGGACATCCTTTATTCCCACGCGCATTCCCATATTCTTCGTACTACTCATGTGGTAGCCTCCGGTTGTTTTGTGGTGTTGATAATTGACCTCATATGATCAGCCATGCAGAGACCTTTGATTGCTATTCTGTTGCCCGTGCTTGGAGCTTGGGGTCAGCATGCAGAATTGCAGGGATCACAGCTGCATAGGGCTCTTGGCTGGCAGTCTGCAGTCACTAGCTTACTGTTTGCTCTACCCTTAGGCTCCTAATTAACCCTGCTGTATCCACATTTTGTTTACATAAGCAACGTCCAGTATGTATCTATATTGATACATTTGGCAGTTATGGATTATGAGGATCTTTGATTGCAATGCTACAACAATGGTATGGGTCCTTCAGATTATTTTCTTATGTCCTTCTCTACTAATGCCCTATTCGTTTGGCTGATAAGCCATGGCTGAAAGTACTGTTGGCTGATTTGTTGTGGAAGAAAAATACTATTCGTTGGCTAAAAAAGTACGGCTTATAAGCCAAGCGAACAAAGCGTAAGTTAACCAAAAGTAATATCTGCAATGCATTTAATTCCTGCTTAAATGCATATATATCCTGCTCTCTTACACACACACATCGACGCTTCTAGCAGGACAAAAAAGGAGGGTGTTCAGTGAAGAGGTGACAATTATTTTTCAAGATTTGGTTCAGATTATCCCATGGCTATGTTAGGCCTTAATTAATCAACAAATGCTTCGGTTTAGCTTCGCTCATTCGGTGTTAAGTAAAGTTGTCCCTCTAAATTTTCGCAACAACGCGTGGAGAATTCACCTATCGTATATATTAGTACAAGTCAATGCCTGAAATAATGCCACAGTGCACACCCGTCAGTACTAAGTTGATAGCTTCCAAGTAATTAAGTAGCTATATCTATTGATTTGTAATGAAGAACTTGCATACGTTTTTCAACAATGATTTTTTTTTCCAGGGGTAAAAAAATCTAGAACAACTATTATAACAACGGAAATTTGTAAGGCACTACTAAAAAAAGATCCCAACACTTTCGTTCGTAGAAATACAATCATTTTGCCAGAAATAAAACACCACTGTTATGAAAGCAACAACTCAATTGTTCCATTCTCCTTTCCATCGGTCTCTTTTAATACAATCTTATGAAAGTTCCAGTCTCTTGCAATTTTTCTAAATAGTTGTGTTCTTTCTTAAGATGATAGGAACTATATTCTCTAAATAGTTCTAGTCTCTAGTAGAGAATACAAATTAGAGGAAGGTTATAGAGACATCCATCAAGCTTTCAAGTGGCTTTGAAAATGCTACTGCCAGTGGCGGAGCGTGGAGAGAAAACAAGCAGGGGCTAACTTTTTTCAATGACAATCATAATTGGTAGCAGCAATATGATAGAGTGCTACTAGGCTCTTCTATCATTTTTTTTGTTTCTTCTCTGCAGGCTGCAGTTTAGGCTTTCTATTTTTCATGTGCTTCATAGTTTTACAGAACAATTTTTCACAAAGCAATTGTTGGGTTTGTAAACCTGGGGTCCCCAATGGACCCGCTTCCCTACAAAAGCACGGCCCAACAGACGGCGCAGCAACAACGCACGTCTCCTAGGCCGGCCCAGTTACCTAACGACCGGCTGGGAGAACGATCCGGTCTTCGACCGGAAGGCCTGGCCAAGGAGGGGACATAGTCCGACTCCGACCCCCTTTTCCGACCGGGAATATGCTGGACCTCCGCTCCTGATTCTTCCCCGACCGACGCGGTCGGAGTCGACTGGGAACGACCGACCAGGGACGCCCGCTCGATGAGGACCCAAGGATCAGGCGGAGCAGATAAGGTAAGACGCTCAGGTCAACCAAAATATCGAGGACTATACCCTACACACCTGCAGGACAGTGCCACCAGGCTATGCCAGACGGGTACTATGCAACCTTCTAGGCGTGTCAGAACCCAAACAGTGTTGCGGGCGTCGACATTTGTTTTATAGTATTGTAGGCGCCAACATTTACCATACCAGGTAAACACGGTAAAACCTGCCAGATGCGTCTAGGCATGAACAATATTATGGGCGCCGACAATCCTCTCGTACCCGATGGCGTGAGCAATAAGACTAGGTAGCACATGTACACACTCTCTCTCTTTCTCTCTAACTTGTAAGGCCATCCCCTTCACCTATAAAAGGGGATACGCTCTCTCCAACAGGGACGGTCGCTCAAACTCTCTCTGGCTGGCTCTAGACAATCTAAGCATTCGAATAGCTCCATAGCTCTAGAACTCTAAAGCTACAAGAGCATATGCTCTAATACTTAGCGCACGTTAGAGCTCCCGTCACTCTCGGCCCTTAGGTTCAAAGTCCGACCGAACCTTTAACACCCCCTTCTTATTCCCACTTCGTTTGTAACCCCACAACAAACTTTGAGCACCTGAGCTCAGGAATAAAGTCACCGACCGATCGAAACTGGACGTAGGACACATTGTCTGAACTAGTATAAATCCTATGTCATTGAGTGCTAGGCCACATCCGATCACAACGCATGGCAAAACTACAAATATTTACTTGTTGGTCACTTTTCGCACCGACAGTTGGCGCCGTCCGTGGGGAGGACGCCGTGCATTCACGTTTTTGGTCATTGGATGGCCCATCTTTCCACCATCTTTGACATGACAGGCTCAAGCAATACTATCTGCTTTGGCTCGCTGGAGTTTCCCACACTCTCACCTGTTGGGATGTGGGTTCCTCCCGTCTTCGAGCCGCTCTAGACCTTCCTCTTCAGAAGTCTAGACTTCATCACCGACCAGCTCGACGTACTCCGCCTCCATGAGGAGGCACCAATCCTAGCGCCCACTAGCGAAGGAGAGCCCTCCGTCAGCCCTGGGCCACTCGACGACCTCAACGACGAGGCACCTGCGCTTCGCTTCAGCCCACCCTGGGCTCAAACCCCACTATGAGTAACGTACATATTATTCTTTACTCACTATTTAACACCTTCCGCCGACTCTCTAGAGGGACCCTGTTGTCCCCACCACGACCACCGGGCGACCGGTTCCCCTATGGCTTCGTGTCCCCTACGGACCGTACGCCGGGGGCTCCAAAGGATGATGACGCCACCCCCTCTTACATCCGAATTCGTGGGATGGCGGGCTATGCTCCGGCCTCCTTTCACGACCTCGTGGATGATGAGGTTGAAAGCGACGGCTCCAAGCATCGGCGACGTCGCTGGCGCCTAGCCACCCTCTGTCCTGGGAGTGCGCTATGGCGGATGCTCCGGGACATCCACCGGTGGTAGCGGAGTCTCTATAGACTCACACCCCTCCAGACCCTCGTGTGGAGGCCCTCGCATGTGCACAGGAGCAAGGCGAGGAGTTACGACAAAGGCGACAGAGCCAGCCACCGCCTACGCTGGCGCGCTCGGCGTAGCACGCTGCGCCACAGGCACGTAACTTCATGAGCAGCGCCCAAGGTCACGCCCGTTAGGTCCAGCACAACATCCTGGGCAGGGGGAATGACCCCCCTTAGTTCGCTCGAGCTGGCCAGAACATCGCTGCTGCGGCAATGCTTCTGCATGGCCTCCCCGAGCCGGTCGACCCTCAGGAGCAAGCAATCCACCAGAACCTCCGGGCGCTGGTGGAGACCGCTGCCGTTCAACAGGCGGAGAGCTCTGCGTCATGACATCGGCTCACGGCCTCTTGCCCCACCGGGGGATAGGGCCACACCAAGCGAATCGCTCCATCCACTCGCCACTACAGTTGTCGGGAGTGGGGCAGGATGCCGCAACTGCACCGTAGCCCAACCCGACGCCCGCTCCACACCGACCACCTATGCACAAATGTCTCGGGCCAAACCGTGATGCTCGCAGCGTCATCAACAATCGACGCCATTCCTAGCACGATAATGATGTCTATCGAGTGGTGGCGATAGCAGGCGGCGTGGATGTCGGCCTAACCATCGAGGAGTGCGGGGACACGCACCCTAGACGTGGTCGCTGGCCAGACGATCGGAGTCCCAGCTCGGACGGCCTGGGACCATGGGCCTTTGGTCGTCGCATCTAGAGAGCGTTGTTCCCACAGTGCTTTCGACCACCCACCAACATCGCCAGATACACCGGGGAGACGAACCCCGGTATATGGCTTGAAGATTTTCGGCTCGCCTACCGAGCCACAGGAGTGAATGATGACCACTTCATCATTCAGTATCTCCCCATCTGTGTGGTGGAGCATGTTCGAGCATGGCTCGAGTTCCTCCCGCCCGACAGCATCCGCGACTGGGCAGATCTCCAGAGGGTCTTCGTTGAAAATTTCTAGGGGACATATGTCTGTCCTGGGAATGCCTAGGACCTCAAGAGCTGCTAGTAGAAGCCCAACGAGTCCCTACAGGATTACATCCGTAGGTTCTTAAAGCGGTGCAACTCCCTTCCTGATGTCGTTGACGCTGACATCATCAGCACGTTCCTCTCTGGGACAACTTGTGAGTCTTTGATCTACAAGCTCGATTGTCTGAAGCCTCATACCACCCGTGACCTGCTTGACATCGCCACAAACCACGCCTTTGGCGAGGAGGCGACTGGAGCGGTCCTTAGTGGCTACCGGGATAGGGGCAAGGACAAGCGCGAGGATCAAGGCGAAGGCCCCTCCACACAAAGGGGCAAGAAGAACAAGAAGGATCGGTACTGACCGGCCAACCCAGCTTTGGTCGCCGTAGCTGATCGTGCGGGCAAGCAGCTCTAGCAGGGCTAGCCCAACCACTTTGACAAGCTCATGGAGAGTCCATGCACCAACCATGCCTACCCCATCAAGCACCTCTACAAGGACTTTGAGCTCCTCAAGCGCTTTCTGCAGCACATTGGCAAGCCAAAGGAAGGGAAAGGCAAGGCGGAGGCGACCAAGAAAGGAAACACGGCAGGCAAGGATGATGATGGCTTCCCCAACCTCGAGGAATGCCTCATGATCTTTGAGAGATCCAACACCATCCACTCTAAGCCCCAGCACAAGGTACGCTATAGAGAGGCATGTGCCGCTAAGATGGCCGTCCCCTCTTTCCTTAGCTGGTCAGACTCCCTGATTATTTTTTATCGGAGAGACCATCCTTCCCACGTCACCTGACCGGGTCACTACCTGTTCGTCATTGACCCCATCGTCCGCAAGAAGCACCTCACCAAGGTGCTGATGGACAGAGGCAGCGACCTCAACATTCTTTATGTCGACACCCTTGACGCCATGCGCATTCCCTGGTCGGAGCTCCATCTAGTGAGCTCTCCCTTCCACGGCGTGATCCTAGGGACATAGGCGTACCCACTCAGGTAGATTGACTTGCCCATCACGTTTGGTGACTGAGCCAACTTCCGCTCGGAGGTCCACACCTTTGAGGTGGTGGACTTTCTAGGGTCCTACTATGCCATCTTGGGGCGGCCATGCTACGCCAAGTTCATGGCGATCCCCAACTATACCTACCTCAAGTTGAAGATGCCAGGACCAAACGGCATCATCCACCATGGGTACCACCTTTTCGCATGCCTACACATGCGACTGTGAGCATTACGAGCTCGACACGATCGTCATCAACTCCACCGAGCTCCTAGAGCTTGGGACTTCGTTGACTCTAGTAGTCCTAGACTGCAATGAGTCGACCTCCTCAAGTGCCTTCCACCCCACCGAGGAAACCAAGGCGGTGGGGAGTGACCCTACTGACCAGACCAAAATGGTGTGGATCGGGACCAAGCTCCCGGCCAAATAGGAAAGCGAGCTCGCCGACTTTCTACGTGCCAACCACAATGTCTTCGCGTGGAAACCCTCTGACATGTCGGTCATACCAAGGGAGGTCACCGAGCATGCATTATGCCTTGTCCTGGGCTCAAAGCCCGCCAAACAATGCCTACGTCACTTTGACAACGAGAGGCACAGGGCCATAGGCGAGGATATCACCAAACTCCTAGCAGCTAGATTCATCAAAGAGGTATATCACTTTGACTAGGCTAGCTAATCCTATTCTTGTAAAAAGAAGATTGGGAAATAGAGAATGTGTGTTGATTATACTAACCTTAAGAAGGCATGTCCAAATGACCATTTTCCTTTGCCACGCATAGACCAGATAATCGACTCCACCTCAGGATGCAAAATCCTCTTCTTTCTGGATGCCTACTCTAGCTACCACTAGATCACAATGAAAGAGTCTGACCAGGTCATGACTTCATTCATCACCCCATATGGTTTGTACTGTTATGTAACCATGCCTTTCGGTCTGAAGAATGCTGGTGCCACCTATCAACGGTGCATGCAACGATGCTTCGCCGACCAAATCGACCCGCCCGACCAGCTTGACCAAGTCGAAGCGGCCAAAACCAACAATCGCTGTCTATGTAGATGACATAGTGGTCAAAATGACTCAAGCTAGCGACTTGATAGCAAACTTGGCCGCAACATTCGTGAACCTCTGAAGGTTCAGCGTCAAATTGAATCCCGAAAAATGTGTTTTTGGGGTTCCAAAGGGGAAACTGCTCGGATACATCATGTTGGAGCGGGGCATCAAAGCCAACCCCAATAAAATCACGGCCATCTCCAACATGGGCCCTATACGCAATGTCAAGGGCATACAGAGGCTCACCGGCTGTTTGGCCGCCCGGAGCTGGTTCATCTCCCGACTAGGTGAGTGAGGGATGCCTCTCTACAAACTTCTCAAGAGGACAGACATATTCGCCTAGACAGAGGAGGCACAACAGGCTTTGGAAAGCCTCAAAGCATTACTGATGTCGGCCCCAATCCTTGTCGCTCCCGAACGGGGAGAACCCCTCCTCCTCTACATCATGGCAAACAACCACGTGGTGAGCGCCACCCTAGTTGTTGAAAGGGAGGAGCCGGGACACCCCCTAAAGGTTCAATGGCCGATGTACTTCATCAGTGAGGTGCTTACCGACTCCAAGGTTCAATACCCCTAGGTTCAGAAGCTTCTATACACTATGCTAATGGTGACCCGAAAGCTCCTGCACTACTTCATCGACCATAAAGTCATGGTCGTCACTTCATACCCACTAGGAGACATCGTCCATAGCCACGACGCCGCGGGATGGATCTCCAAGTGGGCACTTGAGCTCATGGGCCACGACATTAGGTATATCCCCCACACTGCTATTAAGTCTCAGGCTCTCACCGACTTTTATCACCGAATGGATGGAGGTCCAGCTACCGACCCTAGACATCACCCACGAGTACTGGACAACGTACTTCGATGGGTCGGTCATGGCACCTAGCTCGGGGGCTGGAGTGGTTCTGATCTCCACAGATGAGAGCAGGCTTCGCTACATGATCTATCTTCATTTCTCAGCCTCAAACAATGTCGTGGAGTATGAGGCCCTCATCAATGGAATGCGCATCGCCGTCGAGCTCGGCGCTACATGGTTGTATGTCCACCGTGACTCAGAGTTGGTCATCGACCAAGTCATGAAGGAGTCCTCCTACAAGAGCCCTCTCATGGCAACATATTGCTAGGAGGTGCGCAAGCTCAAGGACAAATTCCGAGGGATCGAACTACATCATGTCTCCCAAAAGGACAACGATGCCACTGATTTTCTTGCAAAACTGGCTGTCAGGTGGGTGCCATCTCTAGATGGGGTCTTCATCTATGATCTCTACGAACTGTCTACCCACATTCTAGAGAATCCAATCCAGACGTACTCCAACACCAATTTGGCACACGGGGGCTCCAACCTCCCGATGTGTCCTGACCCCGACCAAGTTCTCGGGGGCTCTGACCTTGGTGCCTCAACGACGACGTCACCCACCGACTACAGAGCACCATTGCTCACCTATCTCCTTGAGGAGGTTCTCCCATCAAAAAGGACTAAAGCACGATGAATCGCTCGCCGCACCAAGACATTCATCACCCTCGGTGGCAAACTTTACAAGCGAAGTCCATTGGGAGTACTCATGAAGTGCATCCCGATCGACTAGGGGAAACAGCTTTTCCTCAAAGTTCACGCCAAAATGTGTGGACATCACGCGGCCCGAAGGTCGCTGGTCGAGAAAGCCTTCCACCAAGGTTTTTACTGACCCACCTCACTATGAGATGCAGAGGAGGTCATCCGTAGGTGTGAGGGATGCCAGTTCTATGCTTGTCAAACTCATTTACCGGCGTAGGAGCTTCAAACCATCCCCATCACCTGGCCATTTGCGGTCTGGGGCCTCGACATGATCGGACCCCTTAGAAAGGCCCTAGGCGGCTTCACTCACCTACTCATAGTGGTGGACAAGTTTACCAAGTGGATAGAGGCGAAGCCCATCACCAATATTTGCTTGGAAGAAGCGGTCCAAGTTCTTCCTCGACATCATCTATCAGTTTGGTGTTCCAAACTGCATCATCACCGACCATAGAACAAACTTCACTAGGAAGAAATTCCTGGACTTCTATGATGGATACAACATAAGGATTGACTGGGCCTTAGTCGGACATCTGCGTACTAATGGTCAGGTCGAGTAGGCCAATGGCATGGTCCTCCAAGGACTCAAGCCCCGCATCTTTGACTGACTTAATAAGTATGTTGGGCGATGGGTTGTAGAGGCCCCAGCGATCCTCTAGAGCCTAAGAACAACCCCGAACCGATCCACGGGGTTCACACCCTTCTTCCTAGCCTACAGAGCTAAAGCAGTGTCGCCCTCCAACCTCGACCACGGTGCCCCAAGAGTGAAGGCCTTAGACCGAGACCGAGCTGCAGAGGCTTAGCAGGACGCGGTCGATGTACTTGAGGAGGCTCATGAGATGACCATCATCCGCTCCGCTTGCTACCAGCAAACTCTCCGTAGGTACCATGAAAGAAAAATCAGGGGGAGGATCCTCGAGGTCAGTGATCTCATGCTCCAAAGAACCCAGTCGATCAAGGAGAAACATAAACTCTCTCCACCATGGGAAGGACCCTACATGGTGATTGAGGTTATCCGACCAGGCGCCTACCGGCTAAAGGACGACGGTGGCAATGTTCTCACCAACACATGGAATATCGAACAGTTACGTCGTTTTTCCCCTAAAGCTCGGTCTTACCATTTTCTCTCCATTCAATGTTTGCTCCTACAACACCCCAGCACGAGCACTCTTGGCCTGGGTCGGTCGGGGGCTCCACGGGGTTGTGATACCACCCTCCTTTTTTGCTATCATATAGTAATACTTTTTGCCCAAATGAAAGGGCGTCGCCCGAGCGAAAGGGCATTCTGTTCCTTTGATTACCCTATGTAACTTGTGTTTTAAACTCCTAACTGATCACACCCCGCCACAACCTACAGTTATGAGTAGCTGAGCCTTGCGGGCCATGATCGGGTTCTTAACGCTGCAACATATGGGTCAACGAGCAGGTATGAAAAAGAAAGGACAAGAAACAAAGCTACGCTAGGGTAAGAACAAGGGCGGATGGGACAAGCTTCCCCTCACGAGTGATTTAATCACAAAAATGAACTCAAAATAGTCACAAGTGTAAAACTATTCACATAGGGGCTTCCCCACAAACTCATTCTTTTACATCTACTGACTGTTTCTACTCTAAAACTCTATTATGGCCACTCGGCGACATTGGCTGACGGCATGGTCGACGAGGACAAAGGCAACTCGCTCCCGGTTGGGATGGTGTTTGGCTCTGTTGGGGGTGGGACGACGCTCACCTCTAACCCGGCCTCTACTCCTTCCATAGGCAGGACGACATCTTCCCAGTGCGCGTCTCCAGCCATGCTCGAATGGCGAGCCTCCATCACCCACTGCGCGGTGACCTGCTCGGCAACGATCTATGCGTATGGCACCAAGCTCTCCCCCAGCGCATGGATTTCATCTGCGCCCCACCCTTCAGCATAGCATCTATAGATGGTCGTGAAGTCTAGATTGGGGTGATGGGTCACCACCAAGGTCAACACCCCCGACATCCCATAGAACATGCCATCGGAGATGAGCGCCCAAACTTCATTTGGGACCTCCGCCAGCAGGACGACGGGTGTACTGGTGCTCGGTCTCGACCCGAACACCTCAAAGATGACCACCTGGGCGACATTATGAATCTAGTCGAGCTCTCCCTTGAGAGCACTTCGCTCCTCAAGGAACTTGGCTAACGCCTCCACACCTCAATCGACCGCTGCTTTGGCCGTCTCCATCTCTTGCTCTAGAGAGCTGATTTGTCCACCTAGTTCTAGAAAAAGATGACAAGTTCAGAAGCAAAGGAAAGTAAAAACCAAGGCATCAACCGAAGGTGGAATAGATACATACCAAGGTGGGCGCTTTTGAGGATGGAGAGTCCTTCCTCTTGCTGGGTCACCTTCTCGAGCAGTCGAGCATTCGACTCCTCTGCCCCGATCACCTGCCCCCGGAGCGCAACCACTTCTTGTTCAATGTCTGACCGGGCATTTCGCTCTGCCTCTAGAGCCTCCAAGGACTTCTAAAGCGCCACCTTGGTCTCCACCAAGTGGACCTTCACCGCGTTGAGTTTCTGCTTGGCAGCAGTCGCCCGTTCGATCGAACGTAGTTCCGCCACCCGTGCTCCCGTCGCCTCGCTCGCCCGGTCATGGGACTCACGGCAGGCGAACTCTAGCTGGTGCCTAAGCTCGTCGACCCGCCATGATGCCATGGTTTCCTGATCCATCCAATCATGCTCCTCCCAAAGAAATTGGTATTTACGAATCGACATTGCCTCTAAATTCTGTAAGGCAAGAAGCAGACATGCTAAGACAACCATTGAAGGGCCAATGAGTCAAGGACAACACCAAAAATACAGAGAACATTACCTCTATGATGTGTGGTAGGTCGACTATCATGGCCTAATGGATGAGCTCAACCCTCTCCAAGGCTTCCTTGAGCCTCACCTTGGTATGGGTGAGATTGGACTCCATCGATAGTCCTCTCTCCCCAAGCAAGTGCTAGAGCTTCACCTCCTCCTCGTCGCAAAGGATGAACCGGGCCTTTCCTGGCTCACTAGGGCAAGGCCACACTAGCTTGTGGGTTGCTCCCGACCCGCTGGAAGATCCAGCCATCGCAGTGTCATGCGACGGCAGGATCATCGCCAACTCCCGTGATGGCAGGATGGCTAGCGGCTCCACCCTAGTACCTGCCTCGCTGAAGCAGGGGATCTCCACCACCTAGACTCTATGGCTTGCCAGTAGATGTCCTACCTCTAGCCTAGCCGTGTCTCCTTCTGACCCCTCCAACTCTGACTAGGAGGGCGAACCATGCGCTCCACCACCGGGCGAGGCAGGGAGCCTAGTTTCCCTCCTCTCCTCCTGTGTAGCTATTGGGGGAGGGATCACGAGGGTCACCTCTGACCCAACCTCTGCTATCACCACAGGGATCACCGCCATCACCACCGTCGCTGCTGCCGTCGTGCTCTCAATTGGCTAGGAAGACGCAACCCCCAGTAAGGAAGGTTGCGCCACCACCAGCCTACTTCCTCCGCCGCTCATCATGACCCGCTACAGGCTGGGTCTCCACTCTTCTCGCATGGGAGGTGGGGTGACTCCTAGTCCTACTAGCCCCTGGTGCTATATCAAACAAGCATAGGGTTATCCACACTAAAAAAGCTCTACTATGAGAACAGGAGGGAGCATGAATGCTTAGCCTAGATAAAAGCGACAGAGCCTTAAAGCCCCGACCAGGCTGGCGATGGGCCGACCAGATGAGGACCACCACGGGTCACAACCCATGCCCCCTCATATTCGATCAAGGTAGGAGCCAACTCGGTCGATACCTCGATCAGCCCACGAATGGCCAACAAGACCGCTAGCTTGTGTCCGGAAACCAACCGGAGCCACTGTGCGGAACAATCACCCTCGTTGGGGTCATGGCACACACACTGACCCCAAAGATGCAGTGGGGAACGAACACGTTCCTCCAACTGGCCGGTGGTGCTATGCCACACTTTGGAGTGGGGGGGGTGTGGAAGCCAACAACACCTCCGAAGCATGGCGATGATCATGACTGCTTTGCCTCTCATTCGATGGCGGTGTCTTCACTCACGGCGCACTTCCTTGACTCAGGAACGTCACCGCGCATCTCTGTATCATGTCCGCCGCCGATGGATGCGACTGCAGGCTCATGATGCTTCACCGAGGTCACGATAGCGCCCCTGTCCACTTCATCCTCGGAGACACTTATGTCGACTCCCATCTTCGTGGACTCCTCCGACTCAAGCTCCGCCTCCACATCGCTCTGGCTCTTGCCCCTCAGACCCGCTAGCTGATTTCCTTCTCCTTTTTGAACCTCCTCCGGGCCTTCTTACCTCTCTTCTTCTTGGCAAGCACCACCTCCTTCTAGGCAGTTTGTCGAGCTGCACCCACCGCCCCCCTCGGAAGGTGCGGTCAGGATTTGTAACCCTTGAGTCCCTATGAAATGAGTAATTCAAAATCAAAACAAAGAAGAGCAAGAGGGAAAAGGTCACGGGAAAAGGGGGCATACCAGATTGGATAGCTTCGTGGTGTGAAGAGGTCCGGGCATCCCTTTGAGGGAATCTTTATCCCTCAGCTGTAGCACCTAATCAAGTCGACTCCAGACTTCATCCTTTGGGAACTCCTTTGATGACACATGGTGAGGATCCATCGGGCCGATGTATTCCCACATCGGCTGCGTTCTTTCCGCTAATAGGGCGACCTGATGGTGGAAGAAGGTGTGGAAGACCCGCAACCCATCGAGGCCATGCTGCACAAGGTTTTGAAGCTCTGCCTCGATAACCTCCAACTTGTTTTGCCGACCGGTAGGACCCCATGACTAGCTTTCCCTCCTCTTCGGCCTTCTTCCGGTGAACGACAGGAATGGAGCCTCCGCTAGGTTCTTGATGTAGAACCACTCACCGTGTCACCCCCGATTGGAGTCACTTGGGGAGTACGTGGGTAGGGGGTTGATGGCTTCAGCTTCTTTTGCAAAGTGAATCCCCCAACCGGTGTGGTTCTGGGCGGCTTCCCCTCGGATGAGGCTTGCCCGCTGAAGATCCACCGAAAGAGGTCCACGTGCGGCTCCATCCCAAGGAAGGCCTCACAGACAGTGACAAAGCCGGCGATGTGTAGCTCCCCAGTTAGGTTGAGGTGCTGCAGCTCCAAGCCCCACTCATTGAGGAGCACACGCAGGAACCAGTGCGTAGGATACCTAAGCCTGCGCTCATGAAAGGTGAGGAAGGAGACGACCTCGTCGGCTAGGGGTTGTAGAACAACTTCCCCCGGCACAGGGGCCCTCCAATGCGCCACCTCCTTTGATGGGAGCAGCCCCTTCTCGGCGAAGGCGGCCAACACATCCTCATCCACGTTGGATGGTTTCTAGCTCGACATCACGCCTCGGATTCACGAACGGATTTGTAAGTTCTCCTCTCCCTCACTTTACCCTCTCTCCTAGAAATCGCCGTGGCGCACGAACGGGCTTGGCAAAAAGGAAGGAGGAGGAGAAGAGGCAGCAGTTGGAGAAAGGCGAAGGAATGGGAGGAAAACCCTCTCCCTTCCCCCTATTTAATACAGGGAGGCGTGTGGTGGGACGCATCCTGGTTGATGGGACGCACCGTGTCCGACAAAATGTCACCTGGTTAATGGGACATGGCTTGGGCAGGGCCCACCACTACCACAACCTGGGCACAGGAAATAAAGCACAACCGCATGCAAACGACCCTCTGCCTTCCTAGGCAGGGTTTTGGAAGGGCCCACCAACAGGATCTCCATCGAGGAGAAACCAACGGGTCACCTGAGTCGATCGGACAGCTTAGGCGGCTGCCTAGGGATAGGTAAGGAGCAGTGGGATGCCCCATGCAGGCTATGCCGACTCCATCACGAATGATAGGCTCGGGTTCCATTCGAACATATCTGATAAAGTGCTCCCCAAACCCGTCACTCGAGCATTCATACATTCATCCATTTTCATGCATGCATTCATACATTCATCCATACATCCAAGCATTGCATATGCAATTGTTGCATCACAACGCTTCGCATTGTGTCACGAAGCTATAGTTGCCTCATTCGATATGAGCGACGACCGACCGAGGTTCGAAGGCCGGCCCACGAAGGGCTTGAGGCCACCTCGTATCAAACAGAGCTAGGGGAGAAAAGCATAGATGAGCCCCAGCGGCCCTTGCCCGATCCACTCCAAAGTGGATAGGGTCATCTTGACCTTCTCGTTCGATCCTAACCTCGAGCCATGCCCACAGAATCTCCATCGAGGGGAGGCCATTGGGCCACCTGAGTTGGTCTCTGGAATGGCTCGGGCATCTACTGGGAGGTGGGTTAAGGAGCAGTGGAATGCCACATGATAGCTATGCCGACCCCATTACGAACAACGGACCTAGATTCCACTCGAACGTATCCGTTAGTGAGCTCACCGAGCGCATCACTCGAGCCATCGAGACAAGCGACGTTAGCTCAACCCCTCCAGTTGCGGAAACCACGGATGGGGTAATGCACGAAACTAGACCGACCCCTCGGCCACGCCCGACACTTGGGTCCGTGCTCCGTCGCGCCTGACCTCTCGGCCACGCCCGACGCTTGGGTCCGTGCTCCGTCGCGTCTGACCCCTCGGCCACGCCCGATGCTTTGGGTCTGTGCTCCATCGCGCCTAACCCCTCGGCCGCACGCCTCACCCCTCGGCCACGCCCGACGCTTGGGTCCGCGCTTCGTCATGCCCGACCCCTCAGCCGCGCTCAACGCTTGGGTCCATGGTCCGTCGCGCCTGACCCCTTGGCCGCGCCCGACGCTTTGGGTCCGCGCTCCGTCGCGCCCGACGCTTGGGTCCACGCTCTGTCGCGCTCGACCCCTCGGCCGCGCCCGATGCTTTGGGTCTATGCTCCACCGCGCCTGACCCCTCAGTCGCGCCCAACGCTTTGGGTCCACGCTTCGCCGCGCCCGACGCTTGGGTCCACGATCCGTCATGCTCGACCCCTCGGCCGCGCCCGATGTTTGGGTCCATGCTCCGTTGCGCCCGACCCGCATCCCACGATCTTACACCCACCGGGTACGCTCGAAAAACGAGTATAAACAACCCCTTTATGACTAAGTCCCAAAAGGGCTCGGGGGCTCCTGTCGGGTTCATAAACCCAGGGTCCCTAATGGACCCGCTTCCCTACAAAAGCATGACCCAGCAGACGGCGTAGCAACAATGCGCGCCTCCCAGGCTGGCCCAGTTACCTAACAACCGACTAGGAGAACGATCCGGTCTCCGACCGGAAGGCCTGGCCAAGGAGGGGACATAGTCCGACTCTGACCCTCTTTTCCGACCGGGAATACGCCGGACCTCCGCTCCTAATTCTTCCCCGACTGACGCGGTCGGAGCCGACTGGGAACGACCGATCAGGGATGCCCGCTCGGTGAGGACCCAAGGATCAGGCGGAGCAGATAAGGTAAGGCGCTCAGGTCAACCGTAATATCGAGGACCGTACCCTACCATACCCTGCACATCTGCAGGACAGTTCCACCAGGCTATGCCGGACGGATACTATGCAAACCTTCTAGACGTGTCAGAACCCAAACAATATTGTGCACGCCGACATTTGTCTTACAGCATTGTAGGCGCCGACAATCGTCTCGTACCCGATGGCGTGAGTAACAAGATTAGGTAGCACACGTACACACACTCTCTCTCTTTCTCTCTAACTTGTAAGACCATCCCCTTCATTTATAAAAGGGGATGTGCTCTCTCCCAACAGGGACAGTCCCTCAGACTCTCTCTGGCTGGCTCTAGACAATCTGAGCATTCGAACAGCTCCACAGCTCTAGAACTCTAAAGCTACACCGAGCATACACTCCAATACTTAGCGCACGTTAGAACTCCTGTCACTCTCAGCCCTTCGGTTCAGAGTCCGACCAGACTTTTAACACCTCCTTCTTATTCCCATTCGTTTGTAACCCCACAGCAAACTTCGAGCACCTAGGCTCAGGAATAATGTCACCGACCGACCGAAACTAGACGTAGGGCACGTTGCCTGAACCAGTATAAATCCTGTGTTATTGAGTGCTAGGCCACATCCGATCACAACGCACGGCAAAACTATAAATATTTGCTTGTTGATCACTTTTCACGCGGACAACAATATAATGAGAATAGCACTATATGCAGTAGTAAAACATGCAAGCGGGGGGGGGGGGGGGGGGGGGGGGGGGGGGTTGTCAAGAGCCCAGGTTTGCCTCTGTGAGGCTCCGCCAGTGGCTACTGCCATCTTAAGAGCAAGGTTTTCTTTTGGCTTTTTGTTATACAAAGTTAAAACTGTGTTATATGCACCAATGCTTTTGAGGAAATTGTTCAACGACAATTCTTATACAATGGTTTTGCCCAAAATTGCTAGGTTCTAGGCTAATTTGATCTTACAAGTTCACGACAATATATACAGCCTTTCAAGCCATTGAATCTGGACAGAAGTTATATATGCCCTTCAACATGGGATATTATTATAATCAAACTTTTGTTGCCACAAATATAAGCGAATATACTTCTGATCCTCGTGTAAAAATATAAGGCGCACATGTATTCTAATATTCAAACTTCATAATTCTTTCACCAACATTTAGTTTATCAGCATAAAAAATGTACCACAAAAATAGTGGCATTGGATTTGTATTTAGAAATGTTTTTTAATAATCAAGCTTTTATTGCCACTAATGCTATATAATACAAGAAATTAACGATCAAATTGTGCATTCAAAGATTGCACAAATCAAATCGTATTTTGTATTTTGGGATTGGGATGGAGAGAGCAGTCAAAGTGTGGTCTTAAAACAGTACCAAGTCAAATCATGGCTTATATTTTTGGATTTGGGAGGAAGGGGGCAATGAATGATGCAGTATAAAAATTGGCTGACGTAATTAACATGCCAACTGAAGCTTACAAGTTATATATCCATATGACACATCACTGAAAATCCAGCAATTTTGTTCGTACTTGGTTTCAGATTCATAAATAAGACCCAAGGCGGGTCAGTCAGCTGCGGCTGCCCAGTTTTTGGATTGTTGAATGTGGCCGTGGTGTGCTAACTGTTTTGGTACTACCGTGACGTTCTAACTGATGAGACTTTGTGTTTCTAGCTGGTTGCCTGGTCATCTCTTGACTAGGTCAGTGAATCTGTGCGTCAGAATATGCTTGCTGGTCACAAAAGTCAGATATGGCTAGCCTGCCTGCGAGGGTCACGAGTTGCCTCTGAATTCTGGTCAGTCCTCAGACTATTAACACTTAACAACGGGCCTTGAGAGCTCTATATAAAGCTTCCTCCATCGCCTCATGTTTCATCAGTTCATCACAACAAGCTCAATTCACCTGCTTACAACACATTCTCATATTAGAACCACCATTTGCTTGCAAATCTAGCTCCAATGGCGTCCCAAATTGAGAGCCACCGCTCCGGCGCAGAGGTCGTCAGCGGAGACGACGCCATGTGCAGGAAGAAGTCTGTGGAGCTGCTGGAAGAGCTGGGCCTCCCCAAGGGTCTCCTTCCCATGGAGAATCTCCAGGAGTTCGGGTACAACCGCGCCACAGGGTTCATGTGGCTGGTGCAGCGGAAGAAGAAGGTGGAGCACACGTTCAAGAAGATCAAGCAGACCGTGTCGTATGCGCCCGAGGTGACGGCCTTCGCCGAGAAGGGGAAGCTGCGGAAGATCACCGGCGTCAAGACCAAGGAGCTGATGCTGTGGCTAAGTGTGGTGGAGGTGTATGTTCCGGAGGCGTCGCCGGAGAACGTCACCTTTAAGACCGGCACCGGCCTCTCCGACAGCTTCAACGCCACTGCTTTCGCACTAGGGGAGTAACCTAACCAATGTGGGGAGAAATAATGCCATGTGCATGATCGTATCATATAGTATGTCTTTAATTTCTTTCGTGTTAGCAACTATTGTTCGTGAAGAACAGGAAGTATGTTTGTGCAATTTCCTTTTTTTTTTTGAGTTTGTACCTTGTAGTGTTTTGGCAAAACGAATTTCACTTTATGAGAAAGCTGTAACTATCTTTTTTGTTTATATATGTGCATCTGCACCAGTTTCATTCTTGGTCTGTTTTTGTGGCAGTGTGATTTCATTGAATCTATTTTAATTTCATATTGTGCAAGTTGTTTGACTCAGTGGCTTCGTATATGTACTAGTCTATGCCACCATTCTAGCTACATATAGGAAAGAAAAACTCAAGTTGAGAACATAGGAAAGATTTTCAGTTTCAGTATCAAATAGGAAATGAGCATTATTTTCAGGGCCACAGAGAAAATTTTCTCCTGAAATAATGCCAGAGTGCGTACCCGGCTGGCACCGGCAGCGGCGGTACTTAATTTAGATAGCTTCCAAGTAATTAAGTAGCTATATCTATCAATTTGTAATTCTTGGGTGAAGCCATTCATCCCATTGCCCACAGGGCTGGGCTAGTAATTTCTCGTTTCGCTGGTCCCACCCGGCAGAGACAGACATCAACCTAGCTGTACTGTCCTATTTGGTCTACGAAGTAGAGCATGGGCCTATTTTGCATAGCTCACGGCTTCTGTTTTTTTTTTGCCAAACATTTATTTCCAAAATAATTTCCTAGGAGAAGTTGTTTTTCTTCTCTTCTCACAAAGACATGAGTTGGAATAAAGTTAAAAAAAAATAGCTTATCCTAACTCTCTCACTCATTTCTTTCCCTCACCCATGCATGAAGCTATTTTGCCAAATAATTTTTCCAAAACAGCTTAGATTTATCTAGAAAATTGCTCATAAATCTGTTTTCTAAAAAGACAATTTTACTGGCGAAGCTGAGCCGTATCAAACAGAGCCTATATCTCAACTCCACTGAATGATATTATTTCTTCCTTTAAAAATAGTTCTCTTCGCGCAAAGCAGTGAGTGGGAAGCGGCCAGGCTTATCGCACGGTTCTTTCCTTTTTTTTTTTTTTTGTAAAAGTGCAATTATTCTATTCCTTTTTCGGCAAGGATACTAAATAGCGTTTATTTTTTGGTGGGATGTGGCTGGGACCAGATACCGACCACACATTTGCACATCTATAGGTTCACAAAAGAAAGCAATGAAAGGCCCAGACGTATGCAATTAGGTACTACATATATACGTTCACAAAAAGGCAATGTTTTCAGAAAAAAAAGAACACATATCAGACAAGAATACATTTATATCCGCAGTTTTTCAAAAAGCACAATACTACACATCTAGTCCCACACATTTGCACATCTTCTCTATACTGGCCCGCATTTTGCTTCTCCGTACATGGCCTGCATTCTTGCATGTTAAAAAAAAGATAACATGTGTCAAAAAATTCTTGCTGGTAGGAGATAGAAAAAGATGCTTATGTTCCTGGAGCTTCTATTGGTGATGAGCAGGTTGCCGCTAGTAATGCTGTGGTGGATTCAATTTTCCTAGGCAATTTAAGTGTTATTCAGTAGGCAACAGTGTCTTTCTAATTAGGCAATTTTTGTATTCTGAAAAGCAAGTATAGTGTTTCATTTGCAACCCACAGCCCCACCCCCAACTCCCAACCCCCGGTTTATTTGCAAAAATACATATCAAACAGAGGTAGGGTGATGATATCAATAACTAGTTTTTGTACAGAAAAGGATCATCATAACAGTAGAAAAAAAGGAAAAAAGAATGATCTATGAACAACAATATGTCACGCGCATTAGTCAGCACCCCCACTCCCAATCTGCACTTCCCAACTCAAGAAAATGGCATCTCAGGCTTCCCCTAGTTACCTGCGCATGGTTAAAGTCACTTAGAGCACAGAGTAACGCTTGACGGTAAAAAGAGTAGAGATTATAGGCACATTTTTTTTGTGTTGGACACAAATAAAATTGCCACCAGATTACTAATAACTTGCCTTTGCTTAACTAAATTTACATGTACATTTTTCGGTGGTACTGTATTGCTCGTATATACTTTCATCTAGCCTGATGCACACTCCACCTTTGCTGCAGGTCACCTTTGCTGCCTTCTCTATCTACAGTAACAGCATGGCAGCAGTATGGCAATAAGTAGTAGCTGATCTTAGCATGATACTGCCCAACTGTAGCCAGTAGTGGCTATAGTAGTAGCAGGTGCACTAGATGTGGTTATAACTTGTTTAGCAATGGAAAGTAGTTTAATTTGCTGCACCAGCACTCCAGCAGTGGTGTGCTCGTGCTGCATTCTGTGCTCAAGTTCATCTCTACCTCCAATTGTGAGCTGTGAGAAGGTGATTGTAACGTGATAAATAATTAGGCTAAGGCACGAGTTCTTACACCATGCCCAAAAGAATGTCTAATTGCTAATTATTCAGCTCTAAATGCTGATTATTGACACCTCCATAAAACCTAGGAGCATCTCCAAGAGTTCCCTAAATTTTTCTCCTAAAAACTCTATATTTTCAACTCCTAATAATGTATTAGGAGAAAAAAGAAGGTCATCTTCAACGGTTTATAAAAATTAATTCCTAAAAATTCATCCAGTGGCATTTTTGTAATTATCGTCATCTTCCTCCTCAGAACAACCACGTACAGAGAAGCTTCGTGACTTCCATGGCTGGCTTCACGGCACTCCTGGGGGCAGTCACCGGCGGCGAGTGGCTGCGGCGGACCACACCTGGGCACCCGCATGCCCGTGGGGCTGCTCTGCTCAGCCCGAGAAGGGCCAGGTCGACCTGGCCATGCAAGCAGTGCGGGATGGCGGCAGGTGCTCCGCCGGCGAGGAGCAGCGGCGGCGTGCGGCGCTTGTCGGGGAGGGCCGGTGGTGTCGGCGCGTGAGGGTGAAGGGCTCCTGGTGCTCGGTCGCGGGGAGGCACGAAGGCGAGGGGGAAACTCGAATGGCAGCGGTGAGCTCCGTGGCCGCAGCTCCGCGTAGTGGGTGCAGTACTTCTGCACGGTCACGGCGCCATTGTACGCTTCGTCGTGCTCCTCGAATGCCTCCACCTTGCAGGCCTGCTGCTTCTGCACGGCAAAATACGGCGCGGGAAGAAGACGACGCGTGGGAACAGCGTCTCTGCGCGCAGCTTCGTCCGCGTAAAGTTACGCGGAAGGGGAAGGAATTTCTCAAGTCCTAAAAGATTAGGAGTAAATATTAGTAGTTGTTGGAGAGGGTTTTTTCTCTATTTTTCTAAAAAATAAAGATTAGGAGGATATTTAGGGAACTCTTGGAGATGCTCTAACACTAGCTACATTTTCTTAGGCAATTTAAGTTTCATTCGCTAGGCAACAATGTCTTCCTAAATAGGCAATTTATGTATTCTGAAAAAGCAAGTATAGTGTGCTGCACCATATCTAGTAGACTCGTAGATAAGAAAATGACCAATCACTGGTAGCCACCTTTCACATACACCATATCTAGTAGACTCGTAGATAAGAAAATGACTTGCTGCTACTAAATCACAGATGCAACAGAATGGTCCATGCCAACATACCAAGCTAGCTTGCAAAAATACAAGATACTGCAACTTCTGCACATTGGCCGGTATCTCATTGGCAATGTCACGGTCGATGATGGGGAAGAATGGTGGCCAGTTCTCCTCCATCGGCACGCTAACTGCACCAAGCAAAATTGGAGGAAATGCCAATGATCACACATCAGTATTCAGTCTAAACAAAGTGACAACTCAAACACCACTGACAGTCTGAATAGGTATCAAAATAGGTCCTGGGATCTGTTGGTGCTAATGCTACGGTGGCATCTAGAAAAAATAAATTATAAAACTAAAATAAGTGTAAAGATCTTTCGGCAAAGAAACTAAAGATTAGAAAGATAAACACTTTTGGAGATTGCAATTGACCTCATAATTGCATCAATCATCAGTTGATCAACACTTTTCGAGTATAAAAGCATGTTTGCACATGGATCAGTCACAAAAATATCAGAATCCAGCGCTCTGTGGTACTCTTCTTACATCCTTGTCCTCTAGTGAAACTAATCCAAGACTTAGCCTTGCATCAACAATTTCTAATGCTCTCTTATTGGGCATTGCCTTTCTGGATGGAGGTAGAGCAACCATGACATTGTTCTCTTGATTTCGCTTTGCCTGGCCTAGCCACCAGAATGCAACTTTACTTGTGTCCACTTGCTACGTCTAAAACAAACGTGCCCATTACAGTTAAGTGCAAAAGGGAAATAACCCAAACCATACAGGTTGAATTCAGTCCTCTCACCTCCATGGCGAGGACGAGCTTGACAAAATTTATCAGCATCGCCCAATTTTTCATCATCCAATAACTTTGCAATCACAAAACCTAAATAAATTGATACACCAACATATGGTATTTTGTAACAAGGCCAATGTTATGCAAATCTAATTTAAGAAGACTAACGTTGGCAGTAGAGGAGTCCTCCATTGGCAGTAACACCGGTGATCTGGACATCTCCCTTAGCGCCCTCTCCTGATCAAGCCAAACACGATTGAAAAGGGGGGGGGGGGGGGGGGGGGGAATTATGGGTAATGAGGTAGCAATGGAAGCTAAGATGGTTGGGATTCAGAACTACAGGATTGAATCCAAACATTGAGTTCCTTCAGCACAGCAGGGACTCCCCCAAATCCAAGCCATGCATATTGATTCTGTAAGCTGTCCCCGAGCTAAAACAGGATATGCACATCACGGTTCGATAGAAAAAGAACGCGACATCGCATTCCAAGAAGGAAACCACTGTCAGTATGCTGCTTAATCAGAGGGAGACAGACAAAGCAAAGATTAGACGCTCCAGAGCCGGGCGACCGTGTACGTGGTGGGGCTAGGCATGGGCGGCAAGCCGAAGGTGGAGCCGGAGAGGCTCACCCCACGTGGCATCATGGACATGTGCGCCGCCGTGTCTGCCTCGGGTGACCTGCTCGCCCTCGCGTCGTACGACGACTGGCCCTGGGCGTTCGACTTCCAGGCGCTCGAGACGGAGGTGGCCGTGTTCCGCGCGGCTGACCTATCCCGCAGCGCCGTCGTGGCCACGAGCGTAGGCGCAGATGCGGCGGCTGCAGCCATGGAGGCGTCGTGGACATGTGCCTGCTGTGTCCGCCTCGGGCGACCTCCTCGCCGTCGTGTCGTACGAAGACTAGCTCTGGGCGTTCGACTTTCGTGCGCTCGAGACAGAGGTGGCCATGTTCCGTGTCGTGGAGCTCGTCGGGGCTAGGGTTGCAGGGGGAAGGAGGGAGGAGCAGAGGAGGGGGAGGCCGGCGGCGAGGTGGAGCTCGTCGGGCTAGGGTTGGAGGCGGCGGGGTCGGGTGCTTGTGCGACTGAGAACTGGAGATGGGGATGGAATGAGAATTGGAGATGGAGACAGGATGGGAGCCGTTCCGAGCGTCCAAAACACGACCGGCTGGAAAGAAGTCATTACCATGAAGTATTCAAAATAAGGTAGCTTTAGTTAGAGGAGAATAGCTGACAGCAAGTCGCGACAGTGCCACATGAACCATTTGTAAATGGCCATTAAACCATTTGACAAACAACTCACATATGTAGATGACTTTATATGTGTGTAACACTGTAACATGAGTAGTGCAAGTAGCGCATGCCAAATCTGAAGGAGAAAGTTCAAGGTTGTTTAACGTCGTTTCGGCTAATTAATGGTATATACGTGTACGTACGTTGCGCGAATTAACTCACTTGTACCGTTCCAAATTAAGTAATTAACCATCACTTGCATGATCTGACTGATGCACAAACAGAGTCTCACATGATATATATTATATAAATAAATAAACTAGTAGTATAAGAACCAAGGTGTGGTTGCACACACCAGAGAGGAGAGAGCTAAGAATTCCCACCATGGCGGCCTCTCTACAAGCTCTCGCCTGCGCCACGCTCCTACTCGTCGTCCCGCACGCGTGCATGGCGGCCTCCAATAAAACGACGCTGCAGGATAGTTGCGAGAGCTACGCCGGCGGCGACCGGAGCAGCTTCGACTACGACTACTGCGTCTGGACACTGCAGCGCGCGGACAAGGAGGGCGCCGCCACCGCCGACGCGCTGGGCCTGGCCACAATCGCGGCGAGGTTCGCCAGGGCGACGGCCAGCGCCACGCGGGCCAAGATCGCCGCGCTGCTGCGCAACGAGACGCTCCCACGCACGCGGCGCGACTCCCTGGCGGCCTGCGCCAGCGAGTACGCCGCCGCAGTGCGCCGGCTCGGGCACGCCGTGTCGGCCGCGCGGTCGTCTGGCGGGAAGAACCTACAGCGCGCGCAGACGCTGCTCGCGGAGGCCACGGGCGCCCCCGCACGCTGTCAGGCCGCGTTCGCGGCTGCACGACAGGACTCGCCGCTGGCTGACGGGGACTTCGGGCTTGACGACCAGATCGAGTTGGCGATCGCCATCTTGCCGTTGCCGCGGCCGTCGCCGCCGGCAGGTAGGATGTGATGTGAACTATGGACGTATACGCGCTGTTGATCGCGCTGGTTTTTGGTATGGATTTGAGCAATAAAATCTTGACAGCTAGCATGCGTGTGATGTTGTTAATTGTTCTAACTCTGCTTCGTAACGTGCCTATAGAGAGAGCAAATAGAACACTGGAAGAAACGGCAGCACCGGTGCCCGACGTCCGTACGCCTGCGTCCGTTCGGACGACCGTGGCCGGCTCCGCCCTGTCCGCTCAGATTCGTGAGCCGCCTGCGTCAGCTCCGTTTCCCCGCACTCGCATCCGAACCGTCCGCTTTAGATCGCTACCCACGCCGCTCGGATGACTCGCCCCCACCTCTTCCACAACAGCACTGCGCGCCCTGTGCCTCCTCAACACACTGCCAGCGGCGGTCTGCGCCTCCTTCACACGTCGATGGCCGCGGCTTGGCCCTGCCCGCCCTCATGGACACTAACGTCGGTGGTCTGCACTTGCAACATGAAACACTCGAACGCAACATATATTTGAAATAGATAAAATATTTGGGATATACTCTTGCAACATGTGTGTGAAACATATGCAACATCCAGATAAAACAATTGCAACATAAAAAAACACTTACTGCAACATAAGACTGAAACATTTGGAATATACTGTTGCAACATATGTGTGAAAACAAATGCAACATCTAGATAAAAACGATTGCAATATACGTCTGAAAACAGATGAAACATTTTGAATAAACGCTTACAACATGCTTCTGAAACACTTGCAATATATGCATCATGTGCAACATCCCTCAATCTACTTTTACAACATCCATAAGAAACAACTGCAACATACCTTTGAAATACCTGAAACATACATTTGCAACATAGGGGAGGGGAAGCCTGGGCTGCTCGATTCCAGCTGTCGGGGTCGGAGCCGGCGGCGAGCGTCGACGCTCGAGCACCACCGCTACTAGCGCCACCAGTACCGGGCTTGGCTCAACTACGATGGTGGGGGATGGGGGGGGGGGTGGCGCGAGGAGCTAGCGCCATGGCCGTCAGGGTGGGGGAGCTCGGTCGCTGGGGTGAGAGAGGGCGCCACCGGGGGTGGGGAGGGCGCCGCTTTGGGGTGGATGAGAGCCACCCACTTCCGTGCAACACAGCCGCGGCACTTCCATGTATCTCACCATGGACGAGCTCATTACTAGAGATGACACTCCCACCACGAAGGAGTTCGCGAATGAGGAAGAGTGAGGGACCCCATCGAAGGATCCATGTTGTGCCACGCCGTCTCAAAACGTTGTCATCTTGAAGGGCTACTATGCCATGGGAGCACAAGAGACACTAGTAGAGAACAGACCTTTGATCCTCGGCCAAAATGGGCTCTAGTCCCGGAATTTTTTGCCCCCGGGACTAGAAATACCTTTAGTCCCGGTTGGTGGCTCCAACCGGGACTAAAGGTTCCTGCCCAACGGCTACTGCGCCAGACAGAGGTGGCAGGGACCTTTAGTCCCGGTTGGAGCCACCAACCGGGACTAAAGGTATACTTTTACTCCCGGTTGGTGGCTCCAACCGGGAGTAAAGGTCTACTCCCGGGCCGTGGCTGCGCCCGGGGTTGGAAAGTTACCTTTAGTCCCGATTGGATCTATCAACCGGGACTAAATGTTCTCCCTTTATAAATCAGCCGTCTCCTCCTTCCTCCCCGAGCCCGAGCTCAGCACATTTTGAAGCTCACTGCAGTAGTGTTCTTGCTTCCTCCCTCCCTCCATTGTTCCTCCATCCATTCTTCGATTCCTCCGTCGATTCTTCAGTTGTAAAGGTTACCAATCTCATACTCTCATTTTTTACCATTTTCTTATACCATTTTATTCACTATATATATTTATGGTTCTTTATTGTGGTTTTTTTTCATTTGTAAGCAATTTGAGCTCAAAATCACTTTAAGCTTGCATATTTACATGAAAGAAGGTTAAAGTATATATAAATATAAAGTTAGAAAATAGTTAGAAAATTATAGCAAATCCTTACTAGTTGAACTTGCGGACCGTGTTCAGGTCGGCGAGGATGTTCTCTGCCGAGCGGTAACGGACGTCAAGGAGGAGCTTTGATTCTACGAGGGAGAGCGATAACGGTCGTGGAAGACCGTGTTCCCTTCCTCGTAGAATCGGAGCTCTTCCTTGACCAAGTACGGTGCCGTCCGGTGGAGAAATCCTCGCCGAGCTGATCACGTAAGCAAGGTCAACTAGTACGGATGGTTATTTATTCACATGTCCCGATATCGTCGTAGTAGTCTGTCAATCACCGTACCTAAACGTAGTATATATAAATAAAAACTTAGAAAATAGTTAGAAAATTATAGAAAATCCGTACTAGTTGAACTTGCGGACCGTGTTCAGCTCGGCAAGCATGTTCTCTGTCGAGCGGTAACGGACATCAAGGAGGAGCTTTGATTCTACGAGGGAGAGCGACAACGGTCGTGGGAGACCGTGTTCCCTTCCTCATAGAATCGGAGCTCTTCCTTGACCAAGTACGGTGCTGTCCGGTGGAGAAATGCTCGCCGAGATGATCACGTAAGCAAGGTCAACTAGTACGGATGGTTATTTATTCACACGTCCCGATATCGTCGTAGTAGTCTGTTATGTGTGTACATTCCCATTCTTCTGTTAATTTGCGGAAATATCATATGAATTACTTACCTGCCGCAGTAAAAGACGAGAACACAATGACCATTAAAAATATCATTGTTTAGAGATCTAGATAATTTTATAGTTTGTTAATTTTATTTGTTTATAAAAGAAGAAATTTATAGTGTATTAAAAAATGAGTATAGAGAGTAGATGGCAACTGCTTCCGGGTCCTCGGCCTCTCATGGGTTTCCAAAGCGACTTAGGCCGGGCCTTCCTCTCATTCCATGCGGCAAGTGTCGTGATGAGATGAAGATTGTGATGGAGTACCGAGTGAAGAAGGAGGGTCCCAACAAGGATCGTATCTTCTACAAGTGTCCGGATCGCAATGTGAGTTATTTTATCGTATTTAATGATTATGGTTAGTTTATACCTATTTTCATGATGGTTGTGATTAAAGTTCTAGTTTTTTGTTTTAATTTCAGTGGGATGGCAGTGGACGATGTTCAGGCTTCTACTGGGAGGAAGAGTATGTTGAACTCGTGCAAAAATATCTTGCACAACAGGCAGATACGGCGGCTAATGAGGCAGTGATCCAGTCGAAGAAGCCCAAAGATGTTGCACAATCGGGGGATCTGTCTGTTTTAGTTGAGATTGGTCGCGAAATCCTTGTGCTCCTGAAATGTATTTTAGCTTTAGTTCTTTTAGTGGTAGTTGGGATTGTCTACATTGTAGCGATGCTTTCATAAATTTGTATCTTTTGTGGTGGCACGCATGTTGTATAAATAATTAATTATGATCTAGGTTTTAATATGATATTTATGTCATGTAATGCAGATGAGCCGTCATTGGATGTATAATGCTGATCGCCGCTCACAAGAGTTCATTGACGGCGTGCATTCTTTATTACGTGCGGCCGAGACAAACAAACGCGACGGTTTCATGTGCTGCCCATGTGCCATATGTAAGAATACGGTGGAATATCCTTGCTCAAGGACTCTTCATTCACACTTGTTCAAGTCGGGTTTCATGCCAAACTATATTTGTTGGACAAAGCACGGAGAAACCGGTGTTGTAATGGAAGAAGATGAAGAAGAACAATGGGACGACAATGATATTATTCCTGATGGTGCGTGCTTCAATGATACTGCAATGGGAGAAGCTGAAGAAGAGGTAGCCGCAGAAGATGAGCCGGCTGATGATCTTTGTCAGGTCATTCGTGATGCACAAAGAGAATGTGAAAGTGAAAAGGAGAAGATCAAGTTCGAGCGGATGCTAGAAGATCACAAGAAATTGTTGTACCCAACTTGTGATGCAGGGCAGAAAAAGTTGGGAACCACACTAGAATTGCTGCAATGGAAGGCAAAGAATGGTGTATCTGACAAGGGATTTGGAGAGTTACTAAAAATCCAAAAGAAGATGCTTCCGAAGTACAATGAATTGCCCGCCACTACCTACGAAGCAAAACAAGTTGTCTGTCCTATGGGGCTAGAAATAGAGAAGATACATGCATGTCCTAATGACTGCATCCTATACCGTGGCAAAGAGTACGAGAAATTGGATGCATGCCCGGTATGCCATGCATCGCGGTATAAGATCAGGCGAGATGACCCTGGTGATGTTGAGGGCGAACGTCCACGTAAGAAAATCCCTGCCAAGGTTATGTGGTATGCTCCTATAATACCACGCTTGAAACGTCTGTTCAGAAACAAAGAACATGCAAAATTGTTACGATGGCACAAAGAAGACCGTAAGGTAGACAATATGTTGAGACACCCTGCTGATGGGTCCCAGTGGAGAGCAATCGATAGAGAATTCCCGGAGTTTGCAAATGACGCAAGAAACTTAAGGTTTGCTTTAAGTACAGATGGTATCAATCCTTTTGGAGAGCAGAACAGTAGTCATAGCACTTGGCCTGTTACTCTAAGTATCTACAACATTCCTCCTTGGTTATGCATGAAGCGGAAGTTCATTATGATGCCTGTGCTCATCCAAGGCCCGAAGCAACCTGGCAATGACATCGATGTGTACCTGAGACCACTTATTGATGAACTTCTCATTTTGTGGAATAAAGAAGGTGTACGTGTGTGGGATGAGTACAAACAGGAACACTTTGATCTGCGAGCATTGTTGTTCGTAACAATCAATGATTGGCCTGCTCTAAGTAATCTTTCAGGACAGTCAAACAAGGGATATAATGCATGCACACACTGCTTCGGTGATATTAGAGGTGTATTCTTGAAAAAAATGTCGAAAGGTCGTGTACCTTGACCATCGTCGATTTCTTCCTGCAAATCACCCCGTAAGAAAGAAAGGTAAGCATTTTAAAGGGAAAGCAGACCACCTGACCAAGCCTCGCAACCGAACCGGTGAGGATGTACTCGATATGGTCAATGATGTGAAAGTCGTCTTTGGAAAAGGACATGGAAGCCAACCTATTCCGAAAGACGCTAACGGTCACGCACCCATGTGGAAGAAAAAGTCCATATTTTGGGACCTACCCTATTGGCAAGTCCTGGAGGTCCGTAGCTCGATCGACGTGATGCACCTGACGAAGAATCTTTGTGTGAACCTGCTAGGCTTTATGGGTGTGTATGGAAAGCCTAAGGACACATTTGAAGCACGACAGGACCTGCGTTGTTTGAGAGAAAGAGACAACCTGCATCCAGAGAAGACAGATGATGGACGCCATTACTTACGTCCTGCTAGCTACACTCTAAGCAAAGAGGAGAAGGAAATCATGTTTGAATGCTTAAACAACATCAAGGTACCATCTGGATTCTCCTCGAATATAAAGGGTATTATAAATGTGACAGAGAAGAAATTCTGTAACTTAAAGTCCCATGACTGTCACGTTCTCATGACGCAATTACTTCCAGTTGCATTAAGAGGAATTCTACCTCCAAATGTACGTCTAGCCACCGTAAAGCTATGTGCATTCCTCAATGCAATTTCTCAGAAGGCAATTGATCCAACTGATCTAGCTAAACTACAGAATGATGTGGTTCAATGTCTCGTCAGCTTTGAGTTAGTGTTCCCTCCTTCCTTCTTTGATATTATGACACACCTCCTAGTTCACCTAGTCAAGGAGATTTTCACTCTCGGTCCTGTGTTCCTACACAACATGTTCCCCTTAGAGAGATTCATGGGAGTCCTAAAGAAATATGTTCACAACCGTGCTCGCCCAGAAGGAAGCATCGCCAAGGGCTATGGAACAGAAGAGGTCATTGAGTTCTGTGTTGACTTTATTCCCGACCTTGACTCGATTGGTGTTCCTGAATCGAGACATGAGGGGAGACTAAGCGGAAAGGGGACACTAGGGAGGAAAACATATATTGGTACGGATGATGATTATTTCAATAAAGCGCACTACACAGTTCTACAGAACTCCTCTTTGGTAGATCCGTATATTGAGACACACAAGGATCTCTTACGATCCGAGTTTCCAGGCAAGACTGAAGCTTGGATTACGCATAAGCACATGGAAACTTTCGGCGGTTGGTTGCGAAAAAAATGTCAAGGTGATGAGAGCATCCATGAGCAACTGTATTTATTGGCTATGCAACCATCATGGCATATCGTTACATACAAAGGGTACGAGATAAATGGGAACATATTCTACACAGTAGCCCAAGATAAAAGGAGTACCAACCAAAACAGTGGTGTCCGCATAGATGCCACAGACCCGAATGGGAATAAGCAGACATATTATGGACGCATAGATGAAATATGGGAACTAGAATATGCACCTACTTTGAAGATCCCATTGTTCAAGTGCCAATGGGTCAAGGTGACCGGAGGCGGAGTAACAGTAGACAACGAGTATGGAATGACAACAGTAGACCTTAGTAATATTGGGTACAAAGACGAACCATTCGTCCTTGCCAAGGATGTGAATCAGGTGTTCTATGTCAATGATATGTCTACCAAACCAAAAAGAGGGAAAAACGATAATGACTCAACCAAAGAGCCAAAGCGCCACATAGTTCTTTCAGGGAAAAGAGTCATCGTGGGAATTGAGGACAAGTCGGACATGTCAGAAGAATATGAAAAGGATGACCGAATTCCGCCCTTCAAAGTGAACAAAGACCCTAGCATCTTGGTAAATGATGAGGACACTCCATGGTTACGAAGCGATCATAACCAAGGGACATACGTAAAGAAGAAGTTCACTGCTGTGCCCACTTGATGATATAGTGATTTAATATAGTGTGTGTTTGAGATATTATGTAATAATTGTGAATTCAGATGTTTATTATGTCATATTTCAAATTAAATCAATGTTTGATTTGGTGGGATTTCTCTCTCAAAAAGGTAAATTAGGATACTGAGTGATGAAATATTAAAATATTAACGTTAAAATGATGTGAAAACAAATTTCCTGTCCAAAACCAATAATTTTAATAATTTTAATTAAACACTACATTTTTGCATTAACGAAATAATAAATATTAGTTACATTATGTTTTATAATTCTAACAAAAAATAAAAAAAGTTAGGTTATCGATTTTTCCTATGTGCAATAAACAAAAATAAAATTCATATTTTTAACAAAATAATTTTATGCCTTTTATTTAATTTACTATGTATTTAATAAAAACTATTGCATTTCTATTGTATTTAACAAGACTATTGCTTAAAACAGGCGGGAAACGAAACTGCAGGCCACCTTTACTCCCGGGTGGGAAGCCCACCCGGGAGTAAAGGTGGGCTGCAGTTTCGTGGCCCGCCAAAAAAAGCCTTTACTCCCGGTGCGTGTTACCAACCGGGAGTAAAGGTATACCTTTACTCCCGGTTGGTAACACGCACCGGGAGTAAAGGAACCTTTACTCCCGGTTGGTAATACGCACCGGGAGTAAAGGGTTTTTACTCCCGGTTGGTGGCTGGCACCGGGAGTAATTCTCCTCTGCTATATAACCTCCAGCGCCTGGCAGATCGATCTGCTCGTCTTCTTCCTCGTCGAACACCGCCGCCCGGCCTCTTCTTCGACCTCGCGCCGCGTCCGTTCGCCTTCCGTGACACCGGCGCCGCCGTCTTCTTCCTCGTGCGGCCTCCACCGCGCGCGCCCGTGCCCCTCCTCCGCGCTTGCCCGTGGCCCTCCACCGGGCCCTCCTCCGCGCCCGAGGCCCTCCACCGCGCGTTGCCCCACCGCGCCGGCCCGAGGCCCTCCAGTACGTACACTGCCGAGCTTCGAGGTGATATATTCGTCGATCTCTTTGTACATTCGTCCGAGCCCTCCACTGCCGAGTTATAGATCACGTCGAAAACTACAACTTTGGTGTAAGCCATGTCAACGGTCGAGGTCGATTGAAAATTCCAAATTTTGAATCACAAAATCTATAGAAACTAAAAATGAATATTTGGAACTCTAAATGATTTTAAATAAAAATATATCTTAAGGCAAGTTTTGAATATTTGGAACTCTAAATGACAAGTATAATTAAGGATCACCAATGAAATTACTTTAGAAATTAATTAGATCGATGTAAATCCATGGCTTGTATAATAAACACGCTATATATTATTTGGAAACAACGCTACGAACCATCCGCTAATGATCCAGCCCATCAACCGCCATATATTCATCACTATATGATATGCCATTATTTCAAGATGCAGTTTCAATAGAAGAATTTTTTCTATCTTCATAGATCAATGTTTGTTAACGAAATTTTATCCAAATATATTCATGTAGGGTCTTTTTTTTGAAGGATTTGTTGTAGGATATATAATGGTCAAATAGGAACTCAATTTTGATACTCAGTTTATAAACTAAGCGTTTTTTAGTTTATCAAAAATATCACATGTTTCTTCATTTGTGAACTTTGAATATACAGATATAATATATTAATGTTGCTAAAGTAATATGAGCATTACATATTTTTTTCCGGGAAGACTATCTTCAAACTTTATATCATAGCATCAGAGATCGCCTGTAGAAGAAGAAAATAAATTCTTATCATTTCGGAAATAGTAATGGTTATATGAGCAATAAGACACGTATACTTACATTTCATAATGGCTTATACTTATATTATTAACATAGAATTTTCTCATATGATGAATGACTACATGGTTGATCACATGGTACATAGGATCACAACATCACGCACCGACACCGCCCCGGCCCGCCTCACGTCGTCGTCGTCGTCAGCACGCCGGCCCGCCTCACGTCATCGTCGTCAGCACACCGGCCACCGCGCCGACACGTATATATACGTCATTTGTATTCATATGCATTTCGTCCATGCGTTTCTATGTATACGGCGGAGCACCGCCGCCCTCGTTCACCCATGTGTACAGACATATATACGGCGGAGTGGAGCACCGCCACTCTTGTCACACCGCCCTTTCTCGTGCCCTAATTCGCCCTAGTACCGACGTAGTTCGTCCTAGTGTGGCGAATTGCGTCCGTGATCGAGGGGCAAGATTTAATAATGCATATTGTTTGTAGATTTTACGCATGTAATAAGCAAAGATTTGACGTACTATATATTGGTTTTGTTTTTTGAAGCTAGATGGCCGACCCGAGAAATATGGATGAGGAGGAGTTGATGATGAATTTGATCAACACTGGCACTCAAGTTGCCGGCGATGATGGTGCTAAAAATAACGTGCAAGAGGATGTAGATGACGGGAGTCAGTACTTAGCTCTTGAACAAAATGAGCAACAACATATTGGCCAAGTATATATTTTTTATTATTAGCTATATATATATATTATCATATGTCTTATGTGTGCTCATGACATTAAAAATAATGTTTATGTTTTGTAGCCCTCTGGATCGACATCAACAACTACAACGAAGAGTAAAAATGTTCGAGGTCCCAAAAAGCCATTGGAGGGTCGCTTCATCATCTCGGAGTTCAATGTGGATACAGGAGAACCGGGGGGGCCGAATAAAATGAAATTTGTGCACCACTGTGGTTACCTTGTACGGGACCGGCTCCCGATTAGTACCCGTGAATGGAAGAAGAAGACCAATGCTCCTCATATCAGTTTTGTCTCCGATCGTGACAAGGCGTTAATTTGGAATGATGTCTTGGTACATTTCACGCTCCAAACAGATGATTATGATGATATAATAGATGGTGATGAATTGAAGGAGCGAGTTAGGGATTGGGCAATGAAGAAGATGGCCACCCGGTTTCAGACTTGGAAGAAACACCTATACACGACGTATGTCAAGAAGAACATAGCACCAGATTTTACTGTCCCAGGCCCGATCTCAAAGCAGAGGCCCTATTGGGATGAGTTTGTACAGTACAAGACTTCAGAAGAGGGTGTGAGTCGGGTGATAAAGAACCAACGTAATGCCCAACAGAAGACATACCACCATACCTTGGGATCAGGTGGCTACCCGACTGCCATTAAGAAGTGGAACAAAATGGAAGCAGACCTTCTTGCCAAGGGTATCAGACCAGAATCACTCGAGTGGGGAGAACGTGCAAAGAATTGGTTTTTCGCTCATGGGGGAACACTAGACCAGGAGACAGGGAAGTGCGTTTATGGCGCAAGACTGCAAGAAGCAGCAGAAAGATTGTTTTATGCTCAGAGAGCTGCTGCTAGTGGTGAGTTCAGGCCCAACAGAGAGAAGGATGAGCTGACATACGCCATCGGGACTATTGAACATGGTGGCCGAACTAGAGGCAAAGGAAGTGTCTCGTGGGAGCATGGATTCCCTCAGGACAGACCTTCCTACAGAAGTCGCCAGAGAAAGAAGGAAGAAGAGGCACACCGGCTCCAGAGGTTGGAGGAAGCGGTGCGTGAAGCACAGGAGCGGGAAAAAAACCTTGAAGCGAGAATGCAGGAGGAAATCAAAAGGCAAGTGCAAATAGCAGTGAGTGCAAGCAAGCAGGCATCAGAGCCAGGAATCAACATTAGCCAATCTGTTCAGTTGAAAAGCAGCTGCGCTTCCACGGAGATACCAAATCAAGGGGACACAGGACTGCGCTTCCCTGTGGATGACGTCACTGAACCTTGTACAACGTGTGAGCTACACATTCCGAAGGAGAATTCCACAATCAAGGTGGCTATCGGTCTTGTTAATCCTATCGACCGAACCAAGACACCAAGGATTCATGGGAATATAATCCAAGAAGGATATGCCACCATCTCGGTAGATAAAGCTGAAAAAGGTTTTAGTGATTTGCCTCTTGACATTCCTGGAGGTGATGGCGAGAAGACTCTAGGAGAAGCGGAGAAGACATTCATTCTATGGCGCAAGCGCTACATCATCATTCCAGGGATGTCGGCTCCACCTCCTTCTGAACTACCTCACCATAGGTACGTGCGGATGAAAACACTACATCATTAATTTGTATTGGCTTAAATAATTAACAATCTGCTCATAATAATATGTCATTCCTTTTTTTGTAGCAGATCCTCCCCCAACCTAAATCCAATTGTTCAATCGCCAGATCATCATAGTGCTCTGTACGATGACATTGTGTTGGAAGACGAGGCTGCATCCACACCCTCTCCAAGGAGGTCTCCAACGCCACAGCCGCCACCTCCAAGGAGGTCTCCAACGCCGCTGCCAACACCTCCAAGGAGGTCTCCAACGCCTCCCCCGCCCCCGCCTACCAAGAAGCCTAGCAAGAGGCCAGCCCCTCAAACGAAGAATCAGTCCCCGCCTGCAAAGAAAGCCACCGTGAAACCAAGGGCTATTCCCAAAATAATATCTGAAGAGAAGGAAGAAGGAACTGATGCATATAAAAAAGACATGTCTAGATTCTATGACAAACTTAAAATGAATCAAGAAGCAAGGAGAAACCCAGAGAAACCGTACTTCTTCGTAGCTCCGGATATTTTAAGAAAAAAGGTGACTTCTTACCAGCATCAACAGCGGGAATCTCGTAAGCCGTCCAAATCAACGTTATCAGACTATGACCGCACTCTCACCAAGTCAATTGAGGCGGCACAGAAAAAGAAGCGGGCAGGGAAAGGAGTTGCCCAACTCGGACAACAAGCGCACCAATCAATCCCCCCGCTAGTTGTTGGTAATGAATATGGTTCGAATTTAGGATTAATGCATCAGGCAAACATACCTCCGGATGTCGATTTGGATCACCTTGGTGAATTTCTTGATGAGACTGGTCTCGACCTTTACCAGATGTTTGGTGATGGAAAAATTGAGAGTGCGGCGGAGGTTGATATTTGGAAGAAAAAATTTGTACTAGGCCAGAGTCTATACAACCCTCAAGCCTTATCTGATCTGGGGACGCAAATGTACCTGCTAAACAAGTGGTACATGCAGGCGTCTACCAGTGGAGACTTCTGCGTTGGTGTTAGAATTAGAGACGAACATTGGTTCCGTGGCGATGATGTTATGTATGTTGACTTTGCAGAATTTCATCAACTATGCCACCTTACCTCTCTGGACAAAGTTATCATTAGCTGCTATTGCCTGTAAGTAATAATTCTTTCGATCTATTATTAAACTCATCATATGTGTGCATATGCATATAAATTATCCTAACAAGTACTATATATATGCAGATTTACAATGACAGAGCTCAGAAAGGAAGGCTGCAATGAAATTGGTTTTGTTGATCCCCATATAGTATTCAAAGACCCAATTACTCCAATGACTAATTGGAAGTCTGAGTCAGAGAGTAACATCATGAACTTCTTAGTGAACCAACGCCACAAGAAGGATATACTCTTTCCCTATAACTTCAAGTGAGTGTTAATCATGTCGATCATAGCCTTAATGGCTCATATGTTGATTCTAGTTAATTAATGAGTGTTATGCGTTATATCCTATAAACACATGCAGCAATCACTGGATATTGATGGACATCGATCTGGTGAAAAGTCACTTGATAATCTATGACTCGATGAGAAAACCACAACAAGACTACCAAGATATGATAGATATTATCCAGAGGTAATTTCGGGATCTCTAGCAACTATATATACACACAAACATGATGATTAACTATATCTGATGACGTGGCAAATTTTTTATTGGGCAGTGTTTGGAAAACCTTTATTGAGAAGCAACACATGGAAAAATGCAAAGCGCCACTGAATGTAATCCCATTGAAAGTAAGTCCCCTGAATCGCATCATCTTTATTAATTAAACATATAGCTTTCACCGGATCACCAGATTGGATGACAAATCTTTTTCTCGTAAAGTGGTGTCTGAGGCAGGAACAGGGGAACAACTACTGTGGTTACTATGTTTGCAAGTTTATCAAGGTGCTCTCCCAAAGAACTCCTACAGAGAGACTCAAAGTACGTTAAAAATACACTATATATTCATTTAATTATTATTATTGATTGTGTTACTATGTCTTTATATATATATATATGTACATATATTAATTTATTTTCCTTTAATTCAAACCTGTAGACTCGATGGTTGGAGGAAAAGGTCATACGGCAAGACCAAATCAAAGCAATTCAAGAGTCTATAGCCGGATTTTTTAATGAGCAGGTCATCGATTCCAAGGGCGAGTTCTACTTCGACCCAACACTGCCATTGAAGCCAAGCTAGAGGATGAGAAGAAACTTGTTATGTCACAACAACTATAATGCAATCTTTTGTAATATATGCACATGAAATAATATAATGTAAAATACACATATGCATGCATGCATGTAAATATATATATGATGCATGCATATATATATATATATATATATATTTCTATGCTTGAATTGTGTGATTTAATACGTTCATTGTGCTTGAACCGAAACATACTATATGCGCATATAAATGTATAATTAGCAGCGTACAATACGACTTCGAAAACCTATTTTGAAAAGAAAACAAAAAAATGAAAAGAAAAGAAAAAAGAAAAAAACCTTTAGTCCCGGTTCGTATTACCAACCGGGACTAAAGGTGCCGGCCATCGTGGCATGTCAGGAGGCACCTTTAGTCCCGGTTGGTGTTACCCACCGGGACTAAAGGTCCTCCTTTAGTCCCGGTTCCTGACCCGGGACTAAAGGACCCCCCCTTTAGTCCCGGATGCTTGCTCCCGGGTGGGGAACCGGGACTAGAGGGGGTTCCCCACCGGGAGTAAAGCTCGGTTCTCTACCAGTGAGAGAGAGAGGAGGGGAGGGGAGAGGTCAACGAGTGTCTATTTTGGTGAATACCAGTGGGAACTAGAAAGAGGCTGATGTGTGGTGAAAAGTATGGATAAGAATGGTGGATAGGGAGGAGAGAGACCGATATTGAGAAAGTGTCAGGCATACGTCTCATATTTTTAATGGCGTCCGGACGCTCATACAGTAGAAGAAAACAAAGGAACAGATAATATTCATATACATTGTTCTGGCATATCAGATCGAGATTATTGTAAGTTTTTAACCGATGAACATCACAGTTTGCCTAGCTAGACACATAAAATCTACAAGATAATAAGCGCAACTCATAGTACTTGATTGATTGAGTTAGTAAATCAACATGAATCAAGACAAATAGATGTATTTTCCGACGATGGGAAGGCCTACTAAATTTGTAGAACAGCAACGGCTCCATAGACGACGGTCGCGACAAGACCTAGAAACAATGAGGTCCAAGCTGACGAGCCCGCATACATTGCTGCTGGAAAAGTTGCATGTTCGAATGAGAAACCAGCATCATCACACCAAAAACTTACGTCATCATCACAGATCAATCTGTTGCTCACCTGACGACGACGATGGCGGCGGCACCGCGGCAGTAGTAAACGTAAACTCAGGCGTCAGCGGCGGGAGCGGCTTGCCTGCGAGAAAGAAGAAACAAGAACACGATCACAATTTTGACATGCCCATATCATACATATATATGACAACAAAAGTCCATTGCTGTTACTCACGATCGATGGAGTTATGTATATTACTGATCGAACCTGAGCAGTTGCGGGTGATGGACATGAGGACGGAGGCGTCGCCGAGGCACTTGGCGGTGACGTTGACCACGGCGCGGGTGTTGTCGTACTCGGGGCCGATGAGCCTGGCGGCGTTGCCGCGCACGACGTGCATGAGGCAGCACGGCTGCTCCGCCACCGTGCGCTTCACCTGGATGCAGCACGGCGTCGGGATCTCGTCCGACCGGTGCTCAATGAAGTCCAGGCACGACAGCAGCCGCTGCAGCGACGGCGCGCACGTCGCCTCGTCAGGCGCCGCCGCCGCCGCGGGTGGGGCGAACGCTGCGGCGGCGAGGAAGGAGAGGAGGACACAGGCGATGATGATGGCCGGCTTGGACCGCGGCGGCGCCATGCCGTGCGCAGTACGTGGCCGCATCAAAAGATTTGGTTCTCGTTATATGCATGTATACGTAATGGTCAGTTGACATATATATAGCCGTGTAATCTGATAGGGTGCTGACACGGGTGAGCGTACGTATTGGGTCTAGTCTCTTTCTCGAAGGTGCCTTGTTCTGTGGTTTGACACGTCGCAATCTCAAACGCTAAACTCCAATCCAAAATACAAAATACAGGGCTGTCGTTGAAAGGCCCAATTCCAGTTCCACGAGCGAACGTTCGCTGCTTTTGAGTCTAGCGATCGATTCTGTAAGGGACCGTGACGTCTAAGAGGGTGGTGAATTAGGTAATTTAAAACTCTAACTCTAAATTATGACTTTTTTTCTAACATTAGCAAAACATATGCAAAAGTTAAATTATCTAAATATGCAGCTATGGTTTTGCTAGTTTGTTGCTATCTCTACTGCAAAAAAGAGTTATGCGAACAATGTAAATGTGGAAGCTAAAGAGTAAGGCAGAGATATGCAAACTCCCGTCGATGACTTTGGTATTTTTACCGAGGTATCGAGAAGCGCGCAAGCTTCTCCCTAGTCCTCGTTGGAGCCCCTCGCAAGGAATCCCTCGCAAAGGCCAAGCTCTCGGTCGTGTAACTCCGTGAATAGCCCCGGGCCTTCTCCACGCGCAAGTGGGTCTACAGTGTTCATTCTGGCAAGCCTCTCTCAGACCCCTCCCACCGTCTTCACTATCAAGCTTCCGACCGAAACGCCACGGGCCTTGTTCCCTTCGGTACACGGTGGCGGCCATACCATAAATATGGTTGGTGTGATCTCGTAAGACTATGAGCCCCTCTGATGTACAACAATGGTGCACGTAAGCACCGAGTGATAAGAGGTTTGCAAACCTCACTAAACACTAGGCCTAAACCTAGAGCAAGCGCATAAGCGATGGTCTAATCAAACTAAGCACTTTACAAAGCACCTACGCTAATCACCTAATGAATCACTAAGCACTATGCAAGTGGAGATCACTAAAATTAAATGGCCGGTTGGGGGGGTCTATTTATAAGCCCCATTGAGAAAGTAGCCGTTGAGGGCGAAACCTAGTTTTCTGCTACTGACTGGACGCGTCCGGCCGTCCCGATCGTTGGAGTGCGCATGCGTTGATCGGACTCTGGCCGAGTCCGGTCACACTCGATCGGACGCTGCACTCTGTTCGTCCGGTCGTCTAGTGCCGCTGTGTCCGGTCACGCTGAGAATATTGCCGTGATGATGAACAGTGAAGTTAGTGCGTCCGGTCACTGCCTCGCTCAGCGTTCGATCGCTGCTGCTGACGCCTGCTGTTATCGAGCAACTGATTCGACCCGTCCGGTCGCCCCGAGGGCCACGTCCGGGCACTTTTGTGGTGCTCGTTTCTTTGCGATCTTGCATCCGGCTTGGTTCCTATCTTCGTGCTTAGACTTTGCTTGATAACTTGGATCCTCTCTTGTGCTTCTAGGGTCTTGCTTAGGGTGTTGATTGTCGGATCATCATGTCACCTTCGTCCAAGTCACGTCTTGCACTATATTGAACTACAAAATAATTACTTACAAATTCATTAGTCCAATTTGGTTGTGTTGGTCATCAAACACCAAAATCTAAAGTAAATGAGCCTAGGGTCCATTTTTCTTACAATCTCCCCCTTTTTGGTGATTGATGACAACACGACTAAAGCAAGTAAATAATAAAAGATTTGAAATTTATAAACTATCTACTTGCTATGATGCAATGCAAAGGGCAAAAGTTATATGATGCTAAGAGATACCACATATAAACATCTTTGGAAACTTATCTTGCCCTTGCAAATATCCCCATATGGCATTATGGATTTAAGCCTCTCTCTAATTCCATAATCCACTATCCTTCCTTTCTCGGACCATTACCACTTGTAAATTATTATCATTACCACTTATACATTATTATGATCGGGCTTGCTTTTGGTCCTACAAATTCTCCTCTTTTGGAATCAAACACCGAAAAGAAAGATATTAGTAGCACAAGGGAGGGTCAAACTTTGTGATCCTTTATATGTGGAGTGGAATAGTTCACAAAATTTGACTCTCACATTACATTGACTAAGCTCCCCCTAAATATATGCATACATATGATGGAGAATGTAGTTTATGCATAATTGACAAATTAATTCTCAAGGGAGTTTAATCTATATAATGTTTATAGAGAAAGCATATAAATACCAAAGTAAAATCAATATGATGATATCGGTTTAGAAATACCACATGTGGAAACCAATTTGATTTATACCACTTGCAATAGGTGGTGGATATTTGAAGTATGATGCTTAACTCCGGGGACTCCATTTTCCTTGCAATGAGACTACTACACACATGATAAGCTGGAAAAGGTGTTAGTCTCAAAGCATCCAACTTGTAGAGTAACCTCCCCCTAAATTTGTACACACAAGTATATAATATTTGTAGGAGACATGCGCATTGATTTTAGAATAAAAAATACCACTTGAACGATGACATCACATGAATGTGAGAATCATTTTCAAAAGTGATGTTCGGGAGAAATTATCTACAATTTGGACTTTGGCACATATTAGATAAACAATTATAAAACAAGCTATGTGCCGTGCTCCTAAATAATTTAAACCATGTAGGTTTGCTCCAAGAGTAAAAGTGATACCAAGCAAGCCTACCATAAGACATACCTAGTGTATGCAAGACAAAAGATTAAACTTGCAAATGCAAACCTAGGCATAAAAAGGAACTAGATGCTAATTGAAGTTGCAAGGAATTAAATCTAGTTATCATAACATGGGAAGGGGAATTTAGGGTCCATAGTATTCACTAACCCACTTGGCAATTACCTTGTCCATAATGATGCACCCCATGAAATACACCCATACTTTGCCAAGTCTCCAAATTCCCTAAAGTCCATCGGTCTTCTCACTTCCCTTTCAGAATCCAAACCTTCTTGGTGCTCTTCATGTTGGAATGATCTCCTTTGGCACCCAAATGCGTTTGGCCCCATTGTTGGCTTGCTTGTTCACCTTGATGGCCACCACCTTGTCATTTTTCTTCTTCTTCAGGGAGATAAGGTGTGGAGGCCTTTTGTCCACCTTGTTGGTGTAGGTGTTGGAGAGCTTGCTTTGTTTGCTTTTTGCTTTTCTCTTTCTTCTTATCTCCTTCCCCCATTCTTCACCTTGCACTCATAGGACTTGTGGCCTTCCTTGTGGCATACATAGCAAACCACGGTTTATCCTTCATCAAGCTTCCTTCACTCCCTTGACGATGTTATCTTGATGAAGTTAGGCTTGCTCCATTTTGCCTATTACTTGAGTCAAGTCCTTGGTAAGGCGAGCCACTTCTTGCTTGAGTTGCTCATTCTCCATTGTAACCTCTTGTGTCCATATATCTACAACAACTTTCTCAACACAAACTTGGTTGCACAAGGGTGAGTCTAAACATAAATCATTGCAAGAAGTAAATGCATCCTTTTTAGGCATGTCAAAGATAGAACTTTTTTTAGGTGCCTTGGTGGGGGTAGTACCGACAACTTCAAGATTAGCAACTTTATTAGTTAGCTCATCACAATGTTTGCACATAGTTTCCATTTTAGCAACCAAACTTTTTAATCATCTTGTGAGCTAGCTAACTTTTTCTTTAATTTTTTATTTTTCTTTACAAGTTGCTCATCATTGATTGTGCAATTATTTGTGTTTGCACTAGTCTCAAGTTGCTCAATTTTAGTAGATAGCTCCATATTAAGATTGGCAAAGTTTCATATTGTTCAAGCAAAGTAGCATAAGCTTGTTGTGAGCTATCTAGTTTTTCTTTTAATTTTTCAAGCTTCTTTTGTTGACTAGTGCAAACTTTAGTAAAGTTAAGATTTTCTTACACAATTTCATCATAAGAAGGTAGCTTGTCATCACTATCACTATTATTGTCACTATCACTAGGGATAGGCTTTTTGTAACCTTGTGCCATAAGGCACACACATGAGGTGCTCGATGATGAGTGCTTGTGCCCTTGCCTCTTGTGACGGTCTTCTTATTCACTTGAAGAATCATCCCATGACCTTATTGATGTGAGGGCTTTGTCCTTGCACGCCTTCTTCTTTGTCTTGGATGTGGGCTTGTTTGGATAAACTTCCACAAAGTGCCCCAACTCACCGCATCCATAGCATCCTTTCTTTCTTTGCTTATTTCTTTGATTGGTGAAGATGAAATCTTGAATTTGGATGGGTACACCCTTGACATTGAGCCTTTGGATCATCTTCTCCACCTTGTTGATAAGTTTGATTGATTCTTCATCAAGATCAGAGGTGGAGGAGGAAGATTGATCATCATCACTTGAATCATCATCATCATCTTCTTCATCTTCACTTGAGGAGCTTGAGCTTGAGCTTGTCTGAACTTGCTTTCCCTTCATCTTTTTTTTCTCACTACATGCGAGAGCTTTGCCTTTGCTTGATGAAGAGGCTTCTTCTTAACTCATCTTGCGTGACATTTCAAATGCCACTATCTTGCCAATGACTATGGCTAGGGTCATGGTGCTTAAGTCCTCCATGTTGTGGAGGATGGTGATGATGCTTGTATATTTCTTTTATGGTAGCACAGAGATGATCTTCCTCACGATGTCTGCATCACCTAGCTTTGTTAGTCCTATAGAATTGAGCTCATTGATAATTAGATTCAAATGAGAATACATATCACGAATAAGCTCATCATCATTCATTTTAAAAGAATCATAACTTTGTTGAGCTAGGCAATGTTTTTGCTCACGGACATTACTTGTGTCATCATGGAGCTCTTGGAGTTTTAACCAAATTTCATGTGCTGTATTTAAAGTGAACACTTGGTTAAACACATCCATGTTAAAAGATTCAAACAAGCAATTTTTAGCTCTAGCATTGAAATGAATTTCTTTTTCTTCACTCTTTGTGGGTTTATCGGGATTCTTAATGGGTTTCATCCTGTCAAGACTGACTCTCCAAACACCCAAATCTACCGTCTCAAGGTGACAAACTATTCTAGCTTTATAGTAGGGGAAGTTAGTACCATCAAAGTCTAGAGGCCTAGAGGTATCCATCCCAACCACTCTAAATAGCATCGGCTCAATGGTGGTGAAGCTAAAGGTCCAAATTAAGCCAACCAGCTTTGATACCACTTGTAAGGGACTGTGACGCCTAAGAGGAGGGGGGGGGGGGGGTAAATTAGGCAACTTAAAAATCTAACTCTAAACTATAGCCTCTTTTTCTAACCTTAGCAAAACCTATGCAAAAGCTAAACTATCTAAATATGCAACTACGGTTTTGCTAGTTTGTTGCTATCTCTACCACAAAAAAGAGTTATGCAAACAATGTAAATGCGAAAGCTAAAGAGTAAGGTAGAGATATGCAAACTCCCATCGATGACTCCGTTATTTTTACTGAGGTATCAAGAAGCGCGCAAACTTCTCCCTAGTCCTCGTTGGAGCCCCTCACAAGGAATCCCTCGCAAGGGCCAAGCTCCCGGCTGGGTAACTCTGTGGATAGCCCCGGGCCTTCCCCATGTGCAAGTGGGTCTCCGGTGTGCCTTTCAGCAAGCCTCTTCCAGACCACTCCCTGCTGGCTTCACTATCAAGCTTCCGGCCAAAATGTCGCGGGCCTTGTCCCATTCGGTACATAGTGGCAGCCACACCACAAACACGGGTGGTGTGATCTAGGAAGACTACAAGCCTCTCTAATGTACAACAATGGTGCGCGCAAGCACCGAGTGATAAGAGGTATGCAAACCTCACTAAACACTAGGCCTAAACCTAGAGCAAGCGCATAAGCGGTGGTCTAATCAACCTAAGCACTTGCAAAGCACCTACGCTAATCACCTAATGAATCACTAAGCACTATGCAAGTGGAGATCACTAAAATGGTGTATCGACATCCTTGGTATGTTTCCTCAGCTCCACTATAATCAAATGGACGGTTGGGGGTCTATTTATAAACCCCATTGAGAAAGTAGCCATTGGGGGTGAAACCCATCTTTCTGCTACTGACCGGATGCTGCTATCGTCCCGACCAGACGCGTCCGGTCGTCTCGACCATTGGAGCGCACCTGCATTGATCGGATTCTGGCCGAGTTCAGTCGCACTTGATCAAACACGTCTGGTCACGCTGGCACCGCTCTAGAACCTCTCTGAATTCGATCGGACGCTGCACTCTGTGCGTCTGGTCATCTAGTGCCGCTGCATCTGATCACTGTGGGGGTATTAACCCCTATACCCTTATGGCTAGGCTTGGACCGGCCCAGACCAGGGGGTCTGGCCCACTAGAAGACGACGCGTGGCCCAGCCAATCTACTCGAAGTCTCGCACAAGGAATCAAGGCAGACTTGGAGATCAAGCAAGATCCTGGTCGGTTAGAATAGGAATCCTTATCCGGCCACCTATGGCAATTGTAACTGGTTAGGATTAGTTTCCAGATCTGTAACCCTGCCCCCCAGACTATATAAGGCAGGCTGGGGACCCCTCTAAAAAACATCTCTCATTGACATACAATAATACAATCAGACGCAGGACGTAGGTATTACGCCTTCACGGCGGCTGAACCTGGATAAAACCTCGTGTCTATCTTGCGTCCCCATCTTGTTTGTAGCTTGCGCATCTATCTGCCGATAATCTACTACCTTGGGCATACCCCTAGGTAGACTGCCGACCATATTTCATCGACAGTGGTGCGCCAGGTAGGGGTTGTGCGTACTGCTCTCCAAACGAACAAGATGGTCATCATCCCCGGTTCCATGGCTACGCCGAACGACCTCACGTTCACCATCGGCCAGATCACCTGGACCACTGGCTCCGATGACTTCATCGCCATGACCATGGAGGAGGCGCATATTCAATCTGCATCAACCACTGCTTCACCTGCATCGGCTACAGCTCTGACCACGGTGGATCTAGCTCTGGCCACACCAGCATCGTCTTTAGCCATGCCGACAATCCGTCGTTCGCTTCCTCACTACAAAGGGAGGCAGATCGACAACACTGACCTGCTCGACTCCATCGATCGGGTTGGCACCAAACTTGCTGAAACCCTAGCTCTAGTAAGTTTGATTCAAAGTCAACCTAATGAGCAGGTAACCACTACCCACAATAGATATACCCGACCAGCTTGGGCCAGTCGTCCTGCACGACTCGGTACGGATCTTGTGGTCACATCTACTCCTAAAGGGCGCTCCATTCATCGCCAACCAACCCCCGCGACGGGTCTCCGGCTCTCCGAGTGCGAAGCCTCGATGGAGAACTACCAGGCTCAGCCCTATGGCCTACGCAACTTCATCAACATGGTCCGAATTGAGGAGTATCAAGAAGGATCGGTCCACACAGTTCAAGAGGGCGGCTCAAGCTCCCCGTCCAGCATCGCATCTAATGGCTCCGTCCACACCGAGCTCCAGCATCATGACAATGAAGGCGTTGAATACGATCTGGATATCCCAGACCATGCCCTAGGTTTCCCACGATTCCCATCCTTCCCACCAAGGCGAGGAGACTTGATCAATGTCGTCAGTTTTGATGAACCACCGGCAGTTGGCGAAACAGAACAAGAAAGGCTAGCACGCGAAGCACGCAATATTGACCGGTTTATTCGCCGACAAGCCGAAGCCAAGGTAGAAGAGGAGGCACAACGCATAAGGGTCCAGCCATGCGACCTTAACAATGCCTTTGACAGGGTGGGGGACAAGCAGGTCTTCTGGACTCCAAGCACCAACATAGCTGTTGCTATGGCGACAATGCAACGACTACCCAATACCCTAGAAATCGAGGCAGTTCGTGATGATATACAAGCTTACCTAACGGCTGCTATGGCCTAGACCGTAGAGATTGTAAATCAAGCCCGGGCTCCATCCATCTCAGTTGAATCAAGCCACAGCTGCCAGTACTCAAGTCACTCACAGCCACCCAACCAACATGGCTTGCACAACAATGACCCATCAGACAACCGTCAAGGCAGAAACGGTGGTCATGATGGTGGTCAGGACGACAATCGCCGTGACTACCGGGACAACAGCCGCCGAGACAACTGCGACAATCATCGTGATAACCGCGGTCACAGGGTTAACCAGGGTGGCAATCGGGATCGCCATGATGGCAATAACGATCTCCGCCATTCCCTCGGAGAACAAGATCTGCGCGATCGCATTAACCAAAGAGCCAACGATCGTGCATCCCATGAAAGCTATCACCGTATGGAATATGATACTACCCACAGCCCTCCAGGTTTGAAGCAGTTTACTCCACACCTTCACCAAGTCATATGGCCCAAGAACTTCAAGCTCAAAAAACTTCAGAAGTACGACGGCAAGGAGAACCCTGAATTATGGGTCATGCTCTACGAAACCGCGTGCAGATCAGCCATGGCTGATGAGCATGTCATGTATAATTACTTCCCAGTCGCCGTCGGTCATGCAGGACACCAATGGCTGGTCAGCTTGCCGACGAACTACTTTGATTCTTGGCAAGAGCTCAAGCAAGCATTCATCAACAACTTCATTGCTACTTGTGAACAACCCAGCAACAAATATGATCTACAGCGGATTCGAGATCGCAAAGATGAGCCACTGCGCGAGTACGTCTGACGCTTCTTGGAGATGCGCATCAAGGTCCCATCAATCTCTGACAACAAGGCAATCGAGGCTTTCATCACTGGTCTCTGCTTCCATGATGCCCTAAGGGACAAGCTCCTTCGCAAGAGACCTGAATCAGTCACAGCGCTCCTAGCCACTGCTAAAAAAATATGCGGATGCCGATGATGCTAAAAAGATAATCTTCAAAGAAGTGGCAAGGGTTCCACGCTCCGACCACCCCCACACCACGACGACTACCGCGGCAACTGTGGTTGGAACGACAATTTTGATCGCCGCAACCAGCGCAACAATTCCCGTGACCACCGCGACCAGCGTAATCAGCGGCGTAATCGCCATGACGATTACAGGGGCAAGCATGCTCGGGAAGACAACGGCGAGGTCAACACCATAAAAAAGGTGGCGGATGTCGCAACTACGAAGAAGACTATGCCAAAGCATTGAAAGGACCCTACCAGCTCCATCCCAAGTCAAACCATACCATGGAGAATTATCGTGTTCTCAAATCTATCTACATGCGCCAATAGGCTCCGGATACATCCGACAAGCCTAACGACGCAGGGGAGCATCGTAACGAGGACAATGACGATGAAGACATAGATCCCCGTCACAATTACGTCAAGCCAACCGACCACGCCTACACCATCATTGGGGGCAAAGTGTCCATCAAGACCAAACGAGAATGCAAGCTCCTTGCCCGCGCTTGCTTGAACATCGCCAACGCCGACAACCTCATCGCCGATCCGTGGCTCCCTCCTTGGTCTCACCGTGAGATCTCCTTCAGCAGAAAGGACCAATGGGCTGCAATACCTGAGCCAAGGCATTTTCCTCTAGTTCTCGATCCTTGTATCAACAAGGTTTAGTTCGACAGAGTGCTGATTGATGGCGGCAGTTCCATCGATATACTGTTCAAGAACAGTTTGCCAGCCCTGAAGATAACCCAAGCTAATCTCAAGCCATACGAGGCACAGTTCTAGGGTGTTCTCCCCGGACAGAGCTCCACAACTCTCAGGCAGATCACACTACCTGTGCAATTTCGTACCCCAGACCACTTCCGCATCGATTACATCAACTTCATGGTCGCTGACTTCGAAGGCACCTACCATGCTATCCTTGGTAGACCAGCGCTCACCAAGTTCATGGCCATACCTCACTACAGGTATTTGGTGCTCAAGATGCCTACTGAGAAGGGGGTTCTAACTCTCAGGGGCAACGTATACGTAGCTTACACCTGTGAGGATGACAGCTTCAAAATAGCAGAGGCTCACAACCTCTCTATTCGCATGGCCGAGACCACACTTGACGCCAAGAAGACCCTAGCCAACCACCTGGAGATCCTAGAGCTCGAGGCCCCATGCAAGAACATCAAGTCCAAAGAGCACAAAGTGATCTAGCTGGTCGATGGTGATCCTAGCAAAACGACCCTTATCGGGGCCAACCTGGATCCTAAAAAGGAAGACGCGCTCGTCAGGTTCTTGAGGAGCAACGTGAGTGTGTTCGCATGGAAACCCGCTGACATGCCCGGTGTACCTCAGAACTAGATCGAGCACTCCTTAAATGTCGATGGCAAGGCCAAACCTATCAAGCAGAAGCTACGATGGTTCACTCACGACAAAAAGGAGGCTATTAGGGTAGAAGTTACACGGCTTTTGGCAGCCAGATTTATCAAAGAAGTGTATCATCCGGAGTGGTTAGCCAACCCAGTTCTTGTACGCAAAAAGAATAATGAATGGAGAATGTGCGTTGATTACACTGATCTCAACAAACACTGCCCTAAAGACCCCTTCAGCTTACCTCGCATAGACGAGGTCATAGATTCAACTTTCGGTTGCGAGTTGCTTTCCTTTCTCGATTGCTACTCTGGTTATCACCAGATCGCTCTCAAAAAGGACAACCAGATCAAGACATCCTTCATCACGCCCTTCGGCGCCTACTGCTACATGACCATGTTGTTCGGGCTCAAGAATGCTGGGGCTACCTACCAATGTGCCATATAGGCCTGCCTCAAAGACGAGATAAAGGACGACCTCGTCGAGGCTTATGTTGACGATGTAGTTGTTAAAACCAAGGAAGGATACACCCTTATTGACAACCTCGAACGTACCTTTGCAGCTCTTAACACATTCCAATGGAAATTAAACCCAAAGAAGTGTATCTTTGGTGTTCCATCTGGTATATTGCGCGGCAACATCATCAGTCACGATGGCATACGCCCTAACCTAGAGAAGGTAAAAGCTGTCTTGGACATGAAGCCGCCCAAAAAGGTGAAGGATGTTCAGAAGCTTACCGGATGCATGGCTGCCCTCAGTCGTTTCATATCAAGATTAGGCGAAAAGGGACTACCATTTTTTAAGCTGCTCAAAGCATCCAAGAAGTTTGTGTGGTCGAAGGAAGCAGATGCTGCCTTTACACAGCTGAAACAATTCCTTACATCACCTTCGGTCCTCACTGCTCCCAGAGAAGACAAAACCCTCCTGCTTTACATTGTGACAACTAATTGAGTGGTCTCCACTGCCATGGTGGTCAAGCGTGATGAGCCCGACCACATCTACAAGGTACATCAACCAATTTATTTCGTCAGTGAGGTGCTCAATGAATCCAAGACTAGGTACCCACAGATTCAGAAACTGATCTATGCCATACTAATCACATCCCGAAAGTTGAAACACTACTTCGATGGATATCACATGGTGGTCATGACTGAGTACCCTCTGGGAGACATCATTCACAACAAGGATGCAAATAGGCGCATTGTCAAATGGGCAATGGAGCTATGCCCTTTCTCCTTGGAATTTGCAAGCCGTACTACAATCAAGTCTCAGGCACTTGTCGATTTCATCGTCGAGTGGACAGACTTAAGCACACCTGCCTCTCAGGGGCCCGCCGAGTATTGGAAGATGTACTTCGATGGCTCTCTCAACATCGATGGCATAGGAGCTAGAGTCCTTTTCATATCACCATCCAAGGAGCAGCTCCGATATGTCCTCAGGATTTATTTCTCGGCGTCTAATAACGCCGCCGAGTACGAAGCATGCCTACACGGTATGCGCATTGTGGTCGAGCTCGGTGTCAAACATCTCTATGTCTATGGAGACTCGACTCTGGTCATCAACCAACTCAACAAGGACTGGGATACGACCAGCGAAAAGATGGACGCATACTGCAAATCGATCAGAAAGCTAGAAGGCAAGTTCTATCGCATCGAGTACACACATGTGGTCTAGGACAAAAATCAAGCAGCAGATGCACTGTCAAAGTTAGGATCATCCCAAGCCAAAGTCCCACATGGCGTATTTGTTCAAGACCTGCTCATGCCTTCCATCAAAGAAGAAGATCCCGTGGTCGACAAGCCTCCAGACCAGCTATTGGTGGCTATGGTTCCGGCGTCAAACACCACCGAACCACCTCTGACCACTAAGGAGCCTGACTAGAGAGTACCTTTCATCAAGTACCTAATAGATGGTAGCGGTTACACCGATCGGACAGAAAATGAATGCCTAATACGTCGTAGTAAGCAGTATCTGCTCATCGATGGCAAATTGTGGCGCAAGAATGCGAAGGAGGAAATCTTGATGAAGTGTATAACCTAGGAGGATGGTGAACATCTCCTAGACCAAATCCACTCTAGCTCCTACGGCAACCACACAGCCTCGAGAACGCTGGTTGGCAAGGCTTTCCGAGCAGGGTTCTATTGGCCGTCAGCCGTAGCCGATGTAGAGAAGCTAGTCTGCCATTGTGAAGGTTGTTAGTTCTTCATCAGGAGAATGCATGTACCAGCACATGAGATTTAGATAATACCAGCCTCTTGGCCCTTCGCATGCTGGGGACTAGATATAATCAGGCCTTTTAAACCGGCCCCTGGGAAATTTACATGCATCTTTGTGCTAATCGATAAATTTTCCAAGTGGATAGAGTACATGCCCCTAGTCAAGGCATCTTCAGAAAAGGCTATCGTGTTCATCGACCAGGTCATCCACCGCTTCGGCATACCCAACAGCATCATCACTGATCTGGGTACTCATTTCACCGGGAACGCTTTTTGGGACTTCTACGATGAAAGGAGCATAGTAGTAAAATACGTCTCGGTGGCACACCCTAGAGCTAATGGATAGGTCGAGCGGGCAAATGGTATGATCTTAGACGCACTTAAGAAGAGGATGTATAGAGAAAATGACAAAGCTCCAAGAAGATGGCTTAAAGAGTTACCAGCCGTGGTCTAGGGTCTCAGAACACAGCCTAGTCGCAATACCGGCGTATCACCATACTTTATGGTTTATGGCGCTGAGGCAGTGCTCCCAGTAGATATAGCCTTCAGATCAGCATGGGTAGAGAACTTCAACGAAGACAAGGCCAATGAAGTACGGGAGCTAGAAGTGAATAGTGCAGAAGAGAAGCGGCTTGATTCTTGCGTACGTATAGCCAAATACCTTGCTGTTTTGCGTAGGTACTACAACAAGAACATCAAGGAGTGGTTCTTTGTGGTTGGGGACCTGGTCCTGAAGTGGAAGATGAATCATGTTGGCGTCCACAAACTCGCAACCCCATGGGAAGGGCCCTTCATGATCAAGGAGGTTACACGCCCAACATCTTACAGGTTAGCTCACCTATATGGTACAGACGTACCCAACTCATGGCACATCGACAAGCTTAGGCATTTCTATGCTTAACTACTAAGATATGTACCCTTCTTGTACTTTCAATTTAATTCAATAAAGCTATTATGATTTCTCCGACCACTCTAATGTGTCACTTCGAAGTCTATTGTTATTCTAACTCAATCAGTTAAAACCAACCACCATTCCTTCTCGGGTTTTCAGAGCAGACCCTGTCTCCAGTTCCTCCCAACGCGTGCATGGGATCTGCTCTCTACGCTATGGGTGATCGGCAGGTGCTCTCTGGTTTGACTTGTGTGTTTCTACGTATGCACAAGCTACGCACCTCACACTCTAACCACAAGACAAACCAGGGCCATATAAACCTTTTAGGATGACATGTCGACCAAACTGGTACAACTAAATAGAACGCTAACATGTTCTAACTCAGTTACACCAACATGATATCCGAGCTTAAACATGTTTTCTACAAAACAAACAAGCTTATGGTGATATACAGTTACGTTATTACAAGCTTGCCTAAAAAGGTCCAAGTTTACAATAACACAACTACATCTTCTTCTATAGCTATAGCCTATACTATTGGCTGGTCGGGGCACGTGACATCTGCTGCTCGTTGGGCCTGACATCGTGCAAGGGTCTCGAGGACTCTAGCATTGATCGAGCTGAAGAAGATGGCCCCGCCGATGCCTAGCTAGTCGAGACCATAGGCTTCGCCGGTTGGCTTGAAAATGACGATGCTCTTAGCTGACTTGTTGATGGCGTTCCCTATACGGGTGGTGTCGTACCTCCACACAGGTTAATATCGCCAATTATTTTCACCGACAAGTCCAGTTAGGTCATCCGTAGCTCCTCGGCCTTGTCTAGATCTACCTCCTTCGGGTATCCAGCCTCCAGGCACTTGAGATCGATCAGGGGGTAGTGAGCACGTACCATGCTTAGCACATGTGCACCCGTGTACTCTCCTGCCTCCTTCATGAAATCCTAGAACCATCCCTATGCCTTTTGGCATCTCTCGATCAATCCCAGCTGCAGAGTCCTTGGCACATCTTCTACTAGTGCTGGATCGATGAGGTTAAGGACCAGCAAAATGCTCGTTGCAACCTCCTAGCATCGGCTTTTCCAGGTGTCACGGTCCTTGATGATCTCTTGGCATTGCGCCTTCTAGCCGTCATGGTCTTTTATCATGGCCTCTAGATGCTTCTTTGCATTGACTTTTATAACTGCAAACCACACATGCTATTAAAACTTTAGACCACGCCAAACTATGGCAGGCAACAAAAATGAGCAAAGGGGTTTGGAAAACTTACCTTTCAGCTCCTCTATCATCTTGGTCGTGTGGTCCCAGAGCTGCGACTGGTCTTGCGCCAGTTTTCTGTTGTCCTCTTTTAGGAGATCACACTCCACGATCGCATGACTATTCTCCTCTTGGAGACGGATCACTTCGACTTCTAAGCCTGCACTACAGCTGTTACTACCAACAATGCAACAGCACTTGTCAGTAGTTGTTGTGATAAAGTGACTACTTACTTGTTCTTTCCTGCTCTTTATTACTAAGCTGGATGACCAGGTTCTTGTTCTAGGACTCTTGCACCGTCTTTTCATGGTTGGCGGCTTCAAGTCACTGGCGCAAGCATTCCACCTCCGCCGTCAGCTCCTTGTTGCTTGCAGCGATCCCCTCAATCTGGTCGAAGCATTTCTTGTGGTACCTTGTGGTCTTCATTAAGTCCTATGTGTAGATAGCTAAGTAAGACAGCTTGACTAGACAACAAGATCAGGTGGTCAAGCAAAGCTTACCTGCACCTCCGTCACAAGCCGTTTCACCACCCGTTCAATTTTCTTGGTTTCTTCGACCTCCGGGATTTCCTCATGGACAACCCATTGGTCGTTCCACCAATGCGACACATAAACATGTTGTTGCTTGTCTTGCGAATGGCCCAGGACCTCCTCCACCTCATCCTCTTCGGGCTCTTCTTCAGGTTGAAAGGTCCTAATGGCTAGAGGGGGGGGGGGTGAATAGCCTAATAAAATTTCTACAACAACACTTAACAAAATAGTTAGACAATTATGAGGCGAAGCAAGTGTTGCACTAGCCTACTCAAAATGCAAGCCACCTACCACAATTCTAGTTTAGATAGTGTTGATTCACACAAGAACTATGACACTACCCTATGTTAGTGTGCTCTCAAAGGCTAACTAAAGAGCCACACCAACTAAGCAAGCAAGCTCTCACAACTAGCTACACTAAAGAGCTTGTCAACTAGTTTGCGGTAAAGTAAAGAGAGTGATCAAGAAGGTTATACCGCCTTGTAGATGAAAGAACCAATCAATCACAAGGATGAATAACAATGAAGACCAATCACCTCGGAATCAATGATGAACACAATGATTTTTTACCGAGGTTCACTTGGTTGCCGGCAAGCTAGTCCTTGTTGTGGCGATTCACTCACTTGGAGGTTCACGCGCTAATTGGCTTCACACGCCAAACCCTTGATAGAGTGCCGTACAACCAACACAAGATGAGGATCACACAAGCCACGAGCAATCCACTAGAGTACCTTTTGGCGCTCCGCCGGGGAAAGGTCAAGAACCCCTCACAATCACCACGATCGGAGCCGGAGACAATCACCACTCTCTGCTCAATGATCCTCGCTGCTCCAAGCCATCTAGGTGGTGGCAACCACCAAGAGTAACAAGTGAAATCCACAGCGAAACATGAACACCAAGTGCCTCTAGATGCAAACACTCAAGCAATGCACTTGGATTCTCTCCCAATCTCACAAAGATGATGAATCAATGATGGAGATGAGTGGGAGGGCTTTGGCTAAGCTCACAAGGTTGCTATGTCAATGCAAATGGCCAAGAGAGTAAGCTTGAACCAGCCATGGGGCTTAAATAGAAGCCCCCACGAAATAGAGCCATTGTACCCCTTCACTGGGTACAGTGCGGGGTGACCGGACGCTCCGGTCCAACTGACCGGACGCTGCTCCTCAGCGTCCGGTCGCCCGATGGTGGCCACGTGTCTCTTGCGTTCAATAGGGAACATTTGATCTCAATGGTCGACATGTTGACTGGATGCTCCGACAGAGCTGACCGGACGCTGGACCCTCAGCGTTCGGTCGTTTATAGTAAGGGTCCAAAACGTGTTTTTACCGACCGGACGCGTCCGGTCATGCTTGACCGGACCCCTACCAGCGTCCGGTCAGATGATGTCTCCTCTGTGTACCTCACGTCAGCATATGTTAGCACTGACCAGATGCATCCAGCCAGCGTCCAGACGTAGAGCGACCCAGCGTTCGGTCATTTGACCGACGCTAGCGTCTTCGCTGTTACACTTGACCGGACATGCCGGTCCAACCAAGGCCAGCTTCCGGTCACTTCCAGTGACCTCCATCTTTTCTGTCTAGGGTGCCGGTGGCACCATCGGACTGTCCGCACTCTATGGGCGGACACTCCGCCGGTGGAGTTTCTTACCCTTGCACCTAAACTACACCACCCTTGATCAAATGTGCCAACCACCAAGTGTATCACCTTGTGCACATGTGTTAGCATATTTTCACAAACATTTTCAAGGGTGTTAGCATTCCACTAGATCCTAAATGCATATGCAATGAGTTAGAGCATCTAGTGGCACTTTGATAACCGCATTCCGATACGAGTTTCACCCCTCTTAATAGTACGCCTATCAAACCTAAATGTGATCATACTTTCTAAGTGTCTTGATCACCAAAACAAAATAGCTCCTATAGTTTATACTTTTGCCTTGAGCTTTTTGTTTTTCTCTTTCTTCTTTCCAAGTCCAAGCACTTGATCATCATCATCATGCTATGATCTTCATTTTCTTCATCACTTGGAGTGTGCTACCTATCTCATGATCACTTGATAAACTAGGTTAGCACTTAGGGTTTCATCAATTCACCAAAACCAAACTAGAGCTTTCATGGCTCCTGGTGCTGGTCCAGCATTAGCAGCATCTGTGATCACCACAGCCTTCCCACGGGTTTCAGCATTGGTAAATGTGGGTTGTGCTCTCACCTCCAGTTGCTGCTCCTCGGTCTGCTCCATTACCCTCAACGCTGAGGTGTTGCCCTCAGCAGGTCTAGCGCTCAAAGCACTTGTGCCTAGCCTGGTTGGTCCCTCGACCACCTGCTTGGGGACTGTTGTCTAACTGTTCCCTTGCTGAGGCCTCGACGGATCTTCTGCTATGGCTTCCTCGGTGGCCGGCTGCTGGGCCGTCTGCTCTAAACTTATTGGTGGAGCCACGCTACTTCCAGCTAGCTGGTCTGGACTTTCTGTGGATGCCAAACTAGTACATCCGAGATAGGTTCAAAAGGCAACCATATTCAATGCAAATTGCTAACTTACATCAAGGTTACAAATACTTACATGTTGGATGCGTGGAATGATGTGGAGAAGGCGCGTCTCCTTGGCAGTACTTGCTCCACATGCTGTGCGGGTGACTCCTGGTCTCCCTCTACATCTAGCACTATCGCTAGGCCTTGGTGCTCAACCTCTCCGCCGCTTGTCCTTTGTGCTGCAGTGGTTGGTGGCATGCTCGGTCGAGTTATCGCTCCTGTCGTCGGTCGCGTTCCTTGCCCAGGTACTCCTAAGGTCGACCTGGCTGCATCCTTCACCACCATCGGCAATGTGGGTCCCATAGGCACGGAGGAGATACCTTGCTCCATAGACTCCAGTTGCTTTCTCCTCTTTCGAGGGACAAGTCGAAAGGTGTCTGCATCCTCTCCCTCCTCTGCGTCATCATCCGACCAGGCAAAAATCGCCTGTCGACGCTTGCTGGCCGGGTTCTCCTCTGGGCCCCCCTCGGGCTCATTGATACTTAGCACCCCCCCCAGTGAGCAGGGTGGTTGTTGATCTCTTCTTCGACTGTTTGAGGGCAGCCGACCACTTACCAGCGGCTAGGGCCGCTGCCTCCTCTCCAGCTTCGAGCACCGCCCAGTCGACATCCTCGTCTTCGATCTCGATGCTAGTCTAGGTGGTGGGACCAGTTCCTTGTGGCAACTCCACTCCAGGGGTTGGCGACACAAACACTGTCACTCTATCCCGACCATTAACCTGGGTAACAAAAATGAGTGAACATAGTAAGTTTCCACTTATCCTACCACAATATAAGACTATGGGTACAGGGCAAGACGAGTTACCTTTGGGAGAGGTCGGGCAAGCTTGAAAGCATGTTCGATGTCGCTCAATCTGGCATAATTTGGATCAGCTAAGTTAAATAGCTCTCCAATTCTGGCTTTGACTTCGATTTTGTCAAGCGCCCCCTGCCTTGTCCTTGTCGGGTCCACGCTACCTTGATATTCATAGCCAGGATGTACTCTCCTCTGGCAAGGCTGGATCCGTTGGCTGATGAAGCTCCTAACCACGCTCGGACCATCCAGTTTTTTTCACGGGATCATTCCAAATATTTCTAGAATCTATTCTAGGTGCTCGGACTTCTCTGACCAGATTGTCCTCTTCTCTGGAATGTACCCCACATCGCACAGCGTGATCATGTTCAGCTCTTTACGGATGTAGAACCATTTCTTCTACCAGTCGTCTAGTGACATGTTCCATGGGTAGTGCAGGTACTAGGCTTTCATGCCATCACGGAGGTTGAGGTACACACCCTCGGCTATCTTCGAACCGCCGCTTCCTTTCTTCCGCAGACAGAAAAGATGGTAGAAAAAATCGAAATGGGGCTGGAAGCCGCCATATGCTTCACAGAGATGTATGAAAGTGGCGACAAGGAGGATCAAGTTGGGATGCAGATTGCAAATCCCAATCTCGTAGTAAAGACAGAGCCCCTGAAGAAAAGGATGTACCGGAACCCCAAATCCCTATTTAAAGAAGTCTTCGAACACCACGATCTCACCTGGTTGTGGATCGGGGTACCCCTCGCCCTTCGGCACATGCCATCCTATGAGCTCCTTGTTGTGGAGTACCCCCATGGTGACGAGGTCTTCAATGGTCTGCTTGTTGCTTCTCAATTTCCACCATTCCTTCGCCAGGACCCCTGCTTTCTTCTGCGCATCACTTTTCACCATGAATTTGGCCTTGCTGATGAACGAGGAAATGGCAGAGGATTGATTGGTGGCGATTTTGGATGTATTAGGGTTGGCGAGAGGAAGAAGAAAGCTACGGCTGTGAATGGCAATGGGGTTCAGTAAAAAGTAACTTACCTATCCTATACTGTATTTAACCCAAGAGTTATGCCGTTTTGTCTGCCTAGGATTCTTGGGAGACATGCACACGCGCCGTAGAGGGTTGTTTTCACAGCCTCAAGATCTATGCCAATATATGCGCCTCTTCGTTGCTAGTGTGGGAGGGCCCACGCTGATGCACCTACTGACAGGTGCCACGCAACTGTTTGCTTGACAAGACAAAAAGGCAGTATGACGTGCTATACCTGACTACTTTTTTGACCAGACATGTCAGATTGGACTTGACAGAGCAAGTAAATAAATAAATACATAAAATAATAGTACAAGTGGCATATGGTTTTTTGCCACACTTCTCGTGCTCGGGGACTGTCATGACTATCCTCGTGCTCGGGGACTGACCAGACCACCATCGTGCTCGGGGACTATTCCGACCACTCTCGTGCTCAGGGGCTGCCCCGACCACTCTTCAAACATTGCTCGGAGACCGCTCTCCTTGGCTACATGTGATTTGTACTCACATACAGTTGAGAGGCATTCATTTTTTTCACTTAGACCTTGCTACAAGGCTGATACCTCGCCTTCCAGCAAGCTTGGAGACTACATCGGTACGATGCACCTGCCGGTGCATCTCGTATCACTTGTACGACGATTGGATTCTCAACTTAAGTGGGAATTCTTTTTAGACCCTTGCACCATGTGCCTGCATCACCTACTACCAGGCTCAGGGACTAAGTGGGCACACTTCACCTTGCGGTGAATGTGCTAATTTTATCGATCCCTACACTCTGACTATTGGCCATAACTACTTTTGTACATGGGTCACTTACATTTCTTTTCAGATAAACAAGTGGGCACACTTGATCGGGAAAGGAATCTTTTTCTTTAGAGCACCATGCATTCTTTGGACAACCGGAATCTTCAGCTATAATCGTGGTCTACTGCTCTCTATGTAGACCAGAATACTGGCACATTTGTTTGGTCAATGTTTCAGCCAGTTGGAGATAACATGAAGACAGATCGTGTTAGTTGAAGAAGATCGAACGGTGTGTCGGAACATAATACATGGTGCTCAGGGACTAGCTGTGGGGGTATTAACCCCTATAGCCTTACGGCTAGGCTTGGGCCGACCCGGACCAGGGGGTCTGGCCCACTAGAAGACGATGCGTAGCCCGGCCAATCTGCTCAGAGTCTCATGCAAGGAATTAAGGCAGACTTGGAGATCAAGCAAGATCCTAGTCGGTTAGAATAGGAATCCTTATCCGGCCACCTATGGCCATTGTAACTAGTTAGGATTTGTTTCTAGATCTGTAACCCTGCCCCCCAAACTATATAAGGCGGGCAGGGGACCCCTCTAAGAAACATCTCTCATTGACATACAACAATACAATCAGACGCAGAACGTAGGTATTACGCCTTCACGGCGGCCGAACCTGGATAAAACCTCGTGTCTTTCTTGCGTCACCATCTTGTTTGTAGCTTGCGCATCTGTCTACCGATAATCTACTACCTTGGGCATACCCCTAGGTAGACTGCCGACCATATTTCATCGACAGACATGCTGAGAATATTGTCGCGATGATACACAATGAAGTTAGTGCGTCCTGTCATTGCCTCGCTCAGCGTCCGGTCACTGCTGCTGATGCCTGCTATTGTCGAGCAACTGATCGGACGTGTCTTGTTGTCCTGAGGGCCACGTCCAGTCACCTCTGTGGTGCTCGTTTCTTTGTGATATTGTATCCGGTTTAGTTCCTATCTTCGTGCTTGGACTTTGCTTGATAACTTGGATCCTCTCTTGTGCTTCAAGGGTCTTGCTTATGGTGTTGATCGTCGGATCATCATGTTGCCTTTATCCAAGTCACGTTTTGCACCCTATTAAACTACAAAATAATTACTTGCAATTCATTAGTCCAATTTGGTTGTGTTGGTCATCAAACATCAAAATCTAAAGTAAATGGGCCTTGGGTCCATTTTCCTTATAGATCTGATGGGAGCTCATAGTGACACACCACGTGCTTCTGCATCTCTGAGAGGTCCTTGTTTGGTTTTGGTAATTGAGTGACAACCCTAGGTGGACTAATTGTGTTTATGTGAGATACACAGGTGATTATTCCATAGGTACATGTGTGTGAGCAACATATGCCATGGAGGTGAAGATGGCTCGGAGATGTTGCAAAGCTCACACATGTGATGATGAAGGAGCTCATTGCACATGAGACATGACATTGAGTCATTTGATCAAGGAGGAGAAGATCAATACATGACTTGGCTTGATGGACCGGTTGCAAGCGTGAAGCACAAGTCAGAGGCTTTGGAGCGATGGACCACGTGGCAGTGAAGCTTGAGCAAGACTTGGCACCAATGGACAAAGGCAACGGTGAAAAGCAAGTGAAGTCAAGATTGATGAACCAATATGATCACTAGATGATATGACGTGGATCATATTATTGTTGATCGTGTTGGTGCATGTGTTGCATCGACAATGGAGGAGATGGAATGGAATGTGCAAGGCAAAGGTATAACCTAGGGCATTTCATTTCACCGGTCATAGGTTGTGTAGAGAAGTTGATGACTGGGTTTAGGATAGATGGCCATACTATCAAGAGGGGCAAACTTGTTTGTATATCGGTCATCTAGTGCCACTCGAGTGATCTAACTTTGTATCGTTACTAGGATCAAGTGGTGTGGCAAGTTGAGTGGCTAATCCTTTGAAAAGGATTGTGAAAATGCTAACTCACATACACATGGTGGTGTACACTTGGTGGTGTTGGCACATTTGTAAAGGAGAAGAAGTTGGAGTTGATGAGGATCAACTCGACGGAGAAACGAAGGTGAAAGGAGGTCACTGTGAGTGACCAGATGCTGGCCTCGATAGGACCGGCGCATCTAGTCAGTGGTAGCAGAGAGCGCGCATGTAGCACCTAGTTTTAAGAACAAAACTAGATACGCACCATATGTGAGCCCAAGAAGTCAATTCTCACATATAGCTACAAATAAAGGTAATATCAATAGATAATGCTTACATATAACGTACTTAGTATAAAGAATATAACCTTAGATAGCAAATAACGGAAAGACTACTCCAATCTTTAGGTGAAGACTCCAGTTCCACAGGGACAACTGACTGGTTGATCACAAGCCAAATTCCTCCAAACTCTAGCAATCTAGTACCCATCCGGGATTTTTATCTAGATAATTGAAAAATAAAGCATGCGTAAGTACTTGTCATACACAACAAATATAACATGGGGTTCATGAGGCTCAAAAGGCTGACATTGGTTTAGCTGCGATTAGCTTTTAATGAGTCATCTCTTAGCAATTGAGTAGCAACAAGTTTATCACAAGCCCATAAACACATGATCAGGTAAACATGAATAATGAATAGCATAAACAGTAATCATTAGTGAGCATCTTCATCATCGATGTTATTAGTGTTCATCATCTATTCCATAAGGGTTCCAAGACCGCTCGTGACCGTGAGCACGACTGATATACCAGTTTTACACTCTGTAGAGGTTGTACACTTTCACTATGAGTCATGATTTACCCTTTCACCCAAGGAGATCAACCTCTTGACCCACTATCAAGGAAGGTCGGCAGGGTTCACTATGAAGCCTTTCAAAGGTTCGTCTAACAAGTTAGGGCCATTAGATTCACTCGGCAAACAGATATAGGAACCACCCCTGTCGAATGGCACAATTCCATCATGGCTATACACATAAGAGTAGAGGCTGTCCTATACCTGATTCGGCAAACCATTCTTACGCCAATAAAGGTAACCACTAACAAGCTAGAAAAGGTCCTCATACTGAGCTAAAGCCAGAGCTATGTAGCCCTCACAGTTGTACTGTAAGTCTCAGATGATCACTTATAGATAAGTCCTTAGGGAGAGGAATCTAGAGCACCATAAATATAGCCCAATGCTCTAGCCCCCTTGTTCTATGTTGCTAAAAAGCATCTTTTAATGTTTATTGCATATACCATTAGTCAAGTTACAAGATCATGGCTTTAGTTGAACACTAGCATCATACTACCCAATGCAATACCCCATAGGTATCAAGGTACGAGGTATAAAGTACTAGGAATTCCTTAATGACAGTCAAGGTAGACACATGCAGTATGAATTAAATGATTAAAGATGTATAGGACAACAAGGAAGATCCCATGCTATACTTGCCTTAAACACCAATCCTTCGGTAAGCTTTAATCTTCAATGTTCTTCTTCTTCTTCTTCTTGATCACCACATATATCTCACCGACTAGACGAAATCATAAAGCACCACACAAACATCTGTACAATCATACACAAAGCAAACAATAGATCTAAATTAGAACAGTACACCAATCATAGAAAAATAAGTGAAAGAGTTTGAAACATGATTCTACGCATCGCTACGAACACACAGACGCGAGAGGCACGCTAATCGGAGCTACGGTTGAAAAGATACAACTACAAAAAAACCTAGTTATAAATGAAAATATAAAACTATTAACTTCATGTGTTTTAATTATATAAAAACATATATAAGATATTTTATAGATAATATAAATTAAGTCAAGTTTAAGTTTGAATTATAACACTAAAGTAAAACAAATCATATTTTATTTATAAAACCTAGTTGCATACTCATTAATCAAGATATGATTTAAACCATGAAATTTCAGATATAGTAATATGATAAACACTATTACTAATGCATAGATCTCATCGCTACGAATCTAACGCAACTTGAATGGGTCAAAACGGATCTAAAACACAGAAGATATGATTTAAATAAGATTTCCTTTATTAAGATAATAGATTAAATCTAACATCAAATTTTAAAAGTTGAAAACATATCTAACAGTAGTATGAATATGTAGATTATAAAATTATGAACCTAACGCAAGTTGAACGGATCAAATTGGAGTTAAAACGGAGAAGTTATGGCTAAAACAAAATCAGTGGCTAATCTATAAATAACTGAAAAGTATTTTAGACTTAACCGAAACAAAATACGCTTTCAAAAGAAGAAAACAGAATCGATGAAAACATTTTGGATTGCGGGTTCTATTATTGAAAAATGCAGGGACTCTTTAGCAAGATGGCCACACGAAGGGGTATGTTCTAATCTGGACTCTTGATTTCGAATCGGACGGTCGAGAGCGAAGAGAGGGGGATGGAGGTCGCCGGCGTGGTGCTCCAGGTGGTGGCGCCATTGCCAGCATTGAGGAACTCGGCGACGAGCAGGGGAAAATGCCTACGGACCACGAGAGAACCAACTAGGAGCACGGGAAGAAGGAGAAGGAGATGGTGAATGCACCTAGAGGGTCTAATGGAGACGGGGATCCCGATCTTCCGTCAGGTGATGGTAACTATCGTTGTGGCGGAGAATGACACACCGATCCAACTTTAGATCGAAAGATCGAACCCTGCAATCTTAGCACCACAGCTCCTCTGGTTATCAACCAAGTCATGGACCAGGTTGACCTCACCAAGAAGGCTAATCCCTACCTGCGCAACGAAGAACACAAGCAAGAACAAGATAAAACGCAACCAAATTGCAGATGAAAGATTAATCTCACGAGTTGGGGTCTCACAAACCGAAGAACGGCGAAACTGTTTCTTGACAGAATAATCTAAGCAAAACCCCAAAACCTAATGTAGGTGGTGGCTACTGATTATATAGCCTAAGGGACATCCAAGGATCCCTCTTCATGTCCTAAAGGTGTCCCAACACGTTACAAGGCCCAACGGCCCAAAAGAAGGTGTCGCAGCACCCTGATAGATTCTGGACGCTGACTTGTTTCGACGATTCCTGTTGATTCCGAAGAGCTTTTGATGTGAAACTACTTGGATTGGCTTCCTTATCAAATTATCTTTCCATCCATATATGGATCATCGAAAACGGAGTTCGGATGCGTCCTGGGCGTCCGTTTTATTACAGACTGGTCCTGATGGCCGAGACAGACTCGAACTCGGATTGGACTGGGCCTCTGGCTTGGCTTGGACGTCCTTGCTGGCCTCCTAAGGTGGTGGCCAAGGAGGAGGACGTCCAAGGGCTTTCTTGGTGGGTTCTCCAAGTCCTTGGGGTGTGCTCCCACTTGGGCCAGGGTCCCAAGGATGAATAACAAGCCCATAACGATAGTGTAGCTCCCAGCAGAAATAGCAACAGAATATATTGGCGATTTGGAGGCCTTGCCGACGTGATATTGAGATGGAACCAGATCTATTTGAAAGCTTATCAAACAAGCTTTCCATCAAGTGCTCATTGACCTCGATCACACTCCGGATGGATGAGTTATGGCCTTCCCAATGAGGCACTGTCGGGCTGCCGACGAACCAAAAGTTCAACTTTGATGAACTTCCATTATGAAACACATTTGAACCTATAATCAAATAGTGACATGTACATGTGGAACCAAGTGAATTATAACCAAAGCCACTATGCAAATGTAGGAACGAGCGCACCTTATAATCATTGTTCGTATCCGAAGGTGCCATGTCCTCATCAGGGTCCCTGACGGCGGAGGAGGCACTGAGACTGCACGCGGCTTGGCGGGGCGACGACGGACGGTGGCGCTAGATGGCGGCACAGCTGCGGTTGCTCGGCTGCAGTGTCGGTGCGGAATAGGGAGGCGTCAGGTATGGTCTCGCTATTTATGGCGCTGGCGCGGCTTCGGAAGCATGCAACCGAGCGAGGCGGGGCGAGCACGGACTCCCGAGCAACGGCAAGTCCGGCATAGTGATGGCACGGGGAAGAAGGAGCGTCTGACATGGGGGCCAGGTGTGTCAGCGGGATGGAGGCAAGATGCGTGGGTGCGGCACGGTGCAGACCTGGGCTGGCGCGGAGCGGACACGGACACACGGCGCGGTGCTTGGAGCTAGGCTGCGTGCTAGCGTGGGCCGAAGCCAAGGCAGGGAAAGGAGGGTGGGCCACTGGCCTTTGGTTGGGCCACACGATGGAGAAAGTGGGAGAGGAGAACAGGCTGGTGGGAAAAAAGTAAACTGGGCCAATAGGGCAAAAGGGAGAGAGAGAGGGGGGTTTTCTCTCTTTTTTTCAATTTTTTTTCTAATTTGTTTTAAAAAGACCAAATTCAAATGTAAACCAAATCCAATTTGAATAGGTTTCAAATACCCTTTTCAATTCAAACATAAATGAGAAATTTTGATAAGTTTTCAAAAATAAATTTTATAACTTTTTAAATTCTTTTATTTTCTAATTCTCTTTTCTTTCTTTTCTTTTACTTCGAAGCCATTTTAATTTCTTTCCAAACGCAATTCAAATCATTTTAAATTTTCAACCACGCAACCAAATAAACCAAATGCAAGGGCACGTATGCTCAAACATGTTGCTAAAGCTTATGATGAATTTTAATTTAATGAAAAAATTTATTTTCCTATATTTTCATGAGCACAAAATTCCAAATTAAATCATTTTAGCTCTATTTCCAAAAATTCAAAATTTAGGGTGTTACAATTCTACCCCCCTTAAGATGAATCTCGTCCCCGAGATTCGGACGACATCGACTAGGTGATAGGGATACTTCGTCTCTAGACTCTTCTTTACTTCATCGTGTGGTTCCATCGTCTTGGTGAGGATTCCACGTTACTTTGCATACCTTACTCAAAGTAACTTACCGAACTAATTCCAAGATTCTGACAGGTACTCGAACAACTCTTAGGTATCTCCAATCACTAGGCCACCTTTCCTTTTTAGTCCATAATATCAATTCCTTTTTCTTAAAGTATTCACCTTCTAACGAAACCTTACGAACCTCTTGCTCAGAAGGAGAATCTACCACCATTCTTTAAACATTAATGATTCTGGTTAAGTTGCTCGAACTTAAGACACAATTTTTAGTCCTTGGTGTCACCCAAACCTTCTTAGCACAACTCTCCGTTGCTAAGGGCATCGGTCATGACTTTTACTTCTCTAGGTATTAGCACTTTTCCAAGTCATAATCAATTTCATTCCAACGAGGATAACACAAGCTCAAGACCAGCTTAGTGAAGATGTCCTGTAGATTCTTGTGTTCCTCCTAGATATCACTTTTTCTTCTAAAAGACAGTATTTCCATGCTCCACAATGGATAACTCTAGATGCATGTTAGGTAGTTCAACTCACGCTTCCTTAGTTGACTTAATGAACAAGCTACTATATTTTTCTTCTTGCATCAGGACACATCCCACACCTTGACAAGGTGCATCATTGTAGTTATGAAGCACTTGTCCGGATCTGGCAAAGCTAATACTTAGATTTTACTCCAATCTCTTCTTGGATTCCCTCAAATAGTTACCTGAAGTTTCTTGATCCAAACTAACTTAAAACCTCTTCCAGTAGCATTATCAATATCTTGATGATCTTGGTTAAACATCCCTTGAATCTTTAATCAAACCTCATTGAGACTCTGAACTTCTTTCACATCTTTGGGTACCACCACGCTTCCGCTGCGCAAACTAGAACATAGGACACTTCATCTTGTAAATTCTTCAACTTGGCTACCCCCTTAAGAAAAGATAAACTAGGGGACACCAAGCATAGCTTGCATCTCCTTCTAGATGAGTTAACTAATATCAAGATATTCTGACATCCCAACGATACTCTTGTGTATGGGTAAGAACAAGAAACCTGAAATTCCTCGCGAGCATAAAACAGGAGCATCGTAAAACGGCTGCAAATCTCATTCTATTAATCCGATGAAGTTGTAGCTTATACCATTGGAAAGCTTATAAAATTATCCACAACTTCCTTTTAGAACACTTTTCCAAATTCTGCAGTTAACTTAGTCAAAAATAGTGCACAACAGAAAGGGTTGCAAACAACACAGATGCATCGTCTTATGATTTTTGTATCTCCATAACCAAAATAGGTATCAAGCTGATTCTTGCGCTCAGAGAAACATATTGAAGTCTACTATTGTCCAGAGTTTTCTCATGATTTTGGGTCATCTTATATTAGAGATATAAGCTAAAGAGTGTAGACTGCTCTGAAAAGACAGGGTAGGGAAAACAGAAGAAAACCAAAACCCAACTATTTATTTCACTAATCCTTATACCTTAGGTCTATAAACTAAATAAAATTGTGGGAACACCCCACAAGATCATTGCAATCGTTACAAAGATGCAAAACAATCATAAGCATAATGACAATTCAACAAGCAATAAAGGTGCACAACTCAATCATTGACTCGACTTGCGATACTTCGTCCTTGTTGTACTAGGGTAAAAATCCTAAGACTTATCTTCATCTTATGCAAGAAGGTGATAAGGAATAGTTCTAAAAGCATATCAAATCAAGGAGTGAAGATGAGAACAAAGACTTCAAAATAAGCACCAAGGTAGAGATGAACAACAAGGGTAGATATATAGTAAAGAAGAAAATATCAAGGTTCATAGAGCAAGGATTTTTGTAGCAACTTCTAAACCTTAGAACGACTAGTTTCTACTAGGCTTGCGTCCTATAGTCAGCATAGTCAGCTTTGATGCCACTTGTAGCACCCGGTTTTAAGAACAAAACCAGATACACACCATATGTGAGACCAGGAAGTCAATTCTCACATATAGCTACAAATAAAGGTAATATCAATAGATAATGCTTACATATAATGTACTTAGTATAAAGAATATAACCTTAGTTAGCAAACCACGAAAAGACTACTTCGATCTTCAGGTGAAGACTCTAGTTCCATAGGGATAACTGACTGGTTGATCACAAGCCTAATTCCTCCAAACTCTAACAATCTGGTACCCATCCAGGATTTTTATCCAAATAATTGAAAAATAAAGCAAGCATAAGTACATGTCGTACTCAACAAATATAACATGGGGTTCATGAGGCTCAAAAGGCTAATACTGGTTTAACTGCGATTAGCTTTTAATGAGTCATCTCTTAGCAATTGAGTAGCAACAAGTTTATCACAAGCCCATAAACACATGATCAGGTAAACATGAATAATGAATAGAATAAACAGTAATCATTAGTGAGCATCTTCATCATCGGTGTTATTAGTGTTCATCATCTATTCTGTAAGGGTTCCAAGGCCGCTCATGACCGTGAGCATGGCTGATATACCAGTTTTACACTCTGTAGAGGTTGTACACTTTCACTGTGAGTCATGATTTACCCTTTCGCCCGAGGTGATGAGCCTCTTGACCCACTACCAAGGAAGGTCGGTAGGGTTCACTATGAAGCTATTCAAAGGTTCGTCTAACAAGTTAGGGCCGTTAGATTCACTCGGCAAACAGATATAGGAATCCCCCTGTCGAATGGCACAATTCCATCATGGCTATACACATAAGAGTAGAGGCTATCCTATACCCAATTCGGTAAGCCATTCTTAGGCTAATAAAGGTAACCACTAACAAGCTAGAAAAGGTCCTCATACTGAGCTAAAGCCAGAGCCATATAGCCCTCACAGCTGTACTGTAAGTCCTGGATAATCACTTATAGATAAGTCCTTAGGAAGAGGAATTTAGAGCACCATAAATATAGCCCAATGCTCTAGCCCCCTTGTTCTATATTGCTAAAAAGCATCTTTTAATGTTTATTGCATATACCATTAGTTAAGTTACAAGATCATGGCTTTAGTTGAGCACTAGCATCATACTACCCAACGCAATACCCCATAGGTATCAAGGTACGAGGTACAAAGTACTAGGAATTCCTTAATGATAGTCAAGGTAGACACATGCAGTATGAATTAAATGATTAAAGGTGTATAGGACAACAAGGAAGATCCCAAGCTATACTTGCCTTAAACACCGATCTTTCGGTAAGCTTTAATCTTCAATGTTCTTCTTCTTCTTCTTGATCACCACGTATATCTCACCAACTGGATGAAATCATAAAGCACCACACAAACATATATACAATCATACATGAAGCAAATAATAGATCTAAATTAGAATAGTACACCAATCATAGAAAAATTAGTAAAAGAGTTTGAAACACGATTCTACGCATCGCTACGAACACACAGATGCGAGAGGCACGCTAATCGGAGCTACGGTTGAAAAGATACAACTACCAAAAAACCTAGTTATAAATGAAAATATAGAACTATTAACTTCATGTGTTTTAATTATATAAAAACATATATAAGATATTTTATAGATAATATAAATTAAGTCAAGTTTAAGTTTGAATTATAACACTAAAGTAAAACAAATCATATTTTATTTATAAAACCTAGTTGCATACTCATTAATCAAGATATGATTTAAACCATGAAATTTCAGATATAGTAATATGATAAGAACTGTTACTAATGCGTAGATCTCATTGGTATGAATCTAACACAACTTGAATGGGTCAAAACGGATCTAAAACGCAGAAGATATGATTTAAACAAGATTTCCTTTATTAAGATAATAGATTAAATCTAACCTCGAATTTTCAAAGTTTAAAATATATCTAACAGTAGTATGAACATGTATATTATAAAATTATGAACCTAACGCAAGTTGAACGGATCAAATCAGAGTTAAAATGGAGAAGTTATGGCTAAAACAAAATCAGTGGCAAATCTGTAAATAACTAAAAACGTATTTTAGACTTAACCGAAACAAAATACGCTTTCAAAAGAAGAAAACGGAATCGAGGAAAACGTTTTGGACTGCGGGTTCTATTATTGAAAAATGCAGGGACTCTTTAGCAAGATGGCCACGCGAAGGGGTACGTTCTAATCTGGACTCTTGATTTCGAATCGGACGATCGAGAGCGAAGAGAGGGGGATGGAGGTCGCCGGCGTGCTGCTCTAGGCAGTGGCGCCATTGCCGGCGTTGAGGAACTCGGTGGTGAGCAGGGAAAAATGCCTACGGGCCATGAGAGAACCAACTGGGAGCAGGGGAAGAAGGAGAAGGAGATGGCGAATGCACCTAGAGGGTTCCCGACGGCGGAGGAGGCACTGACTGAGATTGCATGCGGCTTGGCGGGGCGATGACGGATGGCGGTGCGGCTGCGGTTGCTCGGCTGCAGTGTCGGTGCGGAATAGGGAGGCGGTGGGTATGGGCTCGCTATTTATGGCACTGGTGCGGCTTAGGAAGCACACAACCGAGCGAGGCAGGGCGAGCACGGACTCCCGGGCGACGGCGAGTCCGGCTCAGCGACGGCATGGGGAAGAAGGAGAGTCTGACATGGGGGCCAGGCGTGTCAGTGGGATGGAGGCAAGATGCGCGGTCACGGCACGGCGTAGACCTGGGCTGGCGTGGAGCAGACACAGACACACGACGTGGTGCTTTAGGCTGGGCTGCGTGCTAGCATGGGCTGAAGCCAAGGCAGGGAAAGGAGGGGTGGGCCGCTGGCCTTTGGCTGGGCCGCGCGATGGAGAAAGTGGGAGAGGAGAACAGGCCGATAGGAAAAAAGTAAACTAAGCGAACAGGCCAAAAGGGAGAGAGAGGAGGAGAGGGGGGTTTTCTCTCTTTTTTCAAATCTTTTTCTAATTTGTTTTAAAAAAGACCAAATTCAAATGTAAACCAAATCCGATTTGAATAGGATTTCAAATACCCTTTTCAATTCAAACATATATGAGAAATTTTGATAAGTTTTCAAAAATAAATTTTACAACTTTTTAAATTCTTTTATTTTCTAATTCTCTTTTCTTTCTTTTCTTTTACTTCGAAGCCATTTTTAATTTCTTTCCAAACGCAATTCAAATCATTTTAAATTTTCGACCACTCAACCAAATAAACCAAATGCAAGGGCATGTATGCTCAGACATGTTGCTAAACCTTATGATGAATTTTAATTTAATAAAAAAATTGATTTTCTTATATTTTTATGAGCACAAAATTCCAAATTAAAATATTTTAGCTCTATTTCCAAAAATTCAAAATTTAGGTTGTTACAGCATAGGCGTCGGCCTTCGACCGGATGCTGGCATTGAAAGTGACTGGACGCTGGCAAGGCGTGTCCGGTCAGAGTGGCATATGTTGACGCACCCAGGCGCAAGAAGTCAAAGAACGGCCGGACTCGGGCTCTGCGTCTGGTCACCTGTGATCGGACATGTCCGATCACGAAGTGTCTGTAGAACCTCTCTGGAAACGACCAGACTCAAGCGGTGGCGCGTCTGGTCTTGGTGCTGTGCTGCGTCCAGTCATCACTTGACCATTGGCGCGCAATAGCCGACCATTGAGATCAAGTGACAAAGGTTGAATAGAGGCGACGCGTGGCGTGCATCCGTTGACCGGACGCTAGACTGGGTGCGTCCGGTCGATCTGACCGGCGCGTCTGGTCGCCCCAAGAAATTCCTAGTGAAGGGGTACAACAACTCTATTTTTGTGGGGGCTATAAATAGAAGGGGGTCTCGGCCATGGCTGGGGCTGAGCACCTTGGGGGACTTTGTGTCCATGATTGAGAGTGCTTAGGAGCCCTCCATCTCACATGTGCTTGATAGTGATCATCTGATTGTGTGAGAGAGCGATTCTATTGCGATTGCATCATGAGGTTGCATCGAGTGGCACTAGGTGATCAAGTTGTAAGCCGATGGTACTTGTTACTCTTAGAGGTTGCCACCTCCTAGATGGCTTGGTGGTGGTCTTCATCGAAGCCCGCAAGAAGCTTGTGCGGTGCTCTAGAGAAGAGCTTTGTGAGGGGTATTGTGCTCGCCCTGTGGGAGCCACAAAGAACAACTCTAGTTGAGCGTGTCATTGAGCTACCCTCACTTTTAGGGTAGGTTCTTGTGGTGCCCGACATGCGGGCTTGGCGGGTGATGCCAATTAGCCGCTGAACCACCAAGTGAGTGGTCGACACAACGGGGACATAGCGTGTTGGCAAGCACGTGAACCTCGGGAGAAAATCACTGTGTCAACATTGTCTTCATCATCTTCTCAGTGGTTTGCATTCCGCTTTACACAAGCTTGTAGTTACTTTCATATCCATTGAGCTTGTGTAGTTGCTTTTGTAACTAGTTAGCTTGTGTAGCTTGCTATTTACCTTCTAGCTTGTGCAGCATAAAAGTAGCTCCCTTGCGTGGCAAATTTGGTTTGTATAACCTTGTTAGTCACATTGCTTAGTTTGTGTAGCTAAGTATTTATGCTCTCTAATTTGGTATTGGTTGCCTTATTATTGAGCATTGCTAGTGAGCTTAGGTGGCTTTGTGCTTTTGCTTACTAGCATGTATAAGAGCTCCTGCATTGCTTGAAGTACTAGTGACATCGGTTTGTGTGACCTTGCTTCTAGAATTGGTTAGGTGAGCTCTAGCTAGCCCGACACGTTAGTTGCTTAATTAGGATCTTTGCAAGGTGCTAGAGAACATAGATAGAGGGGTGTAGTCTTGGCTAGACTGATAGTTTTAATTCCACACTTGTTTTGGTTAGCCGACACGATTAATTTTAGAAAGGACTATTCACCCCCCTCTAGTCCGCCATCTTGACCTTTCAAGTGGTATCAGAGCTAGGTCTCTCATTTGTGGTCTTCACCAACCTGAGAGGATAGTGAACTACAGGCTAGATGTTTACTGTCCACATATTTTTTATGGCACATACTTTACATGATGGAAAAATTGGATGATATGCAATTTTAAATTTATTTTCCCTTAAATATGGTGGATGGTAGATGTAGACTTTTATCATGTGTTGGATGAAAATAATTTAACTCAAGCACAAGAGAAATGCCTAGATCTCGACATCCAAGCTACTTACATCAAGTATAGATCTTTGGATGATAGCATATTTGGAGAGATCATTGACATGAAGACCGCCCATGAAATTTGGAGTTATCTCAATGAGAAATATGGGATGGTCTTTGATGATGATGATGAGCCCAAGAAGGAGGCACATGAGGATGTTGAGCATGACCACAACTTGGTGATTGTGGAAGATTGCTCCACCTCATGGTCAAGTGATGATGATGATCATACTACCACAAGATCACTTGACAAGGTTGATGATGATGCTACAAGTAGTGCACATGAAGATGCTACTCCATGCACACTTGATGGTGATAATGATGGATCATGCTCGGGCTATGAGAGTGATGTTTCTTCAAGCTCTCCAACTACATCATGTTGCTTCATGTCATAAGGTGACACTAAGGTATCTAATGCAAATGTGATTGATCTTGATTCATATGAGGAGCTTCTAGATAGATATGGTTGCATGATCAAAGCTTTAGAAAAAGAGATGGCTAAAACCAAGAAATTGAAAACTCTTTTCTAAAGAACACATGTGAACAACAAAAGCATCTACTCTATGTTACTACTTGTTCACATGAGGAGCTAAAATTGGCTCATGAGGAACTTAGTGTTACTCATGATAACTTGGTACAAGACCATGCTTTTCTCACTAAAGAACTTTCAAATGAAAAATCTAAAACTAGTGAGAGCTCATCACATGGGTCAATTGATCAATCACATATTGTTGCTAACCCTTGTGATGTAGGCAAGAAGCATGTATCCACCTCTTGTGATGATTTATTAGCTATGCCATGTTCTTCACATATAGATGCTTGTTCTACTTCTATGTCTTGGGAGACTAACATTTTGAAGGAGAACATTGAGCTCAAAAATGAAGTGAAGAATTTGAGCAACAAGTTAGAGAGGTGCTATAACTCAAAAGTTACCTTTGAGTATTTGATGAAGACTCAAAGAAACTTCGGTGACAAGAGTGGCCTTGGATTCAAGAAGAAGATGACAAAGGCCGAAAGAAAAAGGGCAAAGAAGATGAAGCAACAACAATTGAAGTTGTCTCACTCCATGTGCTACCGGTGTCATGAAGCAGGACATCTTGCAAATGGTTGCCCAAACCTTGAGAAGCTCAAGAAGATGAAGGAAGAAGAGAGGCTAAAGCATGTCAAATGCTTCGAGTGCCGCACATGGGGTTATCTCATCTCTATGTGCCCAACCAAGCAATTGGTGAAGCAACAAGTGAAGCCTCAACCAAAGCCACAAGTTGAGCAAGAAAAGACACCCCAAGAGCAAATCAAGATCAAGCATGATGGTAGTGATGTGATGATAAAGAAGAAGAAAACTAGAAGGGGTGGAAAAGCAAGAGAAAGAGCAATGCGTCCAAGGATGAATCAAGATGCAAAGCAAGAAAGCAAAAACAAAGAAGAAAAAATGAAGAAGATTGCTCACATGAGGTGCTATAGTTGTGACACATTGGGCCACCTGGCTTCGGGTTGCCCAAACAAGCTTGAGAAGAAGGCTCGAGCAAACAAGGAGAAGCAAGGCAATGAGAAGCACAACATGAGCAAGGAAGAAAAGGCTCAAGCAAAGAGAAAGTGCTACTCATGCCAGAAAAGGGGACACATGGTTCATTCATGTCCCCTAGGTAAAAATTCTAAGCTCATTTCAATTGATGATCATGATGTGCTTAGAAAGGATGGAAATGGTACCTCATTGTTTACAATTGCAAAACATCCCGCTATTCATACTAAGGCTATGCCTAAGTATGTTGCACCTAACTTGAGAGGACCCAAACTAGTTTGGGTACCATTAAAAAGTGGATGAATGATTATAGGTACCATGGCATTGGAGGCTTCATTCAATTGATCTCACATTATTCATCTCATATTGAGTTAAGTTATGAAGCTTAGTGCACATCCAAACCCAATGCCAAGTGATAATTGAGTGAAGTCCAAATGTGCTACATCATACAAGTGCTATAATTCAAGTTGTTGATGATTCATTGGATATATTTGATGGCTTACAAATATTTGAGTTAAAGCTTGATAGTTGGATAATCATGAGCTAACCAAGGTATATCTCTTGTTGATCATTTCATTTGGGTGCATATGAGTTGATTGAATTGGATAAATATGCAATGTTGCTTGCTATGAGATGTTTGAATGGATAAATATCTTAGTAATCAAGTTTGGATTGATTTGTGTTAGATAAGTTCATAAGATGACATTTAGTAAGTGGATTGAATGGATTTATGTCTTGTGAAAGTATTCAAACAAGTTGATTTTAAGTTTGATTCACATTTGATGAAGTATAGCTCAAGTGATTGAAATCTGTCCTATATTATAAAATCTGAGCTAGCTATGATCTTAGCCATGTTTGAGTGATCAAAACTTATTGTATTGGCATGAAAATTGGTGTACATGCTCTAGACTTATTTTATAAGATTCTGTACAAATTTTATAAGAATTGGATAAGATATGCTTCGGTTTTGGAGTAGATCTTATCAGTTATTGTGCAGCAGTTTTCAGCATGTAGCAGTGGTGGAAGAATTGAAATATGGTAGCAATATAGAAGTCAAATGAAGCTAAAATTTTTACATATGCTAGATAACTTAGTGAAGCACATCTCCACCAAATTTCGTGTTATTTGGATCTATACTTTGTGAGATATGCATTTTTCTTTGAAGAGTACAGAATCTGCCAGAAAAGTGATAATTATTGGATTTGTTTGGAGTCACTTTGATTGAAAGGTCCTCAAGTTAGAAACATGTTTATAAATGATTGAGGCACATAAGTTTGGTTTTGAGATGATCTAGAAGCACAACAACAAAGAGTACAATGCCATTTAATTGTGGAGTGTACTTTGCACATATTTGGTACTCAAATTAGAAGATCAAGACCAAGCTCAAGATGAAGATAAAGTTTAAGTTCTAGTGATATTTGGAAATCATTTGGTAGAAATAAAATGACTTAAACAAGTAGAAAGAAAAGGACTTAAAGAAGGAATCAAGGTTACTCATCAAGTTAAGTCCATCACTTGGATCAATCAATCAAGTTATTTCAAGTAAGTGTCTAGAATGGTTCTTTGGAGAGAGGTCACTTCTCCCTAGTGTAGGGGCATGCCACCTATGTGTAGGTAAACCAAGTGTGGTACTTGAAAGGCTAACATGGAAGTGGTGATCCAAGAAACATTTGAGTTGCTTAGTTGAAACAATCAAAAGGGTTGATCAAGAAAAGCAAGCAACACCCAAAAGAGAGCTAGTCATGGCAATTCAAGTGGTATTCCAAATAGTTCTATCATGCAAGCATTGATCAAAAGATGAAGCAAGCTAACCACAATAAGATAGTGCACTTGATCATAAGTGGTATTCATTTCATATGGGTGAAGAATGAAATTCAAAATGGTATGTATTGGTCTTCACCAAGCTATAAATTGGACTTCACATTGCTATTGGAGTAATGAATTGGAATCTATGTGACTATCCTCTACTCCAATATATCAAAGGTATCATTGTAATATGCATGATCATTTCATCTCTTACTAGTATGCGATTAGTGCATATACACTACTAGGGATGTGTTCATCAATGACGCTTTCCTTTCGTCACTGAAGACACCAAAATCGTCACATATATTATTTTATGACGAAATTGTGACGAAATCGATTTCGTCATTGAATGAGCGTCATATTTTGGATAACGTGACGAAACGTATATTTTCGTCATAGATGTGCGTTCCTTCTATGACGAAATGGCCCTCGTCATAGAAGAGTATTCTTTCTATGACGATGCATTTTCGTCATTGATGTAGCCCCTTTTTCGTCATAACTTGCCGTCTGTTAGGCGGCCAGACGGCGTCTGCCACGCTGGCAGCTGACGTGTCCTGTCCATGTTTCAGGTGACGTGGCTTGGCACGTGGCTGGTGACGTGTCTGACTACGTGGCCGCTGACGTGGCCAGTGATGTGGATGTGCACGTGTCCACTTTTTATTGGGCCACAGGGCATGCTGTGAGTCGTCCACGTGTCTTGCTGTGATTGGCTCTCATTTTCGTCACTGAAGTGATTACAAATTCGTCACTAAATAGATTACAAAATAGTCACAGAATCGACTACAAAATCGTCACAAAAAGGTAACAAAATTCATCACAGGTGCACATGCTGAACTAACAGATCACGGTATTCCAATTACCATCAACTTAACAGATCCGGTATTCATAGGTACCATCAACTTAATGAACAATACTAAACTTGGTTCACATATAACTCACTAGACATCATATTCCATGTACTAGTTTCATCTCAGTTCACATAGGTTATGACAACAACTATTAAAAAGTGGGCAAGCAACAGCAACATAGGTTATTGCATAAGCAAAATCACCAGCACGGACCCCTTGCTTCATCAACCAGCAGCTACGCGCAGCGCTCATGTCGAAGAACCATTGTTGATGGCCAAGATACGCTTGAGCAGCGCATTGTTCTCCTCCATTGCCTTGGTGTTTATCTCTGTTAGCTTCTTGTACTCCTCCATCTTCTTTTGTGTCCTCGCCAGCTTTTCCTCAGCTTCTTCACTTCTCTTCTTGAGATCGTCGATTTCACCTTGTACAGCAGCCTTAGCTTCAGCTGCTAGTTCTTCCTGAAGCTCGCTTTCATTTGATGATGATGATTTGGAGGATGCCACTGGTTTGATGCCAACACTCTTGAGGAAATGGTTTGAGCTGTTCTGGGAGAGCACCTGGGACACAACCTGCACACTGGATACTGCTGTCTCACCTTCAGCAACAGGTTCTGCCCTCAAAGCTTCCATATTTGACTGAAACAGCAATGACCCATCATTAGTTGATCATTATTGCATTAATTTGAGGTGCAAATATCACACAAGATGTATTTTTAAAAATATAAATAGCAAGATGTGTACTACAGAGAGGTAGAAGCAAACCTAGCAAAATGGACAGACTGTAGTACAATTTATCTGATTTGTCATGTGGAACATTATGTAAACTGTAGTTTGGTTCTTACTGACATAAAGCACAGCTACTCTACAATGAAACAATCAGAAATCACCTAGCATGTGGACACAATTAGTTCAGATTGTTCTCAGTTAAATGCAATCTCATTTCCAGTCAACATCTATCAAGTATTAACAGAGCACAGTTATCAGATTGTTCAGCAGATTGGTTTAGCAGATAATACACATACATAAAGCACATGAGAATAACTAAAAGCATGGGCTTTAGAGACTTGGCTGCAGTTAGGTTGCTTCCATTTTCATATCCATCCAAGATAATAACCCATTCAGCCATTCCTTGTTTGATACATTGCAGTTTTAATCTAGTATATCAATGACTGCAATCTGAATTTATGACTGCATGTAGATTGTTCCCAGAAATAAGAACAGCCTTCAGTTAGTACTTAACTTATTTAGCAAGTATATAGCTATGTTGGATTATGACCAGTTTTGAGCAAAAGACAGAATACAAAATGATTAAAATAGGACATGTTATCCAATTAATGAACAAAATGGCACAGCGAAACAGATGTCGGGACTTACAAGTGCTTCTCTTGCTGGTTCACTGAGACCATTTTTGGAGCTGGTATGGCAGGTCTTGAAGGCCTCCACCAAATCAAGTTCTTCATTTTGTTCTGTGCTTGGTTTTGCATTGTTTTCCTTCTTTTTCTATTTCATAGATAATCAATTACAGGAAAGTTGTCAGATAAAATGCAAAATAAGTTGGTTAGTGCAAATATGTACAAGGTACTCTTTACTTACATATGCATGTAAGTGTGCCACATAGCTGCGAGAACCCGTAGCTTGATGATACTTGACTTTACGGCGATTCTGCTTGTTCTTTTCACTTGATTCCTACAAGATAATGAACATGTTAGATGAGATCATAGGTTTAAAATGAGAAGATCCTTTGGAAACTGATTGAGAAAGAATATATGACAAGATACCTATTTATCTGAAAAACAGTAAGATGGTTTCTGTCAATACAACAACAAAGCCTTTAAGTCCCAAACAAGTTGGGGTAGGCTAGAGTTGAAACCCAGCAGACAATGCATCATACAATACAAGGATAATTATTATGGAACCATTCAAGGCAAACTACGGAACTAATACTGGTACCGTGTAAAAGCTCCAATACAACCGGCAGCAGAAATATAGATACAAGGAAACAGAACAGAGTGCATGCAGGAAGGTGATAGGACATAACAAAACATGCAAAACATGTTCAACTAGAAAGGCATGCATAAGTATCTTTTTCCTAAACCCAATATGACGCCAGTCCAAGCTAAAAACCATGGACAACTTGAACTTCAAAGTTTCTCATGGTAGACTATTGACTAATACAATGGGTGCACAGAAAGAAGAAATTCATACCAAATAGACAACTGACTAAGCTGAAAGTAGCTGGAATGTATTCAAGATCTCAATGTCAGCAGCTTTCCAATCTCCTAAACGGACATCTTTCCCTTCCTCTAGATGGGCTATGACCTGTCCAGGGAAGGGAAGGAACATAAGTTACTGATAAAGAATTTTCATTTTCAATTATATTTTATTAAGGCTGCTAAAAGACCCATAGTTATGCAGAAGAATTGAAGTAATTAATGCCGCACCCTCTCACATAATTCATGCTCAATTTTGAGCTGCTTATCATTGCTCCTCTTCATTGACTTTTCAAGGTCATCGAGTCTCTTTTTCATGAACTCTATATCCTGCACAGAAAATAGAATAGAACATTATCAAAAGAAGATTTAAATGTTGTACAGCTGATGCTGCAAATCAACAAAATCCAATGAAACCTTTAGTCTGAGCTCTTCACTAATAGTTTCCATGTCTCTAACAGGATCTATTGTATCATCAACATGGGTAATTTCTGCCTCTTCAAATGCTCCTGAAAACCGTATGAAACACTCGATTAGTTAATAAAGATACAACAAAACGAAGTGTAATTAATTAGGTAGTAACTAAACCTTGCTAAAGAACATAAATTTGAGAAGTGAATTACATGGACTAGTCATTTTGGGGTCCATTAGAACTACAAAATATTTATCATTTTTTTATATGTAATACGAGGTATCAGCACACAACGAGAAACAAAAAGGGAAAGGATGCTAAACCAATTATTCAAACAGCTATGCATATGTTGTGAATAGATAACATATATAATGATAAGAATACACAGTTGCCAGCTTCTTTGATTATCACTCATTAAATAATCACAGATGTTGTTTGCCACAAAATGAAGCAATATGGTAGCCTTATTTTGACTTAATATCCGAGCAAACTTCTAGTTTATATGTAGTACAGACTAAAGAAGCATTAGATCAATCGAACAACTATAAGACTGACGGTATCTTAAAAACCAAATGCATCATCTGCAACACAGCAGTAGATGTTGATTAAAATAATGCAGTACAGCACCACAATAGCTACAAGAGAAACATACAGAATTACTGCGAGATATATGCTACGTCACTACATGCACACAGCAAAAAAACATGTAAATCCGTGCCAACAACAACCCGAGCCTCTGAAGCGAATATCTCCGTGCACCAGGGGCAGCACGCGTAACGCGTGCCTCGAATCAATTAACCACGAAATCACAACCTAACGCTCCCATCGAGGCATCCACAGCTCATTAGCTCAGAGCCCGTAGATACTACCTAGAATGTCAGGCGAGCACGGACATGGTCACACGGACGACGGCTACCAAATGAAGGCCTTAAAAATCCAAACCCCCGGCAGCCCCACAGCCGCGCTGAGCTCGCTCGGTCCATTCGAGGTGCCCCAGAACGGCTACAAGATCCAGCAACTCGCAGCGGCTACAAGTAGAACTAGGCGGAGGGGAGTGTGCGTGGGGGAGGGGGAGGGGGATGGAATTGGGCTTACGATCCCGATCTTGAGGTGGGAGGAGAAGCGTCCAAGGATGGGTCGCTCAGCCGGCGCGGCGTCCTTCTTGGCCTTGGGAGGCATCGTCGGCGGTCGGCGGCGATGCGGCCGGAGGGATGGCTAGGGTTTTTTGTGGGAAGCGGAGGGTCGGCTCTTGCGGTTGCCGATCGAGTGGGGGAGATGACACGGATTCGCGGCGGCTGGGCTGGGCTGGGCTGTGAGATGGGCGATAGAATGAAGTGCTGTGGGGAGATTTTTTTTTTCTTTTCCTTTTCTTACACTAGGTTTATGCTTGTGACTTTGAGTTGTAACTGGAGCAAGAAATTTAGGCCACTGTATTTTGTCCGTGTGACATTTTTTATTTTAGTGGCACCCTAAATGTTTCTTAGTTGGCTGTACTTTGAGATGGGAGGCGGTTAAACCGCGACCGGTCACAATATACATGGAGCGCGCCCACTGGCCGCCCTCGCCTTATTCATCTCCGTGGAACAGCTACAACAATTTAAAATTGTAAAATTGAACCTTTAAAAAGGGGGGAAATTAAATTTTAAAAAATTAAAATCAAAACTACTAAAATAATTTTGAGACATCAAATGATCTCAAATGAAAATTTTAAAAAACATCAAAGTTGTAGAGGTCATGAAGATCTACAACTTTTATTTTGGTCATCTTGTCATTTGACAAAATTTGAACCTTTTAAATTTGAAATTTTAAAAAATGACAAGTTCGAACCAAAATTTGAGACCCAAAATGATTTCAACATAAAAAGTGATGAATACCAAAGTTGTTCAACTCCTTAATATCTACAACTTTTATTTTAGTCATCTTGTCATTTGACAAAATTTGAACCTTTCAAATTTGAAATTTTGAAAAACGACAAGTTCGAACCAAAATTTGAGACCCAAATTGATTTCAACATAAAAAGCGATGAATACCAAAGTTGTTCAACTCATGAATATCTACAACTTTTATTTTGGTCATTTCTTCATTTGACAAATTCTTAGCACACATTGTTCATTAATCTTACACATGTCTCATATAGTTTATAAAACCCTATGAGAGATGTGTCACATTTGTGAACAATGTTGTTATCACTTTGTCATATGAAGAAATGACCAATACAAAAGTTGTAGATCTTGATGAGTTATTCAATTGTGGTATTTATCACTTTTTCAGCTGAAATCATTTGGTGAACCAAAATATTGTCTGAAGTTGCATTTTTTTTAAATTCAAAATTTAAATTGCTCAAACTTTTCATATGTATATATTGACAAAACCAACAAAATAAATTGATAGAGAATGATTTTATAAAATTTTAGGAAAAAAAATCATCAGATTTGGAGTTAGTATGAGGAAGAAAAACTAGTTACAAAGTTGACCCACAGATTAAAAAAACAAATCACACTGTTCACTAAGATCATGTAAGGATCGTCTAGAACAGTGTGATTTCTCTTTTTAATCTGTGGGTAAACTTTGTAACTAGTTGTTCTCCCTCATACTAACTCCAAATGTGATGGTTTTTTTTCCTACAAATTTCTAAAATCATGCTTCAGCATTTAAGTTTGATCAAACTTGGATGTGATAATGTTTTACACATTTTAAAATTTGAAATTTGAAATTTGACAAGTTCAAACCAAATTTTCAAACCCTAAATTATTTCATATGCAAAAGTGATGAATACAAAAGTTGTTCAACTCATCAATATCTACAACTTTTATTTTGGTCATCTTGTCATTTGACAAAATTTGAACCTTTCAAATTTGAAATTTTAAAAAATGACAAGTTCGAACCAAAATTTGAGACCCAAAATGATTTCAACATAAAAAGTGATGAATACCAAAGTTGTTCAAATCATTAATATCTACAACTTTTATTTTAGTCATCTTGTCATTTGACAAAATTCGAACCTTTCAAATTTGAAATTTTGAAAAACGACAAGTTCGAACCAAAATTTGAGACCCAAATTGATTTCAACATAAAAAGCGATGAATACCAAAGTTGTTCAACTCATGAATATCTACAACTTTTATTTTGGTCATTTCTTCATTTGATAAATTCTTAGCACACATTGTTCACTAATCTTACACATGTCTCATATAGTTTATAAAACCTTATGAGAGATGTGTCACATTTGTGAACAATGTCGTTACCACTTTGTCATATGAAGAAATGACCAATACAAAAGTTGTAGATCTTGATGAGTTATTCAACTTTGATATTTATCACTTTTTCAGCTGAAATCATTTAGGGAACCAAAATCTTGTCTGAAGTTGCATTTCTTTGAAATTTAAAATTTAAATTGCTCAAACTTTTCATATGTATATATTGACAAAACCAACAAAATAAATTGATAGAGAATGATTTTAGAAATTTTTAGGAAAAAAATCATCCATTATCATGTTATACGTTTACAAATAGAAAAACATGCATGCCTTTATCACAAAACGGCGAGTGCTCCAGTGGTAACGCACCAACATGTCTAATAGCAAGTCGCGGGTTCGAATCTCCTTGCTGTGCGCTATTTTTTGGCAAAAAAAGGGAGGCGGAAGGATGCAGGTCCACCTGGACCGTGTGGGCCACGCTGCCCCACTTGTTCGCCGCCACGTCCTCAGGCTGAGACCCGCTGGTGGGACCGTATCGCCACGTCTTCGAGGTTGGGACCCAATGGTGGGACCACATCGCCATGTCCTCGAGGTGGGACCTGCTGGTGGGACCACGGCGCCACATCCTCGAGGTGGTACACGAGCCAAACGATCTATGACGATTTAGTTTTGTTGTTTTATGACGATTCTTTTGTTTTCGTCATTATTCTTCGTGCCAAAGCTCCGTCACTTGTTACTTATGACGAAGCTAGAAATTTCGTCATAGAAAGCGCTTGTTCTGTGACGAAATTTGTAAGCGTCACGACTGAATCGTCATTGATGAACACATTTCTAGTAGTGATAGTACATGCTTTATAGAATCATGCATAACAAATGAAAGTTTTAAATTCATAGCCTACCACTATTGCTTGAATGATTAGTTGATCTAGTGTGTCGAGCATGATCACAATTTGGTGATTGAGAAAGATTGCTCCACCTCATGGTCAAGTGATGATGATGATGATTGATTCACTACAAGTTCACTTGACAAGGTTGATGATGATGCCACAAGTGTTGCAAATGATGATGCTACCCCATGCACACTTGATGGTGATGTTGGTTCATGCTCAAGCCATGATGATGATGCTACTACAATCTCTCCAACTACACCACATTGTCTCATGTCACAAGGTGACACCAAGGTATCAAATGATAATGTGGTTGATCATGTTGATTCAAATAATGAGCTTGTTAGTAGACTTGCTAGCATGACCATGTCTTTAGAAAATGAGAAAGCTAAAACATTGAAATTGGAAAATGAAAACTTATTTCTAAAGAACTCTTGTGAAGAACATAAGAAATTACTTGATGCTTTCAAATCTTCACATGATGAGCTAAAATTGAATCATGAGACACTACTTGCATCTCATGATGAATTATTAGAACAACATGCTTCTCTAATTAAAGTGTTAACAAAGAAACTTAAAAATAGTGAGAGCTCATCACATGGGTCAATTGATCAATCACATATTGTTGCTAACCCTTGTGATGTAGGCAAGAAGCATGTATCCACCTCTTGTGATGATTTATTAGCTATGCCATATTCTTCGCATATAGATACTTGCTCTACTTCTATGTCTTGTGAGACTAACCTTTTGAAGGAGAACAACAAGCTCAATGAACAAGTGAAGAAATTGAGCAACAAGTTACAGAGGTGCTACAACTCTCAAGTCACCTTTGAGCATATGTTGAAGACTCAAAGAAACTTTGGTGACAAGAGTGGAGTTGGCTTCAAGACTAGCAAAGTCAATCATCAAGAAAGCCGCAATGACATAAGTGGCATTGGCTTCAACAAGAGCTAGATCAAGGGCAAAAGATGGGGCAAGAGAAGATATGAAAGAGAGATGAAGAAGCAAGAACAAGAGAAGCTCTCTCATTTCATATGCTTTAAGTGCCATGAAGTGGGACATCTTGCAAATGATTGCCCCAATGAAGAAAAGCTCAAGTTGAAGAAAGAAGAAGAGAGGCTAAGGCATGTGAAGTGCTTCAAGTGCTGCACTTGGGGTCATCTCACCTCTATGTGCCCAACCAAGCAATTGGTGAAGCAACTAGAAGTGCCTCAACCAAAGCCACAAGTTGAGCAAGAGAAGACACCCCAAGAGCAAATCAAGATCAATCATGAAGATGGGGGTGACTTGATGATAAAGAAGAAGAAAACAAGAAGGGATGGAAAGGCAAGGCATCCAATGCAAACTCAAGATGCCAAGATGATGAGCAAGAATGAAGATGAGAAGAAAGATTATGCTCACATCAAGTGCTTCAAGTGTGGAAGTACGGGACACTTTGCCTCTAAGTGTCCTACCAAGCTTGAGAAGAAGGCTCAAGCAATCCATGAGAGGCATGGCAATGAGAAGCACCACATGAGCAAGGAAGAGAAGGCTCAATCAAAGAGAAAGTGCTACTCATACCGGAAAAGGGGACACATGGCATATTCATGTCCCCTAGGTAACACTCCTAAGCCTATTTCAATTGATGATGATTCTATGTTTAGGAAGGATGGTAATGGTACCTCTATGGTTGCTATTACAAAACATCCCACTATGCATACTAAGGCTATGCCTAAGTATATTGCTCCTAACTTGAGAGGACCCAAACTAGCTTGGGTACCATCAAAAAGTGGATGATTGTGTGTAGGTACCATTGGCATTGGAGGCTTGGTTCAAATGGTATTCATCTTGTTGATTATGTAGTTGAGCCAAGTAATGATAAGTGATGATCATTATCCCAATGCCATGATTAACTGAGTAAAGTCCAAGTGCTATAATTCAAGTTGTTGGTGATTCATTGGATATATTTGATGACTTGCAAAAAATTGAGTTGAAGCTTGCTAGTTGGATGATCATGAGCTAACCAAGGTATATCTCTTGTTGATCATTTCATTTGGGTGCATATGAGTTGATTGAATTGGATAAATATGTAATGTTGCTTGCTATGAGATGATTGAATGGATAATTGATTAGTAGTCAAGTTTGGATTGATTTGTGTTGGATAAGTTCATAAGATGATATTTATTAAGTGGATTGAATGGATTTATGTCTTGTGAAAGTATTCAAACGAGTTAGTTTCAAGTTTGATTCATATTTGATGAAGTATAGCTCAAGTGATTGGAATCTGTTCTATATTGAAAATCTGTGTGGGCTGTGATTTTAGCCATGGTTGAGTAATCAAAACTTATTTGATTGGCATAAAAATTGGTGTACATGCTCTAGACTTATGGTATAAGGTGCTGTAAAATTTTCATGAGAATTAGATAAGAAATGCTTCAGTTTTAGAGTGGATCTTATCAGCTATAGTGCAGCAGTTTTTAGCATGTAGCAGTGGTGGAAGATTTAAAATCTGGTAGCAATATAGAAGTCAAATGAAGCTCAAATTTTTATAGCTGCTAGATAACTTAGTAAAGCACATCTTAACCAAATTTTGTGATATTTGGATTTGTACTTTGGGAGATATGCTTATTTCTTTGAAGGGTACAGAATCTGCCAGAAAAGTGACAAATATTGGATTGATCTAGAGTCACTTTGATTGAAAGGTCCTCAAATTGGAAACATGTTTATAAGTAATTGAGGCATATAAGTTTAGTTTTGAGAAGATCTAGAAGCATGACAAGCAAATATTACAAGGCTATTTGATTGTGGAGTGTACTTTGCACACTTTTGGTACTCAAGATGAAGATCAAGATCAAACTCAAGTTGAAGATGAAATTTAAGTTCGAGATATGATTGGAGATCATTTGGTAGAAAGAAAAGGACTTAAAGTAGGAATCAAGGTTACTCATCAAGTTAAGTCCATCACTTGGATCAATCAATCAAGTTATTTCAAGTGAGTGTCAAGGATGGTTTTTGGAGAGAGGTCACTTCTCCCTAGTATAGGGGCTTGCCGCCTATGTGTAGGTGAACCAAGTATGGTACTTGGAAGGCTAACATGAAAGTGGTGATCCGAGGAACATTTGAGATGCTTAGTTAAAGCAATCAAAAGGGTTGATCAAGAAAAGCAAGCAACACCCAAAAGAGAGCTAGTCATGATATTTCAAGTAGTATTCTCAAATTGATGCTCTCACGCAAGTAAAGATGAAAAGAAGAAACAAGCCAACCACAACAAAAAAGTGCACTTGATCATAAGTGGTATTCATTTCATATGGGTGAAGAGTGAAATTCAAAATGGTGTCTATTGGTCTTCACCAAGCTTATAATTGGACTTCACATTGCTATTGGAGTAATGAATTGGAGTCTACATGACTATCCTCTACTCCAATATAGCAAATGTATCATTATAATGTGCATGATCATTTCATCCCTTACTAGTATGCGGTTAGTGCATATAGTACATGCTTCATAGGATCATGCATAACAAATGAAATGTTCAAATTCATAGCCTACCACTATTGCTTGAATGATTACTTGATCTAGTGGTTAGTATATGAATTTGTTCATGAGCTAGTGAACCCAATTACTTGACTTAATTTGGATTGCTAACAAGTGACAAGTACAACATTGTCAAGATAACCCTTGCAAGAGGTGTGAAGAAGCTTGTCATTGGTTCAAACCAGACTTGGAAGCTTAGGCAAATCAATTTAGTTCAAGTCAACAATAGAAGCTCATGATAGTGATAAGAGTACAAGCACAAGACAACAATCCAAATAGATATCTAGTTTATTTATTACAAGTGGTATCTAGACTCAAGTATTTCATCAAGAATCTACAAGTGATGTCTAGATCAACTCACAAGTGATATCCTATAAGTGGTACTCATGAAGATAGCAAATGTTCAAGAAATGGTTTTTATTGATAAATCCAACAAGTGGTTCCATACTAGAAGATTCTTTCAAGTGGTATCACATCTACACATGGCATCAATCATGCAAGACGATGATTCCACAAGTGATCCTCAACTTTAAGTGATCATCAAATGAAGAATGCATTCCTCACCCACAAGAGCTCAAGTGTATCAAATGGATGACCCATGCTATCACATAGGGGGAGGTGTCACATAAATTGATATCAAGATCAAAGATCCTATGTGTGGTATCTCAAGAAGCCCTACACAAGATACAAGTGGTACAAGTTAAAAGTGGTATCTTCAAGTGGTGTCATTCCAACAATCAAGTGATGTCGATCAAAAACGCAAGATTCAAGCATCAACCATCTACCCCAAATGCATACCTTTGCATCAATGAGAAGCACGCCTTTTATGGAAATTGATGACAAACGAGGAGAGATTGTACAAAGATATGAAAGCTTTAAGATTGAGATTGTAGATATGAAAGCTTTGGGAGAAATTGAAACAAAGAAGTAGAGGTTGGATATGGACATGGACAAAGAGAGAGCAACATTGAAGAAAAGAGATGGATCAAAATTCTTGGATAAGAGAAGCACACAAATAGGGGGAGCAAGCTCATAAACTTTGATTGATTGCATTTGATATGTGCATATTCATATGCTTGCTTGCATTGCATAAGTTTTTAAATTTGATATGCATGCTTGTGTGGTGTATGCTAGTTGTAGAATTTGATTGATGAAATGAAAACTAGCATGCATAGGATGATAGCTAGACACTTGGTATGCTTTTCAAGTAATGCTAGTACCTTGGTTTTAATGTTGATCTCATGAGGTATCTAGTGATTTTATTTCCAAGTGATATCTAGCTAACCATGGTGCTAAGGATGAATTTAAAGGTGCAACTCCAATTGGTATCACGCTTCAAAGGTTTACTCTATACACCTTAGCATCATTTAGTAGTAATTACTCTCCCACAATTTCAATCTATGCATATTTGCGAGCTTCAAAACAAACACTCTAGCACATATGTAGGGGGAGCTAATACTACCATTTCAGGTTTGTGGTACTTGTCCAAAATCATTTACACATGGTAAAATTGCTTAGGCAAGCAACATCAATCCAAAAGAGCTTAATTTCTATATCTTTGTAGAGTTGTCAGCAATTACCAAAAAGGGGGAGATTGAAAGGTTCTTGTATGATTTTGGTAATTGAGTGACAATCCTAGGTGGACTAATTGTGTTTATGTGAGATACATAGGTGATTAGTCCATAAGTACATGTGTGTGAGCAACATATGCCATGAAGGTGAAAATGGTTTGGAGATGTTGCAAAGCTCACACATGTGATGATGAAGGAGCTTATTGCACATGAGACATGACATTGAGTCATGTGATCAAGGTGGAGAAGATCGAGACAAGACTTGGCTTGATGGACCGGTTGCAAGCGTGAAGGGCAAGTCGGAGGCTTTGGAGCGATGGACCGCGTGGCGGTGAAGCTTGAGCAAGACTTGGCATCGATGGATGAAGGCAACGGTGAAAAGCAAGTGAAGTCAAGATCGATGAACCAATATGATCACGTGATGATATGAAGTAGATCATATCATTGTTGATCATGTTGATGCATGTGTTGCATCGACATTGGAGGAGATGGAATGGAATGCGCAAGGCAAAGGTATAACCTAGGGTATTTCATTTCACCAGTCATAGGTGTGTAGAGAAGTTGATGACCGAGTTTAGGATAGATGGTCGAACTATCAAGAGGGGCAAACTTGTTTACATATCGGTCATCTAAGTGCCACTCGAGTGATCTAACTTTGCATCGTTGCTAGGATTGAGTGGCGTGGCAAGTTGAGTGGCTAATCCTTTGGAAAAGGTTTGTGAAAATGCTAGCACACATACACATGGTGGTGTACACTTGGTGGTGTTGGCACATTTACAAAGGTGATGAAGTTGGAGTTGATATGGATCAACTCAGGGAAGGAACGGAGGCAAGGGTTCGAACTCCATCGGCGAAGTGTCCGCCCGTAGAGTGCGGACAGTCCGACGGTGCCACTGACACCCTATATAGAAAAGATAGGGTCTCACAGAGTGGACCGGACGTTGGTCACGTGGTGATTGGATGCTGGGGTCCTGCGTCCAGCCAGTGGCTGCAGAGAGCGTGCAGGCGTCGGTCTTCAACCGAATGCTGGCGCTGGAAGTGACCGGACGCTGACAGGGTGTGTCCGATCAGGCTAACATACGGTGGTGTAGGTGACATAGAAAAATTGGAGAAGGACCGGACGCTGACGTTGTGTCCAATCATGACCGACCGGATGCATCTGATCATGACTGACTAGACGCGTTCGATCGCGACTGGTACCTTACTGGAAACGACCGGACACTGGGGTTGCTGCATCTGGTCAGTTTGAGCAGCTGCGTTCGGTCATCACTTGACCATTGAGATCAAGTGACTAAGGTTGAATGAAGGCGACATGTGGTGAGCATCCATTGACCAGACGCTGAGGTCCTACGTCCGGTCGATATGACCGGCGCGTCCAGTCAACCCGAAAAACGCCCAGTGAAGGGGTAACGGCTATTTTAGCCCATGGGGCTACAAATAGAAGGGGTCTCGGTCTTGGGCCTGTAGCGGAGCACACTAGAGCCTTGGTGGCTTGTGTAGTAGTGCTTGGGAGCCCTCCATCTCACATATGCTTGATAGTGATCATCCGATTGTGTGAGAGAGCGATTCTAGTACGATTGCATTATGAAGTTGCATCGAGTGGCACTAGGTGATCGAGTTTCAAGCCAGTGGTGCTTATTACTCTTGGAGGTTGCCACCTCCTAGATGGCTTGGTGGTGGTCTCTGTTGAAGCCCGCAAGAAGCTTGTGCGGTGCTCTAGAGAAGAGCTTTGTGAGGGGCATTGTGCTCGCCCTATGGGAGCCACGAAGAGCAACTTTAGTAAAGCATGTCATTGAGCTACCCTCACTTTTGGGGTAGGTTCTTGCGGTACCCGACGTGCGGGCTTGGCGGGTGATGCCAATTAGCCGCCGAACCACCAAGTGAGCGGTCAACACAATGGGGACTAGCGTGTTGGCAAGCACGTGAACCTCGGGAGAAAAATCACCATGTCAACCTTGTTCTTCCCGTTGGTTTGCATCCTTGTTACACAAGCTTGTAATTACTTTCATATACATTGTGCTTGTGTAGTTGCTCTTGTATTTAGTTAAGCTTGTGTAGCTCACTAGTTACCTTCTTGCTTGTGTAGCATAGAAGTGGCTCCCTTGCGTGGCTAATTTGGTTTGTGTGACCTTGTTAGTCACATTGCTTAGTTTGTGTAGCTAAGTATTTGTGCTCTCTAATTTGGCATTGGTTGCCTTGTTATTGAGCATTGCTAGTGAGCTTAGGTGGCTTTGTGCTTTTGCTTACTAGCATGTGTAGGAGCTCTCTTTTTGCTTAAAGTACTAGTGGCATATGTTTGTGTGACCTTGCTTCTAGAATTGGTTAGGTGAGCTCTAGCTAGCCCGACACCTTTGTTGCTTAATTAGTATCTTTGGAAGGTGCTAGAGAACATAAATAGAGGGGTGTAGTCTTGGCTAGACCGATAGTTTTAATTCTACACTTGTTTTGGTTAGCCGACGCGATTAATTTTAGAAAGGACTATTCACCCCCTCTAGTCCGCCATCTCGACCTTACACCCGGGTAGTGCCCAGTGAAGGGGTACAATGACTCTATTTTTATGGGGGCTATAAATAGAAGGGGGTCTCGACCATGGCTGGGGCTGAGCACCTTGGGGGACTTTGTGTCCATGCTTGAGAGTGCTTAGGAGCCCTCCATCTCTCATATGCTTGACAGTGATCATTCGATTGTGTGAGAGAGCAATTCTATTGCGATTGCATTATGAGGTTGCATCGAGTGGCACTCGATGATCAAGTTGCAAGCCGGTGTTACTTGTTACTCTTAGAGGTTGCCACCTCCTAGATGACTTGGTGGTGGTCTCCGTCAAAGCCCGCAAGAAGCTTGTGCGGTGCTCTAGAGAAGAGCTTTGTGAGGAGTATTGTGCTCGCCCCACGGGAGCCACAAAGAGCAACTCTAGTTGAGCATGTCATTGAGCTACCCTCACTTTTGGGGTAGGTTCTTGTGGTGCCCGACATGCGGGCTTAGTGGGTGATGCCAATTAGCTGCTGAACCACCAAGTGAGTGGTCGACACAACATGGATGTAGCGTGTTGGCATGCACGTGAACCTCGGGAGAAAATCACCGTGTCAACATTGTCTTCATCATCTTCTCGGTGGTTTGCATTCTGCTTTACACAAGCTTGTAATAACTTTCATATACATTGAGCTTGTGTAGTTGCTTTTGTAATTAGTTAGCTTGTGTAGCTTGCTAGTTAGCTTCTAGCTTGTGTAGCATAGAAGTAGCTCCCTTGCGTGGCAAATTTGGTTTGTGTAACTTTATTAGTCACATTACTTAGTTTGTGTAGCTAAGTATTTACGCTCTATAATTTGGCATTGGTTGCCTTATTATTGAGTATTGCTAGTGAGCTTAGGTGGCTTTGTGCTTTTGCTTCCTAGCATGTGTAAGAGCTCCCTCATTGCTTGAAGTACTAGTGACATAGGTTTGTGTGACCTTGCTTCTAGAATTGGTTAGGTGAGCTCTAGCTAGCCCGACACCTTAGTTGCTTAATTAGGATCTTTGCAAGGTGCTAGAGAATATAGATAGAGGGGTGTAGTCTTGTCTAGACCGATAGATTTAATTCCACACTTGTTTCGGTTAGCCGACGCGATTAATTTTAGAAAGGACTATTCACCCCCCTCTAGTCCGCTATCTCGACCTTCAATCTCGTGGGTGGGCCTGCTTGTTTCCACCCTAAGAGCTCTTCCACGTTTGTTGTGAAACATCAAAGTTAATATAAAAAACAAATATGAAAAGATGACTTTGAACGGTGGCCAAATTAATGAGTGAAGACTATGAATCGCTTAAAATAAAATTATTTATGCAGTGTTTTAAAAGAGCGGTCATTCTTACCAAGGATAATTTAGACAAAAGAAAGTTGAATGGTTGTAAATTGTGTTGCTTTTGTAGTAAGTTAGAAACTATCCAACACCTTTCCTTCGAGTGTCATATGTCAAAGCCTTGTGGCGTGCTGTACACTTTATATTAGGCATCAAACCTCCACATAATATAAATCATCTATTTAATTCTTGGTCTAAGCAAGGGAGTCAAAATCTTAGCTTTTTGTTATTCATAAGAGATGCAACAGTTTGTTGGGCAATTTGGCTTAGTAGGAATGATTTTGTGTTCAATAATGACCAAACAAAACCTTTTGTACATACTCTTCAAGGAGGGTACACAACCTTACGATAAGGATTGGTTAATTTCGGTGTGTCATCTTCTATGAATCAGAGCAATGGAGGCCTTTTGCTTCTCCTGGATGGTCTTTAAGATTTCATGTTGGTTAATAATGTTGAATGCTTTTTTATTTCCTGCTTCATTTGTATTCTATTGGACTAATGCCTCTTCATTGAAGAGGTCCAAAGCCAGAACTCTTCCATCATCTAAGAAATAAAAGAGTGTGTGGCAGAACCTCCCAAATCATATGGCTCACGTGCGCCCGTCATTGTCTCATAGACTTCTGACTGCTGCACACATAAACCACACAATCCCGGTAGTCTGTCAGGTGTCCTTGGGGAAACCCGAATCATCCACTTTATCTTTTCGAGCAGGATACATCACAGAAGGCATTGCGGTATTACAACAATTTATACAAATATACAAATTTATTACATCGAAATAAATAGCGGAAGTCTTATAAACCATAAGTTTACAACTATTTGTCTAGTTATTGCAAACCGTAAGTTTTTGCCATCTAAGATAGTAGGGTAGCATGGGACATACCACTTTAATAAACACACAAGAGAGATTCACCCTGTCCAAGGGTGCACAACAAACCATCTAGCCAGCAATGAGTCCACCACCTACGCACTCCTGTCGATCTCGTGCATCGATCTAGGCTACCGGTTGAACAAATAGGACTCTCCGACGAGCTTGACATTGGCCATGGTGGCCTGTCGGCGCTCCAACACGGCGGAGGTGATCGACGGCGAGCTTGCTGACCATGGGAAGAACACCCATGCACTCCCCACACACAAGCGAACGTGTTTGCGCTATCGGTTGAATGGATTAAAACTTTGCGCATGCTCGACCCTGGTCATGGCAGCACAGCGGCACAAAGCACGGTGTTGTGGCGGTGGGCCAGCTGCTACAGCCACTAATTGGCCCTACAATGACATGAGATGGCTCCGCGGTGCTCACCTCAATCTAGACGGATAGATGGTTGAAATGGAGACGGCGTAGAAGTGGTTGCTGGAGTTGGCATTCCGACATGACCTAAAGGGGAACAGAACAATCATCAAGCCGGTGAGCTTCGCGGTGCCAAGGTGAGTACAAAATAGAAGAAAGAAGGGAGAGAGGGTAGTCAGAGGCGGCTAGCCACGGTGAGGTGCTGTTTACAGTAAAATTTGGGAAGAAGAATGCTGGAACTTCAAACTTCTAGGATTGTGTCATCAAGGAATCGATTACATAAGGATTAATATCAGCTGATTCAGATGTGGCACTAGAATTGGCTCTCTTCAAATGACGTCAGTAGACAACGACAATGAGCTACGGTTGGCATCGGTAAATACATGTCGAACTCTACAAAAAGGGAAAGATTAGGGTCCAAGTTATCTTAAGTTAGGAATGTTTTCTTTTATAAAGATTGTAATGAGTCGTACAAAAAGGGAAAGATTAGGCTCCGGGTATAAATATTGGACCCTAGCTATTGTAAAAAAAGACATCCAATCAATCAATACAAATTACTCTTTTCGGCTTTACGCCAACCCTTAGGAGTAGGAGTAGTGTAGATTTCGATGAGTTCTTCAACAAGCAGGGCTATATCAGTCCGACCGACCTCTGGCCTATCTATAAGTACCGTCATGGCTTATGCTTTGGTCTGTAAGGCTGCATCGATTAAGTTCAACCTTCACTGTGAGCTCTAGCATAAGCTAGTTATCGATCTTTATCTAGTTCAATTACGGCTGCATCGGTTAAGTTCGACCTCCACTGCTTGAATTAGATTAAGGTCAAGTTATCGGCTCTACCTAAGAGTGACATCCTTTGGATAGATTCATTAAGTTACCAATCTTACTGATGTTCTTATTGCCATTAGTTTCAGCAACATCAATCTGCCCGATCGAGATCGATCTAGATCGGCTTCATATCCTTTTAGTCTGTTGTTTGCTTTGTTACAACACGATGTTTCTTACTTTGAGCGATGGGTTATGTTTCATTGGCTATTCTACTTCGATCTTGATCATGCATAGTACGTGGTTAAGGCATGTCTGATCTTGAGGAGGTTTGCTGGCTAGTTAAATCTGGTCTATTGTTCGCTATTATGGCTGTAACGATCCGGTCGATCCGCACTGATGGCACTTTAGATCTGAGGATGCTAGTTGGTAGATTTGTTTTCGATCAGGCATGACCTTGACTATTTGTTATGCCTGCATCGGCTCAATAGCCGATTGCCTAAGCTTTAACGTCTACAGTGTGTCTCCATGATTCTATTAAATGTGAATAGATCTATTTACTTTAAAGGTTTGATTTGTTGTCTTTATCACGGCTGCCATCGATCTGGTTGAACCCCACTATTAGAGATAGCAGGTTAAGTCTGATGAGTCCATAGATTTGTCCATGTTAAATAGTTGATTGTTCACATGCTGTAGTCCCTTTTCCACCTGAATCGACTATTTCAGCCGATCGGCTTGAGCTTTCACACACATAGCATGTCTTTCGGAAAGCCTGTCAATGTATCGATGGTTTTATGGATTCTTTGGCTTTAGTTTATTATTATCATCATTGCTGCCATTGATTCGGTCGAACCTCATTATTGATGGTAAGAGATTAGATTCAGAACATTTGTAGATCCATTTGTACTAGACAGTCAATTTGTTTGCATGTTATATCCTTTCTCGTTAGATTCATTGGCTCAATGCTTCACACTGGTAATATCCACGTTGCTGATGATTTTAATTACATCTACGTGCATTATAAAATCAATTGCGACCCACAACCTTTAAAGTCCGTAACAGCCGATTTCTTCGTGTATCGGCTATTTAGTCGATTTTCCTGTTTGGCTGCTCCCGAAGCGGCACACTTGGAACTGTCTGGGTAAGACTGGCATGTTCCACCTTAAATTACTAATAAACTTTCTCTCCTTATCAATTGTAGGTCAAATTGACTGGCACGCCTCAGGAGGAATTCGTAGGGTCAACGGGTCCTGCGATTGAAGCCATGGAGGCCTTTTGCTTCTCATGGATGGTCTTTAAGATTTCATGTTGGTTAATAATGTTGAATGTTTTTTTATTTCCTGCTTCATTTGTATTCTATTGGACTGATGCCTCTTCATTGAAGAGGTCCAAAGCCAGAACTCTTCCATCATCTAAGAAATAAAAGAGTGTGTGGTAGAACTGCCCAAATCATATGGCTCACGTGCTGCCGTCATTGTCTCATAGACTTCTGACCGCTGCACACATAAACCACACAATCCTGGTAGTCTGTCAGGTGTCCTCAGGGAAAACCCGCATCATCCACTTTATCTTTCTAAGCAGGATACATCACAGAAGGCATTGCAGTATTACAATAGTTTATACAAATATACAAATTTATTACATCAAAATAAACAGCGAAAGTCTTATAAACCATAAGTTTACAACTATTTGTCTAGTTATTGCAAACCGTAAGTTTTTGCCATCTAAGACAGTAGGGTAGCATGGGAGGTACCACTTTAATAAACACACAAGAGAGATTCACCCTATCCAAGGGTGCACAACAAACTTCTCTTACTGTTGTCTCTCCTCCTGCAATAAGAGTTAACAACCCCTGAGTACAAAGGTACTCAACAAGACTTAACCGACGAAAGGGAAAGACTCCAAGGATATGCAGGCTACGAGAAATCAAGGTAAATCTAAAGCAAGAATCAAGTTTAACTTTTTGCAGAAAAGCTTACTAAGGTTTGATCCTTACTTTCAATGTTTTAGCTCAAGTTAAATTATTATAAGTCTCCAATTTGCACCTGATCTAAATCAATCACTTCTTTAACCATCTCATCCTATGATCATAAGTACCATTATTTTATAAATTAACTACTGATGCAAGGCAGAGGATCGAGTCCTCTTCTCTAAGAAGCAATGGCGATTCGAATTGATTAAACCCTAGCTGGGGATTCCCAACCACACAACATACGCAGGTGCCTGGATCCTACTGCATCTCAACCCTCACTTGGATCCTTCCGAAACATGAACCAGTCCTTACTACCCAAGGGTACAGTACTCCACCACCCTGCACCATCGCAGACAGGATTCACTAGGATGGGTACACACTACTCTTGCCATCTCCCACTCCTAGTGCACGGTTGTCTTTTCACATAATGGAATAGCCGATATATCAGGCTTCACCGGAGTATGTGGTCAGTACTACAAAGTCTCGAACACATACAATCCTACAATGAATAGTCCTTAATCACCACAGGTGGGGCACTACACCAAGACTCCATTCTTGACGTAAGCTAAGAGTCCGCCCGGTCTCCAATTAATTTCAGGATCATCATTAAACCTCAGGACCACCCCTAAGTATAGGACCATAGAAACATAACTCATTACCCAACTCTTTTACTAAGCATGGATAAGCATTGTTGGTATCTATAAGTACAAATAGAATATGAAGAATTCCGCAAGTGCACATAATACCATTGTAGCATTTTACCAGGAGTATTCCAGGTATCGTTATTTATATTTACCATAGGGAAACAATGGAGTAAAGACTTATTGAATATCAAAGGAGTATCTATCAGTCAACATACCAGCATGGCTAGAGAAGGGGTGAAGGTAATGATAGGAATTTATATATATTGACACTCAGGGGATAGATCACAAAGATAACATAAACTAGTCAACTTGGGAGAACAATGGGTGAGGTAGGTTCCTATGACATTCTTATTACATGGTCAAAGTATGTATATACCCCACTATAGCTAAGACTAACTCTACTCTTGTGCACTTCGGGACGCCACTTAGATGGTAGAGCACCCACAATAGATAACTCTACGGACGCGACTATGGTCCTACAATTTAAGAACCTGCTCAATTTGGTATGGACTACAAAGGATAGACAGGGCTATCACCTCCTGCTGCTTCCATACAACCAGAGAACAGGGTGTACTCATAGGTAGAGCATCGTATAAGCACCATGCTTACACGAGGCTCGGCTACTTAGCCCAACCATGGTAAACTAGCAGGCTAAGCGCTCTATGAACCCGCACACAAAAGTAATGATAATCTCAACTAAGCAAGATACATATTAAAAGTAAGCATAGCCATGTAGATAGGAATATAATGAATTGATAATAAGTCTTACAAGATGTAGAAGTGAAGATATAAGGCTAGCCTCCAAGATTAGATCCGGAACTTGAGCATGAGCCCTACTCGACCCTCACTTCCGAGCTACTAATCTACTACATTGGAGAGTCTAGACCTAATCCTCCTAGTGTATCTTGATCTCTGAATGAGATGTATGAATTAGGGTTTTAGGGATGGCCTCAGGGAGGGGGGTAGGGGTTGGTATATATAGGCTAAAGTGTCCATCGTAAGCCCTTGGATCAAACCAACTTAAAGAACGGCATAGATGCATCCTAGTATGCGGTGGAGAACCGACATTCTGACGCAGAGGCTGATAGTGGGCCCCAGGGGCCAGGCAGCCTGTAGGTGGGGCTAGCTGGCCCCACATGGCAGCCACCTACCCTCTGCTTTGGTGGTTTGCCTTCTAGAGTCTTTTAGAGTCTTCCCACATCGATTTCACTGTGGATAAACGTGATTTGCTTTAACGAATAGGCCCTCCTTGATGGTTTTCTGAGTAAATCCTCCTGCAAACACAAATTCACCAAAACTTATGGAATTTATTAGTTTAAACCCTTAGATCTATGTTGGTGATCCCTTTTATGCATTTATATAAGTTATATTGATGGTTTATGATGAACGTTAACTACCGTCAACAAGCATCATAAACTACCATACTAAAAAGGCTGACAAAGATGAGTATTGAAATATCAAGGCCGGCTTGCAGCAGTTGGTATTCAACCAACTCCTATTTTACTTAAATGCACAAAGCATAAGACCTAAGTGATTAACATTTGTAAAACACAAGGGAAGGGTTTTATGCTCCGGGGCTTGCCTGCAGTGTTGGGGTTGTCAGTCACTTCAGAATACCACGATAATCAGAATCAACTCCCACAGACAGAAATCCTCTTTAGAACTTGCTCCACACAAGGGTCACCACTCTAGTTCAGTAAACGTAAATAAGGATGCATGCTTAAGAATGATGACATACTTTAACATACATTATGATGATCAAACAAGATTAATTAACCTGAGTACAACTTTCCTTCGCGGTATAGTTAAGTTATTTACTCAAAAAACAACATGTTTATTATTATTAACAAGTTAATTATGAGCATAACAACCATGTAATGAAGTTGGCAAGGAACAGTAGGGGTTTTATGTTCCAAGGTCTACAACCAAGGTATAAAATTACACCCAAGTCAGTTAAGCATTTATCAAAACCATTTAGTATTTATTAATTAATTAAAAAGGTATTTAAACACACCTAAATTAAGTACCAAAATTTTTATGAATACAGGTCTAAGCATGTAAAGCATACACAAAAGTTTCATGATTAAAGGATTATTGTTTTATCATATAAAAATCATCGAAGGTCCATTTTATAATTAAAAGATGTAATTTTAAGCATAACAAAACTAATGAAAATGTCCATCTCATATTTTTCCTAGGTAGAGTACATGATAACAAAGTTACACAAAAAGTTTCACATTTTTATCATCATCCTAGAATTAGTTATGAATTCTACAAGATTTAGCACATTTTAGCATTTTCTAACTAAGATAAAAACCGACTCAGAACTTTTCTCACTCACTCGCAGCCAGCCACAGCGACTGACATGCGGGCCAGGTCAACGACATAGTGCCGGCCGCACTGACCGTAGCTACGCCGGCGTTTGACCGGCAGTTACGCGCTGACGGCGAGGTCGCTGGCGACGAGATCAGCACCTACGCACTCCTATCGATCTCGTGCATCGATCTAGGCTACCGGTTGAACAAATAGGACTCTCCGACGAGCTTGACATTGGCCATGGCGGCCTGTCGGTGCTCCAACATGGCGGAGGTGACCGACGGCGAGGTTGCCGACCATGGGAAGAACACCCATGCACTCCCCACACACAAGCGAACGTGTTTGCGCTATCGGTTGAATGGATTAAAACTTTGCGCATGCTCGGCCCCGGTCATGGCAGCATGGCGGCACAAAGCACGGTGCTGCGGCGGTGGGCTAGCTGCTACAGCCACTAATTGGCCCTGCAATGACATGAGATGGCTCCACAGTGCTCACCTCGATCTGGACGGCTAGATGGTTGAAATGGAGACGGCGTAGAAGCGGTTGCTGGAGTTTGCGTTCCGGCACGACCTAAAGGGGAATGGAACAATCATCAAACCGGTGAGCTTCACGGTGCCAAGTGAGTACAAAATAGAAGAAAGAAGGGAGAGAGGGCAGCCAGAGGCGGCTGGCCACGGTGAGGTACTGTTTACAGTAAAATTTGGGAAGAAGAACGCGGGAACTCGAAACTTCTAGGATTGTGTCATTAAGGAATCGATTACATAAGGATCAATATCAGTTGATTCAGATGTGGCACTGGAATTGGCTCTCTTCGAATGACATCAGCAGATAACGACAATGAGCTATGGTTGGCGTCGGTAAATACATGTCGGACTCTATAAAAAGGGAAAGATTAGAGTCCAAGTTATCTTAAGTTAGGAATGTTTTCTTTTATAAAGATTGTAATGAGTCGTACAAAAAGGGAAAGATTTGGCTCTGGGTATAAATATTGGACCCTGGCTACTGTAAAAAAAGATATCCAATCAATCAATACAAATTACTTTTTTGGCTTTACTCCAACCCTTAGGAGTAGGAGTAGTGTAAATTTCGACGAGTTCTTCAACAAGCAGGGCTATATCGGTCCGACCGACCTCTGGCCTGTCTATAAGTACCGTCATGGCTTATGCTTTGGTTTGTAAGGCTGCATCGGTTAAGTTCAACCTCCACTGTGAGCTCTAGCATAAGCTAGTTATCGATCTTTATCTAGTTCAATTACGGCTGCATCGGTTAAGTTCGACCTCCACTGCTCGAATTAGATTAAGATCAAGTTATCGGCTCTACCTAAGAGTGACATCCTTTGGATAGATTCATTAAGTTACTAATCTTACTAATGTTCTTATTGCCATTAGTTTCAGCAACATCAATCTGCCCAGTCGAGATCGATCTAGATCGGCTTCATATCCTTTTAGTCCGTTGTTTGCTTTGTTACAACACGATTTTTCTTACTTTGAGCGACGGGTTATGTTTCATCAGATGTTCTACTTCGATCTTGATCATGCATAGTACATGGTTAAGGCATGTCTGATCTTGAGGAGGTTTGCTGGCTAGTTAAGTCTGGTCTATTGTTCGCTATTATGGCTGTAACGATCCGGTCGATCCGCACTGATGGCACTTTAGATCTAAGGATGCTAGTTGGTAGATTTGTTTTTGATCAGGCATGACCTTGACTGTTTGCTATGCCTGCATCAGCTCAATAGCCGATCGCCTATGCTTTAACGCCTACAGTGTGTCTCCATGATTCTGTTAAATGTGAATAGATCTGTTTACTTTAAAGGTTTGATTTGTTGTCTTTATCATGGCTGCCATCGATCTGGTCGAACCCCACTGTTAGAGATAGCAGGTTAAGTCTGATGAGTCCATAGATTTGTCCATGTTAAATAGTCGATTGTTCACATATTGTAGTCCCTTTTCCACCTGAATCGACTATTTCAGCTGATCGGCTTGAGCTTTCACACACATACCATGTCTTTCGAAAAGCCTATCAATGTATCGATGGTTTTACGGATTCTTTGGCTTTAGTTTGTTATTATCATCATTGCTGCCATCGATCCGGTCGAACCTCATTGTTGATGGTAAGAGATTAGATTCAGAGCGTTTGTAGATCTATTTGTACTAGACAGTCGGAATCAAGAGAAATCTTTTCCAATCCCCCAAATCCTATGATCACATACCCCCAAGAAGTCCGATCATGACAAAAGGGAATCGCCATCCTACTAGGACATGCTGTGGGCTACAAAAGAAGGCCAAGGCCCTCAGAGTCCTCCTGTCTGGAAAAGCCTCCAAAGGAGTATTCTACTCCTCCGCGGGCTTAGGGGCTACACCCACCAGGTGCGCTCGTGCGCACCCACTGGTAAGTCGAAAAATCCCCAAGGCGATTCTACCCGAATCGCCCAAGGGCTCGGGGGCTACTGTCAGGGACCAATATTAGGGTACCCAAAGAGAAGGAGCTAATGGTCATCAATATTGAGTCACCCGAGCAATCAAGTGCATGACTATGACTTCAACTGGCCCCTAGGTACGCAGGCTCCGTCTCACCCGACCGCTAAAGACGTGGGTCCCGCCTCGACCGAACCCTAGGACGCGGGCTCCACCTCGCCCAACCACTGGAGTGCGAGCTCTGCCTCGCCTGACCGCTGAGGCTTGGGTCCTGCCTCGGCCGACCCTTAGGGCACGGGCTCCGCCTCGCTCGACGGCTGGACTACGGGCTCCGCCTCACCCGATTGCTGGTGTGCGGGCTCCGCCTCACCCGACCACTGGGGTACGGGCTCTGCCATGCCTGACCATTGGGGTGCAGGCTCCGCCTCGCCCGACCGCTGGGTGCGGGCTTTGCCTCGCCCGACCCCTTAAAAGGGATTCCACCTCAACCGACCCCTGAGGGCAAATCAGATGTCGGACGGGAGCGCGCGCGCCCCCATGGGGGCCCGTGTTATCCCCAACCACCACAGGTGTAGGATGTGGGCCCGAGGCCACGCCTATGACGCCATAAAGGGGACGGACATGTCTCGATATGACCGCGATGGGCCATACTTGGGCACGCACGACCCCAAATAGTGCTGGACGGACTGGCACTATGCTATCAAATCCCTATAGAGTCCCAGTCAAGGGGAATTGTTGACCATACCGTGTACAGGCGATGGGATGCATGCCACAACCGGATGGCGACAGCCACCTATAGCATGGACGCGACAGGAAGTCGCTACAGGACCAACAGGTCTCGCCTGTGGGGGAAGAAGAGAAACACAGCCCCGGGATTTTCTTCTTCCCTGTTTTTCACTTTTCTCTTTTCCTTCCTTTCTTTTTCCCTTGTGTACCCCGGGCCTTCCCCTTGGTCTATAAAAGCGAAAGTCGGGCTCCTCATCAAGGGGATGGGGGGAATCAAACCTAATCAGAGCCCAAACTTTCCTAGCGCGCTTCGCAACTAGGAAGCAACTCATCCATTCGACCGCACTCGCACACACCAAAGACTTGGGACCCTGTCCCTCTCTCGACCGTTTGTAACCCCTACTACAAACTTTTGGTGCTAGTAACACAAACAGCAGCGATGAACTGGATGTAGAGGCGTTCTGCCCGAACTAGTATAAATCTTATGTCCTCTAAACACACCATCCGAGCCAAACGCGCAATCCAGAAATTCACTAGTTGGTGACTCGAAACACCAACACTAGTATTCTAGTACTTTTATTTTGGTTGTGAATAATATAGTCTCACTTTCTATATATTTGTTCAAATGCTTATACTCTTTAAAATATAGTTTTGCATGGCATTGATGAATTCTTGTGAAATTAATTTGGGAATCAAATTTATATGAATGTTTGCTAATTTTAGCTAATTACAACCATAATTAGGTGGAGAAGAAACAATACAATTGTGTGAAGAAAGAAAATATTAGACTCAAGAAAAATACGAAATACATCTGGCATCACTCATGGCACCCTTCTCATGAGAACATAAAACGATAAACATCAAGCAAGGCCAGTCAGGTGTGCTCCTCTTTAAAAATGTGGGCTGGCTACAGTGAGTTTGTAATTGTTAGATTTAATGTAGGCTAGACCCATATATTATCTAATTAAATCAAATAAATTCTAAGGCCTGTATTAAATATTATGCTCAATATTATTTGTCTCATACGGGATGATGTTGACTTAACTTTTATGTGCGGGCTATGTCTGGCTACATTGAGAAAGTTGAGACAAAGCGTGGCGTGGTGTGTCATGACCGAGTCCAAGCCTGACACGTACGTGGTGCATGCATGAATTGGTTTTTGCCACTCAAACCAATTATGGGCCGGAGTTACAAGGGAGTTTCGAATTTACGAGTTTCTTCTCGTAATGATAGCAGTTTCAGCCCCTAATTGGGAAAGTTAATGAGGTAATGACGGTAGTTTCAGGAGTTTCTGCTCCTAACGTGGAAACTTAAAGAGGAGTTACGGGAGAAACTCCCGTAGCATCGCGCCTCTCCGGTGGCATCGCGCCTCCTCCGCTTCATCTCTCGTAGCGCCTCCGCTTCATCTCCCGTAGCGTCATGCCTCCTCCACTCTCGGCTGGCCCCGTTCGGTTTCCTGGCTGCGAGATAAATGCAAGACACGTTTCAACATTCAGTCTTCTTAGTCTCTCATCACGCGCATAAGTCTCCACACTTCCGCTGCATCTAAGGCTTCCCCATCCCAGTTCTTGCGAGCACGAGAATAGGGAGAGCAGGCCTCCGAAACTGAGTCGTCTTTGTGTTCACCTGCTCGTGTGAAGGGCGACCATCAGGTTTTTGGGAGCGACTACGTGACTACTCGAACGTTAGATAAACTTCATCTTCTTCCCAGCGTTCGTGGCTACGGCGGGAGATCGGCACAGCAACCTCTCTGCACTGCATCTAGCGGGATGACTACTCCAACAGGCGCTATGCCGACTAGCGCAACCGGCTCTGATGCCGCTGGGTATGTTCTAATTCATCCCCTATCTTTAGTGATAAAAAAATACTAATATCATCTACATGTTTGTGTTTCTTAGATCACACTTGCATATATATGAGGCCACAAACTTGCTCTTAATCTTTTTCTTGATTAAATTAATACTAGAATTGCCTAAATTTCTAACAGTAATGGCATAAAAATGTATGTGTGCTCCGCTTTAAACAACCCAAGAATATTTAGGTGAAACACATTCGAAGGTGAAGACCTTAGGTGGGCAGGAGGCTTTTAGGTGACATGTATTTTACGATTCCTACGCTTCTTTATAGATATAGATATAGATATAGATATAGATATAGATATAGATATAGATATAGATATAGATATAGATAGATAGATAGATAGATAGATAGATAGATAGATAGATAGATAGATAGATAGATAGATAGATAGATGAGCCACTAATTACCACCATGGCTTAATGTAGAAGAAACAATTAATTGAAGAATAAAGAAAATCTTAAGCTCAAGGAAAAGACCAAAGACATCTGACAGTACTCACCACCCATCTCATGAGGAGCATAATAAGACGATAAACATGCATTCAGTATGGCAGTAACAGCATTAGAGCACATCAAGGCCGCCATCTGGGCAGTGTCGTATATAGTACTACTGGCTACAGCCAGTTTGTAACGGCATAAAAAAATCTGTGTGCTCCTCTATAGACCACCCAAGAATATCTGTGTGCTGCTACAACCTACGCATGTATATATGAAGGGTACCCCCACCAAGTCTCATCTGTATCTTCAGCCAGCGTAACACTCCATTCCATCTGAAGGATGGGTCTCTCCACCAAGCTTTTTGTGGTCCTCTTCCTGCTCCTCATTGGTTATACTGGTATGTCATGATGATAAACCCACCAAATGAATAGTTTGGAACCGGAAACGCTGCTTGTATTTTGAAGCCTTTCAAGATCGTTCGCCAAAAACAAAGTCATTCAAGAAAATGTACATGAGTATTGTTTTGTGTTTGTGTTTACAGAGATGCAGGGACCAGTGACTATGGCATTAGCGAGAAAGTGCCAGTCGAAGAGCTTCCACTTCAAGGGACCCTGCTCGAGAGACGCAAACTGTGCAACCGTTTGCCGGACAGAAGGTTTTACCGGTGGCAAGTGCAGAGGCCTACGCCACCGCTGCTTCTGTACCAAGGACTGCTAGTTGCCTCGCGTGCTGCATGCATATGCATGTCCTGAACGGATCAGGAAAATATGTATGCGTTACCAAATGGCAGTAGCACATGAATGTAGTAAATAATGGGAACGAGTCTATTTTGGACATTGAACTGTTAAGAGCTTATGCCCGTACTTGGGTATTTATTGGAATATGAACTCTAAAGTGAAATATCTTTGTTCCTCGAACTATTAAAACTGGATAACTTAAGTACTCCACGCGTTGGGTCTGGGCCGGGGTCATGCTATAAAAAGAAAGAGTATTCTGGCATCACTCTTTGAGTCTATGACAGTGCGACCACTGATGCTAGAGCTTAAAAAAATGGGAGCAAATCAAGCTGAGGAATCGATGCCCACCGATTAAACAAGGGGTCCTCTACTCTGCTTCATTCGATACATTGCCTTATCTTTTTTACTATGTCATGGGACCCAACAGACAACAGTTGTGACGATTTCCAAGTGGAAGGTCTTAGAGCATCTCCACCGGATGTCCATTTCCCTTCCTCTTAAAATCTATTATAGAAGATTATCACGCACGAGGCGGAGCAATGGGTTCAGGCAGGTGCGAAGGACCTTGGTTGTTTGCTTTCCAATGTAATAACATCATAAACAAGATGTACACTATGGGGGCATGAACTTTAAGGGCTATCCATTGTAAGCCTCCGCTAGAGCATCATGAAGGCGTGTTGTAAACAACTATCTCTATCTTAATACAAAGACGCGCATACCCAATAGGCCATGATCTTAGGCGCTAGTAGTCTATTCCCCCCTCCTTTCTCTTTCTCTACTGCTGCCTTTTTTTCTCCACACCAAGGCCTTCCAACGTGCGCTTGAGCGATGCCTGAGCTGTCAAAGAATATATTATTTATATATTCCATATGTCATGCTTCGAGCATGCAGATGGTACTCCCTCCATCCCATAAAAAGTTATATAATTATCATTTATATATCGGGTCATCTTGCAATGCCGCGAGGTGGCAAGGGCATGCTTGGTGCCATGGCAGCCAGCCTGGCCTGGCCGGTGCTGTGCAGGAACCAGTCATTTGGTACTTTGGTTTCCTGCAGGGATGTCAGGGCCTGGCCGGCGACATGCCAATCGCCGTATGCGCATAGCCTGGTTCGTGGGGAACGCAGATGGTCTCCGTTTCTTCAGAGCCTGGCTCGTGTGGGTGCATCACGTGGATCCTCCGTGAGAGAGCGGGTGCAGCCAATGACGGAGCCAGGAAAAAATTATAGGTGGGGCGAATTTCAACCAGAAAATGAACCAAAAAGATATCGTATTCACAATGTACCGTATTCACATACTATAATCACACAAATCATGGCAAAAACGCTACGATCACACATGACGACGAAAAATAGACGAGAAACAAAAGATGTTACCTCAAATTTGAAGAATAAACTAGTTCTTGATTAGTTGATGTTGATCCATACATTGCAAATTACAAATAAGTGAAATAACTAAGAATGGATGAACCTGTAAATTGAATGAATATCAATTAGCGTCTTAGCGAGTAACAATAAAATAATTGTAGCCCTCAATCAATAATGGACATAATGAGAAAATACTTACTAGTGGTGAAGGACTATGAATGTTGATGACGTCGAGGGCTCTTTGGCAAGCTCACTCTTCGGGTTTTCATAGATTGAAACCTCTTCTTAACTTTATCAATACCAAGTTCCTTGAAGATCCCTTTCTCAATGTAGCACACTAACAAGTTATTGAGCCATTCATCACCCATCTTGTTCCGCAAAGCTGTCTTGATGAAGTGCATAGCTGAGAAGGCTCTTTCAACTGAAGATGTTGCCACAGGTAGGATCAATGCTAACTCAATGATGCGATAGACCAATGGAAAAAGGATATGTTTCTTATTTGCAATCATTGTTGTAGCCAAGCTTCCAAGGTCATGACAAGATTTGAAATCATCAACTCTACTCACATGAACAAGGAATGTCTCAAGTTCTTCCCTTATATTATCACGATCACGAATAGAGAAATCTTGATCATAGATCTCAGTTATCCGAGCAATCTTTTCAACATCAAACCTAGCAAAGTTCTCTCTTGGATCAAGACAAGCAAATGAAACAAGCAACTCAGATGATACCTCATTGAAGCGATGATCCATCTCCATGATTATAGCATCAAGTGCAGCAAGGAAAGTATCAACACGGTAATGATGCTCTTGAGTGATTAAGTTGCCATCACGCCTTGATCTGCCCCATCTTGGTATTGCCTCTTCCATATTTGGTATTGGAATTTCTTTTGCAACACAAAATGATTTGACCTCTTCCAATAATTGCTCCCAGCCTTCATTTCTTAAACTGATCAAGCGTGCTTTCACATCAATAAGCAATGACATGGCCTCAACAATGTTTTGGTCTTTTCTTTGAAAAAGAAGAGACAACTCATTTGTAATACGGAACACTTTCAACATCAACTTCATATTTAAAACAAAGGAAAAGCTTTCCATTTTGTGCACCAAACCACCGGCTCGGCTAGGATTACGTTCATCTTCATGAATCATGGCTAACACCTTGACTACAGAATCCCACATTGACTCAATACGAAGTAATGTTATATAATGAGAACCCCATCTTGTATCTCCTGGTCTATGCAAGTTTGTCATTTGATTCCTTCCCCTCCCTCTTAGAATCTCACCACTCTCTAACTTTGCTATAATGGTTTCACGATGTTGTGCTTGTAATTTATCCTTCCTCTTACAAGATGCACTAGTACTGGTGACAATTAAACCCACATAGTTGAAGAAATCATCAAAAGAGGAGCAACAACTTGCAACGGAAACAATAACCAACTGTAATTGATGAGCAAAGCAATGAACATAGAATGCATAAGGGTTCTCATCACGGATCTGTTTTTGCAAACCATTGAATTCACCTCTCATGTTTGAAGCACCATCATATCCTTGGCCTCTTAGTCTAGAAATAGGTAAACCATGGGCAGCAAGAATCTCAGTCAAAGCTTTCTTTAGGGAACTTGATGTTGTATCTTCGACATGCTGCAGACCCAAAAATCTTTCCACAACCATTCCCTTTTTGTTCACAAATCTGCATAATGCATTTAAAAAATAATTACTAACCTCACAAGTCACCCAGAAACATAAAGTACTTCAAAAAAAATTACTAACCTCACAAGCACAGCCATTTGTTCTGCTACTGAGATATCGCGGGATTCATCAATTAGAACTGAGAAATAGCCATCCCCAATTTCTTCTTTTATTACTTCAGTGACCTCTTCAGCATAACTCCGTGTAATATCTTGCTGAATCTGATGAGAAGTCATGCGGGCATTATTTTGACATAACTCATCATATGCAACCCTCACATCATCATTCCTGTTTTTGTACCAATCAATCATTTCTAGGAAATTGCCCTTGTTTAGAGAGGTGACAGATTCATCATTGCCACGAAAAGCATGACCCTGTGCAATGAGAAAGCTTGCAACATCTAGAGCAGCAGTCAAGCGAACTTCATAGAGCATTTCTGCTGTTTTGGTATTAGCATCAATCTTATGGGTAATACTTGCTCTTTGATTCTTAAAATCTTCGGCACATAATCTAGCTTTATTGTGGCAACTAGAAACTCCTCCAACATGACCTGGAAATCCTCTATATGCATGTTTAAAATCATTAAACCCTGTCTTTGTGAAAACCACATGACCAAATTTCTCATGGTCGGCTTCTTGCCTAAAAAGATAACAATAGAAGCAAAATGCTGCATCCTTGGACACACTATACTCTAGCCAATCATGTTCCTTAAACCATTTTGGGAGAAATTGTCTCCAATCATTACCAACACGCTTGCGAGGAAAATTATGTCCAATGGGTTGTGTCGGACCTTTCAATAAATAAGCCCTTCTAACATCTGATTGAACATTAGGATGAAATCTTTCAATTGGCATTCTAAGAGCTGGATTTGGATCAGCTACAATATGAACATGCGGGTCAAATTCTGTGATAAGGCTGATACCGTCATCTTCTTGTTGTTCTTCTTCCTGTGGCCGTTGTTGTGGTTCTGGTGGTTGTGCATCATCAACACCAATATCAACGTGTGCTAAATCTGTTGCTACAGACTGCATAGCTTCATTTTCTTGAACAACTTCTCCCGCCGTTGAAGTAGTGGCGTTGGCACTTTCATTAGTGCTTGGGCGGCTGCCAGTTGAACTTGAACCAACACTCAAAGTTGTAAAATAATTCTTCAAGTCTGCAGAAAAATTACTTGTCAAATTAGCATACTCTATTACTGATTTACTGTCTTTCTAATAATTTAAGATGTTAATGAAGTAATGATTCGTGAACTGAAAAATCATAAAACAATAGTACAATACCATTTTTCTTGTTGTTCTTGCCAATGCTTGAACCTCGGCCTCTGCTTGAACCTCGGCCTCGGCCGAATCCAGATGTTGGCGGAGCTGCTGCACTTGCTCCTCTGCCGCTAAGCTGTCCGCGGCCATGGCCGGCCCCAGCGCCAGGCGCCAGCTCTTGCTCCTCTCCTCCTCCCTCCATCGCCACTGCAGACTGTATAAGTTTCTGAGTTTCTGACTTTCTATGCAGAATGTACTAGTTTCTAAGACTGAAAAGACTAATTCATGAACACATTACGTGAGTGAAAACCAGATAAACATGACAGGTATGTTTATGAAACCAAGACAACTAAGTAGGATTAGATTGGGAGAAAACAACTATAAGTGTGCGTGGTTTCAGAAAAAAGAAGTCTTCTGCAAAGGTCTGCTAATCTGTTTATGACACTGGAGCTGCTAAATTTTTTGAAAAGCAGGTAAGCCAGGAAAAGAACATGAAAAAACATTCAAAACTTAAAAAGTAGGTAGTCTCACTGAAAGCACCCAAAACATAACACAAGTACAAGGGAATTTAATAAATAATAATATATGTCTCATGCTAAGCATACACTTCGACTGGTTGGTATGGCACACAGGCACAACCACACAGGCATGTCACAGATTCAAGATTATGGTTGTTCCAGTTATAATCAAGATAAAGTGAATCGGCCTATTGCTTAAGTAAAAAGAAAACTAAGGCACATGTACTAACATTAGGAACTGCAACTATTTAGGCATGGGTAGGGGTAAAAAGACAGTATCACTCCTCAGCTAAAATAAAGTTGTACCACTCAACATTTTATTCATAAATTCATAGAAAGTAGGTTTCAACTTGTAATCAAGTAAAGGTTTCTTTTGAGGCAAGACATATTAACATAGCAGAAATCACTCTTGATGGTTGAATTTCAGATCATTACATTGAAACTTTGTAAAGTTCATTGGAGTACCAATCTAAGAGTATCTGTATAACACAAATATACTGGCTATGTTGCTACTGTATAACACCAATCTAAAGTACATTGAAAGCAGCGAAAGTAGTAGCCAGCTACTGACTAAGATACTGGCTATGTTGCTACTGTATCAGGCTATCAGTTATCCAGGATCCGATGAAAATTAGAGAATGAACAAGTAAACAGCATGTATTTCTGTCCAAATTCCCCACCGGTTCATAATACAAGGAGTATATGATTGTCTGCAGATGAACAAAATTCATGCCTGATGCTCCACAAATAATAATTACAGGCTACAGAGTACACAAATGATACTCCACAAACAATTCAACCTGCGGGCTCCCCTCCCCACAAAAGTGATAATGCATCCATCAATTTCGCAAAACTAACTAATATATTCATCAGTTTTACAGAGGCAATAACAAGATGGAAGAGGAGCAGTACCAGATTACGCTGTTCTAATCTTCTTCCTTAACCACTTGAGTCGTGTAGAGTCTTTCGCTACCCCTGTCCTCCTCCCTCCATTGCCAGGCGCAGCCAGCTCCAGCTCCTGCTCGGTGGCCGGCCGGCAGATGGGGTAGCGCCTGGATGCCGAGTGGACCGACAGGCGGACCGCGGCGGACGGCGGCGACCTCGAGCGCTCGATGCCGAGTGGCGGTGGCTGCGCTCGATGCGGACAGGGGTAGCGCCGTAGCGGGCGGATTGGGAAATTGGGGATTGGGGAACTAGATTGGGCTTGGGCCCTTACTGGGCTAAACTAACTGAAGTACTGAACATACACAGGGTCACATCCTCACAGGCTCTGCTAGTCTGCTCGTTGCCTTGTTTCGTCGTTCGCCGCCGTCGCACAGAGTCTCGGCGCTGCCGGTAGCGTCCTCGGCAGCCGGAGATAGGCAAGAAGAGGGGGTTCGGGGGTCTGAGGCTACGCCGCCGGTAGCTGGGGCGGCCGCCCCACCACGCCCCTAGGGCAGCTCCGTCGTTGGGTGCAGCAGCAATCAAAGGAACGGCTAACCAAAAACAACCGATGTACTCGTTCTGTATGTACATATGCAGTCAACCAAACATCAAGGCCTTGTATGCAACAAGTCTGTCTCAACTTGGCCTGGTGTTGAGATAAGCGAGCCAGGCTCTCCTCGTCATGGTACCAATCACACCCTAAGAGATGGATGTGCGTGAGGTGAGGAGATTTGGCATGCAAAAACAGATTTTTAGAAAGTTACAAAGTTACCTTCACAACTTTTGTGACATAACATACCACCACAACTTCTAATCATAACCTTTTAAATATATTTTTGATAAAATTTTATAGACATTTCATCATGACAATTTTTCTACATAACCTTTGCAAGAAAGAATTGAACAGAAAAAGAAAATCTTAGAAAAATAATAAAATACATCGGGCATCACCATCATCCTTCTCATGGGGAACCTAAGATGATAAACATGCACCCAGTAAGGCAGTCACAGCAATGGAGCACGTTAAGGAATAAGGATGCCGTTTCGGCAGTGTACTGGGCTACTGGCTATAGTCAGTTTGTAACGGCATAAAATAAAGGACTTTGCTGTGTTACTCCAAATGACTGTGAGCCGTTCATTTGTTTCAATCTGACGGTCACGATCAAATATTACCTCCTAGGAGATAATAGAATAAATGTATATTTATTTAACTTTTTTATTTTATAAAATAGGATAAATAAAAAACGTTTTAGATATAAAAATCTTTTTTCTAGATTTGATTGATGCATGCGTGATCGGACTGATATAGTAAATCTTTTTTATTTTATAACTTTGTACTTGATATATTTTGATTACCATTATTTTGTATATAAATTTATACACTTGATTGATTTTGCATGTGGTAGGAATTGCATGTGTGTACGTGATTAATAGCGTGTCTACGTAGTTAGACTGTGTAGTGGTTAGCGTACGTGCGTGTGTGTACGTGGTAACATGCATGAGTAGGGGCAACGTGTTAAAGTGTCAGGTAACGTGTGTTAGTGCAGGTAACGTGTAGGTCTAAAGTGCAGGCAACGTGTGTTAGCCATGTGTTAGTGCAGGTAACGTGTCTATACATGTTAGATGACTGTTGGTAACATGAGCATCTCCCGTGATTAGCCTGTGATTAGGAGCATCAGCATGCATGTGGGGAATCGGCATGCATGTCTTTAAAGTAATTTCCCTCCCGTCAATCCGTCATCAGGGGGATGCGGAGGTCTTATTTTTGTTTTCCAGGATTTTTTATTTTATTAAGTAATTCATAAAATGTGAAAAATCAATGGCTCAGATTGATTTGAGATATTCGCCCTGTTCGGCTTATCCCATATTCAGCTTGTTCGGCTTCTTTTTTCAGCCGGAACAGTGTTTTTCAGCCAGTTTTAGACCAGTGAACGGGGCCATTACCTCCTTAGAGGTAAAGTTTGTACCTTAGTATTACCCTAAAATAAAAGTTTGTGTGCTCATCTTTAAACAACCCAAGAATATCTGTACCTAGGTCATTTGAACTAAACGTCTATGATGTTGGATGGACACTTAGGATCTTGAAAAAGGCAAGTTGTTAGGTGTTGGAAGGTCTTAATTTGGTAACCCGTTCTGAGATCAATCAATTGTTGAGTAAACACTTGTAGATATGTTTCTAGGATTGTTCTACTACCTATGTTTTGTGAGTGATATATATAGTTTCATGATATATTTGCTGAATTGCTCATATTTTTAATATTGTTTCACATGGAATTAATGATTTCTTGTGTAGTTAATTTGGGAATCAAATTTAAATGAGTGCTTACTAAAATGAGCCACTAATAAATACAACCATGACTTAGTGTAGAAGAAACAGTTGACTGAAGAAAGAAAATCATACTCAAGAAAAAGACAAAAGACATCTCACAGTACTCATCAGCCATCTCATGAGGATCATAAGACGATAAACATGCATTCAGTATGGTAGTAACAGCATTGGAGCACATTCAGGCTGCAATTTGGGCAGTGTACTGGCTACAGCCAGTTTGTAACGGCATAAAAAATCTGTGTGCTCCTCTGTAAACCACCAAAGAATATCTGTGTGCTCCTACAACCTACGCAAGTACCCCCACCGTTTCAAATTGTAAGACGTTTTGTGTGGGGATGTGACTCCTGGTATCCATATGATAAGACATGGGCCGCATCATTAGAGATGACCCAGCCCACAAGATAAAGGCGTGCGCTGCACGGCACTGGACGGCGTGCACCACAAGACTACATGAAAATATGATTTATTGTATAATATCAAATATGATACTTTCCTTGTAACCCTACCCCTCCAGAGCATATAAGGAGGGGTAGGGGTTCCCTAGTCGACGGACCTCATACATCCCCATACAGATCATAGGCTTCATCTAAGGCATCTTATCACACGGAACATAATATCATAGCCAATACAATCCAATAGGCCACAGGAGTAGGGTATTACGTCGCGCTGACGGCCCGAACCTATCTAACTCTTGTGTCTTTGTTGCCTTCTTGTTCTTGATCACGCACATCTCTGCCGATCAATCTACCTTCGTGGGATACCCTCGGAGGACTGCCGACGATATTCTGTCGACAGTCGGCGCGCAAGGTAGGTGTGTGCGTGCTATTTCCATGATGAACAAGATGGTACGTCTTGTAGGCTCTTCGTCCTCCCCAAAGCTCGGCCAGATCTTCACAGTCGGATCGATCTCCTGAGTCATCAATGCTGACGGGGACGGAGAGATCATCGAGTTGGAGCGCATCGATTCTGCGCTGGCCACACCAGCACCTGCAACAACATATCCGATCTCAGAACCGCCTCCGAGGTCGGCCAGAAGCTCGCCAACTGCCTCTCCCTCACGGAATCGACTCTAACCATTCCGGTTCGGCACCGACCACCTTCTGGTTCTGATCTATCGGAAGTCGATCCAGAAACTCTAGGGGATACTGCCACCATCCATCAGGATGCCCTAAGGGACAAATTCGACGACCAGACGTTTTGACTAAAGCTAAGTACCTCTCCTATATCTGTATTTAATACAGCCTTCTCCAATTATTATTTCTCTAGTTATTCTCCATAATTAAATGTCTCCACATTTAATATCTCCGTGTCTAAGATGTTCCATAATGCAATATCTCGTAAACTCGCCGACCAGCCACGTTCTCACTTGCGTTATCCAGAAGCAGCTCTGTTCTCGATCTCACTCCTACACGTGCACGAGCGCCAGCCCTCTGCATTATGGGTGGTCGCTAGTGGCTCCTCGGCAACGCATGTGCTCTTATGCATACAAGGGTGCCAGCCACTCCGCACTATAGAGTTTGGGCTAGTTGGGGCTGATGATGCGATACAGAACCAATAGGCAGGAAGTTACTCATATTTAAAATATGAACACTTCATACAAACATAATGTTTATCTACTCTGTTCTGCTGCCTTCATCGCTGAGTTCATATATTTTACATCATATACTGCCTATTCTACACATTTGTTTCGTAGGGGCACGGCTCGGACAACGAGCCTACGCTCAAGGACTGGATAAGACGATCATCGTCCGGGTGGTCGAACCACCTATCGGATGGACTTCACCGCCAACTAGCTGGTCGGACTGCTCGGCACTCACTCCTGCTCGGAGTTCACTTCGTCGCCGACCAGTTGGCTAGACTGCTCATCACATGGGCTTCATCGTCAGCTACGCTGAGTGCTCGTCAGTTAAGCTGGGGACTCCTCGGCGTTCCGATTCATCGCCACCGACTAGTTGGTTGGGCTGCTCGGTGCACGATTCTTCGCCAACCAACTGGTCGGATTGTTCGTCGCTTCACCGTCAGCTATGCTGGGGGCTCGCTAGTTAAGCTGGGGACTCCTCGGCATTCCAATTCATTGCCATCGACCAGTTGGTTGGGCTACTCGCTGCACGAGTCTTCGCCAACCAACTGGTCGGATTGTTCATCGCTCCATTTTCCGCTATGCTGGGGCTCGCCAGCTAAGCTAGGGACTCCTCGGCGTTCCGATACTTTGTCGCCGACCAGTTGGTTAGGCTGCTCGGTGCACGATTCTTCGCCAACCAATTGGTTAGATTGTTCGTCGCTCCATCGCCCGCTATGCTGGGGCTCACCAGCTAAGCTGGGGACTCCTCGGCATTCCGATACTTCGCCACTGACCAGTTGGTTGGGCTGCTCGGTGCATGATTCTTCACCAACCAACTGGTTGGATTATCCGTCGCTTCATCATCCGCTATGATGGGGGCTCGTCAGCTAACCTAGGGACTCCCTTGGTGCTTGAACCTTTCTACGTATCATCGGTGTGCTATCAAGTTGCTCCATGCTATTCGGATCAGGGTACTGATCTTTGGCAGCACGTCTGGGGTCTTGATACACACATGCCAGATGACATTGGCAAGCTTTCTGATTTATTTTCTTTGACCCTGCTATAAGATTCATTCTTCATCTTCTAGTAGGCTCGAGGACTAAGTGGCTACACTTCACCTAGCGGTGAATGTAGTGCTCTTTTCTTGATTTACCCTCCTTATCAACTAAGTCATGGATGATTCCTCGCAGACAGAGTCTAAGTGACCACACTTCGCCTGGAGAATTTTTCAATTTTTATCTTGAGCCCCTTATATCCTTCTGGCAAGCCTTACTTGGCTAAGTCCGAGATCGATTAACCAGTTTAACTGGTCGGTTCCTACTTTCATCGCTCAGGTCACTAGTTACACTAGTCGGCTACAACTTTCACCGCTCAGGTCACCGGTTTAACTGGTCGTCATTGACTTTCACCGCCCAGGCCACCAGTTTAACTGGTCGGCTACGACTTTCACCGTCCAGGTCACCAGTTTAACTGGTCGGCTTCAATTTTCACTGCTCGGATCACCAGTTAAACTGGTCGGCTTCATGTCAAACTGCCTGGACTTGTTCAAGACAACGTTGCTCAAAGGATACAAGGCGCTCGGAGACTAGCTGTGTGGATATGACCCCCAGTATCCACAGAACAAGACATGGGCTGCACCATCAGTGGTGGCCCAGCCCACAAGATCAAAGCGTGTGCCGCACGGCACTAGACGACGTGCACCGCAAGACTACATGAAGATATGATTTATTGTATAATACCAAATATGATACTTTCCTTGTAACCCTACCCCTCCAGAGTATATAAGGAGGGGCAGGGGTCCCCTAGTCCACGAACCTCATACATCCCCATACAGATCCTGGGCTTCGCCTAAGGCATCTGATCACACGGAACATCATATCATAGCCAATACAATCGAACAGGCCACAGGAGTAGGGTATTACGTCGCGCTGACGGTCCGAACCTGTCTAACTCTTGTGTCTCTGTTGCCTTCTTGTTCTTGATCACACGCTTCTCTGCCGATCAATCTACCTTCATGGGATACCCCTCAGAGGACTGCCGACAATATTCTGTCGACATCTTGACTTTTCTAGATTCATAGTTTTTGCTACGCACCTAGATATTTTTTTTCTCGAACAACGCACGAGAGCTGCGTGTGATTTCATTAAGAGAGAAAGATAGTACAAAAGTCCAGTTAAGGACCAAAACCCCAGCCAAGAACACACCCCCACACTTCTACAAAAAAGAGGCCTATATACGCGCCACAGACACAAATACGACCTCGACCAAATACCCCCAGACCTAGGCTGTTGGGGCCTGCGACCTCACCAGGAGTTCCTGGAGCTTAAATGCTCCAGCCATCCCCCAAATGTTGATCTCATCAGACACTATCTGAAGCAGCAAGGAGATGTTGGGTCTAGCATTCTAAAAAACACAAGAATTTTTGTGCTTCCATACTTCCCTGGAAACCAAAATAATTAGTGAGTTAAGTCCTTTCCTTATCCCCTTCGGGACTGCGCTCAGAGCCCTCTTCCACCATAAGGAAAAACGAGTCTCAGAAGCTGAGGGAGTCAGGTCTGACAGATGAAGAGGTTGGAGGATCAGGGACCAAATCTATCTTGTAAAAACACAGCCAACCAATATATGTTGAATGTTTTCCTCCTCCTGATATATATTATGTCTAAATACATAGTAAAAACTATGAATCTAGAAATGACAAAATATCCTATAATTTGGGACGAAGGAAGTACTGTATAAGAAGGGTACCTGTACGTAGTTTCATCTATATCTTCAGCCAGCATAACACTCCATTCTATCTGAAGACTGAAGGATAGAATGGGTCTCTCCACCAAGCTTTTTGCGGTCCTCTTCCTGCTCCTCATTGGTTATACTGGTATGTCATGATGATAAACCCACCATATGAATAGTTTGGAACCGGAAACGCTGCTTGTATTTTGAAGCCTTTCAAGATCGTTCGCCAAAAACAAAGTCATTCAAGAAATTCTACATGATGTGTTGCTTTGTGTTTGTGTTTGCAGAGATGCAGGGACCAGTGACGACTATGGCATTAGCGAGAAAGTGCCAGTCGAAGATCTTCCACTTCAAGGGACCCTGCTCGAGAGACGCAAACTGTGCAACGGTTTGCCTGACAGAAGGTTTTACCGGTGGCGAGTGCAGAGGCCTACGCCACCGCTGCTTCTGTACCAAGGACTGCTAGTTGCCTACTAGTTGGCTAGTTGCCTCGCGTGCTGCATGCATATGCATGTCCTGAACGGATGAGCTGGAAAATATGTATGCATTACCAAATGGCAGTAGCACATGAATGAAGTAAATGATGGGAACGAGTCTATTTTGGACATTGAACTGTTGAGAGCTTAAGCTACTTCGGTATTTTTTAGCATATTAACTCTAAAGTCAAATATCTTTGTTCCTCCAACTATTAAAACGGGATAACTTAAGCACTCCATGGCGTTGGGACTTGGGTGATGCTAGAAAAAAAGAGAGTATTCTGGCATCACTCTTGACACTGCAATCACTGATGCCAGAGCTTAGAACACTGATGTCAGAGCTTAGAAAACTTGGAGCAAATCAAGTTGAGGAATTGGTGCCTATCGATTAAGCAAAGAGGAAAATTAAAGATGTAGGGTCCTCTATTCTAGCAACCCAAAAATAGTGGCAGGGTGCCGGCCTGTGGCACCTATGTTTGGTTTGGGCCCTCTTACCAGGGGTAGTTGCAGTGGTCGCCAACCCAGTGGGTCGTGGTCGTCGGACCAGGTTACGGTGCGGCCCTGTAGGATGAAGCCAAGGTTCACGGATTTTCTGGACCGACTTGCCTGGATTTTCTTTCTTGGTGCAAAGCTGTGGGGGCGGTCTTCTCCCGCCGGTCCAGTTTTTTTTCTACTCTACTTCGTTCAATACATTGTCTTGTTTATCATTTTGACTATGAGGGTGTTTGGGATTGCTACACAAAATCTACTCTACAAACTCCACCATGGAGCAGCTTCACAAAAAACTAGAGTTTGTGGAGCACCTCTTTAGGTGCTCTCATAACTCTATTTTTTCTCGAACAGAGTGCGTGAAGCTGAAACCGTTTGGCTAAGAAACGTGGAACAGAGCTGAATGGAATAGAGCAGTCCCAAACACCCCCTATATATATGTCATGGGACCCATCATACAACTATTTCTATGTATAACGTCTTAGAGCATCTCCACCCGATGTCCTTTTTCGGCAGGGGCGAAGCTACATTATGGCGTCGGGTTCCGCCGACCCCAATGACTCGGTGACCGCATCACGTACTCTACGATTTTCAACCGACCCCGGCAAAAAAAGAACTTTTTTCCTCCTACATATGTAAGCTGCCAAAGCTAAATTGCAATGATTTGCAAATAAAATCAGGTCCCCCGTTGAAATTTCAAACAAAAAAAAAAGAACGTTTGACCACGGCACACAGCAGGTAGCAGCCTGGCAGCCCAGCCGGCCAGCCTTGTAAAGCAACTATGCAAGCCACAAGAGGGCCAAGAGCAAGCGGCAGGCCCACTAGGCAATAGCCCAGTTCAATGACCTGTAGCAACATGGCGCCTTCGCACTCATCGACGGTTCCTCTCCCCTTCGGGTCCAAGTCCATTCCGTATCCTCGTTTTAGACTTCTCGCCTCGCATCATGAGTCGAAGTACTCAAATCCCCAATTTTGCAATTGCAATTGTTGAATAAGGATTTGATTTCTTGACATTAAGAAAAGTATGTATAGATTGCCTTTAGCATTGGAGACTTGATAATCTCTTAAACCAAGTTATCGATTTGCACCGTATACAATTCAGGGAGTTTTTGGATGCGGTAAATTCTAAATTGCCTACTATTGCAGTTTCAATCTCAAAAAATCTTTTGCGCTTTTCAAATTCTGGAGTTTGATAGAGTTGGTTAGGCCATACTTATTGATTTCAGTTTATCAAAACTAAAAGATCTTAATCGTGAAAATAAATATTTATATTGATAATCGGCATGTTCGCTGGTTGGTTTCTAGGCTGATAAGCCCTGGCTGGTGCTGGTTTGTTGTGAGAGAAAAATATTGTACCATGGCTCTGAAAAACCCCGGCTGAAACCAACAAATGAACAGGCTGAATGTGCGAGCTTATATAATATTATCCATAGCATTATATTACTGTTGATCAATATTATCAATTGTATTATTATCGGTCAGAGCTAAAAGTTGTTAGTACCATGTGTTTGGACTGACCACGGTGACATTTTATATATTTTGGCTTTGTCCCTGCTGCATTATTGCAGCTCCACCAGTGCAGAGGCCTTCCACTTCACAGACGCCGTTACGCCCTTGGCCTCCTTCGCACTATCGGGTCATCTTGCATTCAGGCCCTGCTTACATTTGGCGAGGTGGCAAGAGATGGATGTGCGTAAGCCGTAAGGTGATGAGATTTGCCGTGCAGAAACAGATTTTTGAAAAGTTACCGTCACAACTTTTGTGTGTAATATTGTTTGCGACATATATAACTTATTACCACAAATTCTAATCATAACTTTTTAAATGTATTTCTGATAAAGTAGTATAGACAATTTATCATGACAACTTTTCTACATAACCTTTGGAAGAAATAATTGAACAAATAAAGAAAATTTAGAATCAAGAAAAAGACGAAAATACATCTGGCATCACTCATCATCCTTCTCATGAGGAACCTAAGATGATAAATATGCATCCAGTAAGGCAGTCACAGCATTGGACCACACATTAAGGCTGGTATTTTCGGCAGTGCGCTGGCTATAGTCAGTTTGTAATGGCCTGTGCTCTTTTATAGTAGATATAGATATAGATAGATAGATTAGCCACCAATTACAACCATGACTTAGTGTAGAAGAAACAATTGATTGAAGAAAAAATCTTAGGCTCAAGAAAAACACCAAAGACGTCTGTAAACCACCCAAGAATATCTGTGTGCTGCTACAGCCTACGCAAGTATATAAGAAGGGTACCGGCCTGTACCTAGTTTCATCTTTATCTTCAGCCAGCATAACACTCCATTCCATCTGAAGACTGAAGGATAGAATGGGTCTCTCCACCAAGCCTTTTGCGGTCCTCCTCCTGCTCCTCATTGGTTATACTGGTATGTCATAAGAAACACATGCGCATGTGTGGTGATGCCTGATAGATTTTAAGGCTTCAAATTTGCAAGATCCTACGAATCATTGCAAGATGTACATGAAGTTGCTTTGTGTTTGTGTTTGCAGAGACGCAGCTGGGACCAGTGACTATGGCAGTGGCGAGGAAGTGTGAGTCGCAGAGCCTCCACTTCAGGGGACCCTGCTCAAGAGACACAAATTGTGCAAGTGTTTGCTTGACCGAAGGTTTTTCTGGTGGCGTGTGCAAAGGCCTACGCCACCGCTGCTTCTGTACCAGAGACTGCTAGTTGCCTCGCGTCCAGCAACGAATCAGTAAAATATGTATGCGTTACCAAATGGCAGTAGCACATGAATGAAATAAATAATGAAACAAGTCTATTTTGGACATTGAACTGTTGAGAGCTCGAGCCTGTATTTATAAGCTTTTGGTTCTCGAACCATTAAAATAAGATAACTTAGACTGCGTGGGAAGCGCGGTTAGCAATCTCAAACTCATTCAATTCAAAAAAAAAAGGGATAACTCATGCACTGCACAGCGTTAGTCCAGAATAGACCTGAGCAATCGCCAGATTGGATCAGATTCAGATTGGGCTAGAAAAAAAATGTTTGGGTCAAAATTTTTAGACCAAGCCCGATCTGACTCACTTGCGGGTTGGGTCAGGCTATTTCTCGCGTTTTCCTACTTTCGAATTCAACCCGATGCACTGATGGGTTGGGTTGGAGTTTTTTCGGGCAGGTCCGATCGGATGACTCATGAACAGGTCTTGTCTGGAGCTTTGCTATAAAAAGCTTGAAAACTGGGAGCGAATCAAGTTGAGGAATTAGTGCCCATCATATCAATTTAAACAAAGAAAACTGAAGATAGCATAGTCATCTGCACACTACTTCATTAAGTCCATTGCCTGTTTTTTTTTTTGACAAGTCGAGCTGTTGTTAATCTTTTTTAGCTTTGCCGTGGGACCCAACGGACACAATGGTCCCCATTTCCAAGTGGAAGGCCTTAGAGCATCTCTATCAGATGGCATTTCCTCTTTCCCTTAAAATCTATAAAAAATTTGAGAAAACTGAATTACAAAGTACATGGGATATGTGCTCCAGCAGAAAGTCACATCCCCTTTATACATGAGACTCATGTGTTAGTGGTAAAGAAAACTCTCCTCTCATTTCTCTCAATCTTCTTATCTCAAGCTGCCGGCGGAGTGCCTGCTTTTGCCCGCCGCCACTCGCCCGACTTAGCAAAGCTGACGTAGGTGGCACGGGGCAGCACGAGGCACAGGGTGTCGTGACGGCGATGGCGACGTGGGGCATGGCGGAGCTTGGCTTGGCTCGATAGCATTGACCCTGGATGTTAGTGAAAGGAGAAGAAAGGAGATTGAGAAAAATTGATGGTTGTTCCCTTTTTAAGGGAGAGGGGGAAGGTTTTGTGGCATTTATAATTTTTTGAGAAAGGGGTCTGCTGGAACATAATTTTTGCTTTCAACCCCTTCGTCACCTATTATAAAGAAAGTGGATTATATTTGTTCAATCCGATGAAGATGTTGTATTATATTACTCCCTCCGTTCCAAATTATAAGTCGCTTTGACTTTTTTGGTTCATCCATTTTGCTATGTATCTATACTTATATTATATCTAGATGTGTAGTAAAATGGATATACCAAAAAAGTCAAAGTGACTTATAATTTGGAATGGAGGAAATAACAACTAAGCTTATTCCATTGTGTTTCTTTGCATACTTGTACAGATCTGGAGCACCAGTTTCACCACGGAGCAGCTCCACAGTGGATATGGCCTCTCACTGTGGAGCTAAGAAAACGTGTTTGACTTGCAACGTTGCTCCAGATCCAGGAACTAAGATTTTGGTTGGAATGGCCTCTAATGCCCTTGGAAGGTTGTATGCTAGATGTTTTGACATGCCATATTTTTTTGAACACGTTTGAACATGTCTATCATACAGATTACAGATTATATGTATCCCTAGATTTCTATTTGAATGCTCATTCAAATATTCTTCCTAGTTTAACGATAAATGTAAGAATTCAAAGAAATACATACAACTATTAACAAACAGCATATACCGTGAGTAAAAACCACGCTTTGCTAAGCTAGACAATCTCCCTTTGGTACAACGATTTGGAGCAACAAAGAATCCAACAACGAGAAGTACCTAAAACACTACATAGGACATCTTTTTTTTTTGAGAAACGGGATGGATTTTATTAAGCATGGAGAGATATTACATCCAGCCCGTTGCAAAGGAGCTTCCACAACAAAATAAAATTACATTGAAGTCCTTCACAGAAGCTCCAGGAGATTGCCGCTTTAGTCAACCGGAATCGCCACTCCTCGCATCTCCTCCGTCGCCAGCAACAGAGAAGAAAGCCGAGGAGGAAGCTCAAGGCCGACACCCAACAGATGACGCAACATCATCTTTGAAGATAGCCAAAAGTAGCGCGGTCATGTGAAAGGTCCTAATATGGCTAGAGGGGGGTGAATAGCCTATTTAAAAATCTACAAATTAACTAGAGCAATTTGATTAGTATAACAAATAGCAAAATATAAACTTGCTCTAGCTCTACAAGGGTTGCAAGCCACCTATCCAACAATTCTAGTTGCAATAATAGCTAGACACACAATTTGCTATGATACTACTCACTAAGAGCTCTCAATCTTTCTACTCTAAAGAGCTCCACTAAGCAAACTTTAAATAGCAAAGCAAGCTCTCAAATCTTATTACACTAAAGAGCTTGCTACAACTAATTTGCAAGAATGTAAACGAGTGAGTAGAATAATTATACCGCCGTGTAGAGGAATGAATCAATCACAAGATGTATATGAAACCAATCACCGGGAGAATATCAAATGGCAAGAGACAACCGGTTTTTCTCCTAAGGTTCACGTGCTTGCCAACACGCTAGTCCCTGTTGTGTCGACCAACACTTGGTGGTTCGGCGGCTAAGAGGTGTTTCACAAACCTCGTCCACACGAATGGACACCGCAAGAACCTACCCACAAGTGAGGTAACTCAATGACACGAGTAATTTACTAGAGTTACCTTTCGGCACTCCACCGGGGAAGGTACAACTCCCCTCACAATCACTGGAGACGGCCACGAACAATCACTAACTCGTGCCGATCCTCCACCGTTGCACCGAGCCGTCTAGGTGGTGGCAACCACCAAGAGTAACAAGCGAAATCCGCAGCGCAACACGAATACCAAGTGCCTCTAGATACAATCACTCAAGCAATGCACTTGGATTCTCTCCCAATCTCACAATGATGATGAATCAATGATGGAGATGAGTGGGAGGGCTTTAGCTAAGCTCACAAGGTTGCTATGTCAATGAAAATGTGCAAGAGAGTGAGCTTGAGCCGGCCATGGGGCTTAAATAGAAGCCCCCACGAAATAGAGCCGTTGGGCTCCTCACTGCACTGAACACGGGCCGACCGGACGCTCCGATCATATTGACCGGATGCTGGACCTCAGCGTCCGGTCGTGCGATGTGCGCCACGTGTCATCAGCTTCGAATGCCGATCACCCGATTTCAACGGTCAAGTGATGACCGGACGCGTCATTTAGAAAGTGACCGGACGCTGGACCTCAGCGTCCGATCATTTCTAGTAAGGTTCCAAACGCAAATTTTCACGACCGGACGCGTCTGGTCATGCCCGACCGGACTCACCCAGCGTCCGGTCACTCAATGTCTCTTCTGTGCGCCCCACGTCAGCGTACGTCAGCACTGACCGGACGCACCCTGCCAGCGTCCAGTCACTCCCAATGACCTCCGTCTTTTCTGTCTAGGGTGCCGGTGGAGTTTCCTACCCGTGCTCAAATGTGCTAACCACCAAGTGTATCACCTTGTGCACATGTGTTAGCATATTTTCACAAATGTTTTCAAGATTGTTAGCACTCCACTAGATCCTAAATGCATATGCAATGAGTTAGAGCATCTAGTGGCACTTTGATAACCGCATTTCGATATGAGTTTCACTCCTCTTAATAGTACGACTATCTATCCTAAATGTGATCACACTCGCTAAGTGTCTTGATCACCAAAACAAAATGGCTCCTACAATTTTTACCTTTGCCTTGAGCCTTTTGTTTTTCTCTTTCTTCTTTTTCAAGTTTAAGCATTTGACCATCACCATGCCATCACCATTGTCATGATCTTCGCCATTGCTTCATCACTTGGAGTAGTGCTACCTATCTCATAATCACTTTGATAAACTAGGTTAGCACTTAGGGTTTCATCAATTAACCAAAACCAAACTAGAGCTTTTAATCTCCTCCTTTTTGGTAATTGATGACAACCCTTTCACAAAGATATGAATTGAGATTTAATTGAATTCACGTTGCTTGCCCAAGCATTTCTACCATGTGTAAAAGAGTATGGACAAGTTTCATGAACTCCAAATGGTAGTAATTGCTCCCCCTACATATGTGCTAAGAGTTTGGATTGTAGCTTGCACATATGCTTAGATAGGAAATATAGGAGTCAATTTCTACCAAATGATGCTAAGGTATAAGAGATGGACCTTTGAAGCGTGATACCAATCGGAGTGCACCAATATACTATCCTTAGCATCATTAGTAACTAGACATACACAAAAACTAGAATACCCCGTGAGATCAACATTACATACAAGGGTCTAGTTTCCATAGAATGAACATAAGTTTAGTTACATAGTCTATGCATGCTGGTTTTTCATTTCATCACTCAAACCTATAACTAGCATACACCACACAAGCATGGATATTGAAATTTAAAACTTGTGCTATGCAAGCAAACATATGAAATGCACATCAAAATGCAACATACAAGTTTATAAGCTTGCTCCCCCTACTTGTGTGCTCAAAATTTTAATTGATCTCTTTCCTTTATAATATCTCTCCCCTTATGTCAAATACTCCCCTATCACTTATATCTTTGTTTCTCTCCCCCTTTGTCAACAATTAGCACAAAAGGTGAGCTCAAATTATAGATAGGTTGGGGTGAAACCATGTGAAATTAGGATCATTTTCCCAATTTGGTTCAATCTAGATTACTTGCAAAAGATGTTTAACTCGGTTTGATCCAAGGACAAGCTTCTTCACACCTCCAAATAAGGGTTATCTTGTACCATGTTGAGTTAAACACTTATAGCTCATTTTATAGACCAAACACTAGGTTTACAAGCCCACAAACATGTCATATGCTACCACTAGATCATTTCAAACATACAAGCAATAGTGGTACCATACAAGCATCAAATTCATTTGATTTTCATGAATGAGCCTTTTCAAATGTGAAATATGTCTAGATGCACTAATCATGTCCTTAGCAAGGATGTATGCCATGCCAATTAACTTTTACCTAGGATTGCTCGAAGGAGAGGCATGTCATATAATGGGGGTGCATCAACACATATTGGAGAAGTCAAGTATGTTCAATTCATTCCTTAGCTTGCAAAACCTCTTCTCATCAAGTGGCTTGGTGAATATGTCGGCAAGTTGATCTTCGGTGCCCACACTCTCTATGCAAATGTCCCCTTTTTGTTGGTGATCTCTTATGAAGTGATGACGGACATCTATATGCTTTGTTTGTGAGTGTTGAACTGGGTTGTTGGTGAGCTTTATGGCACTTTCATTGTCACATAGCAATGGCACTTGCTTGAACTTGATTCCAAAATCACTCAAAGTGGCCTTCATCCAAAGTAATTGTGCACAACAACTACCAGCCGAAATATACTCCGCTTCGGCGGTTGAAAGTGCTACACTATTTTGCTTCTTTGATGACCAAGATATAAGTGATCTTCCCAATAGTTGACATGTGCCCGATGTGCTCTTTCTCTCAACTTTGCATCCCACATAATCGGAATCCGAATATCCAATCAACTCAAATCTTGCTCCTTTGGGATACCATAATCCAACATGTTGTGTATGCTTCAAGTATCTCAATATTCTCTTAGTTGCCTTCAAATGACTTTCTCTTGGTGAGGCTTGAAATCTAGCACACATGCATACACTAAACATCACATCCGGTCTTGATGTCGTCACATAGAGTAGGCTTCCAATCATAGACCGATACATCTTTTGATCTACCATGTTGCCACTAGCATCACTATCCAAGCTTCCACTTGTCCCCATTGGTGTACTAATAGCTTTAGCATTATCCATTCCAAACTTCTTGAGCATGTCCTTGATGTACTTGCCTTGACTCACAAATGTGCCATTCTTCATTTGCTTGATTTGAAGACCAAGGAAGTAACTAAGCTCTCCAATCATAGACATCTCAAACTCACTTGCCATCATCTTGCCAAACTCCTTACAAAATTCTTGATTTGTTGACCCAAAAATGATATCATCAACATAGATTTGCATCACAAACAAGTCCTTTCCAAGATTCTTGGTGAAGAGAGTGGTGTCAACCTTTCCCATCTTGAATCCCTTAGATAGTAGGAAATCCCTCAATCTCTCATACCATGCTCTAGGTGCTTGTTTTAATCCATATAAAGTCTTTCTCAACTTGTAGACATGGTTAGGTTTCTTCTCATCTTCAAAACCGGGAGGTTGCTCAACATACACAAGCTCATTGATGTACCCATTGAGAAATGCACTTTTCATATCCATTTGGTACAACTTGATGTTGTGGGCACAAGCATAGGCTAACAAGATCCTAATTGCTTCCAATCTTGCAACCGGGGCATATGTTTCTCCAAAGTCAAGACCTTCAACTTGAGTGTAACCTTGAGCTACTGATCTTGCTTTGTTCCTTATTACTATCCCATCTTGATCTTGCTTGTTCCGAAAGACTCACTTGGTTCCAATCACATTATGATCCTTAGGCCTCTTAACTAAATCCCATACTTGGTTTCTTGTGAAGTTGTTTAGCTCTTCATGCATAGCATTGACCCAATCAACATCCCTCAAAGCTTCATCTATCTTCTTTGGTTCAATGGATGACACAAATGAGAAATGCTCACAAAATGAAGCCAATCTTGATCTTGTTTGCACACCTCTTGAAATATCACCAATGATAGTGTCTAATGGATGATCTCTTGCAACATTGGTTGGTTGAAGCACTTGCACTTGATTGCTAGCATTTGATTGATCACTTGGTTGAGATGATGAACTAGCCATTTGTTGATCTTGCACATTGCCATCACTAGTGCTTGCATGGATTTGATCATGAGAACCGCTAGCTTACACATTTGAGTTAGAGAGCACTTGATTCTTGTCATCTTCAACATCAATCACCTCTCTAGGCCTTATATCACCAATGTCCATGTTCTTCATTGCATTGACCAATTGAGTGCCTCTTACATCATCTAGATTCTCATCTTCCTCTTGGGAACCATTTATTTCATCAAATTCCACATCATGAACCTCCTCAAGAGTACCACTAGCCAAATTCCAAACTCTATAAGCCTTGCTAGTAGTGGAGTAACCAAGCAAGAAACCTTCATCACATTTCTTTTCAAACTTGCTCAATCTAGTGCCTTTCTTCAATATATAGCATTTACAACCAAAAACCCAAAAGTATGCTATGTTGGGCTTTCTCCCATTCAATAGCTCATAAGGTGTCTTCTCCATCATGGGATGACAATAAAGTCGGTTGCTATAATAGCAAGCCGTGTTGATTGCTTTGGCCCAAAATGAATGACTCACATTGTACTCACTTAACATTGATCTTGCCATATCAATCAAGGTTCTATTCTTTCTTTCAACTAGTCCATTTGATTGAGGAGTATACTTGGCCGAGAATTAATGTCTAATTCCAAATTCATCACACAACTCATCAATTCTAGTGTTCTTGAATTCACTACCATTGTCACTTCTAACTTTCTTGATTGTTGTTTCGAACTCATTGTGAATGCCTTTGACAAATGATTTGAATGTTGCAAACACATCACTCTTGTCACCAAGAAAGAACACCCATGTGTATCTAGTGAAATCATCCACAATCACAAATCCATATTTGTTTCCACCAATGCTAGTGTATGTGGTTGGTCCAAACAAGTCCATGTGCATCAACTTAAATGCCTTAGATGTGCTCATCATGCTTTTCTTAAGATGTGTGTTACCAACTTGTTTTCTGGCTTGACATGCACTACATAGCTTATCCTTCTCAAATGTGACATCTTTCAAGCCTCTAACTAAGTCATGCTTAATCAACTTGTTCAATTGTTTCATTCCAACATGACCAAGCCTTCTATGCCATAACCAACCCATGCTAGACTTAGTGATCAAACATGTTGACAATTGAGCTTCTCTAGTATTGAAATCAACTAAGTATAGATTCTCATATCTAAATCCTTTAAATATCAAGTTAGAGCCATCTACACTTATGATCTCTACATCATCCACACCAAATATACACTTGAAACCAAGATCACACAATTGAGCTACTGACAATAGGTTGAAGTTCAAACTCTCTACTAGTAGCACATTGGAAATGCTGAAATCATTGGATATTGCAATCTTACCAAGCCCTTTGACCTTGCCTTTGCCATTGTCACCAAATGTGATACTATCAATCCCATTGCTCTTGTTTTCATTGATTGAATTGAACATTCTTAGATCACCGGTCATGTGTTGTGTGCACCCACTATCAAGCACCCAATGCCTTCCTCTGGCTTTATAATTTACCTACAAAAGAAGATCAATTCTTTTTAGGTACCCAAACTTGCTTGGGTCCTTGTAGGTTAGTTACCAAGGTCTTTGGTACCCAAATGACCTTCTTCTTTGGGCCCACAATTGGTGTACCAATGAACTTAGCCTTCACACCATTGGCACCCTTAAAAAGCATGTAACAAGAATCAAATTTGATTGAGGATACATTAGGTAGCTTGTTCTTATTAATCTTGCAATTTTGCTCTATATGCCCATCTTGCTTGCATCTATTGCAAAACCGACCATTGCCCTTCACAAAGCTAGCTTTGGGAGTGACAAAGGCCGCCTTGCCTTTCTTGGGGTTATAGCCTAATCCCTCTTTGTTGAGAGAAAATCTTTGGCTACCCAAGCACTTTAGCAAGTGGGCTTCTCCACCATAGGCATTGCCTAAGGCACGAGTGAGCTCATTCACCTCCTTCTTGAGGTTCTCATTTTCCACCATAAGTGAGGCATCACAAGTGAGACCATCACTCAAAGGTGAAGTGGAAGTAGTAGTGCTACAAGAAGTGTTAGTGGAAGCAACTAAGATGGACTCATGAAAAGATTCATCAATAAGATCACATGTTAGTCCCACATCACATGTTATGATCACTTGCTCCTTCTTGGCTTCCTCCACTTTGACTTGCTCAATGAGAGAGGAGTGAGCCTCTTCAAGCTTAGTGTGAGCTTTGCCAAGCTTCTCATGGGCTTCCATGGCATTGAGCTCATCAAGGGATTGCTCAAGAAATTTGACTTTCTTGTTCAATTCCTTGCACTCCTTTCTCTTCATCTCAAAGCAAGTATGCACTTGCTCACATATGTCCATGAGCTCCTCCTTGGAGTACTCCTCATCATCATCATCATCATCACTCCTACAAGCATCACTTTCACATTCATCATCATCACTCACATCATATTTTACCTTGGTAGGTTTTGCCATGATGCATGTCGATGGAGTGTCGAAGATGGAGGGCTTGTTGTTGATGGCGATGCTTGCTAGTGCTCTCTTGATAGATTTCTTGTTATCATCACTAGAGCTATCACTATCCAAAAAGCCATCACTATCCCATGTGACCACATAACCTCCACCCTTCTTCTTCTTTTGGAAGGTCATCCTCTTCTCCTTCTTCTCCTTCTTTTCTTTCTTATTCTCCTTGTGCTTCTTCTTCTCATCCTCATCATTGTCACTATTATATGGACAATTTGCTACTACATAATCAGGACTCTTGCAATTATAGCATCTTCTCACATACTCTTTCTTCTTGGTGTGATCTCTTCTCTTTCTTGCACCATAGCCCTTCTTCTTCATGAATTTTCCCATCTTGCGCACAAAAAGGGCCATAGCTTCATCATCAATATCACTAAGATCATCATCATCACTTGATTCTTTCTTGGACTTGCCCTTGTTCTTGGATGATGATGAGCTAGCCTTGAATGCTATACTCTTCTTCTTCTTGTCTTCTTCCTTCTTGTCATCCTTGTCATCCCCCTCCCTTTCCACACGGTATGTCTCTTGGGTCATGACATCACCTAGTACTTGGTTGGGGGTAATCTCCTTCAATCCTCCTCTTATGATGAGCAATCTCAACATCTCAAATCTTGGAGGTAGGCACATTAAGAACCGATGAGAGACATCATCATCCTTGATCTTTTCTCCCAAAGCCTTCAAGTCATTGACAATTACTTGTAGCCGATGGAACATCTCCGGAATGCTCTCATCATCCTTCATCTTGAAACTTGTCAACTTGTCCTTGAGGATGTACAACTTGGCACTCTTCACCGCCAGTGTGTCCTCATATGTTTCCTCCAATCTTGTCCACACTTCATTTGCTCTTTCACAATCCTTGATTTGCTCAAACACTTTGGAATCAATGGCATTGTATATGGTGTTGAGAGCCATTGTGTTGCATTGCTTGTTGGTCTTATCTTGGTTGGTGGGATTGTCGGGATCAATGATAGCATAATCATTTTCAGTCACTTCCCATACTTGATCATTGATTGAACCAAGATACATCCTCATCTTTCTCTTCCAATAATCATAGCATGTGCCATCAAAGAATGGTGGTTTGCCTCCCACATGGTTGAACACAACTTGAGCCATAATTTGACACCGAGGTTGTTAAGCCTTCAATCAAACGGTGACCACTGCTCTGATACCACTTGAAATGTCCTAATATGGCTAGAGGGGGGGTGAATAGCCTATTTAAAAATCTACAAATCAACTAGAGCAATTTGATTAGTATGACAAAGAGCGAAATGTAAACTTGCTCTAGCTCTACAAGGGTTGCAAGCCACATATCCAACAATTCTAGTTGCAATGATAGCTAGACACACAATTTGCTATGATACTACTCACTAAGAGCTCTCAATCTTTCTATTATAAAGAGCTCCACTAAGCAAACTTTAAATAGCAAAGCAAGCTCTCAAATCTTATTACACTAAAGAGCTTGCTACAACTAATTTGCAAGAATGTAAACGAGTGAGTAGAATAATTATACCGCCGTGTAGAGGAATGAATCAATCACAAGATGTATATGAAACCAATCACCGGGAGAATATCAAATGGCAAGAGACAACCGGTTTTTCTCCTAAGGTTCACGTGCTTGCCAACACGCTAGTCCCTGTTGTGTCGACCAACACTTGGTGGTTCGGCGGCTAAGAGGTGTTTCACAAACCTCGTCCACACGAATGGACACCGCAAGAACCTACCCACAAGTGAGGTAACTCAATGACACGAGTAATTTACTAGAGTTACCTTTCGGCACTCCACCGGGGAAGGTACAACTCCCCTCACAATCACTGGAGACGGCCACGAACAATCACTAACTCATGCCGATCCTCCACCGTTGCACCGAGCCGTCTAGGTGGTGGCAACCACCAAGAGTAACAAGCGAAATCCACAGCGCAACACGAATACCAAGTGCCTCTAGATACAATCACTCAAGCAATGCACTTGGATTCTCTCCCAATCTCACAATGATGATGAATCAATGATGGAGATGAGTGGGAGGGCTTTAGCTAAGCTCACAAGGTTGCTATGTCAATGAAAATGTGCAAGAGAGTGAGCTTGAGCCGGCCATGGGGCTTAAATAGAAGCCCCCACGAAATAGAGCCGTTGGGCTCCTCACTGCACTGAACACGGGCCGACCGGACGCTCCGATCATATTGACCGGATGCTGGACCTCAGCGTCCGGTCGTGCGATGTGCGCCACGTGTCATCGGCTTCGAATGCCGATCACCCGATTTCAACGGTCAAGTGATGACCGGACGCGTCATTTAGAAAGTGACCGGACGCTGGACCTCAGCGTCCGATCATTTCTAGTAAGGTTCCAAACGCAAATTTTCACGACCGGACGCGTCTGGTCATGCCCGACCGGACTCACCCAGCGTCCGGTCACTCAATGTCTCTTCTGTGCGCCCCACGTCAGCGTACGTCAGCACTGACCGGACGCACCCTACCAGCGTCCGGTCACTCCCAATGACTTCCGTCTTTTCTGTCTAGGGCGCCGGTGGAGTTTCCTACCCTTGCTCAAATGTGCTAACCACCAAGTATATCACCTTGTGCACATGTGTTAGCATATTTTCACAAATGTTTTCAAGGGTTTTAGCACTCCACTAGATCCTAAATGCATATGCAATGAGTTAGAGCATCTAGTGGCACTTTGATAACCGCATTTCAATACGAGTTTCACTCCTCTTAATAGTACGACTATCTATCCTAAATGTGATCACACTCGCTAAGTGTCTTGATCACCGAAACAAAATGGCTCCTACAATTTTTACCTTGGCCTTGAGCCTTTTGTTTTTCTCTTTCTTCTTTTCCAAGTTTAAGCATTTGACCATCACCATGCCATCACCATTGTCATGATCTTCGCCATTGCTTCATCACTTGGAGTAGTGCTACCTATCTCATAATCACTTTGATAAACTAGGTTAGCACTTAGGGTTTCATCAATTAACCAAAACCAAACTAGAGCTTTCACCATGAACGAACCGTACCATACAATGATGAACGCATCGACAACATCATCACGAAGACCGGGATCAGACGCCAATCGCCTCCATGACCGATCCCAATCGACGGAAGATGAAGACCCTAACACTTGAACTGGGAACTCCAACCCAAAGCTAGCGGGAAGGAGGAGCACATACCTCACAAGAACAACTCCAGGACCACCAGAGGTTTCTTGGAGGTGGAAAATACCAGCGCTATCGACGAAGTCAATAGCTCGGAAAGAAATCTTTGACTTCACCCTAGAGTCACCTCCTCCACTGATGAAATCAAAGAACCAAACTCTCCAATCGGACGCAACGCTGACGAAGAAACTAAACAAACCACTGCTCCGCTCTTGCTCCGCGCCGGTGCACATCGCGGGCTTGCCCGCACAGATCCACCGGCGAACGAGCTGCTATTGTCACCGGTGTTGCCACTCGTGCTCACCACCGCTAGATCCAAAGGCAAGTGTAATAAGGCCTTACTTGCATCATGTCGTCATTGCTGTTGTTTGTCATCGCCACTCCTACTCATCACCACTACTCTGCTCTTGCTCCATGCGGGTGCACATTGTCGGCTTGCCAGCACAGATCCACCAGTGAACGAGCTGCTGCTGTCACTGGCATTGCCACTCATGCTCACCGCTTCTAGATCTAAAGGCAAGTGTAATAAGGCCTTACTTGCATTGCCGTCCCAGCATCTTGGAACAAACAAAACCAAACTCCATCTCATGATCCACCTAGAAATCGAACGACCAAGGATGTCGATGGCCACAATCAGTCCAAGCCATGGTCCCATGGTAGCATCCACTTCGACCTCATTTCCGGGATGGGTGCTAGTCCGCTCATGGACGTCGAATCCGACAAGGTCTAGGATGGATCCGTGCGCTAATTAAGCATCTAGACTGAGGACGGTGAGCTCGATGTTGTAACACCCTCGATGTTACACTGTATAATCTTTTGCTAAAACACTGCATGAGCATCATATTTATGTGTAAATGTGTGTAATATAGAGTGTAAAGCAATGTACATAACTTGAAACGATCATTGGAAATGTGAAACGAGAGATACATTCAATGTCGCGTTATATCACTTAGGGTTGTAAACGAATTTTTATTGAACAGAAATACTATAGAATGCATATACGGCACTTTAATAAAGTTTGTAGTATAAGCTTCGTAGGTGACGATGAAATACTTGAGGTCACGAAAGGAATTCACTAGCTAGCGTATCAAACAACTTGGAATTCGAATTCGACGCGAATCCGATCGAGACTTAGCCGAATTTCCTAAGTCGAAAAACGGTTTGACAAGGCCAAGTTTGGCAATTCTTGTAGGCGAATTGGATTAAGAAGTAGTGTAATTTCATGGCTGGTTTTAGTAGCTTGATATGCCTTCCTGAGTATAGAATAGGTGGTTTAGCAATGGGATCATTGAGTTGGATTTTTGGGATGCTTTAAAAAGCGTGCAAGGCACGTTCCTGGCCGGCTTTAGCATCTAGACGCGGTCACCATGCCTCGGTTTGGCTCGGCTCCGCAGCACTGGCTTGCCCAAGCGCCCACACCTGCACCGCCATTGCCGTGCCCTGGCACGTGACTCACGCAAGCACGTGCACGCCACGCCCGGTGGGCCTGGCCGCTTTGTCACCACCACCATCATCGCGGGCCCGCTGCCCTGGCTAGTCCGCTGCCGCCCGCTTCGATGTGTCGCTACCTGCGTTGTGTCATGTCACTGCGCTGCTGCTAGCCGCAGCCACGAGTGCTGAGTCCCCTGCGTGCTCTCGCACTGCTTATGTCGCGTCCGCCTGAGTCACTCTGCCACCGCCGTCGTGTCCGCCTAGCCTCTCTGCCGCCTCATGCTCACCTGCGTGGGACTGTGCACGCGTGGCCACACTTGGTCTACTACGGCCGACACATAGCCCTGCCCGCATTGTTGCCTGGCCACGCATGGGCTTGCCCCGCCTGCCTTGCCATCACATCAGCGCTCGATGCGATGCTGCGCTGCTGCCCCTCCCCAGACCGACGCTAGCCACTGCGGCGCACAGGGCCGAGCCGCTGGTGGCTTGCGATTTATGGCCATGTGGCCAACCATTCTTGAGCACGTTTCACTGTCCCCTGTCACCCTATAGCATGTGTGCGCTTGAGCTCTAAGTTGACAGCCACGTCCTGCCACGGCAGCGACGAGCCAAGCCATGCCGGCTCTTCCCCTATTCCTCTATCGCCATGGTCGCTGGACCCGCGCCTTCAATTCGGCTTGTCGGAGTCACCTCAGTCCAATTAACTTTGTCCATGACTTCACGGTGTAGTCAGCCAGCCACCCGGCCCCATTGTGTAGTGATCCTTGCTGTGCCATGCTCCAATTTGGAGCTTTCCTCCTGCCGGGTCGTTAAGACCATCTCAGCACGTGTCGACTGCAAGGCCCCCACTCTAGAGCTGCTCAAGTTTGTTCTATTGCACCGCCAGCTTCGCCTCCACCTACCCATCCCCCGGCGCACCCTTGCCAAGTTGCTTGCTCTAGACGCCCCTGATGTGGTCTTGCCACCACGGTGCACCACCGCACCGTTCGTGCGCACGCGACCAGCTTAGCTCGGGATGCCTCCGACCGAACTACCACCTCGACTGGGTCCGTGGTGAGTGCCTAGAGCTCACTCGCTACCCTATTCACTCTAGCATTGTTGTAACTCACCGGAATGCCGCCGCTTTGTTGCAGGAGCTCCGCCATTGTGGTCCGGCTTTACTGCGGTGTCCCGGCTCATGTTTTCTTCACCCAGTGTCTCGCGCTCGTGCCTAGGCAGGTATCGGCTCCTTAGATTGGGTGGGAAAGGTCTCGGGTGCCTGGCGGGGGCCGTCGGTGCCACTGGCCACCACGCCGGCGTGCGCAGCCAGGTCAAGGACCTCCCGGATGCGAAGATAGGTTGTTGCAGGGCCGTTTTGTGTAATCGCAGACTAAAGGAATAGTGCGCTTAGGGCTCACACTATTACTAGGTAGTCCGAGGGCGTTTTTGCAAGATGACCGGTGCGCGCGGGCCTCCCTGTCGTGGGCCGTCGTCGCGCGGCTGGGCCATGTCCTCGTGGGCCATGCTGGTGGGTCATGTGCGCATGTGCGCGATGCACGGGAGTGGGCCGCGCTGCTTGCTTGTGGGCCACACGGTGGATTTAGTTTTCCTTTTTCCAGTGAATTAATAAATGTTTATTCAATTTAGTTTTGAGCTGATCTTTGTAAAATTGTAGAAAAATCTATAGGTATCCAAAAATAGTGAAACAAAATTTGTTAGGTTCACAAAAATGTTATCTATCTGTTGGTGCTAATTGTTTATAGTTAGCTGTGATAATGATGGATTCATAAATTCAATTTAGAAAGCTTAGTATTATTTAGCTTGATATTTGTAGGATTTTTTTTGGCAAATCGGTGATAGCTTTAGCCATAAAATTTTTACAGTAGGATCATTAGATTATTATGTGCTCACTATAATTTTTGTAGCCCTAGAGTAGGTTGATAAATAGAATAGCTAATACTCCTTGTTTTATCATATATAGAGTAAATCGGTATTAAGAGTAAGAATGCCTTTAGTTGCTAAGATAGTACATGCCATGTTTCATACTTGTTAGTGGTAACAATAGGTAACTTAGCACCTTAGTCAGTAGAACTAGCTTAGTAGCTTGATAGATGTATTTTATTTTAAGAGTTGTTGTTGCCGTATTACTAAGTGTTGCATCATCATTTCATGCATGTAGATAACGAGTTGGTGGAGTTCGTGCCTGTGGGCGGATAGGAGTTCAAGGAGATCATTGAGGAGTATGAGGAGGAGATTCTCATACAGGAGGGAGCCCTGGAGCCATTCGTTGCTGACTCTGTTGACACACCGCCTGTCCAAGGCAAGCCTCGGTGCATAACCCCTATTTTTGAATGATCATTGAATATATATATATATATGATGTGCATTTACGTTATAGGTATTTTATGAAAACTACTTGCATAGATATACTTACCTATGAGTCCTACTAGTACAGGTAGAGTAGCTGCTATGCTCAGGCTTTCGGTAGCGTGAGTAACCTGCCGTTACTCATAATAGGTGATAATTATTATCACTCATGATAAAATGGTGGAAAGGAAAAATGGAGACCGAACAGGGATATGGTTTGGGTATTGGTGGGTGTAAGAGGTTGTGTCCTCTAGCCAATAGGGCATAGCTTGGTTACACTTTTTCCCTGTCTATGTCGATTAAGGACCAACCGTTGCATTGGGTTCTAGGCAAGTCATAGATTTATTATCCCGAGCACATATATGGGTATGGGCATAGGGAAGGCTTGTTGCTCTCTTGTCGTGGGTTCTGGCTCTTTTTAGACTGACTGATTGGAGGTAGGGATGGTGGAGGTCTAAGCACCGCACTGAGTCCGGGACTCAGAAGCGGGGGCTTAGAGTCCAAGTTTGGACGGGGACCTGGACCCCATGACCAGAGAGTGATGGGCTGGTCCTGCTTGTGCCTGGGGTACAAGCGGGGCGTGTGTTTTCAGGGTACCCAGCTGGGGGCATTGATTCGCGAATTGCCGGCATTCCGATATGGCTTGTCTACAGTTTAGCATCATAGTAAGAACTGAAAGATGAAAGGTAATAAAATGGAATTGTTTAGTAAACTCTTGCTTGAAAGTAGAACAGGTGTTTACATAGAATGGCTAGATAATGAATTAATCATGATTGCTAATAATAAAATAAATAAGGATTCACTTTTAGCATTGCTTTCTGCAGAAAGGAACCCAACAAACCATAAAGCTTATCATATCCCTTGGAGTCGGAAAATTATTCCCACTAGTTGGATAAGTCTTACGAGTACATTGTATACTCTAGGTTTATTTACCCCAGTTGCAGGTACTGCTTGAGGAGTAGCCATTGTGTGAAGGATTCTTCTGGTGGGCACAGACGAATCCTTATTCATTATCGATAGATGTTTATTTTCATTCCGCTGTTTAATATTCCGCACTCTGAATTTGGTAATGTAATAATGCATTTCTAAGAACTCTATGTGTATGAAATGGATTAAGTATTATAACTTGTTCTCATTATTGGATCCTTGGGGAAAATGTGGACTATTCGGGCTCTCTCTTGGGGTGTGCCTGACGGAACCCGTCCGCTGTAGCTTGCTTTTGGGGTGCTTAGTGTTTGGTGGAAGATGAGTGCCTCCGTAAGTGCGTTATTTCGGGCGGTTCTGCCATAGTTGGTACCAGAGCCAATAATGAGTTTACGAGTTTCATCACTCTTTTCTAAAAACCTAAAATTTGGCCAACAAAAGTTTTGCGAAAAGTAGGATGCGATAAAATTATGTAAATAAGTATAAGCCCTAGCAATATGGTCTATCTAGGATAGCGGCATTGGTTTTATCTAATCAGTTTTCTATAGGTACACTAAGTTACGTTGCATAATAAATCGCTTAGCATACAGAAAGTGAGTGTGCGATGTGCCGAAATTTTGCGAATGCTGCTATATTCTGGCTTGAGTGAGCGTACAGGCCAATGTATGCATCATGATAAGAGAATCTTGCTAAAACTAAATTCCTCCTACACATATAAATTGGATTAGTAAACTGATAGGATAAACTAAAAGAATGCTTTAATAAATGTCTTGTCATTTCTCTAATCCCTTGTTTTTGATCTGGAGGGTTGTCCTAAGTGGTTGGTTCCTATCTGTTATAGATGAACCTGAGGTCCAAACGCAGGAGCACCAGTGCCAGAGCGGGCCACGGTCTTGGCGAGGGCCAAGGTGAAAGTGGCCGGGGCAATGAGCATGGCAATGAGGAGAGCCATGAGGCTCCACTTCTGGCTCCTCCTCCACCACCACCGCAACCTCCGATGACTCATGCGGAGATGATGGCAGAGATGTTGGCTGCTCATCGCGAGTCAGCCCATGCCATGGAGCTATTGGCATAGGCTATTGGTGGCTTCGCCCGTGGAGGCCATGGGGGCAATGGTGGGAACGCGGGTGGTGCCCGCTGTCCTGAGGGACCCTGCTCTTATCAGGATTTCTTAAAGATGCACCCACCCACATTCACATCAATGGCTGAGCCTCTAGATACAGAGCATTGGCTTCGCATTCTGGAGCAAAAGTTTCTATTGCTCACCGTAACTGAAGAGCAGAAGATGTGCTTTACAGCGCAATAGTCGTTGAGACCCGTGAGTGCATGGTGGGATACATTCAATGCCATACAGTAGGAGGATCATCGGGTGACCTGGCAGGAGTTCACTACGGCTTTCAGAGAGTATTATATTCCTGCTGGTGTTCTCAATAGAAAGTTGACAGAGTTTCTGAACCTTCGGCAAGGGAGTATGTCCGTGATGGACTATGTCAACAAGTTCAATCACTTGTCATAGTATGCTGGGATTCATGTTGATATAGATGAGAAGAAGAGAGACCATTTTTATCACGGACTCTCTTGCATCTTGCAGAAGGAGTTATATACTAGGAATTATAAGACCTTTGGGGCGATGATGAATGCTGCTATTGCCATGGAGGGCTTGCAGCGTGACTCGCTGGCAGAATGGAAGCACAAGCGGGTGGCTACTGGGTCTTCTAGTCACCCCCATGCCCAGAAAGTACAGGTTGTTAGGTGGGTGCCCTATTAGTCTTCGGGTGGGCATTCGTTTCGATAGCCTCAGTAGACTTTTTAGGCTCCTTCCACGCAGTATCATGCACCTACTCAGCAGGTGCAACCTCAGCAGCCCCAGGGATAGCAGGTCCCACCTTGTCTGGGACAGGAGAACAAGCCTGGTGCTTATTTCAAATATGGCAAGGAAGGCCACTATGCACGGGAGTGTCCGCAAAACTAGCTGGCCCAGTCTGCTCAACCTTCAGCTAACTCTAGGCTAATCAAGCGGACAATTGTCAAGAAGAAAGTGCCAGTGAACCATTCTAGACAGGTTAATTTCATGGAGGCTGAGGAAATATTACAAAATGAACCGGTGATGGTTGGTATGTTCACCATTGATTCCCATTCAGCTTATGTGTTGTTTGATTCTGGTGCATCACATTCATTCATGAGCATGGGATTTGCACACCGGCACAACATACCTCTTATAGCTATACCTTTTGCCTATAGAATCAGTACTCTGGGTGCACAGATGTGTGTTAATACTCGGACGGACACAGTGAGCTTAGTATTAGCCACTCACACTTACCGTCTCTAGTTCATGGTGCTGCCTAGGCAAGGCATTGATGCAATTCTTAGAATGAACTGGTTGCGGGTATATGGGGTAGTCTTGGATCTGAAGCAAAGAGTTGTAGAGTTATGGCTTCCTTCTTCTTAGGATAGGATGTCTCTTCTTGTACCCTTAGATCTAGCCTTACCTGTTGCTGCTCATGCTGAGGCCTCTCCTGATCTTACCTCTATTCCTATGATATGTGAGTTCCTAGATGTTTTTCCTAAAGATCTGCCTAGATTGCCATCGGACAGAGATGTGGAATTCTCCACTGAGTTAGAGCCTGGTACTGCTCCTATCTCCCGAAGCCCGTATCGCATGGCCTCGAAGGAATTGGCTGAAATGAAGAAGCAGTTGGAAGAGTTGTTGGAAAAGGGATTCATCCGTCCTAGCTCTTCACCTTGGGGTTGTCCAGCCATTTTTGTGAAGAAGAAAGATGGCACTCTTTGGATGTGTGTGGATTACCGCATTCTCAATGCGGTAACCATTAAGAACAAGTATCCTTTACCACGTATTGATACTTTGTTCGATCAACTAGCTAGTGCCAAGGTGTTCTCCAAGATTGACCTTCGTTCAGGCTATCATCAGATCAAGATTAGACCACAAGATATACCAAAGACAGCTTAATCTACTAGGTATGGGCTGTATGAATACCTAGTCATATCTTTTGGTCTCACCAACGCTCCTGCATTCTTCATGTACCTGATGAATTCAGTTTTTATGCCAGAGCTAGACAAGTTTGTAGTGGTATTCATTGATGATATCCTGATATATTCCAAGAACAAGGAAGAGCATGCCCAACACCTTCGGATAGTACTGGCTCAATTGAGGGAACACAAGCTATATGCTAAATTCAACAAGTGTGAATTCTGGTTAGATTGAGTGCAGTTTTTGGGGCATGTTTTGACACCTGATGATATCTCCGTTGACCCAGCAAGGTGCAAGATGTGCTAAATTGGAATTCTCCTAAGTCAGTGCATCAGATTCGTCGGTTCCTTGGTCTTGCTGGATATTATCGGTGCTTCATCTCGGATTTCTCCAAGATAGCTTAGCCAATGACCAAGCTGCTCTAGAAAGATGCCAAGTTTGATTGGAGCCTGGCTTGTAAAGAAGCCTTCCAAGCTTTGAAGAACCTTCTTACCACTGCTCCTGTCTTGGCCTAACCAGATATCGATAGACCTTTTGCTGTATATTGTGATGCCTCGAAGACGGGGTTGGGATGTGTGCTTATGCAGGATGGGCGTGTGATAGCTTATGCTTCGCACTAACTGAAAAAGCACGAAGTGAATTACCCCACCCATGATTTAGAGTTGGCTGCTGTGGTCCACGCTCTAAAAATTTGGAGGCATTACTTGTTGGGCAACAAAGTGCATATTTTTATAGATCATAAGAGCCTCAAATATATTTTCACTCAGTCTGAGTTAAATATGAGGCAAAGGAGGTGGTTGGAATTGATCAAAGATTATAACTTGGAGGTACATTATCACCCCGAAAAGGCCATTGTGGTAGCTGACGCTTTGAGCTGAAATTCATATCAGGTTGAAGAAGCACCTTTGTCTCTCAACCATGCTGAGGTGCTGGCTCACATTGCCTTAGTCTCAGATTTGCTTGAGCAGATTATTATGGAGCAAAGGCAAGATACTTTAGAAAAACATCAAGAAATTGATTGCCGAAGGGCATGGTCCTAGTTTAGTATTGATGAGCAAGGTGTAGTGAGGTACAAGGATAGATTGGTGGTTCCATCGAATGAGGGCTGAGAAGGAAGATTTTGAATGAAGCTCATCATTCCAAATTGTCTATCCATCCTGGCAGTAACAAGAAGTACCATGATTTGCACCACTTATATTGGTGGTCCAACATGAAGCAGGACATCACCAAGTACATCGTGGATTGCGATACTTGTGGGAGAGTTAAAGCAGATCATATGCGTACCCTAGGATATTTGCAGCCCTTGCCCATTCCTGTTTGGAAATAGGAAGATATTTCCATGGATTTCATTGTGGGTTTACCCACACATCCAAGGGCTATGACTCTATTTAGGTCATTATGGACCGTCTCACTAAGTCTGCTCATTTTCTCCTGGTGGACACTAAATATTCAGCCAAGAAGTATGCCCGGATATATTTTGACCGGGTTGTGACTCTACACGGAGTTCCCCTTACTATCATCTCTGATAGAGGGTCAGTTTTTGTCTCTCGTTTCTGGGAACAACTGCAGCAATGTCTTGGTACTCGTCTCCTCAGAAGCTCAGCTTATCATCCACAAACTAATGGCCAAACTAAAAGGGTGAACCAGGTACTCGAGGACATGTTGAGAGCTTGTGCCATTTCTTTTCCTGAGAAGTGGGATGAATGCCTGAAGTTAGCTGAGTTTTCTTACAACAATAGCTATCAAGAAAGCATTCGTATGGCACCATTTGAAGCTCTGTATGGAAAGAAGTGTAGGACACCACTTAATTGGGTTGAAGTGGGAGACCGTGGATATTTTGGGCCTGATTTCATCAAAGAAGCTCAAAAGCAAGTCAGCATTGTTTAGAGTCATTTGAAGGCAGCTCAGAGCCGACAGAAAGCTTATGTGGACAAGCGAAGAAGGCCTTTGTAGTTTGCTGTTGGGGATTATGTGTACCTCAAGGTGTCTCCTATGAGAGGGGTGCATCAGTTTGGTGTCCATGGCAAGCTAGCCCCATGATATGTGGGTCCTTACAAGGTTTTGGAATAGTGTGGCCTAGTTGCTTATTGTCTCTAGCTTTCCGATATTTTATCAGCGGTACACGATGTGTTTCACGTATCGCAGTTGAAGAAATATTTGCGGGTCCCTGATGAAGCTGTGGAAATTGAAGGAATTCCCCTCCAGCCTGATTTGACTTATATTGAGCACCCTATCAAAATCTTGGACGAAAAGGAAAGAGTGACAAGGAGCAATGTGGTGAAGTTCTACAAGGTGCAGTGGCAAAACCACTCAGAGGATGAAGCCACGTGGGAACAAGAGAGCTATATATTGAAGCATTACCCCCACCTTTTCTCTAGTTCAGATAAGTAGTTGTTTACATTGAAATGAAATTCTTATCTCTTTTCCCACACTAGACACATGAAATCTCGGGTCCAGATTTTGTTTTAGGGGGGTAGATTTGTAACACCCTCGGTGTTACACTGTACAGTCTTTTGCTACAACGCTGCATGAGCATCATATTTATTTGTAAATGTGTGTAATATAGAGTGTAAAGCAATGTACATAACTTGAAACGATCATCGAAAATGAGAAACGAGAGATACATTCAATGTCGCGTTATATCACTTAGGGTTTTAAACGAGTTTTTATTGAACGAAAATACTATAGAATGCATATACGACACTTTAATAAAGTTTGTAGTATAAGCTTCGTAGGTGACGATGAAATACTTGAGGTCATGAAAGGAATTCACTAGCTAGCGTATCGAATAACATGGAAATCAAATTCGACGCGAATCCAATCGAGACTTTAGTCGAATTTCCTAAGTCGGAAAACGGTTTGACAAGGCCAAGGTTGGCAATTCTTGTGGCGAATTGGATTAAGAAGTAGTGTAATTTCATGGCTGGTTTTAGTAGCTTGATATGCCTTCTTGAGTATAGAATAGGTGGTTTAGCAATGGGATCATTGAGTTGGATTTTTTGGGACGCTTTAAAAAGCGTGCAAGGCATGTTCCCGGTCGGCTTCAGCATCTGGACGCAGTCACCATGCCTCGGTTTGGCTCAACACCACAGCACTGGCTTGCCCAAGCATGCACACCCACACCACCGTTGCCGCGCCCTGGCACGCGACTCACGCACGCACGTGCACGCCGCGCCCGGTGGGCCTAGCCGCTCTGTCACCACCGCCGTCGTCGTGGGCCTGCTACCCTAGCCAGTCCGCTGCCGCCCCCTTTGCCGTGTCGCTACCTACGTTGCATCGTGTCACCTAGCTGCTGCTAGCCGTGGCCGCGAGTGCTAAGTCGCCCGCATGCACACGCACTGCTTATGTCGCGTTCGCCTGAGTCGCTCTGCCATCGCCGTCACGTCCGCCTGGCCGCTCTAGCGCCTCGTGCTCGCCTACGCGTGGCCATACTTGGTCGGCTATGGCCAGCACATGGCCCTGCCCGCACTATCGCCTCGCCACGCATGGGCTCGCCCCGCCTACCTTGCCATCACATCCGTGCTCGATGCGACGCTGCGCTACTGCCCCTCCCCAGATCGGTGCCAGCCACTGCGGCGCACAGGGCCGAGCCACCAGCGGCTTGTGATTTATGGCCATGCAGCCAACCATTCTTGAGCACGTTTTGCTGTCCCCCATCGCCCTGTAGCACGTGCGCGCTTGAACTCTGAGTTGACAGCCACGTCCTGCCATGGCAGCGATGAGCCAAGCCATGCCGGCTCTTCCCCTATTCCTCTGTCGCCATGGTCGTCGGACCCACGCCTTCCATTCAGCTTGGTGGAGTCACCTCGGTCCAATTAACTCTGTCCATGGCTTCGCTGTGTAGTCAGCTAGCCACCCGGCCCCATTGTGTAGTGATCCTTGCTATGCCATGCTCCAATTTGAAGCTTTCCTCCCGCCGGGTCATTAAGACCATCTTGGCACATGTTGACGGCAAGGCCCCCACTCTAGAGCTGCTCGAGTTCGTTCCATTGCACCGCCAGCTTCGCCTCCACCTACCCATCACCTAGCGCACCCTTGCCAAGTTGCTACCACCCTCTAGACGCCCCTAATGCGGTCTTGCCACCGCGGTGCACCACCACACCGTCCTTGCGCACACGGCCAGCTTGGCTCGGGCTGCCTCCAATCGAACTACCACCTCGACCAGGTCCGTGGTGAGTGCCTGGAGCTCACTCGCTACCCTATTTATTTCGGCATTGTTGTAACTCATCAGAACGCCACTGTTATGTTGTAGGAGCTCCGCCGCCGTGGTCTGGCTTTACTGCGGTGTACTGGCTCGTGTTTTCTTCGCCCAGCATCTCGCGCTCGTGTCTAGGCAGGTATCAGCTCCTTAGATAAGGCGGGGAGGGTCCCGGGTGCTCGGCGGGGGCCATCGGTGCCACTGGCCATCGCGCCGACGTGCGTAGCCAGGTCAAGGACCTCCCCGATGTGAAGATAGGTTGTTGCAGGGGCTGTTTTGCGTAATCGTAGACTGAAGGAATAGTGCACTTAGGACTTACGCTATTACTGGGTAGTCTAAGGGCGTTTTCGCAAGATGACCGACGTGCGCGGGCCGTCGTCGCGCGGCTGGGCCACGTCCCCGTGGGCCACACTGGTGGGTTGCGTGTGCGCGCACGCGATGCACGGGAGTGGGCCGCATGGTGGATTTAGTTTTCCTTTTTCCAGTGAATTAATAAATATTTATTCAATTTAGTTTTGAGCTGATCTTTGTAAAATTGTAGAAAAATCTGTAGGTATCCAAAAATAGTGAAACAAAATTTGTTAGGTTCACAAAAATGCTATCTATCTGTTGGTGCAGATAGTTTACAGTTAGATGTGATAATGATAGATTCATAAATTCAATTTAGAAAGCTTAGTATTATTTAGATTGATATTTATAGGAATTTTTGTGGCAAATCAGTGATAGCTTTAGCCATGAAATTTTTACAGTAGGCTCATTAGATTATTATGTGCTCACTGTAATTTTTGTAGCCCTAGAGTAAATTGATAAATAGAATAACTAATACTCCTTGTTTTATCATATATAGAGTAAATCGGTATTACGAGTAAGAATGCCTTTAGTTGCTAAGATAGTACATGCCATGTTTCATACTTGTTAGTGGTAACAATAGGTAACTTAGCACCTTAGTTGGTAGAACTAGCTTAGTAGCTTGACGATGTATTTTATTTTAAGAGTTGTTGTTGCCGTATTATTAAGTGTTCCATCATCATTTCGTGTATGTAGATAACGAGTTGGTAGAGTTTGTGTCTACGGGCGAACAGGAGTTTGAGAAGATCATTGAGGAGTACGAGGAGGAGATTCTCGTACAGGAGGGAGCTCCAGAGCCGTTAGTTGCTGACTCTGTTGACACTGCCTACCCAAGGCAAGCCCCGGTGCATAACCTCTATTTTTGAATGATTATTGAATATATATATATATATATGATATGCATTTACGTTACATGTATTTTATGAAAACTACATGCATAGATATACTTACCTATGAGTACTACTAGTACAGGTCGAGTAGCTGTTATGCTCAGGCTTTCGGTAGCGTGAGTAACCTGCCGTTACTTACAATAGGTGATAATTATTATCACTCATGATAAAATGGTGGAAAGAAAAAATGAAGACCGGGCAGGGATATGGTTTGGGTATTGGTGAGTGTAAGAGTTTGTGTCCTGCGGCCAACTGGGCATAGCTTGGTTACATTTTTTTCCTGTCTGTGTCGGTTAAGGACCGGCCATTGCATTGGGTTTTAGGCAAGTCATAAATTAATTATCTCGAGCACATACTTGGGTATGGGCGCAGGGAAGGCTTGTTGCTCTCTTGTCGTGGGTTTCGGCTTTTTCCGGACCGACTGATTTGAGGCGGGGATGGTGGAGGTCTAAGCACCGCATTGAGTCTGGGACTCAGGAGCAGGGGCTTGGAGTCCAAGTTTGGACGGGGACCTGGACCCCGTGATAGGAGAGTGATGGGCTGGTCCTGCTTGGGCCTGGGGTACAAGCGGGGCGTGTGTTTTTGGGATACCCAGCTGGGGGCATTGATTCGTGAATCGTCGGCGTTCTGATATGGCTTGTCTACAGTCTAGCACCGTAGTAAGAACTGAAAGATGAAAGGTGATGAAATAGAACTATTTGGTAATGTAATAATGCATTTCTAAGAACTCTGGATGTATGAAATGGACTAAGTATTGTAACTCGTTCTCATTATTGGATCCTTAGGGGAAAATGTGGACTATTCGGGCTCTCTCTTGTGGTGTGCCCGACGGAACCCGTCCGTTGTAGCTTGCTTTCGGGGTGCTTAGTGTCTGGTGAAAGACGAGCGCCTCCGTAAGTGCGTTATTTCGGACGGTTCTGCCACAGACGTGTGCGTGGAGGCAGGGCACGGACTTAAGGACTCCGGTGAGGGTGAAGCGGCCTGGCGCGGAGGGCCGTCCAAGGTGAGCGTGGCCGTGCGCAGCCATGGTCAGACGTGGAACGTCGATGGGTCGACAGTGGGTTGCGGAGGAGCACGGCGAGGGAAATCATGTCGGGGGAGAAGGTACGAGGGTTTTGGGTGTGTAATCAGCGGTATTGGTGGATAATTCCCCAGCCATTGCCCTAGGCCTATCATCGCATGCCCTCTGCTATGCTATTTCTTGCGATCTGTGGCGCTCGCTGTCGAGAGACGTGGAAATGGAGATAGGAGAGAAAGGAAGAAGAGATGTTTATTTGGCAAAATGACATGTGGGTCAGTGGGTCCCACGTATAAAGGGGATAGAGTTTTCTCATTCTGCTAGTGCATTTGTTCTCTATATATATTGTAATTCAGTTTTCTCAATAACCTATGTTAGATTTTAAAAGAAAGGAGAATGGAGATCTGATGGAGATGCTCTAAATCAGGATTCAGTTATTGCAAGCAAAATTGTGAAAAGCCTTGCCGATAGCAATAGAAGCATATCAAAGTTTGTCTTGGAGAGCCCCGAGAAAAACGGATTATAGCTAAAACGACAGCTGACAGGGCGTGTACCAACAGCATGATACAAAAATCAATGTCCTTGAGCCTTAAAAGTCTTAATCGGACGCCCACCTGGCCCTGGTCGGCCGCCGGCCGGCGGCAAGTCCATCCCTCCGGCGCCGTATTTCATCTCGTCCTATCCGAATGCGTATACCACCAAACCCCAAATACATATTTCTAATTCCCAAAGGTCACAGATGTATGGCCAGGTCAAGACGCAACACCGACATCTATCACATGTCAGTATGTCACTATCACCTCGCGATGCAATGCAACCAGCAGAAAACAGTAGCTGCAACGTATAAGTTTCAGCGTTTGCAGACCATCCTAGCTAGAGAACGTGTCGGAATAACTAGCAATTGAGGATTTAATGAAATCCATAAGAATAAATAATTATGAACACAAACAGAAGATTGCACTAGCATTGTGATCACGTAATATGAGCATATATAATCTAAACATCTACTCCCTCCTATAATTTAGAACGGAGGGAGTACTACACACAGTTAAAACAAGCTACGTATCTATAGATCTATTATTACTTGATAATCAATTCACTAAGATATTAAGTTTCTATTCTTAATATTAATGAGCAAAAAGGGTTTTTTTTGTCTTTCATCGCTTACAACCGTTTAGGGCTAGTTTGGAATGGAAATTTTCCAAAGGAAAAGCGAAGGAATGGATTCCTTAGGAAAGTTTAACTTGCTGTTTGGAACAAAGGAAATCTACCTTCCTTCCTAGAGAAAAGGCTAACCTTGCTTCACAAAACACAATAAAAAAAGCATCCAAGAAAACCCAAAGGAAAAATTCCTACAAAGTTTCCTCAAGTTCTGAAGCTTGGAACCTTTGCTTCTTGGGCACATATGATATTCCCGTATTCTTGCAATTCAAACACCGCCCAAGTTTGCATTCCTGTGTTTTAAAATCCTATAGTTTTCTACTTTTCAATCTATTCTATTTTCTGCGTTTTATTATTTCTTTGTTTTGCATTCTTGCATTCTAAATAGGTCCTCAGAGGATCCTTAGGTTGCGAAGATAAAGAGAAAGTAAAAGAAGATTGGGCATGCACCAAGAGTGAGCTCGATTTTGATGGAGTATTAACTCAAGTGCTACGAACGTCCTTCATCACTCTACCTTCTCAAGCCCTGCCTAATGAAACAAGGGAGCGAGCATGGGCCACCTTTGTTACCCACTCTACTCATGAGCTAACTAGAATATGGACCTATTTAAAGAAGAATTTTTTATGAGTTGCTATTTGAAACGCATGAATAGAAAGAATGTATAAAAATAGAAATAAAGAGGAATATAGACACTACATTTCTAAAGGCAGTTCCAATCATGAAGCTTTAGGATAGTTCCCATACTTACAAATTAATATAGACACTATATATGTCGACTCTATTCCCAATAATGGATAGTTTATGCAATTTAAATTTTCATCCAATCATATTTCTTCTCTCTCATATCATCTACCTACATAGCTCTTTTTATCTTGATTCCCATATGGACATAGTTTTTTGTACTTATCTTCATTCTTAAATATAAGGAATTGAAACATTCAAATTTCATCCAAGTTATAAGGTATTCTAGGTGAATTAACTCCCCAAAACATCCCAAAAGCATAAGATTTCTCTATAGTTAATGGTGGGTTACATGCATCATTTGTTTGACCCCCATAACTTGTCCTAAAATTCCTAGGATACCTAGTGTTTCAGAAAAAATGGAGTATAAATCCAGTCTCAGTGGGGGTTTCATGTCTCAATTTCCAAGGCTCTCATGTGTTGGAAATAGTATAGACTGGATTTGTTCATCCCATGAAACTTTGATCCTCCATCCCATCATCGGTATTGTATCATATCGGCATATTTACTAAGTTGGTAGCTTATTTAATGCTCATGAAACTTTCTTGACACCTCCATTGAGATTGGCCTAATACAAGAAACTAGTTCCTTATCTCTTCTCTTAACTCTAATGACACATCGACACATTAATGTTTTGCATACTTGACACCATAATTAATATCATGGAAACTACTTGGACTACCCTCATCCCACACGCACAAGTGTGGAGTAACCATCAAACGCTCCTAAGTCGCAGCTGGCAAGGTAGGTGCTCATTGTCATTTCATTCGACAATCGGCAAGGGAAGGCCCGCTCAGCACTCGGATAGATGGTGCGGTGTACCATATGTCTTTGTAGCATTGTAAGTCTTGCTACAATGCGACAATGCCAATGGTCGTGACACAATTTCTTCTTCCAACTTCCTTTAGAGAAACTCTAACAGGAGCCCTCAAATTAGGGAATGAGTGGGATCAATAGTTAGACATAGCCGTTATTCCACCACCCTTTGCCCATGGAGCAAAAGGCTATACAAACACGGACCCAAACTCTTTAGAGTCTTGATACCACGAGAGAATACATAGTAAAAGTAGGAGCGCAGGCAGCACGAGAGGAACATGCGCCTGATTATTGCCACATGCCAAGCCCCTGTGTCACTGAGAAGCCTGAGGAAGAATCACTTCGAAAAGAGTAGGTTGGGGGATACCGCAAGAGAAAACGTAACATCCCCCAATCAGCCGAAATCACAGCATGGAATTTCGCCGCTCCAGTCATTTGTAGCATGGCAGCCACAGTGGGCGATAACGTGCAGAACCAAAGTGATGTGGCTCCAGTCATTTGTAGCACAGAGGCTTGCATCTCAAGACTCCACAGCGGCGTCTGCCTTTTCGCTCAAATAGGTTGCAGTTTGATGCAAGATGTTGCGAGCCAAGAAGCAAAAGAAAGCGACGAAATCACGCATGTCTGCCAATACACCTATTCGCCAGCATCCTGAGCCGTGAAGAATTCATCTTTGTAAAATTCAAAACCGGCGACTAAAGTTACTTCAGTAGGAAAAGAAACAAAGAGAAAATTCCACAATATTCATCTACCTACTCGTCCATCCCCTTGACGAAAAGGTTGGAGGGGACGGCGCCTTTTTTTAACTTAGCTACGCCGAGGGGCTAGCAGTGAAGCCTTTTCGCGCGTTGTTTGCTCGCTCATCCCCTCGATGAAAAGGTTGGAGGGGACGGCGCTATTTTTCTAACTTAGCTGCGCCGAGGGGCCGGCAGCGAAGCCTTTTCGCGCGCTTGTTTGCTCGCTCATCCCCTCGACGAAAAGGTTGGAGGGGACGGCGCCGTTTTTCTAACTTAGCGGGGCTGGCAGCGAAGCCTTTTCGCGCACTTGTTTGCTCGCACGTCCCCTCGACGAAAAGGTTGGAGGGGACGGCGCCATTTTTTTAACTTAGCTGCACCGAGGGGCTGGCAGTGAAGCCTTTTCGTGCACTTGTTTGCTCGCTCATCCCCTCGACGAAAAGGTTGGAGGGGACGACGCTTTTTTTCTAACTTAGCTGCGCCGAGGGGCTGGCAGCGAAGCTTTTTTGCATGCTTGTTTGCTCGCTCATCCCCTCGACGAAAAGGTTGGAGGGGATGGCGCCGTTTTTCCAACTTAGCAGGGCTGACAGCGAAGCCTTTTCGCGCACTTGTTTGCTCGCTCATCCCCTCGACGAAAAGGTTGGAGGGGACGGCGCTGTTTTTCTAACCTAGCTGTGCCGAGGGTCTCGCAGCGAAGTCTTATCATGCGTTATCCTATTCGTTCATCCCCGGGACGGCATGTGTTTTTCTAAGTCACGCCGAAGGGCGGTCAACGCCTATCACAGGGTCTAAAAGCAACATGAGTGATCCAAATCAAAGGAATAAAACTTTATTCAAAAAGAGAAATCAAGGCAACAAATGCACAGCAGATCATCGAACTCATAACAAGTCAAATTATAGTTTCAGCGCTCAGCAGCATCTGTTCGACAGAAGAAGTTGTAGCGTCTATTTTCCAAGTTGAGCGAAAAAGCTCGTCGAACGGCTCTTCCTTGGGCGCATTTGGAACAGCCGAGGCGCCGGCACCAGTCTCCCCGCGGGCGCGGCGTTTTCGGCGGCGCAGCCTTTGACGTTTCGCAAGCACGGATGGGTCAAACGTTGAATAAAACTCCTGCATGACTCGTTCCTTCTCGCGCATGCGGTCATAACGAGCGAGAAGGAAGGAGGACAACCGGGCTTTCGGAAACTTTTGACGGTGGCGCCTCCAGGAAGCGCCGCCAACGAAGAAGTCACCGCATCTAACCATGAGCGGGTAAATTTCAACAGGGCGCGCAGGCTCCGCCCCGGGAACCTGCGCAATAACATAATTTAAACTATAAGGGTGTTAAAAGTTTACAACCACTATTCGCCAAAATACAACATCTCAACTCAATCAACACTTTTTGTCCAGCTTTAAACGGCAAATATCCTAAGGGTCTACCGGCTCTTCGGCATTCGCACGGGCAGCATCAGCAGCGGAGCTTTCGGGGGCAGCTGTCGGCGAAGGAGCAGAAGGCGTCCCTTCACCATCAGCGGCAGCTTTCGCTGCCTCCCGACGCCGGCGTTCTTCTAGAAACTCGGTCACCATGGTCTTAATCGCTTTCCTTTCGTCGGAGGTCTGTAACAATAGCAATGATAGCAGCAGGTGAGCGCATGCGCAGAAAGCAATAAAGAAAGGTGAAATCTCAACAAGGCGAAGCGAAAAGATGAATCACCTGGTCGGCTGCATGCGCCTTTCATTATGGCCATATCGTTACACCCCGCAAGCCAAAACTCATCGAAAATTTTCTGTCCGACGGCATTCGCCTCCGCGGGGGCGCTCCAATAGTCGTCGACGCATTTTACTTGCAAGCTGCTAAGATGATCACAGCCTGCATCCACTAGAGAGTGACATATCGCCTTAAAGGCGGTCACCGCAGCAAAGTCTCGGGCCGAGTTTCATATAACCTTCTAGCGCTTCCATTTCGCCGCGGAGCCACACCATGAAGTCGTTCAGGGTGCCCTCTCCAGGGAATTCGGTGTCCGCACCGGCGCTACGCAGGCGGTTGCGATAGCAAACCATAACCTCCTTGGAGTTGTCAGGCGAAAGCAGTCAGCTCGTTTTCATGAGCCTTTCGCACATTTTGAACCTCCTTCTTAAACTTGGAGGCCGCCTTCTCGGCGTTCTTCCTGGCAGCTTCTTTTTAAGTTTGTCCACCTCCTTGATACGGCGATCCCTCTCAGCCTTTTCGCCCTCAATCTTACGGCGATAAAGATCACCTTGACGGTGTAGGCTGCGGTTCAGGATCACCGGCTCGGGTGAGTCGACTATTCACCAATCTTGCCGACCACGGCCGAGCACGATAGAGGCTATGGGATCACACACTATGGCTAGAGGTAGAAGAAGATGGAGAACGGAGCATACACACAGTATAAGCACCAGCGTTGGCCTGAGTCCTGTACTGGAGATGGCAAAACTGAACTCTCTTTGTTGAGTTGCAGTGGCAAACTATATATACAACTCTATCAATCTAGTCCTAGTACAGCTGCCCTGCTGCAAAGCAGGACTGACTTCTACGCCTGTCCCTGCATGTGGCTACAGTTCGGCAGGTGAGCCCTTCGGCGCCTGCCTCTACAGCGGCTACAGTACCACAGCAGGGAGCCTTTTCGACGCCGTCTTCCCTTGTTGTGTGTTCACACAAGGAAGCAGTAGATTATCTAATAATTCTTCCATTAATCCTGCTATCCCTTGTACCCCTCCACGCCGATCATCTCCTTCAGCTCTATGAGTTGAAGACGTCCGAGTGGCTTGGTGAGGACGTCCGCGAGTTGCCAACTAGTTTCGACGAGCTCGATGACGATTTGCCCTCCATCGACATAGTCCCTGAGGAAGTGGAACTTTACGTCGATGTGTTTGCTCCGGTCGTGCATAACTGGATTCTTTACGAGGACGATGGCGGGCTGGTTGTCCACCATCGGTGCTGGTGGGTGAGTTTTCTCACCGGTCAGCTCGCCCAGCAGCTGGCGCAGCCACACAACTTGGCACGCCGCTATGACCGCCACTACGTACTCTGCCTCGCACGTAGATAGCGCCACCACCTTCTGTTTCAGCAACAGCCATGATATTGAAGCCGACTTGAGGAAGACAAGCACTCCAGAGGTGCTCCGCCGTCCGTCGATGTCCCCCGCCATGTCTGCATCGCTGAACACAGAGAGCTGCAGCCTACTCCTGCCGGTCTTGGAGAAGATGATCCCCTGATCCACCGTCCCTTTCACATAACGCAGTAGCCGCTTCACCGCAGCCCAGTTATCTTCTTTGGGATCCTCCATGAAACGACTGACGTAGCCCGCGGCGAACATAATTTTCGGCCTCGTGTGGACTAGGTAGCGCAAACCGTCGACGATGCTCTGGTAGAGTGTTGCATCCACCTTCGTCGCGGTGCTGACCTTTGTCAGCTTTAGCCGCTCCTCCATCGGAGTCACGCATGGCTTGCACTCAGCCGTGCCGCTCCGCTCCAACAACTTCGAGGCATACGCGCTCTGACCGAGCGTGAGTTCCTCCTTCCCTGTCTCACCTCGATGCTGAGGTAGTAGGAGAGTGCGCCGAGATCGCTCATTCAAAAATGAGCCGCTATCTCACGCTTGAAGCTGTTGATGTCCTCCATGCGCGTGCCGGTGATGATCAAGTCGTCCACATACACGCCGACGACGATCTCCTCCTTTCCCTGTCGCCGCGTGTAGAGTGCGTGCTCAGTTGCGCACCGCTGGAACCCAAGCTCGCTCAGCATGGCGTCAAGCTTGGTGTTCCACGCTCATGGGGCCTGCCGTAGCTCGTAGAGCGCCTTGCGCAGCCAGAGCACCCTGTGCTCCGCTCCCTTGACAGCAAAACCTAGAGGTTGCCTGACGAAGACCGTCTGTGCCAGCTCGCCATTGAGGAAGGCCGATTTAACGTCCAAGTGATGGACGCGTCTGTCCTTTGCTGCTACCAAGGCTAGTAGCAAACGAACAGACTCCATGCGCGCTACTGGCGCAAAGACTTCCTCGAAGTCCATGCCTGTCGGTGTTTCAAACAAACACCGGCTAGTGAATTTATAATTGTCGCGCGTTAGGCTCGGATGGTGTACTAAAGGACACAAGGTTTATACTGGTTCGGATAGAATGTCCCTACGTCCAGTCCGCTGCTGCTCATGTTATTAGTACCGAAAAAGTTTCGTAGTAGGGGGTACAAACGGTCGAGAGAGGGACATGTCCTAAGTCTCTGATAGAAGGGTTGAAAGGACGCCAAGAGCTCGGTTGCTGCTTGACTGCGTGTTGTGTGTCCAAAATGATCCATCCCCTTAGTGGGGTGCCCTGCCCTCCCTTTTATAGACCAAGGGAGGAGCAGGGGTTACAGACGGGAGAAAGAGGGAAAGCCAAAGGTAGAAAATGTCCTTTGAGGGAGCCGGGTCTTCCTTTTCCCCTATGCCTGCCCTGATAACATGGCAGATCATGCCAGGAATGGCATCTTTGTTGATCCTCATAGAGCCGTGCCCTGGCCTCTTTCAGCAAGTGGGTGCGTCCCATCCTACACCGGCGGACGGTGCTATGTGCCAGAGAGCTGAGTTGTGACCCTTCGGGGAGTAGACGAGGAAGTGACCATACGTCCATCACTGTGGATGATGTGAGCTCTGTCTTGGAACGTAGTGGTTGTCGTATGCTCATGTTGGTATCTGCGTCCGAGGGCTGATGGCGGCGCCTACTACACTATGGGACAAAAGTCAGTGCCTACAACACTGTTCGGGCTCTGTCAGGTCGAAAAGGGCCTAAAGTGCCTGTCCCATCGTATCCTGATAGTACCTTCCTATAGGCATGCAGGGCATGGCCCTCGGTACTGTGGTTGACTCGAATGTCTTGTCATACCCTGTGCTCGCATTCATGATGGAAGAGGGTGTTGCCATCGGGCGAGGCGGAGCCAGCCCTCAGTCGTCGGGCGAGGCGGAGCCAACCCTCAGACGTCGGGCAAGGCGAATCCAGCCCTTAGGCGTTTGGCGAGACGAAGCCTGCCCTCAGTCGTCGGGCGAGGCAAAGCCTGCCCTCAAATGTCGGGCGAGGCAGAGCCTGCCCTCAGACATCGGGCGAGGTGGAGCCAGCCCTCAGCCGTTGGGCGAGGCGAAGCCAGCCCTCAGGCATTTGGGCAAGACGAAGCCCACCCTCAACCGTCGGGCGAGGCGGAGCCTGCCCTTAGCCATCGGGCGAGGCAGAGTCTTAGCCCTCGGGGGTCAGGTGAGGCAAAAACCAATCTTTCATCGTTCGGGCAACAAGTGTAGTAGCGTTCTTGATTAACCGGAAGCATCAACGTTCGATGGTTATTAATCCCACCTCATTGGGTACCCCGGTATTAGGTCCCCGACAATGCCCTCGCACTGTACAAAGCCTCGGGCGATGAGGCACGCCTTATGCTTGACAATGGCGCCGAGCTCGTCCTGCTTGACCTTGTACATCCACTTTAGGCTGATCGGACGGCATCCTAAAGGTGGATCGATGAGTTGCCATGTCTCGTTTTCCTCAATCACCTTCATCTCCTCCAGCATTGCTCGTCGCCAGTTTCCATCGCGCTCGGCTAGCGCGAACGTGGGTCGTTCTTCTGCGCTGATGAGCAGTAGCTCTTGATCATTGAGCAGCCGACTAGCTAGGCCCGAGGGCCCTATGCCACCGACAATGTCGTCCAGCCTGCGGAACCGCACCTCCTCACCTTCATGGAAGGCATCCACGAACTCAGTGATGTCACTTGGAGGTGAGGCGAACTCGATCAATGTTGATGGAGTTCCCTGTTCCGTCTGAGTGCTCGACATAGCACCTGGAGTGCTCAGCACCCCGGTTGTAGTGCTCGGCACTGCTTCTTTATAGTTCATCACCACTCCTAGAGTGGTCTACACCCCTCCTAGAGTGCTCAGCACACGTCTTGCATGCAAGACCCCTTGGCTTCGCTACGGGAGTGCTCGGCACCCATCCTGGAGTGGTCGCCACCACTACAGAACCTCCCGGCACCACTCCTGGCGTGCTCGACATCCCTCCAGGAGTGCTCGGCACTCCTCCCTGAGTGCTCGGCATCCCTCCTGAAGTGCTCGGCACCGCCCCAGGAGTGCTCGGCTCTATTGCTGAAGTGCTTGGCACCCCTCCCGGAGTGCTCGGCACCTCTTCCCCAGCGTCTCCACCACCATGGATGACCAGGGGCTCGACAACAAAAGTGCTGGTGAAGCCACCAGCTTCCCCCATGCTCGGACTTGTTCTAGTCCCAAGCCACCTTCTCGTCGAACATGACATCGCGCGAGACAAGCACCTTGTCTCCGCATGGGTCCTAGAGTCGGTATGCCTTGGTACCCTCCGCATAGCCTAGGAACACCATCGGTGTGCTCCTGTCCTCCAGCTTGGTGAGGATTGCCTTTGTCTTCCTGACATGGCCGATGCAGCCGAATGTCCGGAGGAAGGACACACTTGTCTTGCGCCCATACCAAGCTTCGAACGGCGTCTTGCCCGTTAGGGCCTTGGTCGAAGCACAGTTGCGGATGAACACCGCCGTGGTCACCGCCTCACCCCAGAACCCCGTAGGCATGCCTTTGGCCTTCATAATGGATAGAGCCATGCCGACCATCGTCTAGTTCCGCCTCTCCACCACGCCATTCTATTGTGGCGAGTACAGCGTGGTGTGGTGTCACACCACACCCTGATCCGCGTAGTACGCAGCGAACTCCACCGAAGTGAATTCGCCACCGCGATCAATCCTCAGCATGCGGAGCTTCTTGTCGCTCTTGGCCTCAGCGCGCATCTTGAACTTCTTAATCGTAGCCGCCGCTTCATCCTTGCTCGTCAGGAGTTGCAGCCACATGTAGCGACTGCAATCATCCATGAGCAGGAGGAAGTACCACCGACCACCATTTGTAGCTAGCGTGATCGGCCCGCAGAGGCCGCCATGGATGAGCTCGAGAGCGTCCTTTGCGCGATACTTGGCCGCCTTTGGGAATGGTAGCCTCCTCTGCTTCCCGGCCAGGCAGCTATCACACAGCTCACCTCCATGCTTGATGTGGGGTAGCCCTTGGACCATCTTCTCTAGCCAACCAAGTGTGTCGAAGCTGAGATGTCTGAACCGGGCATGCCATAGCCACGGTTCCTCGATGTGCCTTGCCGCTAGGCACACCGGCTGCTCTACCTTCAAGTTGAGCAGGTACAACTGGTTTAGGGACCTCTTCACCTTAGCGAGAAGTCACTGCTCCTGGTCCCTCATCTTAAGGACTCCGTCCTTGATCAGTACCTTGCTACCACGCTCATCCAGCTGACCAATGATGATGATGCTGGAACACAGCTATGGGATGTAATATGCATCTGTTAGCACATGGTGCTCCCTATTCTGGCACCTGAAGATGATGGTGTCGCACCCTTGGATTGGCACCCTTGAGCCGTCACCAAACTTCATGGTACCGGTAACATCGTCGTCGAGCTCGGAGAAGGCTGTCTTGGAGCCCATCATATGGTTACTGGCACCAGAGTCCAGATACCACCGCTGCTCCTAGTCGGCACCCACATGTCCAAGGTGGACTTGGGCGCGTGGTTCGTCAAGGTTGACATCCTTCAGGGCCTTCCCAGGTCCTTCCACCGTTGTCGCCTCTTCCCTCTCCTCGGCCTCGACGTCGTGCAGTGCATAAAACGTCGCCATCAGGATAGTGGCCTCGTCATCATCATCAGCTTGCGCCAGATGAGCCTCAGCCTTCTTCTCCTGCTTATGATTTGGGCACTCCCGTGCCTAATGGCCTGTCTTCCCGCAGCGCCGATAGGCGTTGGGGTCGACCTGCTTCTTCTTCTCCGAAGAAGCATTGCCGCGGCGCTTGCCATCATCACCGTGGCTGGAGGAGGCTACCTTCCTAGAGTTCCTCCGAGCAGCCCACTCCTCTTCTGTTAGCAGCAGTTTGCCGATGTCCTTCGTTGCTGTCGCCTACTCCAGGCGCTCATCCACCGCTCGCAGATGGCCTATCATATCCTCAATGGTGAGGGTGGACAAGTCCAGCATCGTCTCTATGGAGAGAGCGATCTAAATGTACTTTGCTGGCACGGAGTGGAGGTACTTAGAGACCGCCTCCTCTTCATCGATGGTGACGATGTGGCTCTTCAGCTTGCTGATGAGCGTCTGCAGGCGGAGGGAGAAGTCCTCTACCGTTTCACCATCCTTGAACTTGAGGTTGGCATACTCCTGCTTCAGAAGCTAGGCTGTCGTCTTCTTTGCACGGTCAGAACCGACGTGCATCCCCGCAATGGCCTCCCACGCCTCCTTAGCAGAGCTCTTCGCCCCCAACGGCTCCTTGTACACCGCCGGTACAGCAGCGAGGATACCCTCCAATGCTGACATGTCATCGTCCTCATTGTCGGTGCCCTTGTCAACAGCATTCCAGAGCCATTGGGCTCTACGCTTGACTTTCATGGTCACCGACCACTCTCCATAGTTGGTGCGAGTCAGCGTCGGCCAACTAGTGCCGCTAACCTCCTGCACCGTGCGAACAATGACCTTCGGTCGTGGCTGGGCAGCCACAGCAGTGCCACTACTGTCGTCCATCTCCGAACCGTTCATCATCGCCAGCGGTTAGCCTGGTGACGGCGCTTGTACGGCTTTGATACCACTGTTAGTCCACAGGATCACCGGCTTAGGTGAGTCGACCACTCACCAGTCTTGCCGACCACGGCTGAGCACGATAGAGGCTGTCCGACCACACACTATGACTAGAGGTAGAAGAAGAGGGAGAACAGAGCATACACACAGTACAAGCACCAGCGTTGGCCGGAGTCCTATATAGGAGATGGCAAAACTGAACTCTCTTTGTTGAGTTGTAGTGGCAAACTATATATACATCTCTATCTATCTAGTCCTAATACAGCTGTTCTGCTACAGCGGTGACAAGATAACACAGTAGGACTGACTTCTGTGTCTGTCCCTGCATGTGGCTACAGTCCGGCAGGTGAGCCCTTCGATGCATGCCTCTACATCGACTACAGTACCACAGTAGGGAGCCTTTTCGGCGTCGTCTTCCCTTGCTGTGTGTTCATACAAAAAAATAGTAGATTATCTAACATCATCGCCTGTAAAAATGAAACAAAGTATTACACTAGCCAGATGAAAGGACGTGGCTTCCTCCAAGGTCGAATCCTCCACCTCCAACAAGTCCCGTTCCATTTCAAGAGCTGCAAGGCTTTTTGGCTAAATTCAGAAAACTTGGCGGCGTCTTCGTTTCCGCCGGTGAAAGGTCCTTGTTTTGTTTTAGTAATTGAGTGACAACCTAGGTGGACTAATTGTGTTTATGTGAGATACACAGGTGATTAGTCCACAGGTACATGTGTGTAAGCAACATATGTCATGAAGGGGAAAATGGCTTAGAGATGTTGCAGAGCTCACACATGTGATGATGAAGGAGCTTAAATGCACATGAGACATGATATTGAGTCATGTGATCAAGGTGGAGAAGATCAAGACAAGACTTGGCTTGATGGACCGGTTGCAAGCGTGAAGGGCAAGTCGAAGGCTTTGGAGTGATGGACCGCGTGGCGGTGAAGCTTGAGCAAGACTTGGCGCCGATGGACGATGGCAATGGTGAAGAGCAAGTGGAGTCAAGATCGATGAACCAATATGATCATGTGATGATATGAAGTGGATCATATCATTGTTGATCATGTTGGTGCATGTGTTGCATCGACATTGAAGGAGATGGAGTGGAATGCGCAAGGCAAAGGTATAACCTAGGGCATTTCATTTCACCGGTCATAGGTGTGTAGAGAAGTTTATGACCGGGTTTAGGATAGATGGACGTACTATCAAGAGGAGCAAACTTGTTTGCATATCGGTCATCTAAGTGCCACTCGAGTGATCTAACTTTGCATCGTCGCTAGGATTGAGTGGTGTGGCAAGTTGAGTGGCTAACCCTTTGGGAAATGATTGTGAAAAGCTAACACACATACACATGGTGGTGTACACTTGGTGTTGTTGGCACATTTACATGGGAGATGAAGTTGGAGTTGATGTGGATCAACTTGGTGAAGAAAAGGAGTGAGTCGCGCTGGTCAGAGAGTGACCGGACGCGTCCGGTATGGTGACCGGACACGTCCGGTATTAACTGGTGACTCAGCGACCGGACACGTCCGGTCGCCACACCGGACGTGTCCGGTGTGAATCCGTGTGGTCGACGTTCTGTGAACAGTCGACCGGACGCATCCAGTCGGACCTAGGTGCTTACTGGACTCGACCAGACGCAGGGGCTCAGCATCTGGTCATGTCTGCTTCTGCGCCCGGTGTGAGCGTCCGGTCGGACATGTCAGAGAGTCGTTGTGGCAATGGCTAGTTTGAATGGGACACATGGCGGTCTGTGAGCGACCGGACATGTCCGGTATAGCGACCGCATGCGTCTGGTATGCACGTCCGGTGTGTCCGGTGCTGCGTCCGGTCAGTCCGAAAAACGCTCAGTGAAGGGGTAACGGCTAGTTTAGCCCTTGGGGCTATAAATAGAAGTGGCCCTCGGCCATGGCTGGAGCTGAGCACCTAAGGGGACTTTGTGTCCATAATTGAGAGTGCTTGGGAGCCCTCCATCTCACACATACTTGATAGTGATCATCCGATTGTGTGAGTGAGCGATTCTAGTGTGATTGCATCATGAGGTTGCATCAAGTGGCACTAGGTGATCGAGTTGCAAGCCGGTGGTGCTTGTTACTCTTGGAGGTTGCCACCTCCTAGACGGCTTGGTGATGGTCTCCATCGAAGCCCACAAGAAGCTTATGCGGCGCTCTGGAGAAGTGCTTGTGAGGGGTACTTGTGCTCGCCCCGCGGGAGTCGCGAAGAGCAACTTAAGTAAAGCATGTCATTGAGCTACCCTCACTCAAGGGGTCGGTTCTTGCGGCGCCCGATGTGCGGGCTTAGCGGGTGATGCTAATTAGCCGCCGAACCACCAAGTGAGCGATCGACACAATGGGGATTAGCGTGTTGGCAAACACGTGAACCTCGGGAGAAAAATCATCGTGTCAACCTTGTTCTTCCCGTTGGTTTGCATACTCGTTACACAAGCTTGCGTTTACTTTCATATACATTAAGCTTGTGTTGTTGCTTTTGTAATTAGTTAGCTTGTGTAGCTTACTAGTTATCTTCTTGCTTGTGTAGCATAGAAGTAGCTCCCTTGTGTGGCTAATTTGGTTTGTATAACCTTGTTAGTCACATTACTTAGTTTGTGTAGCTAAGTAATTGCGCTCTCTAATTTGGCATTGGTTGCCTTGTTATTGAGCGTTGCTAGTGAGCTTAGTTGGCTTTGTGCTTTTGCTTACTAGCATGTGTAGGAGCTCCCTTGTTGCTTAAAGTACTAGTGGCATAGGTTTGTGTGACCTTGCTCCTAGAATTGATTAGGAGAGCTCTAGCTATCCCGGCACCTTTGTTGCTTAATTAGTATCTTTGGAAGGTGCTAGAGAACATAGATAGAGGGGTGTAGTCTTGGCTAGACCGATAGTTATTAATTCCGCACTTGTCTTGGTTAGCCGACGCGATTAATTTTAGAAAAGACTATTCACCCCCCCCCCCCTCTAGTCCGCCATCTCGACCCTTCAAGTGGTATCAGAGCCCGGTCTCTCATTTGTGGTCTTCACCGACCCGAGAGGATGGCGAACTTTGGGCTAGAAGTTGTTTGTGACACACACATTTTTGATGGCACACACTATGCACGGTGGAAACGTCACATGCTTGATCATTTCCGTGAATTGGGTCCCAAGGCATGGTGGATCATTGTTGTTGGTTTTTCTCGTGATGCCTTGGATAAGGATAACCTCACCCAAGCGCAAGAGGATTGCTTACAACTTGATCATCGTGCTCTTTATTATCTAACGTGTGCTATACATGATGATATTTTTAGACGTGTGTGGGATTTGGAGAGTGCTCATGATATGTGGCTAGCACTCCAAGCCTTTTATAGTGACTCCTCCACATGGGATGATGGTAAATTCAAGAAGGAGGATGAACCAAAGAAGAAGGCACATGAGTGTGTTGAGCATAACCACAATTTGGTGATTGTGGAAGATTGCTCCACCTCATGGTCAAGTGATGATGATGATGATCGATCAACTACAAGTTCACTTGACAAGATTGATGATGATGCCACAAGTGTTGCAAGTGATGATGCTACCCCATGCACACTTGATGGTAATGATGGTTCATGCTCAAGCCATGATGAAGATGCTATTACAAGCTCTCTAACTACATCACCACATTGCTTCATGTCACAAGGTGACACCAAGGTAACAAATGATAATGTGGTTGATCATGTTGATTCATATGATGAGCTTGTTAGTAGACTTGCTAGCATGACCATGTCTTTAGAAAATGAGAAAGCGAAAACATTAAAATTAGAAAATGAAAACTCATTTCTAAAGAACTCTTGTGAAGAACATAAGAAATTACTTGATGCATATAAATCTTCACTTGATGATCTTAAATTGAATCACGAGACACTACTTGCATCTCATGATGAATTATTAGAACAACATGCTTCTCTCATTAAAGTATTTACAAAGAAACTTAAAAACAATGAGAGTTCATCACATGGGTCAATTGATCAATCATATACTATTGCTAACCCTTGTGATGTAGGCAAGAAGCATGTATCCACCTCTTGTGATGATTTATTAGATATGACATGCTCTTCACATATAGATGCTTGTTCTACTTCCATGTCTTGTGAGACTAACATTTTGAAGGAGAACATTGAGCTCAAAAGTGAAGTGAAGAAATTGAGCAACAAGTTAGAGAGGTGCTACAACTCAAAAGTCACCTTTGAGCACATGTTGAAGACTCAAAGAAACTGTGGTGACAAGTGTGGCCTTGGCTTCAAGAAGAAGATGACAAAGGGTGAAAGAAAGAGAGAAAGAATGATGAAGAAGCTACAACAAAGAAAGCTCTCTCATACCATGTGCTACCGGTGTCATGAAGCGGGACACCTTGCAAATGGTTGCCCAAACATTGAGAAGCTCAAGAATATAAAAGAAGAAGAGAGGCTAAAGCATGCCAAGTGCTTCAAGTGCCGCACTTGGGGTCATCTTACCTCAATGTGCCCAACCAAGCAATTGGTGAAGCAACAAGTGAAGTCTCAACCAAAGCCACAAGTTGAGCGAGAGAAGACACCCCAAGAGCAAATCAAGATCAATCATAAAGATGGTGATTTGATGATAAAGAAGAAGAAAACAAGAAGGGGTGGAAAGGCAAGGCATCCAATGCAAACTCAAGATGCCAAGATGATGAGCAAGAATGAAGATGAGAAGAAAGATTATGCTCACATCAAGTGCTTCAAGTGTGGAAGTATGGGACACTTTGCCTCTAAGTGTCCTACCAAGCTTGAGAAGAAGGCTCAAGCAATCCATGAGAGGCAAGGCAATGAGAAGCACCACATGAGCAAAGAAGAGAAGGCTCAAGCAAAGAGAAAGTGCTACTCATGCTGGGAAAGGGGACACATGGCACATTCATGTCCCCTAGGTAAAATTTCTAAGCCTACTTCAATTGTTGATAATAATATGCTTAGAAAGGATGGTAATGGTACCTCATTGGTTGCAATTGCAAAACATCCCACTATTCATACTAAGGCTATGCCTAAGTATATTGCTCCCAACTTGAGAGGACCCAAAGTTGTTTGGGTACCATCAAAAAGTGGATGATTGTTTGTAGGTACCATCGGCATTGGAGACTTGATTCAATTGATCTCACTTTGTTCATCATATGTTGAATCAAGTTATGAAGCTTAGTGCACATCATTATCCCAAGGCCATGACAAATTAAGTAAAGTCCAAATGCTATCAACATACAAGTATCATATTCAAGGTTGTTGGTAATTCATTGGAATATATTTGATGACTTGCAAATAATTGAGTTGAAGCTTGCTAGTTGGATGATCATGAGCTAACCAAGGTATATTTCTTGTTGATCATTTCACTTGGGTGCATGTGAGTTGATTGAATTGGATAAATATGCAATGTTGCTTGCTATGAGATGATTGAATGAATAATTGATTAGTAGTCAAGTTTGGATTGATTTGTGTTGGATAAGTTCATAAGATGACATTTAGTAAGTGGTTTGAATGGATATATGTCTTATGGAAGTATTCAAACAAGTTAGTATCAAGTTTGATTCATATTTGATGAAGTATAGCTAAATTGTTGAAATCTGTCCTATATTGCAAAATCTGAGCTAGCTGTGAACTTAGCCATGTTTGAGAAATCAAAACTTATTGGATTGGCATGATAATTGGTGTACATGCTCTAGACTTATGGTATAAGATGCGGTAAAATTTTCATGAGAATTGGATAAGAAGTGCTTCAGTTTTGGAGTGGATCTTGTCAGCTATAGTGCAGCTGTTTTCAGCATGTAGCAGTGGTGGAAGAATCGATATATGGCAGCAATCTAGAAGTCAAATGAAGCTCAAATTTTTACAGCTGCTATATAACTTAGTAAAGAACATCTCCACCAAATTTCGTGGTATTTGGATTTATACTTTGGGAGATATGCTTATTTCTTTGAAGGGTACAAAATCTGTTAGAAAAGTGACATGTTGGATTGATCTAGAGTCACTTTGATTGAAAGGTCCTCAAGTTGGAAACTTGTTTACAAGTGGTTGAGGTACCTAAGTTTGGTTTTGAGATGATCTAGAAGCATGACAAGCAAAGAGTACAAGGCCATTTGATTGTGGAGTATATTTTGCACATATTTGGTACTCAAATTGGAAGATCAAGATCAAACTCAAGATGAAGTTGAAGTTTAAGTTCTAGTGACTATTGGAAATCATTTGGTAGAAAAGAAAAGAACTTAAACAAGAAGAAAGAAAAAGACTTGAAGAAGGAATCAAGTTCACTCGTCAAGTTAAGTCCATCACTTGGATCAATCAATCAAGTTATTTCAAGTGAGTATCAACAATGGCTCTTGGAAAGAGGTCACTTCTCCCTAGTGTAGGGGCTTGCCGCCTATGTGTAGGTAAACCAAGTGTGGTACTTGGAAGGCTAACATGAAAGTGGTGATCCGAGGAACATTTGAGATGCTTAGTTGAAGCAATCAAAAGGGTTGATCAAGAAAAGCAAGCAACACCCAAAAGAGAGCTAGTCATGATATTTCAAGTAGTATTCTCAAATTGATACTCTCATGCAAGCAAAGATCAAAAGATAAAGCAAGTCAACCACAACAAGAAAGTGCACTTGATCATAAGTGGTATTCATTTCATATGGGTGAAGAATGAAATTCAACATGGTATCAACTGGTCTTCACCAAGCTTATAATTGGACTTCACACTGCTATTGAAGTAATGAATTGGAATCTATGTGACTATCCTCTACTCCAACATAGCAAAGGTATCATTGTAATGTGCATGATCATTTCATCCCTTACTAGTATGCGGTTAGTGCATATAGTACATGCTTCATAGGATCATGCATAACAAATGAAATGATTAAATTCATAGCCTACCACTATTGTTTGAATGATTACTTGATCTAGTGGTTAGTACATGAATTTGTTCATGAGCTAGTGAACCCAAGTACTTGACTTAATTTGGATTGCTAACAAGTGACAAGTACAACATTAACAAGATAACCATTAAAAGAGGTGTGAAGAAGCTTGTCATTGGTTCAAACTGGACTTGGAAGCTTAGGCAAATCAATTTAATTCAAGTCAATATAAAAGCTCATGATAAATAATAAGAGTACAAGCACAAGACAACAATGCAAATGGATATCTAGTTTGTATGTTTCAACTCACAAGTGATATCCTATAAGTGGTACTCATGAAGATAGCAAATGTTCAAGAAATGGTCTTTATTGATAAATCAAACAAGTGGTTCCATAGTAGAAGATTCTTTCAAATAATATTCACTTCCTACAAGTGGTATCTATATATATGTTATCAACCATGAAAGACGATGGTTCCATAAGTGATCCTCAACTTTAAGTGATCATCAAATGAAGAATGCATCCCTCACCTACAAGAGCTCAAGTGTATAAAATGGATGACCCATGCTATCACATAGGGGGAGGTGTCCCACAAATTGATCACAAGATCAAAAATCTTATGTGTGGTATCTCAAGAAGCCCTACACAAGATACAAGTGGTACAAGCTACAAATGGTATTTACAAATGGTGTCATTCCAACAATCAAGTGATGTCCATAAAAAATGCAAGATTCAAGCCTCAACCATCGACCCCAAATGCATACCTTTGCATCAATGAGAAGCACACCTTTTATGGAAATTGATGACAAAGGGGGAGAGATTGTACAAAGATATGAAAGCTTGATTGAATGGGGGAGAGATTGTACAATGGGAGAAATGAGATATAAAAGATATAGAGGTTGGACATGAACATGGACGAAGAGGGAGCAACATTGGAGAAAAGAGATGGATCAAAATTCTTGGACAAGAGAAGCACACAAGTAGGGGGAGCAAGCTCATGAACTTTGATTGATTGCATTTGATATGTGCATATTCATGTGCTTGCTTGCATTGCATAAGTTTTCAAATTCAAATATGCATGCTTGAGTGGTGTATGCTAGTTGTAGAACTTGAATGATGATTTGATAACTAGCATGCATAGGATGATAGCTAGACACTTGGTATGTTTTTCAAGTAATGCTAGTACCTTGTTTTTAATGTTGATCTCACGAGGTATCTAGTGATTTTATTTCCAAGTGACATCTAGCTAACCATGGTGCTAAGGATGAAGTTAAAGGTGCAACTCCAATTGGTATCACACTTCAAAGGTTTATTCTATACACCATAGCATCATTCGGTAGTAATTACTCTCCCACAATTTCAATCTATGCATATGTGCAAGCTTCAAATTAAATACTCAAGCACATATGTAGGGGGAGCTAATACTACCATTTCGGGTTTATGGTACTTGTCCAAAATCATTTTCACATGGTAAAATTGCTTGGGCAAGCAACATGAATCCAAAAGAGCTTAATTTCCATATCTTTGTAGAGTTGTCATCAATTACCAAAAAGGGGGAGATTGAAAGGTCCTTGTTTGGTTTTGGTAATTGAGTGACAACCTAGGTGGACTAATTGTGTTTATGTGAGATACACAGGTGATTAGTCCACAGGTACATGTGTGTGAGCAACATATGCCATGAAGGGGAAAATGGCTTGGAGATGTTGCAGAGCTCACACATGTGATGATGAAGGAGCTTAAATGCACATGAGACATGATATTGATTCATTTGATCAAGGTGGAGAAGATCAAGACAAGACTTGGCTTGATGGACCGGTTGCAAGCGTGAAGGGCAAGTCGAAGGCTTTGGAGTGATGGACCGCGTGGCGGTGAAGCTTGAGCCAGACTTGGCACCGATGGACGATGGCAATGGTGAAGAGCAAGTGGAGTCAAGATCGATGAACCAATATGATCATGTGATGATATGAAGTGGATCATATCATTGTTGATTGTGTTGGTGCATGTGTTGCATCGACATTGAAGGAGATGGAATGGAATGCGCAAGGCAAAGGTATAACCTAGGGCATTTCATTTCACCGGTCATAGGTGTGTAGAGAAGTTTATGACCAGGTTTAGGATAGATGGCCGTACTATCAAGAGGAGCAAACTTGTTTGCATATCGGTCATCTAAGTGCCACTCGAGTGATCTAACTTTGCATCGTCGCTAGGATTGAGTGGCGTGGCAAGTTGAGTGGCTAACTCTTTGGGAAATGATTGTGAAAAGCTAACACACATACACATGGTGGTGTACACTTGGTGGTGTTGGCACATTTACATGGGAGATGAAGTTGGAGTTGATGTGGATCAACTTGGTGAAGAAAAGGAGTGAGTCGCGCTGGTCAGAGAGTAACCGGACGCGTCCGGTATGGTGACCGGACATGTCCGGTATTAACTGGCGACTCAGCGACCGGACGTGTCCGGTGTGAATCTGCGTGGTCGACATTCTATGAACGGTCGACCGGACGCGTCTGGTCGGACCTGGGTGCTTACTAGACTCGACCGGACGCAGGGGCTCAGCGTCCGGTCATGTCTGCTTCTGCGTCTGGTGTGAGCGTCCGGTCGGACATGTCAGAGAGCCGTTGTGGCAACGGCTAGTTTGAATGGGACACATGGCGGTCTGTGAGTGACTGGACACGTCCGGTATAGCGACCGGATGCGTCCGGTGTGTCCGGTGCTGCGTCCGGTGCAGCATCCGGTCAGCCCGAAAAACGCCCAGTGAAGGGGTAACGGCTAGTTTAGCCCTTGGGGCTATAAATAGAAGTGGCCCTCGGCCATGGCTAGAGCTGAGCACCTAAGGGGGACTTTGTGTCCATACTTGAGAGTGCTTGGAAGCCCTCCATCTCACACATACTTGATAGTGATCATCCGATTGTATGAGTGAGCGATTCTAGTGCGATTGCATCGTGAGGTTGCATCAAGTGGCACTATGTGATCGAGTTGCAAGCCGGTGGTGCTTGTTACTCTTGGAGGTTGCCACCTCCTAGACGGCTTGGTGATGGTCTCCGTCGAAGCCCGCAAGAAGCTTGTGCGGCGCTCCAGAGAAGTGCTTGTGAGGGGTACTTGTGCTCGCCCCGCGGGACTCGCGAAGAGCAACTTAAGTAAAGCGTGTCATTGAGCTACCCTCACTCAAGGGGTAGGTTCTTGCAGCGCCCGACGTACGGGCTTAGCGGGTGATGCTAATTAGCCGCCGAACCACCAAGTGAGCAGTCGACACAATGGGGATTAGCGTGTTGGCAAACACGTGAACCTCGGGAGAAAAATCATCGTGTCAACCTTGTTCTTCCCGTTGGTTTGCATCCTCGTTACACAAGCTTGCGTTTACTTTCATATACATTAAGCTTGTGTTGTTGCTTTTGTAATTAGTTAGCTTGTGTAGCTAACTAGTTATCTTCTTGCTTGTGTAGCATAGAAGTAGCCCCCTTACGTGGCTAATTTAGTTTGTGTAACCTTGTTAGTCACATTACTTTGTTTGTGTAGCTAAGTAATTGCGCTCTCTAATTTAGCATTGGTTGCCTTGTTATTGAGCATTGCTAGTGAGCTTAGTTGGCTTTGTGCTTTTGCTTACTAGCATGTGTAGGAGTTCCCTTGTTGCTTAAAGTACTAGTGGCATAGGTTTGTGTGACCTTGCTCCTAGAATTGATTAGGAGAGCTCTAAGTAGCCCGGCACCTTTGTTGTTTAATTAGTATATTTGAAAGGTGCTAGAGAACATAGATAGAGGGGTGTAGTCTTGGCTACACCGATAGTTATTAATTCCGCACTTGTCTCGGTTAGCCGACACGATTAATTTTAGAAAAGACTATTCATCCCTCTAGTCCATCATCTCGACCCTTCAGCCGGGTAAAACCGAACTGGCGAAAGTCAAAACCACACGCCAGTTGTGCATCCGAAGCAACACCTAAGGAACGAGCAATCCGATAAGATTCTTCTTTTGCATCGTCGGTATCCCCAGACGAGCTCAACCCCGAATAGAAGTAGGCACTATGCTGATAGTGCCCCTAGTCTTCTTGGGAACAAAGTTGAAAGCTCCAAAATCTAAGGGCAGTTTCTTCCCCGCTGACGGATCCCTGACTTCGCTCCGACGGCGTTGGGTTTCGTAAAAGCAAATAAAGGTATCCGCAAGAGGTACACAGCTGAGCATTTTCATAGACATAGCAAGGGTTTCGTAAAAGCGAATAAAGGTATCCGCAAGGGGTACACAGCCGAGCATTTTCATAGACATAGCAAAGACGTTAAGCCGGGCGAAAGCATTTGGAGTCAACTAATGCAGCTGTATCTTAAACCGGTCAAGAACTTCGCTCACAAACCCCTCGAGAGGAAAATCTAGACCAGCGACAAAAAAAAAAAAGTCACGAAATACTACGGCTTCATACCATTTCGGCCGTGGCACAATTTCATCGCCGGGAGGGCGAAAGCTGGTAGCAGAATCTGGGCGCAAATATCCTTTGTTCACAAAATTTTGAATTTCCATGTGAGTCACTTTCGAACGACCTAGAAAAAAGGTGCAAGAGGTCGAAACTGGCGCGGGAGTCGCGTCAATGGAATCCATGATGGAAATCCTTTCTGAGGCCTCCGATCCATTCGATCGGGCAGGGGCGTCATTAGTAGGCTCCCGAACTGGTGAACCCTGCATGTCCTGAGCCTTTCGCCCAGTCGAGCCTGTGCTGTGTTCCTCAGATCCGGGCGAATTTCGCCCTTGTTCGCAAACAGGAGAATCATGAACACTCTCTGTTCAGACTGAGAGCTCGACGTGCTTTCGCTTCCACTTGATGAACCAGAAGACGAAGACGAATCTACCGGAGGCGCCATCTAAAGTGGCGGCGAAATTACTAACAAAAATAAAGAAAAGAGAAAAGCAAAAATAACAAGAGACAACAAGAGGCGGAAACCAAATAGTACTTGAAAGTCAAAAGCCGGATGAAGAACCGAGAAAAGCACTAGCAGCCTCCACAAGTCCTCCGATGCGAAAGGCAGAAGAGCGAAGAGGCGAGAGAGGCTGAAGAGCGAAGAGGCGAGTTCCCAAGGGGCGCGTCGTTCGAGAACGCGCACAGCGTTTTCAAACGATGCAACTGTTCGTTTTGAATGGTTGTAAAAATAATAATAATATATAATAAAAAAATAATAATATATATAAGAATTCTTTTAGTTAGTTATATTAAAAATTAAAGCGAGGAATGATGATGGAATCGAAAGCCCTTTCACATCTTAGGGGACGGCGCAGGCAGTGCGACAGAAGGCACTAAAGGATTTGCCACCGCCACCCCCACCAAAACCGTTTGGCAGTGGTGAGGGGCTACTGTTGGGTGAGCCCTTATCCTTTCGCACCCCCACACCGGCGAAAGGGCTTTCGTTGCCCGCCTACAGCAATAACGCTTTCGCGTAAGCGAAAGGGTTCTCAACATTGTCAGTCAGAAACCCTTAAGTACTCGACAAGACACGAATGCATTCTACTCACCTTATGTTCCCGTTGTATAATCTTGTCGTTCTGCGCAGATTGTCTCCTCTTCGCCTTCTAGGACAAAAGGGAGCCGGCGGCCTCGGCGACGATGGAACAATGGTCCCCTCCCCCCCCCCCCCCCCCCCCCCCCGGCGAGCCCTCCAGCACCGGTGGCAGGGAACAAAGGGGCCAAACAGGGGCAGAGCTTACTAGGGGAGGTTGAACGCGAGATGGACCATTGAAGCCCTCGGCGAATCAGAATATGCTTAGAAATTAGGAGCAGTTAAAGGGGCATTCCCGTCCTTGTAAAAGCTACGGATGTGTATAAATAGTGCTCCCGTGAAGTTGTAAAGGGAGGAGGATGAAACTCTAATTCTTTCTAGTTACATGTGATTGCGTTCTCATCTTTTGTCCCTTCGTTCCTTTGTTCCTCTAACTTTCGACTACTTGAGCGACAACCTGGTGTTCAAAGGCTGAGGCTATGAACCACAGGGCCCTTCTTTTGATTTGAGGGTTCTTCTTTTTTGTGAGAGCCTATTTTTTTATCTAGTGCAACAGAAGCGATCAAATTCATTCTAATAGGCAATAGCATATGTGATCCACTCATCATTCCCTAATCTTCCTCTTCCTTGCTCTCATCCACTGAGCTATGTGCTGGCCATAGGAGCAGAGGAGCCGCACCGGGGTAGGAGGAGGATGGTGGGGAGGTGGATTCGCCAAGCAACAAGTCGAGAGGATGGCGGGGGTGGATCCAACGAGGGCGTTAGGCCGGGTAGCAGGTCGAGCGAACGCCAAGGGAGGAGGAAGATGCTCTTCCCCACCCTGACCTGCCCAAGGAAGTCATGTCGATTTTACCCTTTGAATCCCCTGAGTCGTCTTTAGAAAAAGATGCCAAACTCTTCACAGAAGAAGAGGACGATTTAGGCGAAACCATTAACCTTCCTCAGGAGGAAGGATCGACACGACCTCCAGTTGAACTTAAACCCTTACCTGTTGGTTGACGTTATGCTTTCTTGAACGGCGACAAAGAAACTCCTGTAATCATAAGCGACAAGCTTACTGACGAGGAGACATCCAAACTCATAGCCATCTTATAAAAACATAGACCAATTTTTGGGTATTCACTTCAAGACCATAAGGGGATAAGTCCAACGCTTTGCACCCATCGCATTCCAATTGATCCTGCGAGCACACCATCACAAGAACCCCAACGTACACTACCGGAATCCTCAAATTTGTCGAGTGTTTTTATGTTTACCGAGTGTATTCCCTCGGGCACTCAGCAAACAAGTTCTTTGCCGAGTGCCGCGCTAAAAACACTCAGCAAAAAAAAACTCGGCAAACAGGACGTTTTGCCGAGTGTCAAAACAAAAACACTCAGCGAAGAGGTTGTTTGCCGAGTGTTAAAAAAATAAACTCGACAAATAGAAATAAAATCTTTTTTCTGAAAAAAAAGGAGAAGAAAAAAATTAAAAAAAACTTTACCGAGTGCTCAGATCTAAAACACTCGACAAAAAAAATAGGAGAAGAAAAAAATTAAAAAAAAACTTTGCCGCACTCGGCGAACAACAAAAATATCTACTTAACCCCGCGTCCAGCACTCCCGTCCCCACCCCTTCGGTGCTGCGCTGTGGGCAAGGGATGGAACGGTGGGGCCTGGATGTCAGCCACAGTGAAGAAGCACAAAAGGTGCTGCGCTGTGGGCAAGATATGGAACCGTGTGATGCGCCCAGGTCAGCGATCCGCGTGATGGATCAAGTATCCAACGGTTGCTGGCAGTGAAGAAGCACAAAAGGTGCTGGCGTGCTGCGCTGATATTTTCCATTGCGCGGGAGACGAGGCAGGTGCAGAGCCCGCGCGCGCGTTCACAGACGGCGGCGCGGTACTCCAGGGAGCAGTGGTGGAGGGCACGGTGGCCCGGCGTTGCGAGCGCGGCATGGCGGCGTGGCGTGGCACGGTGGAGCTGCCTCTCACCCTCGCGGCGCTCCGGTCCCGCTCAGCACAGCCACCTCGACGGAGGCCGCTGCCGGAGGGGAAGGCGCGGGCTCTGCCAGCCGCGGGAGCGAGGGTAGCCACGGGAGCGAGCTCCGCCAGGAGCGGCTCCGCGGGCCGTGGGAGCGAGCTCCGCGTGGCTTGGGGCCAGAGCCGCCGAGGCCTCTGCGTCGTCGAGGAAGCAAGGGCCGGGCGCCGTGGCCGCTGGCAGCTTGGGGCCATGGCTTGCGCCTCCGTCGGCTGCTTCGTCGCCTCGTCCCTCAACAGCTAGTCATGCCTCCCCAGCGCTTGCGCATCCGTTGTTCCTTCGTCGCCTCTACCCCTCAGCAGCAAGCAGTCGAGCCTCCCAGCACTGTAGAGATGGATTGCAATTTGCAAATGTAAATTTCTAATACTAGTGTGCTTCAAACTACTGAATGATTATTGGTTTGCATCCACAGGGGCTGATTTCCTTGCTGTCCGGATAATTATTTTTTTTCTTTGGAAAATAGGTTTGCCGAGTGTATTTTGAAAAATACTCGGCAAACCAAAAAAATTTTGTCAAGTGTCAAATTTGATACTCGGCAAACCATTTGCCGAGTGCACGATAAAAAACACTCGGCAAATAGCTGTTTGTCGACAAATCAATGTCGTGTGCTGTATGCCGAGTGTTACACTCGGCAAAGCGTTTGCCGAGTGTTTTTGGGCCTTTGTCGAGTGCCCCTGGCACTCGGCAAAACTACTGTATCCCGTAGTGGTAGACTCAATAATGCGATGCGGGAAGTCGTGAGGAAGGAAGTCCTAAAACTTCTTCACGCCGGGATTATTTATCATGTATCACATAGTGACTGGGTCAGTCCCGTCCAAGTGGTGCCCAAGAAAGGGGTCATGACGGTCATTGAAAATAATAAAAATGAATTGATCCCACAATGAACCGTCACGGGGTGGAGAATGTGTATAGATTACCAAAAACTCAACTCGGCTACAAAGAAAGACCACTTCCCATTGCCCTTCGTTGATGAAATGTTAGAGCGATTGGTGAAACATTCTCTTCTTATGTTTCCTTGATGGGTATTCGGGGTATCATCAGATTCCCATCCACCCCGACGACCAAAGCAAGACTACTTTCACCTGCCCGTATGGAACGTATGCGTACAAATGAATGTCTTTTGGGTTGTGCAATGCACCAGCATCGTTCCAACGGTGTATGATGTCCATTTTCTCAGACATGATTGAAGAGATCATGGAAGTTTTCATGGATGACTTTTCAGTCTATGAAAAAACTTTTGATCATTGTCTAGAAAATTTAGACAAAGTCTTGCAACATTGCCAAGAGCAGGACCTGGTACTTAATTGGAAAAAGTGCCATTTCATGGTCCGAGAAGGCATCATCCTTGGGACCTTGTGTCCGAGAGGGGGATTGAGGTAGATAAAGCCAAGATCGAGGTTATCGAACAACTACCACCCCTGTGAACGTGAAAGGAATTCGTAGCTTCCTAGGTCATGCGGGGTTCTACAAACATTTTATCAAAGACTTCTCATAAATCTCTAGACCCCTCACGAACCTGTTAGCTAAGGATGCACCTTTCGAGTTCACTGATGATTGCTTAAATGCCTTCCATACCCTAAAAAATGCACTCATCTCAGCACCAATCATCCAACCTCCCAATTGGTCGCTGCCCTTCGAGATCATGTGTGATGCTAGTGACTATGATGTTGGGGCGGTTCTTGGCCAAACCAAAGATAAGAAGCATCATGCGATCGCTTACGCTAGCAAAACGCTAACAGGAGCTCAGCTTAATTATGCTACCACTGAAAAAGAGCTTTTAGCAGTTGTTTTTGCTATTGATAAGTTTAGGCCTTACTTAGTGGGAGCAAAAGTTATTGTTTACATTGATCATGCTGCACTTAAATACTTGCTCACTAAGAAAGATGCTAAACCTAGATTAATAAGATGGGTACTTCTACTCCAAGAATTTGACCTTGAAATAAAGATAAAAAGGGAGTAGAAAATATTGTCGCAGATCATTTGTCACGTATGCAAGTCACTAACATGCAGGAGTTACCAATAAACAATTTCCTACGCGACGACATGCTGCTGAAGGTGACGGACTCCAACCCGTGGTACACGAACATTGTGAATTTCATGGTCACAGGATACGTACCACCAGGGGAGAATAAAAAGAAACTGCAAGCTGAAAGTAGACATCACCTTTGGGATGACCCATACCTGTATAGGGTGTGTTCTGACGGGCTATTGAGGAGGTGCATACCAACAGCAGAAGGGATGCAAATCATAGAAAAATACCATGCAGCACCGTACGGAGACCATTATGGAGTATTCCGCACACAAGCCAAGATCTGGCAGTGCAGGTTCTTCTGGCCTACGATGTACGAAGACACCAAAGGATTCATTCGGAGGTGTCGGAAATGTCAGCTGCATGGGAGCATCACCGCTCGCAATGCAATGCCCCTGCACTACAACCTGCAAATAGAGATATTCAACGTATGGGGCATTGACTTCATGGGACCATTCCCAAAATCCCATGACAGTGAGTACATCCTGATAGCCGTTTACTATGTATCCAAATGGGTGGAGGCCTTACCATGCAGAGCTGCTGATGCCAAGCATGCCCGAAGGATGTTTCATGAAGTGATCTTCCCTCGCTTTGGAACACCCAAGATGGTCATAAGTGACGGAGGGTCACATTTCATTGACAAGACCTTCCAAAACTTCCTAAAGGAGTTTGGATCAAAGCACAAACATAGCCACACCCTATCATCCTCAAACAAGCGGTCGGGCAGAAACATCAAATAAGTAGATCAAAAACATCCTACAGAAAATTGGTCAATAAGATGGGGAAAGGCTGGAAGGACAAGCTACCTAATGCACTTTGGGCATACAGGACAGCTTATAAAACCCCCATCAGCATGTCACCATACCAGCTCATTTATGGAAAAATTTGCCACTTACCAGTCGCATTAGAGCATAGAGCTCACTGGGCAATAAAGAGCTAGAATATGGACGTAAAACTAGCCGACAGAAACCGACAAAAGCAAATTGTCGAGCCAGAAGAATGGAGAAAGAAGGCTTACCATAGTGCAAAGCTTTACAAAGAAAGAACTAAAAGATGGCACGATCTTCGAATCAAGCAAAAAGAGTTCAAGGAAGGAAACAAAGTTCTTCTATTCAACTCCAAGGTTAAACTCTTCGGTGAAGGAAAACTTCAAAGCAAGTGGAAAGGACCATACACCGTCGTCAACACATCATCATATGGCGCGATCACAATTCAAGACGACGAAGGTAATACTTTTAAGGTAAACGGTCAACGATTAAAAGTTTTCTTGGAACCTTCATATAATCCAAAAGAAAAAATAGATGTAATAAAATTAATTGCTTTTAACAAATTCCCTAACTTAAAATAAGTACATCACAAATTCAATAAAGATTTTTATAATTGTTGTCTACACGTGTCTTTGTGTTTTCTTTTATTTACAAATAAGACAGGTGCAAAAAAAAAACAAGTGTAGGGGAGAAGACACGCTCAAATACTCCTCCCCAAAAGATGCACAAATGGTCAACATGATCAAATTTTGGTTTGTGCATCCTCACTCCTTATATTTAAATAAAGGTTAGAGCTGAATAATTTAAAAATACAACTCTAAAAAGGAGTGACGCTACATCTCCATGTCTTCGTATGATTCAAAAAAGTTTGCATACTCTTTATTCCTTGATGATATTCTTATAACTTGTGAGCACTTATCATAGGGACCCTATTTTATCTAAGTGATTGACGAATGAGATATGGTAGGATGACATGACACTTGCTCTTTCTTGCAAAGTACTTGGGATTTATCTTTACAAAACAAAATTCAAAATAGCATGTTCCTTGAATGATATACAAATACCTACCAAGGCCTTATATGATCATACATGACAAAACCTTCCACATATGTCTCTTGCTTTGTATTGAGTTTGGTCAAGGACTATGATCCCTATTGAGAGATGCTTCATGCTCCCAAGATCAAAACTCTTGTACACGCCACAAATAACCAGCTATTCCTACACTAGGAATACGCAAAAACATGTTTCCATCACATACATACTCCATACTCTAAAATATGATCTCCCTAGCATATTTCTAGTAAAGGAGACAGAAAGGCTATGCAAAAGTATGAAAAAAAAGAATGGGGCACATGAAGGTCCCAAAGCATTGAAAAAAATGATGAGCACATGAAGGCTCATAGTTAGAAGAAAATAATGCTAGCTCTGTCTCCAAATAAAAGCTAGAGGAAGAGATCGTCTCAAACAAAGGAGTATACTTCCACCAAATTCCACACACTTGCATAGTTTTGATCTAAGAGTATGACGCTTCCCTCCGGTGGATCCGGAATTTGACTTTACAATATATGCAGGGTAAGTATGCTTTAAATTTTCATCCCTACCCAAGCTCCACATAAGCTTTTAGAAGTAGGATGATAAAAAAGAAGGCAAATCATGCATTGGTAAGGAACCACTTACAAATGTGAGTGACTTGAGTGAATCATTCAAGGAACAAAAAGATATCTTTATGTTTTCAAAACCATAAAACCCAAGTTTCTAAGTAGGGATAGAGTAAGAAGACTTGAATCCAAGCTGTTCCATTTTTCAATTACCCAAGATATTTTGTTAGACACTTGGAAGCTCACAGGTTCAGGTGAAGCTTGGAATAACTTGTATGTAGATTTCAAATCAAGGAGATAAACCCGCTTAGTCCTTAGAACTTTACTCGAGGACGAGCAAAGGACTAAGTGTGGGGGAGCTTGCTGGCGGTCCTTAACGATAAAATCCAACCGCCAATTAAGACACAACAAGAGAGCAAGAGGAGAAGAAGAGCTTCATTCCTACCTATGCTTTAGCTAGAATAATATAGGGAGTGAGAGAGGGGAGAGTTGGAGAAGTGCCGGGGCTGTCGGCAACCTCCCCTAGTGTACTCGCTACACTTAGCGGAAGGAGTATCGGAGCTAGCAACTCCTCCACTTGTACCTCTACGATCATCTTACTACTTGAAAGTAAGAAGTTCGTGTTTTACTTTGGAATTGATATCTTAAGAAAAGTTATCTTTGTTCATTATAAGCTTGCAGGTTCGTCTTTCATTCCTGTGACGGATGCTCTAGTAGAGGACTCCTGATAAAGACGGATGTTTCTGGCCACACTAGAGTAGTAACCAATAGCGTAGACGTGGTGTCTAAGCTAGAAGTTACCTTCGTTTGCCTCGTACTCCACGGTTGAGGGGTAGGCGGCAGGTGGTGACAGCCATGTCCGTCCCTTGTAATCCCCCACGTCCGGGTACGGCGTAGAGCTGTAGGCCGGCAACACTTAGCAGACCAAGTGTTATCTGGTGCCCGAAGTAAAGTCTATAATGGCAAAGTTATCTTAACTTAGGATCTCTATCCTTAGAAAAACCTCGCTACCCGAGCTATTCTTCTTCTTGTTATCTTGGGCGGACTAGCTAAGAGTCTTTACACATCCGTTCCTTTGAGAAAAATACGATACCATGAATACTTCCGTGTGAAGTGCTACAACGGTATATCCGTGCGCTTGTGGATTCTTTCGTTTACGCTAAGAAATACCAACAGGAGGTGGATTCACTGAGCAACAGGTCGAGAGGATGGCAGGGGTGGATCCAGCGAGGGCACCAGGGCAGCGGATTGAGTGGACATTTGGGGAGGTAGATTTACCGGGTAGGAGGCTAGGCGGATGCTAGGAGAGGAGCCGAGGAAAGAGGGCGGTGGAGAGGTGGATTCGTCGAAGCAGTAGAGCCTCGATGAGCGAGGTCGACCCGCTACGGGTAGAAGGCTCGGTGGATGCTGGGGAAGGAGATGGGGAGGTGGATCCGTCGAGATGGGTGTCGCACATAGCGTCAGACGAGAACGGTATTATACGTGTGCAAGGAGATAATGCCTATAATACTAAATAGTAGGGTCCTCCTCCACTACGAATGAGTGCCTGAGGGAAGAATTTGAGGGTCTGAGTAGAAGCCTGCTCGACTTGTATTTTTTTATCCGAATTCTTAAATTTTGGTTTAGTGGCCTATTTGAGAGCCCTGCCAAAGTTGCTTGTACACTCGTTTTTTCCTTTCACGTGCGCATTCGCCTCATCTCGGACATTCGCGGAGACTTTGGGTCAGAATGGTTGTTTTTCTTTGCTCTGATCCAAACAGTACATGCCGTCATCAAAGTCAAAATATAGGAAATTTGTTTCTTTGAAATTTCTACAGTCCAGACAACGGGTAAGAGTAACAGTTACAGAGGATCACATACATATATAGTTAGCTAGGTAATGATCACAGGCACGGCTTTAAGTGGGAAGGCCAAAACATTGGCGGTGGTGAACTTCTCGCTCACGTCCACCTGCTCTGCCGACATGCCGTCCGGCAGCTGCCACTCGAACGCGTGCACCAGCGACGCCAGGATCAGCGGCACGACCCGCTCCGCCATGGGTATGCCGGGGCACAACCGGCGGCCGGACCCGAACGGGATGAACTCGAACTGTTTCCCTCGGAAGTCAAACTCCCTGTCCAGGAACCGCTCCGGCACGAACTCGTCGGGCCGCTCCCACGCCGCCGGGTCGCGCATGATCGCCCACGTGTTGAAGATGACCGTACATCCCCTGGGCACCGCGTAGCCGCCGATCTCGACTCCGTCCTCCACGGCCTTGTGCGGCAGCATCACGGGCGCCACCGGGTGGAGCCGCATGGCCTCCTTCACGACGGCCTGGAGGTACGGCAGGCCCGCCACGTCGTCCTCGTCGACGGATTCCTTCTTGCCGCCGACGGCGGCCTTGATCTCGGCGCGTAGTTTGGCCATGATGCCCGGGTTGCGGAGTAGCTCGGCCATCGCCCACTCCACGGTGAGCGCCATGGTGTCGCTCCCGGCGGCGAAGAGGTCGAACAGGATGAACGTTAGGTTCTCTCGAGCGATCTTGCCCGTGGACATGAGCTCGAGGAGCACATCGAGGAAGTCCCCATGAACGTTGCCATTATTGGAGCTGGACAGGGCCAATCGACGATCGATGATGCCATCCAGGATCCGGAAGATTTTGCCCAGGTGGCCGGTGACCCAGCGACGCCATCCTTGGAGGTCGAGCGCCCTGAGGAAGGGGAACAGATCAGACACGTTCGGCTTGGTGATGGACTCGATGAGCTCCTCCACGAGCTGCTGGAACCCCTGTGCCGACTCGCCGCCGACGTCGACGACGTCGACGGAGAACAGCGCGCTGGAGACGAGGTTAACCACGCCGCCATACACGGCCTCCTTGACGTCCACCTCCCGCCCAGCGCGTCCGCGGAGGAACGCCACTAGGTCCCTCACCTTGCGCTCCCGGACGGCGCGCGTCGCCGCGAGGCTGCGCGGCGAGAAGACGTGCGAGGCCACGATTCCGCGCAGGGTCTTCCAGAGCGGGTCCGAGCAGGGCAGCCAGATGACGGACCAGTCGCAGAAGCCGAGCGCTTGCTTGCTGTCCGGGACGGCGCGCGCCGCGAGGCGCCGGTCGTGCGACGTGAACGCCTCCCGGGCGGCGTCGCGGGAGGAGATGACAACGGCCGGGACGAGGCCCAGGTCCAGGCGCATGACGGGGGCGCCGCCGTGCGCGCGGGCCAGGCGCGCTAGCGTGTGGTGGAGGTTGCCTCCGCGCAGGTCCAGGAGGTTGCCGATGAGTGGCAGAGGCCTCGGGCCTGGCGGCCGCCGTCCGGAGCGCGAGCCCCAGCGTCGGCGTTGGCTGGTCAGCAGGTAGTAGAGGATCGAGACGGCGAGCGTCACCCATAGCCACAAGAGCTCAGGCGCCATCGATCTCCGTTTCGATGGTGTTGTACCCGTGCGCGCGTGGCAGCTTGTTCGGTTTCAGTGTGTACTACTCATATAGCGCTTGCGTATCAGTATCAGGCCCTGTTTAGTTCACCCTAAATCCAAACTTTGACACTATGCAAAAAGAAGATTCCCCATCACATCAAACTTGCGGTACATGCATGGAGTACTAAATGTTGACGAAATCAAAAACTAATTGCACAGTTTGGTTGTACTTTGCGAGATGAAGGTTTTGAGCCTAATTAGTCATCGTTTGGACAATTATTACCAAATACAAACGAAGTGCTACAGTGATTACTGTGGCTACAGTGTCTGCGGCGGCGCCGATTTCGCCCGCAACTAAACGAGGCCTCAATCACATTTGATGGACCAAAGTCGTAGACGATGTTGTAGCAGCCCCCCACTTGATCAAGCTATGTGGGACAGGGCGTGCTAGCAGCCAGTGAGACGTTTGCAATAAATGACCTTGTTTAGCAAGTCCACCGACAGCGTGCTCGTGGATGACCTTGGTGCCCAGGTCGAGGCGCATGACGGGGGCGCCGTGCGCCGTGTGGTGGAGGTTGCCCTCGCGCAGGTCCAGGAGGCGAGGTTTTTTTTATCGGTCGAAATTCACAGAAATTTTCGAAATTTCCATTCTATCCACAGGTCCGATAAAATTTGAAATCGGCTAAATTTTTCCCTTCTTTCCTGCTCTCACACAGACAACTCAAATTCAGCCGTGCGACGGTCCTACACTATAATGTTTTATTCTTGTTTTTATCTGTGAAGAAGTGATGTTTAATAGCTTATGAATAGTTTCCAGTCAAATTCTACGAATTTTTTTCAAAATAATTTAATTTTTTTTTAAAATTTAGTCCGATATTTGCGATATATCTTGCTTATCCTATTTATCTATAACCTCCAATAAATTTTTATTTTCGATAATGAAAACCTTGCCAGGAGGTTGCCGATGAGCGGGAGAGGGCTGGGGCCCGGTGAGCGCCGCCGTCCGGAGTGCGAGCCCCAGCGGCGGCGTTGGTTGGTCATCAGGTAGTAGAGGAGGAGCGAGACGGCGGCGAGCGTCGCCCATAGCCACCAGAGCTCGCGCGCCGCCATCGCTCTGTCCACTCGGGCTAGCCGTGTGTGTGCGCATGTGCATCTGCTATCTGACTACTCTATATATGGCCTACGTACGTGCGTACCCATCGTCACTGTATCTCTAGATGGACCAAAGTTGCAGAAGATGCCGTAGCAATAGCATTTTCCTCCACTTGAAGTTCTGTTGTCAGTGACGATTGACAACTGACGAGCTTGTTTCCAAACTCCACCACCAGCTTGTTCGTGACTCAATAGCAGATCAAGTAGCCTAAATCCTCCTAGTCCCGGGTCATGGCCACTAACTATCCTGCTGCAATAAAGCTAGCTAAGAAGAATCCCAATATTATAGCTGATTCCACCCAGTAGTGGCCATTGCATCCAAAAAGCCAGAAGAAATATCTGCTAACGAACAAGGAAGCGGAAGCAAAACATCGTGGCATCGTTTGGTAAAGCTCCAGCTCTGCCTCCTTCGAGAAGCTATCTTTCTCTCTTCTCTTAGAAACAGTAAAGCTATTATTTTTGGCTTTATTGGCTTGGACTCGTAGCAAGAAACTAAAGCCATTTGAAGTCACGTCAAAAAGGGTCTAAAATATCATAAACGATACTCCTCGCTCCCCAAGCGAAGCAGACGGATTGCGGCACAGGCTCATATCCCGACAGCCAAGCGAGGTGAGTACCTTGTCATGAAGCGCCTGGGGTTCTCCAGCGAGATGCCACCTCCGTCGACGTCGGCGATGACGTACGATGAGGTCTTCAATGGCGACCCAAATCATATGCAGACGTTGTGTGAGTTGTTCTCTCCGGTTGGCGACGTAGGCTCGCGTAAGCGGCGCCGCCATCCAGCAACTAGGGCATAGGCCTCCTTGCTAGTGTCGCAAATTTGGGTCGATATCTGTTCAATATAACAATCTAGTTTGCAGTACATTAAAGAGGGTGTGAGCTTCCTTGTAAATCCTTACTGACCCTTAGGGCACTCAAAGTCTTGTTCTATTGAATTTTTTCTCTACCTTGATACAAAGACGCGTAAACCTTTTGCGTGATCGAGGAAAAAAAAACTCTGTGCGGCAGCCACGGTTTACGATAACAACACTAATAACAAGGCACAACACAAGTTCATCCTCAAAGCTGGCCAACCAGCACGCACGGTTTGATTGCCACCACCCTCTGTCCGACCTGGGGCTCCTTCGTTGCATACCACAAGTCATCTCACGGTCAGAATATGTTATCTCTTGTGTGTTTATATGGATGGCCCCTAAGGTTATACTTTTGTTTGTTTCAAAATATAAGGAGTTTTGTGACTTTTAGGACAAATTATAAGGTACTGTTTAGTTCCACTTCATTTTGCAAAAATTTTCAAGATTCCCCGTCATATCAAATCTTTGGACGCATGCACGAAGCATTAAATATAAATAAAAAATAAAATTAATTACATAGTTTAGACGAAATTCACGAGACGAATCTTTTAAGCCTAATTAGACTATAATTGGACACTAATTGCCAAATAACAACGAAAGTGCTACAGTACCATTTCCCCAAAAAAAAACGCCACCTAAACAAGGCCAAGAAGAGAAGGAAAAAGGTGAATGCCCATGGAAAGGGCCCACCAAATGATTGGCTCAAATTCCGGAGTCCACCTCGGCTACCATGGGCCTTAAATTCACCTCCAATCTTGTTAAAAGCTGTTATATTTTTGAGAAAAAAGATGTAAACGCTACAGGTTTGATGGATGAAGTAGAATCCGACTCAAAAACTACCTTAGTTCTAGTACAACTCAAGTCTAATTTTGTTAACTAAACTTTTTTTGAGACGATTTTGTTAACTAAACTTTGTACACATACATTGAACACTTAATTGTAGATAACTGTAGGTACGAATGCTACTGATCCATTATTGGGCCTGGCAGGCCGAGGTAAGGGAAAGGGAGGAGATATTTATGGGCTGATCTGGGCCAATGCTACGAGGGAGAAGAGGGCAGGAAATGGGCTGCCGGGGGGTTCGGCCTGGAGGAAAAGAGAGACGAAAGAAAGGGCCCTTGGGCAAGACTTAAGATAGGGTGGGATTTTGGCCCAATCATTAATTTGGATAGAATATTGTTAGAGGAAAAAAAAATTTGCGGGGATTCGAGGAATTTTTCAAAGATACAAATTGATAGACCCGTAGTGTTTATAGAAAAAAAAAAACAGTGACATCTACAACAATAAATTAATTTCATTAAATCATTTATTATCTTAATAGTACATTCATTTGAGCTTTTAAGTGTCAATAATTTTTTGAAGAAAATAATTTGACATAAGATAAAGCTAAAGTATCTTATAATAATATGGATATAGTCGGTATATAATTTGGTCACCCATTCTAGCTACTCCCTCTGTCCCTAAATATATGTGGTTTTTGCTTCCCGAGAAACAACTTTAACTAAATATATATTAAAAATATTAATATTTATAATGCATAATTAGTATTATTGGAAAGATATTTGAATCTAGTTTTTTTAATAAACTTATTTAGAAATACAAATGTTGCACGTATTTTCTACAAATCGAGTTAAACTTGTGGAACATACATCAATGACGACAGTTATTTAGGGACGGAGGGAGTACGCAGTGACAGACTAACAGTGCATTGCTTTAACCGCCAACCACACACTCCTATCGCCCCACACCCTCCTCCCCTAGCTTCCTCGTGCAAGCATATCACCTACCAAAGATGCTTTGACGAATGATGACGCACGTGTCAACATGAGCCAGCACACATGGTTCTTATCTTGTTATTATCCCTTGGAAGGGCAAGTGATAGTTAGGCTCAAGTGTACCAGTATGCATATGTCAGCTCAGAGGATATATACTACTCCTTCAATTTGAAATTATAATATATTTTGGCTTTTCTAGAGTCTACACTTAGATATATGCTATGTCTAGATATATAATAAAATTAAAGTGTATCTATAGAAAAGCTAAAGCGTCTTATATTTTGAAATGGATAGAGTACTAGGAAGTACACATATAGTCATATACTAATAGCAGTCCAACTTATCTGCTAATTAACAAGGTTATTAGGTACATAACCCATATATGTTAGAAACTTGCATGAGCTTCAACGTCAGGCGATCAATAGCCTCCACCAGCAGTGAATTCAAGTCATTACGGATTAATATATCCGAAAACGTTTTTTTTCTTCAGATGTCCAAATGGCTAGCATTTTGGATCATGAAGATTCTTTTTTATTTTTTTTTGTGAGGATTGAATTATGAGTTAGAGCATCTTCACCCAATATAGCCTATTCAATCTCCTATGTATACCGAAAACGTAGCATTAACATTTCCAGGGATAGATCTGCTACAGTAGATCTCTTATATCTATAATTTTTATAAGAGATCTTCTAAAAGAAGCATCCTTTCTCCTATACAAAACGAGACAACCCCTCCCCTATCCCTAAATAAGTTAGGAGTAAGAAACAAGTTTTAGGTGATTTGTCATTGTTAGGCCCCGTTTGGCAGGGCTTCACTTCACTAGTGAAGTCATTTTTTTTTTTGCTTCAGCTCCACGAACAGTTCCATCAGTGGAGCTGAAGCGGTTTTGGTAAATCGTTTGACAAAATGGCTTCCCTGTGAGAGCATGTTTTTAGGGGCATGGAGGAGGAGCCGGGAGAAGCCACTTTTTTTTTGCTCCATCCCACCCCAAATCACTGTGAGAGCATGTTTTTACGGGCTTTACAAGTGAAGCTATTTTACTTTACCCCGTTTGGTAGAAAACGGTTCCAAACGGCTCCTGAAGCCGGTGGAGAAGCCCTGCCAAACGGGGCCTTAATCTCCTACATCCTAATTGATTTTAATAAGGCACACTCCTCTAAAACAATTTTATAGGAGATGCATATTGATAGATCAGACGAAGATGTTCTTTTGCATGCTTTGTCTACAGGAAAAGCAAAATATTAAGGTACCAAAGGACGCCGACGAAGAATCCATCCAGTACAACGAGGAACGAACGCCCAAGCAGTACAAGAAGGCATGTGAATGCGTGCCCGGACGGCGGTCGACCGGCGGAGTGCTTAGCCCATACGGCAAACTATCCCAACTCCATCCAGAAGACGTAGGCAGATGAGATTCCGTTATGCGCTGCAAAACGTGCAAGAGCAAGGCACCTGCACATGGCTGACCATCCATCCCTCTGCCCGTGCACCATGTCCACCCATCTCATGCTGGTACGGTGGCCACAGAGGCGCAGACCACGACGTGCGTGACAGCCTGAGATCGGAGGCTCCGACACCGAGAGCCGGAGACCCATCTCCAGCGGTGAACCGTGAACCAGGTCCGTGGAGTTCACAGTTTCACACGCCGCGCGGTGGCTCCCACGCCCTCCCAAGTCCCACTCAGCGGCGGATAGGCCCCGTTTCTTTGGGTGGCGCCAAGACAAGTCGCCGTCGACCTCGCCCGCCTCCTTATTTAGACGAGACGACACCCCCACCCGACCCGATCGGCGGGAGAGAGCACGAGCACGAGACGCCACCGACCAGGGAATCTCGGCACCGTCGCGTCTCCCTCTTTCTCTCTCGCTCAAAAGTTGCTGGAGCCCTCTTCTCTCTCTCCGTCCGACCCCCAACCATGGATGAGGCGCAAGGTACGTCTCTCTCTCTCTTATCGTGCGATTGATGATACACTGGTAGCAGTAACCGATTCGGTGGCGGCCGGTACACGATCTGCGGCCGCGGCAGCTTCGATTGCTCCTCCTGCCCCGCACCCTCTCCCTGCCTCGAATTCCAGCTCTGTTCTCGGTTCTGTTTTGGTCGGGGGAGCAGGATGTGGTAGTGGTGGGGGTTGATTGAGGCATTGGCGCATGCCATTTCATCTCCCTCGAGCAGGGCTCTGTTCCGGGTCTTCTCGATCCTGTTCCGGGGCATAAATCCCCGTAGGTTACTACTTTAATGTTGACGGAGTAGAATCGAATCCTAGCGAGGCGTTCTAGCCTCGATTTTTATCATGTTACTATAATCTTACTTATGAAAATGCACACTAGTTGATTACTCGTTGCTTTTGCTACTGCGAATCTCGTCGGGTGAGACTGAAACGCTAGTGGGTGGGATATCAAGTGATTCCGTTGCTCCATATTCTGTGGACTATGGGCATTGGGCAGGGTTGTTGCAACTCTGTTGCCTACTTGCCAGGGTCAATTTGCTTTCCCCTTTTCCCCTCAGATTCCAATCAGACTGTGCATCACAAACTTGAATTTTACCGTTAAAAGGTTGGTGGATGCACACGCATGTGCTGAGGCATCGATGTTGTGTTATTATTGTAGCTTTTGAGATACAGATCCACGTGCCAGATGCGTTCCTATGCTTTTCTAGTTTTGTTGTGCTGTTTCCTGACCTGTCACTTTGGAAGGTCCGTCAGTCTGTACCCTGTTTGTTGCTCCACTGAAAAATACATACATCATCAGGCATGTCATCCTGGAACAATTTTTTTCTTTCTCTAAACTACAGCAAGTAGACAGACCATAGCGGATGCTACTATCAATCTTGTCTCTCATGCCCGCTCATTCCAAATATGCCCTGCCACCAGGGCACATGCCAAATACATATATAGGCATCAAATGACAAGAAACAGTACTACCTAATGAAACAAGAATGTGCTGTTTCGCTCCACAAGTAAAATTCTGCACTGGTCATGCAGACAGAGGACCAGCCTTCTTCTAGGACATTCTGGTATCTGACAGAAAATTGACTCTTTAGAAGTGGGGAAGTGATTGAGTGTTTGCCATGAATGAATTGATGTGTGAAATGCTTAACTGAGGATCTTTTGTCTTGAAATTGAGCCAAAGTATTTGTTTCATTTGAATGTACAAGTCACAACTGATGCCATGAACTAAATTGAAATTTATGTCTGCTTCAAAAGGAACCTACATTATTTTTCGCAGCTACATCTTTTCTTGCCTGCCAACCTGATTTCTTTGTGGTTGGATACAAGTTTCAGGACAAGGAAATTTGCTAAAATTTGTCGCTTAAAATTAGTTGTATAATCAACATTAACAGCATGGTTTCTTCTGATAAACCATGACCTGAATGTATGTGCTTTTCTACTGCATGCAGTTGTGGAGTCAAAGGATGGAACCATCTCAGTTGCTTCTGCATTTGCTGGTCATCAGGAAGGTGAGAACATTGCTGTGGTAATAATTATTTTTGTAATTCCCTTGTAGTTGCACAGCTTTACATACTGACAGAAGGTTAACATTGGCCTTGACCTATGATCTCTACGGTCACAGTTTCGACATTTGGTAAAATTTGCTTTTATGTAACGACAGCAAGAAAAATGACCCAAGACATGCATTTTGCAGCTGTGCAAGACAGGGATCACAAATTTTTGACAAAAGCAGTGGAAGAAGCATATCGTGGAGTCGATTGTGGTGACGGAGGTCCATTTGGAGCAGTTGTCGTCTGTAACGATGAAGTAGTAGTTAGCTGCCATAACATGGTTCTGAAGCACACTGACCCTACTGCACATGCTGAAGTAACTGCAATTAGAGAGGTAAATTACTTGAAGGCTACCATTAGCAGTTGCTCTCAGTAAAATTTTCATTACTTTGACCTCTTTCTGCAATCTTTCTGGCAGTTAATTCCATTCTTTGCTATGTGTTTGATGGTCACTGTATGTCCATATTTTAGGCTTGCAAAAAGCTTGGGAAAATTGAGCTCTCTGACTGCGAAATTTACGCGTCCTGCGAGCCATGCCCAATGTGCTTCGGTGCAGTTCATCTGTCCCGAATCAAGGTTCATACTTTTATTACTGTTTTGATTGCCTAAACTGATTGGCACAGGGAGACATTACTGAGTATTGTCTAACATTCCTACTCGTCCTGCAACGCAGAGGCTGGTTTATGGGGCCAAGGCAGAGGCTGCCATCGCCATTGGATTCGACGACTTCATTGCAGATGCTCTGAGAGGCACTGGGTTCTACCAGAAGGCCAACATGGAGATCAAGAAGGCGGACGGCAAAGGCGCGCTGATCGCTGAGCAGGTCTTTGAAAAGACTAAGGAGAAGTTCCGGATGTACTGATGCTTAGCAGAAGAGGGATTTCAGATTTGTACAATGCTCACTCAGAAGGACAAGGAATAATACAGTTGCCCAAATGTCCATTGTTTCGGAAAAATATCTCGATTCCATTGTTTAACATTCTGATGATGATGCCTGGATTTCCTGTAAACATACACAAGATTGTTCTTTGCTGTAACTTAATGTGCAGTTAATGGAATTTACATTCTCCATTTCTGATGGTGCCTTTTAGCACATTAAATAAATTCGAGTATGAGGTCCCTTTTCTGACGTTTCATTTGGGTGCCATTGTAGATTGAGAATGATGTCTGAACTCAGAAGCTTCCACTTACAGGTTTACCTGATTCATGCATTTTGTTCGGCATAAAGTGTCAACAAACTACTACTGCTGTAAAATCTTGGGAGGCTACATGTCCTTAACATATTGTACATGTAAATTCTTTTTCTTTTCTCCTTTTCTTGCACAAGCTTTCTGTTTCAATAAATTTGAACATGTTGTACATGCAGGTAGTACTCGTGTGGTACATGTCCTTGAGGTTTTGTTCAGTATGGGAATACAGTTTGTCAATATCTGTGTGTGTGTGTGTGTGTGTGTGTGTGTGTGTGTGTGTGTGTGTGTAAGGTTGTTGGTTGTTAGGGACTGCATGCGTATGTCACCATTTTCATTTTTAACACGGTACGTACGTCACGCTCCTCAGATGAGCTAGTATAGTATCCCAGGCAAATATTAACACAAGCAGCGTTTGCACGAGACAGCGACTGACGGATCTCGGATCTCCAATTCATCATCAGCGCTCCTTCCATTCACCGGCAGTGCCACACGATCGACTCCTTCCCTTCGTCTCCCCTCTGCTTCTCCAGTTCTCCTTGCTCCTGAAATAAATAAAAAAAGAAAAAAGAAAAAAAGTTCTCCTTGCTCCTGCCAGGCCCAGGCTGCCATCCATGGAGGGTCCCCAAGGGTATGTTGTATGTATGTATGTATGTATGCGTTGGTCACTTACCTGAACCAACTGAAAGCTTTCTTCTTGGAACTGAAAGTGATGGAGGCCTCGACCTCGACTCGATCACTGTTGAAAAAGAGAGCCTCTGACTTGGGATTTGGCTTTATCATCATCAGCAGCAGCAGCAGCTGGCCAAGAGCGGGACTACAGATTCATCGCGAAAGCCGTGGACGAAGCTTACCGGGCAGTCGAGTGCGGCGGCGGAAATCCGTTCGGGGCGGTCATCGCCCGTGGCGACGAGGAGGTGGTCAGCTGCCACAACTCCGTCCGCAAGGACACCGATCCGTCGGCGCATGCCGAACTAGCCGCCATAAGACAGGCAAACTGCCACTGCTACTTTGCAGCTTGTTATATATATAAACCCATCTTGTGATCACCTAATCTCTTGGCATTTCAGGCCTGCAATAAACTAGGGAGAATCGACCTCTCCGACTGTGAAATCTACGCGTCCTGCCAGCCATGCCCGATGTGCCTAGGACTGATTCGCCTATCCAAGATAAAGGTTCGTTCGTAACACATCACTGCTGCATGGCCCCCATTGCATAGAGAGCTGAAGATGATTGTTTGTTGGCACTGTTGTTCCGTTGGTCCTGCAATTGCAGAAGGTGGTGTATGGAGCCAAGGCGCAGGTCGCTGCTGCTGCTGCTGGGTTCAGTAGCAGCATCCCAGCTGCTTTCGTAGAGTACTATCAGAAGTCCGGTATAGAGATCAGGCAGGCCGAGGGCGAAGCGGCCCGGATCGCCGAGGAGGTCTTTGAGAAGACGGAGGGGAAGTTTCAGACGAAGTGATGTGCTGGAGAGGGCAAACATGGTCGATGGTTTTCGTTTCGAGAGCCAAAAGGATGGTCATGGTGCCATTTCCAAGTTTCCGTCGCCTGTGAAACTGGGCGGTCAGACGTCATATGGCTTGTTACATGAGTACAAAATATTTCTTTTTAACCGCAGCCTCCATTTGTGCCTGCCTGTGAAATGTGCGGACTTTAGCAGGTTGGATTCCTTGCGGAAATGCCCACCTGGGTTTAACTCCTGACTTGACGCGGGGTCGCCAGTAAATGGTGCACATCTCACACTGATCCTGTTTTTCTAAATTTATTTCGGGATTAGTGTTCGACGTAAGACTCGACATTGAGATGTCTGTTTAAAGCATGTGGTGACTTCATTAATGTCAAGACATCATTTACTTGATGCGGGCATTCGCATTTTTTTTTACTTTATTTCAATATTTAATGGCAGTGTTCTTTTAGTAGTAAACAATGTGTCACTCGTTAAACTCGATAACGAGGTGTCTGTTGAGCCCGGAATAGTATGAATGTGCATACATATTTGATGTATGAGTATCTGCAGATGTAATATAATGTGATTCACAAATTAATTAAAATAATAATTAAATCCTTAACCATGCTAGATGAGCATTAACAAATCAGTGTTTATTTTATTTAATATTTTTTTTGAAAAATTCACATTTCTCTATAGGTGTTTTGGAGTGGATTGCGACGTGCAACTCCAACTCCGATGCCAATTGCCACCTCCCAGCGGTCCGCGCCTGCGCTAGTAAGCCCGGCCCAAGACGGTCAAACCATGGATAAAAGTATTCTAACCACTAGAATCAAGGACCAAAATCCATCTTATAAGAAATTATAAATTGAATTAATTATATTAGAGGCACTGGAGTTTTGACTTAACACTTAGGCCCTGTTTGGTTGTTTTGAAATTTTATACTTCTGTAAATACAATACAGGTGTAATTTGTTGTGCACAAGAAACACTACTAGAAATCCTTTCATCTATGACGTTTTGGGTATGACGATCCCAAATTTGGTCACTGAACAAGATTCATCAATGACGAAATTTCGTTATTCGTCATGGATGACCGGTTTGGGCGTCAACCCCTTTGTTCAACTGTGACAAAGTAGAAGAAATCGTCATAGAAATGTTGTGAACTTCGTCATAGAAGTGAAGCTCAGTAGTTTCACCATTGAGGTCCCACCTGTTAGCCGAAATTTTTGTCATAAAAGTGAAATTAAAAAAAAATATGCAGTGCCTAGGAATCGAACCCAGGACCTGCACTTCCCAAGCAAGATGGCTTACCATCACACTACGAATTCAGACGTGTTATAGAGTGGGAACATTAATTTATTATCTATTTGAATGGGCCTGGGAATCGAACCCAGCACCCTTCACTCAGAGTCAAGCTGCCTTACCATCAGAACACGACTTTGGTCATGCTCATAGATGAATTTTTTTTCTTATTCGTTTATTGAATCAGTTCTATGACTCAAACCCAATCCAATCGTGCTGCCCCTAGATCCAAACCCAACCCAAATCCGGCAGAGGGCGGGGGTAGGTTCTCCGCTGGCGGCGAGCCTCTCCGACGGCCAGCTCCGGCGAACCGCTCTAGCAGCCTAGCTGGTACGGGATGCGCTGGTGGGCAACTGCTCTGGCGGTGTAGCGGCTGCTCCGGCGGGCACCTGCTACAGAGTAGGTTCTCCGCCGGTGGCGTGCCTCTCGGGCATCTACGGCGAGCCTCTCCAGCGGACAGCTCCGACGAACCGCTCTAGCAGCCTAGCTAGTACGGGATGCGCTGGCGGGCAGCTCCTCTGGCGGCGTAGCGGGCTGCTCCAGCGGGCACCTGCTGCAGCGTAGCTGCTTCGGTGTGCACTGGCGGCGTGCTAGGGTGGCTACTTCAGCTACTTAGAGGTATTGTCCCCTCCCATTGCTTGCAATTTGTAGAGCAGTAGATGTTTAGACAAGGATTGGTAGAGCAGTTCATGGTTTTTGTTCAGCTACTTAGGCCTAATTTTTTTTGCATTCAGAAGATGGACAGAACATGGATTCGTGCTACTCGGTTCAGCGATGAGTTCACTGCAGGTGTTGATCAGTTTATGTCTTTTGTTCGAGATAGATTCAGTCCGAATGATGCTATACGTTGCCCATGTCGCAATTGTCTGAATCAGTCTTCATGGAGTCTGAAAGATGTGCATAACCATGTTTATCTCCATGGATGGTCAGCTACATATACTCGGTGGGTACACCATGGAGAAGATTTTGATGTTGACATTGTGGAATTTGGAGAGGATGAAAATGTACCTGCCTATCTAGGTGATGTGGTAGATGTGGAGGAGCCCGATAATGAAGATGATCATGATTCGGTAGAGATGATTGTAGACTTGTACATAGCTGTACAACAAGATGGAGAACAACCTATGTTTGTGAAAGTTCTTGAAGATGCAAAACATGCTCTTTGCCCGGGTTCAGTTCAGTCTAGGTTCTCTTTTCTAGTAAGATTGCTACATATCAAGTCATACTACAGGGTCAGCAACACATCATTCAGTGCATTTTTGAAGTTATTGTCAGGGTCATTCCCTAATTGTTGTCTTCCAGATTCATATGACAAAGCAAAGAAGTATCTCAAAGAGTTGGGCCTTAGATATGAGTTAATCGATGTCTGTGACAATAACTGTGTGTTGTTTCACAAAGGACTTGAAAAACATGACATCTGCCCAAAATGCAAGGAATCTAGGTGGGTAGATGGAGATGCTGCCAAACGGATTCCTAAAAAGATTTTGAGATATTTTCCTCTTATACCAAGGCTGAAGGGGATGTTTGCAAACAAAGCAACATCGGAGGAGACCTAGTGGCACAAGAATAAAAGGGTTGTTGTGGAGAATGAAATGACCCATCCAGCTGATGGCTTAGCCTGGAAAGATTTTGATGCTGTGTTTCCAAGCTTTGCTAGAGATGCCAGAAACCTAAGGCTTGGTTTAGCAACAGATGGGTTTAATCCATTTGGAAACATGAACACAACTTATAGCATGTGGCCTGTACTTGTAAAGGTATACAATCTACCTCCATGGTCATGCACCATTGCATCCAACTGCATAATGGCATTGCTCATCCTAGGACCAAAGTCTCCATGCAAGGACTTTGATGTATTCTTACAGCCTCTCATTAAGGAATTATTAAAACTCTAGGAGGGAGTCAGTACATATGATGCATTCACTGGTGGGAAGTTTGACCTTCATGCTACAGTACTATGGTGCATCCATGATTATCCAGCTTTGGGTGTATTGTTAGGGGGAATCACTAAAGGTTACTATGCATGTATCTATTGCGACAAAGATCCATTATCAAGGAGTCTTAGGAAGAAGATATGTTACATTGGACACCGTCGCTATCTTGATAAAACCCACAAGTGGAGAAGAAGCTTGGCCTTTGATGGACATCGAGAGAACCGGGGTGAGCCAGGAAAGTTGAGTATGCATGAGACATCGGAGTGTCTAGAGAAATTAAAAGATGTTACTCCTGATAAGGCTAATGGTACCAAGAAAAGGAAGCGAGGACAGAAGGACAAGGAGCCAAAATTGTTTAGCCGAAGGTCCGCTCTATGGGACCTTCCTTATTGGAAATACTTGAAGCTGCCACATAATCTTGATGTGATGCATATAGAGAAGAATATATGTGATGCCCTTCTAGGCATAATACTCTGTCTTGAGAAGAATAAGGATATAGTTAATGCGAGACTTGATTTGCAGGATATGGGCATACGTCCTGATTTGCATTTAGAAGAAGATGAAGACAATTCAGTTTCCATGCCAGCAGCATGGTATTCCATGGAAAAAGAAGAAAGGGTTGCATTTTGTGTATTTCTAAAAAGTATTCGGTTTCCATATGGATATGCTTCCAACCTGACAAGATGCATTAGTTCAGATGGTTCCAAGGTGCAGGGCCTCAAAATCCATGATTGCCACATCCTTCTTCAAAGAATTTTAGCTATTGGTCTCTGGGGACTAGTGCACAAGGACATATATGTAGCAGTTGTAGAGTTGGGTAAATTTTTCTAGGAGCTTTGCAGTAGGAAACTAAAGGTTGATAGATTGAAACATCTAAAAGCAGAAATCCCTGTGATACTTTGTAAGTTAGAGAAAATATTTCCTCCTGCTTTTTTTGATGTGATGGTCCACTTAGCTGTCCACCTTCCTGATGAAGCACTCCTAAGAGGTCCTGTCCAATATGGATGGATGTACCCAATTGAACGGCAAATGGGCACTTTGAAGGGGTATGTGAGGAATAGGGCTAGACCTGAAGGGTCCATCGCTGAGGCATACATAGCTAATGAGGCCTTTGCCTTTTGTTCAAGTTACATAGAAGATGTTGTCACTAGATTTAATCGAGATGATGAAAAATGGCATCATGGAGCAACTGATGGTGACCTCCCTATATTCCAGCATGGTGTTAAACTCTTGGGGGCCAATAGGCAGACATATCTTGATGATAAAGAATTTCACAAGATTTGTTGGTATGTGCTAAACAATAGTGAGGTGGTAGAGCCATATTTGAGGTGAGTTTTGTTTCTAAATTATGTAAGTGTGCAGCAAACTGTGTGTGCACCTGACAAAGAAAGTTTAGGAGTGCAACAAACTATTTCTCAAGATATATTATAAACTGTGTGTGCAGCAAGTTTAGAGGAGAGTTAGACAAAGAAGGTGGCCATGATGTTGAGAAGAGGTTGGAAAAGGAATTCCCTGCTTGGTTTAGGAGTCATGTAAGTGGTTCCAGATTTATTTTTGACTTGCTTGGTTTAAGATTCATATTGCAGCAAGATGCATATTAGATTCATACTTGATTTGACTTATTTTGCAGCAAGATTCATATTGCAGCAAGTTTCACTCAATTATGTGTGCTGGTAATCATAGTTGCTTTGACTTATTTTGTTGTCTTTTTAGATCAAGACTAAGTGGAAGGATAATCGAGAAGAAGTTAGTGAAGGGCTATATGCAATATCATGTCCTCCTGACCTAAGAGTGAACTTATGGGCATCATGTAGTGTCAATGGTGTTCGATACAACACTGTCGACCGTGAAAGACAAAGGCAGACACAAAACAATGGTGTGCTAGTGGATGGAACACATAATGGATTGGCGACAGAATTTTATGGTCAGCTCAGAGAGATAGTTGAGTTGAGCTACAACTCCAGTTTGGAATGCATTCGAACGATCGTACTTTTTTGGTGTGACTGGTTCAGTCAAGATGGCAAAGCTAGAACCATTAGAGATGATGGCCTTTTTAGATCCATCAATGTAGAGAGGCTTTGGTACAAGATGGACCCATTTATATTAGCAACTCAGTCAAAAAAGGTCTTCTATGTGCAGGACACACAATTTGGCGAAAATTGGCGTGTTGTCCAAAAATTTGAGCATAGGAGCATGTATGATGTCAATGAAGTAGAATTGAGCACTGTTCACCAAGATGAAAATGGTTCTGATAATGAGCTTGGGGTACAAGATGATGTTGATGATGGCTTGGATGAGCCTACACTAGTGCATCGACGTGTGGGTGGTCAAAAATCTACTGTTCCTGGTAACTTACAAGTTCTTATCAATAGAAGGGAAGAAGACATGGTTGAGGACAGTGACTCTGAAGGCTGTGAAGATGATACTATCTTTGAGTATTTTAGTGACAATGATAGGGATCCCATGGAATGTAATGATGATGATTAGATTAGCTGTCATTTGTAGCTGTCTAAATCTAGGATGTTGATTGAGCACAAACAATTGTAACTGTGACTCTTTTTTTAGTACCTGTCTTTTCTGGGATGTTGATTGAGCACAAACATTTGTACCTGTCTACTTTTGGATGTAGATGTATCTGACTTTTTCCAGGATGTTGATGTTCCTATCAACTTCATTGTATTTTTCTGGGATCACAATTGCAATTCACTATATTTTTCTAGGATCACAATTGCAATTCACTGTATTAGACAAGTCATAAACAACTGGAACAGGTAGATCTTTAGTTGGCAATTCATAAACAATTCTCACACAATTGATACCATGAAGTCATTGATACATTGATACCAGGAAGTCATTGATACATTGATACCAGGAACTCATTCATATACTTCTCAAAATCCAACTCAGTCAGACTAAGCTAATGGATACAGTTCTCCAAAGCTATGACATACAGTTCTAAGACTTAGCTAATACATAAAACTCATTCAAACTAATCTAATTCAAACATTGATACAACTCTTTCACAGCAGCTGAAGCATCATAGGCCTTGGTTGAGGACCTTTACTACATGTGGCCACCAGGAGTGCCAAACAGACAGCAAGTGCCACAGCAAGGACCTTCACAGAATGACAACAGACCTTGACAAGTGCCTTGGCCTCCTCCTTCTCCTTGATAAGCTCCTCCTTCTCCTTCACCAGTACAACATACTTGGCATGTGCTTCATCCACCAAATATGCTAGTTCACTGTTCTCCACTTCAAGAGATTTGTTCTTCTTACGAAGGGCCTTGACTGCATCTCGTAGATCAACAAGTATTTTGATCTGATGCTCAGTTGGCTTTGGATCTAGCCACTCCCAGAAATTACAACCACCATCCTTGCATCCACAAGAAAATTGCACTTTGTTAGACAGACTCTATATAAATGAACTCATTGCAAATTGAACTCAATGTAAATTGAACTCACCTAATATTTGTAGCAGCAGTGATACCTCCTTCCTAGATTCGCATCACTCCATGATACCCACCTAGGTGCCCTCTCATCATAGAAGTAATTGACTGCTAGCATGTACGAGTAGGGTAGATGGCGATATGGAATTGGGGAGGCGTTCGGGGATGGCTCTCTATAGCATGCAATGGAGTTTTGGGATGAGCTTGACCTAGAGTTGGTTGCCATGGCGCTCGAACCCTAACCGAGGTGGTTTGGAGAACGACGGTGGGGCTGAACGGTGGGTGGGAGCACAGCGGCGGGGCTAACCGCTGGGTGGGAGCACGGTGGCGGGGATGGACGGTGGTGTGGACCCATGGCGGTGGGGGCTCGCCGGTGGAGTCGATGCACGTCGGCGGGGGCTCGCCGGTGGAGTGGACGCACGACGGCGGGTGCAGTAGATTTGGGGGATTTGGGTGGATTGTGTTTGATTTGGGGGATTTGGGCTGTGGTCGTTGGGTGGCTGACGGGTAGGCCAACCCGATCAGCTCTTGAACTAGTTGGACTCGGTTCACCTCGGGTAAGAGGCTGACGGGTGGGCCCATGATGGTCAAATCATGGTCAAATCCCCGATTTCAGTGTATTTTGATGCAGATTTGAACCTAATTTTTTATTGCAATGTTAATTGCAACATTCAAGTAAAGTAATTGTACCTTGATCACTAAAGTTCAAAACAGTTCATATATGTTAATGGATAAGATATGTGTGTTCATGCATAAGCTATGTGTGTTCATATATCAAGTGAAGTGTGTTCATATCAAGTGAAGTGTGTTCATTTAATCTTATGTGATCTTATGTAATGCCTACCTATTTATGTGTGTTTCTATATCAAATCATGTATACTATCTTAAGTAGTGCATAGTTTAAGTGCATATAGCTATGATAGGAGACATATAGATCTTATGTGTATAACCAAGCACACATACATGGATCGATGTATATGATCTTATGAAGTAAACAAATGCCACATACATGTGTGTTGTTAGAACATTGTTAAGTGTTTGAATTCATTAATGCACTCACTAAATAAGTAGTGTAGTGCACATAGTACTTGGATATATATCATCCTATAATGTATATAGTGCACACAAAATAAGACCTACATGTCTCTATAATTTTAGAGCCCACAGATTATCATCTTTCACATTTACTTTGAAAAATCAAAGAATGTTTTCATATATATTATATAATGACTATATAATTTGTAATTTTGATGTATCAAAGAAGGTTACAAAGACTAAAAATATCATTTTGGATTACTATGGTACATAAAACATCATTATAAACATAAAAGTCTGAATCACAGGCAAATAGAAATTGATATCAATTTTAGAGAAACAAATATCATTTTTCAACACAAAAATAGTCCCCAAAAGCTAAAGAAAGAACCATTTTTTCTTGACAAAAAAAAAGAAAATTCTTTTCACTCCTCCCGCCTAAACGCCCCGGTGGTCGACGCGAATCCCCCGCCCAAACTTTGGTAGCTGAGAAAATCCCCTAACTGCCCTTAAGCACGTCGACTCTTGATTGACTACAGCAGGGGTAAAATAGTAAATATACAATGGACTATATATCCGTGAATCCACTCCACTCGGTCTCATTTCACTCCTCCCGCATCCACTCCACCGCCGCCATCCAAGATCCCCTACGCCGCTGCCCACCTAGAGCCTACCCACAGCCACCCTCTTACCGCCTAGATCCACCGCTACCCATTTCGCCCCGCCCAGATCCGCCATAGAGACGTGACCTGTGACCCAGAGATGGAGGAGCCACACGACTACATCGCCGGAGATCGTCCACCCCGGCGGAGATACAACTCTCATCAACAATGCCTAAACGAACTGCAACACTCCTCTGCCCCCCGAGCCCAGGTTCTGCCGAATGCTTCCCCTTTTAGGTGTATGGTTTTGTTCACCAGGTAGGGTTTAGGTTTTACGGATTACTGTGTTCACTAGGCAGGGTTTAGGTTTTACGGATGATGGGTAAGATGTTAGGGTTTATTGTTTAGGTTTTATGGTGTAGGGATCAATTGGACTAAAATTCATTTACAAATAAATAGGGTACTATGAAAGGCTTAGGGACTTGCAAGTCACGGAGAACAATAGGTTCATGGAATCCTTGGGTATTCATACCTTGGCAAATGCAAGTTCTCAGAACCTGGACAAGCCAAGAAACAAGAATGGTCATGGGAGGGGTCAGATTCATCGGAGTATCTTCCTAGAGCTGAGGGCGGCCAGGAAGAGGAAGATGAAACAGTTGTGGTGGGGTTTTTTTACATTACACTGTGTGATGTACATTTTAATGCAGGTTCTAATAACAGATTTGTTTACCCTTCTGTATTAGGAAACTGAGAAAAGCAACAAGCGGGGCACAAAGTGGAAGAAGAAGACCAAGATGCCTCCAGGTGGCACGAAAAGAGTCAGGGCAATTGGCGGCAGTGAGGCAACTCCTAGAGTTGCAACTAGGTCTGGAAAGAAGTACATCACCAACCACCCCACAGTTATGGATGAGGGACAGTCAACTCCGCTACCAGAGAACAATGAGACAGCAACTGTGGGACAAGGGGAAGAAGAACATCCCCCAAGTCCTGTTCTGGACTTTTCTATATTTGATGACCCAAATAATACAAATGAAGATGAGGTCACAGAAGAGTTAGATGCTATTCCTCAAGGCAAGTAATAGACCATGCTTTCTCACATTCTTTGCTTTACTTGGATTACTCTGACACTAACAGCATCACTTTTGTAGCTCGACAACGTGCTCCAAGAAAGCCAAGACCACCAACAAAAGGCAAATTGCTGGACAATATGACAAAATCTATGGGAAAGAGATTGCCAATTGAAATTGTTGTAGGGAAGAGAAGGCTAGAGAAGCCTGTACAAGCTGCTAAGCTAGCTTCAGAGGCTGGACTTATCACTAGGAAGAGCATGCCTATCCTAACTCACTGGAAACATTACAAGAAAGATGAAAGCCAACTGAAAGAATTAATGGGCCAGTTATCTATAAGTAAATTGATACCTTCCATATCTATTTGGTACCTTCAATAAGTAACTATACCAAATGCTAAGAGCTAACTCCACTGGGTGATTGACTTTTGCAGGTTAGATTGGCAGTTGATGACAAGGATGAGCCAACAGTTCAAGCCTGCAGCAATATACTCCAAGGTGCTGTACGCCAGAGGAGATATTTGTTGAAGAACAAGTACTTCAATGGTATACCGGCTAATGAAGTCCCCACTACTTCCCTTGTTCCTAGTATTTCTGACGACGAGTGGAAGGCACTCGTGGCGATGTGGTCTACTCCAAAAGCAAAGGTATCATGATGTTGTAAAGAAAGTTTTCTGTTCTCTCTATGTTGTCTTCCATTTACATATATGTCTTATAGGAAACTGCTCGGAAGAACAAGATAAACCATGAGAAGGTTAGACACCATCAAGCGACGAGATCTCGAAGCTACATCTCACACTTGTACGCATTTGTAAGTGCTAAAACAATGGGACAATACATTGTATCTGATTTAAACATACATATCTATTTCCTATAAAGTTGTCTACAAACAAAAGCTAATTTTGCTGCATTTCCCGCTATAATTATGTAAAGAAGGAGAAAAACAAGGATAGAGAGGTGGATGCAGTTGAGATCTTCAAGGAATTGCATACCAGCAAGAAGAAGGGTATGACTAATGTGGTCAAAGAAACAGTTTTAAGTGCCTACATATCATTGCTTGTTGGGATTGAGTATATGTGTGAATTTATGCTAATTATAGTTGCTGGATGCGATTAGTACATGGAAAGTATGTTCATATGCTTAGATGTTGTGTGTCAATGGTTCTATCAGTTCTTTATGAAATGGAAGGTTGTTCTACATGCTTGCTGGAGGGGATGAGTACAAAGAAAGTTGTTCATGTGTTTATGCCTATATATGGAATCATATGTTGTGTGCATTATTCTGAAATGTTAAGTTGTGTTCCTATATGCTTGTGAGATGCTAAGTTGGGTTCCTACACCCTTGCTGGAAGGTTGTGCATGGTTGAGAAATGCTAAGTTGGGTTCCTACATGCTTTCTAGAAGGTAGTGCATGGTTTGTCTGTACATGACTATGAAATGCTATGTTGATGTTCCTATATGCTTGCTGGGTGAGATTAGTACATAGAAAAGATGTTCCTATATGATTGCTGGTTGTTACTTTTCCTATATGCTAGCAGGATGGTCCTATCTGTGCTTAGGAAATAAATAGTTGTCCCTATATGCTTGCTGGATGACATTATTACATGGATAGGATATTCATATCTTTGATTTTCATGTACTTTAAAATGTATGCAGCAATATGTTTTGTGATGGTTTTCATAACTTGGCTTGTGAAATAGATTCTGCATAATGAACTTACTAATGTTGCACCTGTTTGTTGTAGAGTACCATGGAAGATATATTGGCCCAGCCTGCTCAAGACTTGGAGACACCAATATCTAGTACTGAGATAGTTTCGAAGGTTCTCTCACAAACCAGTGCAGCTTGTACATTCCTCAAGAATGCTGGTATTGAAACACCAGTAAGCAAGTCTGCTGCATCAGCTGCAAGAGAGGCACAACTTTAGGAATAGCTATAGGCAGAGAAGGAACGGGCTGATAATCTTGAAGAACAACTGGTCCATCTGAAGAAGAAAGCTACAGAAACAGAAGAATCCATGGCCAGGACCCAAGAAGTTGTGCTCAAGAACCAGCAAGAGCTAGAGGAGTTCAAGAAGAAACAAGAAGCTAATGATATGATCCTTCAGCGCATTTTGGGCCTCAACTCAGGTAATCGAGCTACTTAGCTTGTTCCTGTCCTGCCTAGGTTCCTCTGCAGTCCATGGTTGTGCTAGGCCATGTCGCTACTGCTGGTACTCATGTCGCTACTGCTGGTACTCATAATAAGTTGCTAAACTTGGTCTGTCAGTTGTCGCTTGTGAACTTATTCTATGATTGCCTGGTCTATGGAACTTGTTTGTGAACTTGTGGTTCAAGTGATGTGAACCTATGGAACTTGTGGTTCCCCTGTGTTTGTGGTTCCCCTATGTTTGGGAACTTTGGTTGTGAGAACATTTAACATGTGATGTATAAACTGTGTATGATGTATGAATTGTTGTATGTGGTAAATTATGTTCTGTTTCTAGAATGAGTGATCAGGCACGGCTGCAGCCTGTATTTTATCCAATCAAAGAATTTATGATGAAAAAACGTCATCGTTCACGCACTGCCACATCATCGCCAGCGTTAAGATAATGCCACGTGTCAACCTCTCAGAAATACACGTGTCAACCTCTCAGAAATACACGTGTCAACCTCTTAGAAATACACATGTCGACCTCACAGAACATACACGTGTCGACCTCATATTGAAACATGTGTCAACCTTATTTTAGGACACATGCCATACTCATAGTCACACACGTGTAAACCTTAGCTTAAGAAACATGTCGTCCTGAGCGAATGAAACGCGTCAACATTACCATCATACACGTGTCCACTACAACGCCTGCTGAAATAGTTCAGTGATGATGCCCAAATCGTCATGGATGTAAACTTATCTGTGATGAAACACGACAAATCGTCACAGTGCAACATTTGTGACGCTACAAAGATGACGAACAGAATTTTGTCATAACTTCATCACAGATATCTTTCCATGATGCTTTTAGCATTTACTATGACATTATTAGATCGTCTCAGATGTGCACTTTTTTAGTAGTGAAAACACTTGGAATGGAAATGAATTTTTACAAGCCTAGAAAATGTTGTTTGGGTGAACACAGAACATAGGTAAATTTTCAGCAGAGCAAAGCATCATCACATCACGATGGATGAACTAAAAATAATTGGAATCTACATTGACGATTGAGCATGAGATCTAAACGCAAGAACGACGATTTCAACTCCGTAATAGACTGAAGCTCACCTCGTCATGCACAAGAAGCTATAGGTTCTGCCGCTGCGGTGGGCACACTATCGCGGTGCCGCCCACACGCCATTGCCGACAACCTGCTAAAAGATTCTGGTTTGGTCTCGGTAATTTAGTGACAATTTTAGGTGGACTAATATTTGTTTGAATGAGATACACATATGATTAATTCATAGGTACGTCATGTGTGAGTAGCCTAAGCCATGGAGATGAAATAGTTTGGATTTGTTGCAAAGCTCACACATGTGATGAAGGAGCTCATTGCATATGAGACATGACATGGAGTCATGTGATCAAGGTGGAGAAGATCAAGATAAAACTTGGCTCGATGGACCGGTTGCAAGTATAAAGGGCAAGTTGAGTGATGACTTGGCGCCGATGGACCGACACAATGGTGAAGAGCAAGTGAAGTCAAGATCGATGAACCAATACGGCCATGTGATGATATGAAGTGGATCATATTATTTGTGATTGGATGGTGCATGTGTTGCATCAGCATTGGAGATGAAATGGAATGCGCAAGGAAAATATATAACCTATAGGGCATTTCATTTCACCGGTCATAGGTGTGTAGAGAAGTTTATGATTGGGTTTAGGATAAATGGCCATACTATCAAGAGGGGCAAACTTTTTGCATATCGATCATCTAGTGCCACTTGAACGATCTAACTTTGCATACGTGTTAGGATCGAGTGGCGTGGTAAATTGAGTGACTAATCTTTTGAAAACTATTTGTGAAAATGCTAACACACTTGCACAAGTTATTGTACACTTGGTAGTGTTGGCATATTTACAAAGAAGAAGTTAGAGTTGTTGTGGATCAACTCGGTGAAGAAAATGAGGCGAAAAGAGGTCACTTGAGGTGACCGGATGCTGGCCTCGACAGGACTGGACTCTGTTAGGCGCGTCTGGTTAGTGTAAGTAGAAGAGACATGGTCTCGGTCAAATGACCGGATGCTTGTGCCTGGAGGTGATCATACACGACGCTTCTGCGTCTGATCATTGCAGACGTACGCTGACGTAGGGCTAGCACGCGCGGCAGAGAGGAGCGGATGCCATGGTGCGTCTAGTCGTACATGAATGAACGCATCTGATAGTCAAAATCCCTCTCAGGGTAGTCTCTAGAGTCATCCTAACTCTACGCGGCACAGCGTCAGGTCAAGGCAGAGGCGCGTCCGGTCCTTGGCTCTGTGGCGCGCAGGGGCACGCAAGCAGACGCGGGTTGCGCACGTCAGGTTGTCCTTCGGTGCATCCAGTCATTCTTTGACCGTTGGCGCGCAAAGCCAACTGTTGAGATCGACCGGCCCTGGTTGACTTCAGGCGACACGTGGTCAGCCGGGAGTGACGTAGAACTAGCACGTCCGGTCATCACGACCGACACGTCCAGTCGCTGCGAGACTTGCCCAGTAAAGGGGTAACAACTATTTTGAGTCGTGGGGTTATAAATAGAAGTGGTGGCCAGCCTTGGGCCGGTTGCTGAACACACTAGAGCCTTGGTGGCTTATGTGGTGGTGCTTGGGAGCCCTCTAACTCACTCATGCTTGGTAGTGTTCATCCGATCGAGTGAGTGTGCGATTCTAGTGCGATTGCATCGTGAGCTTGCATTGAGTGGCACTAGGTGATCGAGTTGCAAGCTGATGTGCTTGTTCCTCTTGGAGGTTGCCACTTCCTAGATGACTTGGTGGCTTATGACTCCATTGAAGCATGCGAGAAGATTGTGCGATGCTCCGAAGGACTTGTGATGGGGATTGTGCATACTTCACAGGGATCACAAAGAGCAACTCTAGTAGAGCGTGTCATTGAGCTACCCTCACTTTTGGGGTAGGTTCTTGTGGTGCTCAACGTGCAGGCTTGGCGGGTGATGCCAATTAGCCACCGAACCACCAAGTGAGCGGTCGACACAATGGTAACTAGCTCGTTAGCAAGCATGTGAACCTCAGGATAAAATCACCGTGTCATCCTTGTCTTCCCATTGGTTTGCATCCCCTTTACACAAGCTTGTATTTACTTTCATATACATTGTGCTTGTGTAGTTGCTCTTGTTTTTAGTTTGCTTGTGTAGCTTGCTAGTTATCTTATTGCTTGTGTAGCATAGAAGTAGCTCCCTTGCATGACTAATTTAGTTTGAGTAACCTTGTTAGTCACATTGCTTAGTTTATGTAGCTAAGTGACTTACGCTCTCTAACATGGCTTGTGCAGCCTTGTTATTAAGCATTGCTAGTGAGCTTAGGTGGCTTTGTGCTTTTGCTTACTAGCATGTGTAGGAGCTCCCCCGTTGCTTGAAGTACTAGTAGCATAGGTTTGTGTGACCTTGCTCCTAGTATTGGTTATGTGAGCTCTAACTTGCCCGGCACCGTAGTTGCTTAACTAGGATCTTTGTAAGGTGCTTGTGAACTTAGATAGAGGGGTATAGTCTTGGCTAGACCTTTAGTTTTAATTCCGCTTTTGTTTTGGTTAGCCGTCATGATTAATTTTAGAAAAAACTATTCACCCTCCCCTCTAGTCCTCCATCTTGACCCTACACATGGTATTGGAGCTTGATCTCTCATTTGTTTGTCTTCACTGATCCAAGAGGATGGTGTCTAGTGGGCTAGATGATTGTGACACACATATTTTTTATGGCACAAACTTTGCACTTTGGAAAAATCACATGCTTGATCATTTTCGTGCAAGGGGACCTAAGTTTTGGTGGATTATCACTAGTGGTTTCACTCATGTTTTGGACCATAAAAATCTAACTAAAGCTCAAAGAGTTCTCTTTAAACTTGATGCACATATTTGTTGTTATCTAATGGATGCTTTGAGCTTTGATTTGATGAAAAAGATAAACTATGCGGGAACCGCTCATGAGATATGTGAATCAATCAAGCACACCTTGGGTGATTCCTCCACATGGGATGATGGCAAGTTCAAGGAGGATGAGTCTAAGGAGAAGGTGCATGAGTGTGTTGAGCATGACCATGATTTGGTGATTATGGAAGATTGCTCCACCTCATGGTCAAGTGATGATGATGATCGATCTACCATAAGTTTACTTGACAAGATTGATGAAGATGCCATAAGTGATGCACATGATGATTCTGCCTCAAGCACACTTGGTGGTGATCTTGATGATAATGGTTCATGCTCGGTCCATGATTGTGATGCTACTACAAGCCCATCCACTACACCATATTGCTTCATGTCACAAGATGACACAAAGATACAAAATGCTAATGTGATTGATCATGTTGATTCATATGATGAGCTTGTTAGTAGACTTGCTAGCAGGACCATGTCTTTAGAAAATGAGAAAGCCAAAACATTGAAATTAGAAAATGAAAACTCATTTCTAAAGAATTCTTGTGAAGATCATAAGCACTTACTTGATGTTCTTAAATCTTCACATGATAAGCTAAAATTGACTCATGAGAAGCTTCTTATGTCTCATAAAGAATTATTAGAACAACATGCTTCTCTCATTAAAATATTTTCAAAGAAACTTAAAAAGAACGAGAGCTCATCACATGAGTCATGTGATCAATTGCAACATGTAACTAACTCATGTGATGTAGGGAAGAAGCATGTATCCACATCTTGTGATGATTTATTAGAAATGCCATGCTCTTTAGTTTTAGATGCTTCTTCTACTTCCTTGTCTTATGAGACTAACATTTTGAAGGAGAACAATGAAGTGAAGAAATTGAGCAACAAGTTAGAGAGGTGCTACAACACCAAAATCACCTTCGAGCACATGTTGAACAACAAAAGAAGCTATGGTGATATGAGTGGCATTGGATTCAACAAGAGCATAACTAAGGGAGAGAGAAAAAGAGAAAGAAAGATAAAGAAGTTACTACAAAAGAAGCTCTCTCATTTCATGTGCTAAAATGCTATGAAATGGGATATCTTAAAAAAGGTTGCCCCAACCTTGAGAAGCTCAAGTTGAAGAAAGAGGAAGAGAGGCTCAAGCATGTCAAGTGCTTCAAGTACCACACTTGGGGTCATCTCACCTCAATGTGCCCAACCAAGCAATTGGTGAAGCAAAAAGAAGAACCTCAACCAAAGCCACAAGTTGAGCAAGAGAAGACATCTGGAAGCTCTAGTTTGGTTTTGGTGAATTGATGAAACCCTAAGTGCTAACCTAGTTTATCAAAATGATCATGAGATAGGTAACACATTCCAAGTAATGAAGCAAATAAAGATCATGACATGATGATGGTGATGCCATGGTGATGATCAGGTGCTTGGACTTGAAAACAAGAAAGAGAAAAACAAAAGGCTAAGGTATAAATGGTAGGAGACATTTTGTTTTGGTGATTGAGACACTTAGTGAGTGTGATCACATTTAGGATCGATAGTCGTACTATTAAGAGGGGTGAAACTCATATCGAAATGCGGTTATCAAAGTGCCACTAGATGGTCTAACTCATTGCATATGCATTTAGGATCTAGTGGAGTGCTAACACCCTTGAAAATGTTTGTGAAAATATGCTAACACATGTGCACAAGGTGATACACTTGGTGGTTGGCACATTTGAGTAAGGGTTAGGAACTTCACCGGCGAAGTGTCCGACGGTGCCACCAGTGCCCTATACAGAAAAGACAGGGTCTTACAGAGTGGACCGGACGCTGGCCTCTACTGGACTAGAGCATTCGGTCAGTGGAAGCAATGAAGACACTAGCGTCGGTCTTCGACCGAATGCTGGGTCACTTCATGACCGGACACTGGTGGGGTGCATCCGGTCCCATCGACGTGGCAGCGCACAAAGGAGACGTTGAGTGACCGGACGTTGGGTGACTCCAGTCGGGCATGACCGGATACGTTCGATCATGATTTTTTGCCTCTGGAAGCTTACTGAAAACGACCGAACATTGGTGTTAGCGCGTCCAGTCACTTTGAGCAGCGCATCCGGTCACTACTTAAATGTACTGATGACCGTTGAGATCAGGCGATCGGCATTTGAAACCAATGACACGTGGCAAGCTTCGGGCGACCGGACGCTGGTGTAACACCTCTGGTGTTACGAGCTTGCTTAGCACCACGATTTAGGCCTAAGTAAAAATTTCCAAAAATGAGTTTACTGGGTTTTTAATTTAAAACGTACTTGAGGCGATAAGTGAATCCTATGTGACTTAGTTTCGTGGACTCAAAATAAGCGCTCAAATTAAATCACGTCGTGTGTAGAAATATTTAGGAATGTCGAACGACGATTCTGGCGAATGGTTTGTTCTATTAGATTAAGCATGAAAAAGCGACTTTTATAAATAAAATAAATCCATTAATAAATAGAACGATATATATATATATACTCATGAGTTTATTTTGATAAGCACGAACTATCGAGAGAGAGAGCACAACAGTTTCATTTATTTTTCTAACGTGCGGCGTACTCGTCTGGCAGTGCAACTATACGCCATCTCGTCCATGCCCCTGTTGTCTTGCGACCGGCGCATTGTGCGAGCATCCTTGCTGCTGCTCGTGGCTGCTGTCTTTTGCCTTTAAGAAAGATGGCCGGCCTGCTGCTCGCATCATCTCGTCGATCTGTTGCTGCCATGTACTACTCTTCCCTGCCTCCGTTGTCCAGTCGAACTATTAACCATGTCGTGCTGCCTCTGTCTGTCTCTATCTCTAATTGTTTTTCCAAGCCGAGATGCTACCACCTGAGCAAAGCACGCACGCAAGCACCTTGTTGCGTATGTCGTGGCCCGCTGCCGCCATGGCACTCCAAGCTGGCCGAGCCTAGCGCTGCTTCCCTTCCCTTTCTTTTTCTACAGCTAAGAGGAGGCGTCTCTACTCTAGTCCGCCATAGCTGCCCTTCCCCCCACCCCCCATGCGCGCGAACGCACACGCCAGGCTGCTGCGCACTCGGCCCCACAATGGACCGCAGTTGCAACGCTGCTCCTCCCGTGCCCACACGCCGGCGCTCTTGCTGCTCCTCCACGCCTCCCACCTGCAGTAGCACCGCCACCCCTTCCCCACTCCTCTGCCGCTGCTCTAGCACCGGCCACCACACGCGAAGGCACGCCCGAGCCATGTTCCTACGCCCTACTCCACGGTGCCCCCCTCCTTTTCCTCCTCTGCCGCAGCCGGGTGTGGCCGCCGTGCCACCTCGGTCTGCACTAGACTATCATCCATCGGCGCTGCCTTCCCACGCCTCTTTCCACAGCCGTTGCCACGTCTTCCGCCCACTCGGCACCTCAGCGCCCATGCCCTGCATCTCGGTGTCAACACCACCGCCTCAGCGTTGCCCCTCCTCTTCCCTCCCAGGTGCCACCATTGTCCGCGCCATCGAAGAGCCATGCCTCACCACCGTCGGTCTCCCTACGAGCGCGCGCCCCTCGGTTCCCACGCTGGACTGCAGCTCGCAGCGCTGTGGCTGCCGTGCCCCGCCCGGGACCCGCACCACTCCACCACAGAGCTCCACGCCACTCCAGTATGGCTGCTCCTGGTGCTGTTCCTTCTAGGCACGTCCTTCTCCGTGGTCCACGCGCAGCGGCTGTGCCGGCGCTCCGCCGGTGCGCCATGGCCGCCACTGTCCGGCCGTGCTGTGGCCGTCCACATGTGCGGCCGGAGCCGTTGGTGCTTCCACGTGCCGCCCTGCGACAGCACGCCGCTAGTGAGCTACTCCCTTGGTCGGCGGATGGCCTCCCCTACCGGTGCTCTATTTTGGAGGAAGGAGAAAAGGTACGAAGGGTAAGATCCAAGTTGAAAGTTTGTACGGGGTTCTCAGTGCGAAATACATGACTCTTAGGAATAGTGACTTTGTATCGTCGATTAATTTGAGGAGAGCTCGGGGGTTTCTTCGTAAAATGGTACCGCCATCGCCTAGGCTGCCTTAGCCGTGTGGGCCAGCTGGTGGGCCGCTCGCGCACCCGCCTGGGCTCACTGCGTTGCTTAGGTAGGCCTGGGCCATGCTGTGCGCCTTCGGGCCAGGCCGGTTCTCAGGTCGGTGGGCCGCGCCATGCTGCTAGGATGGCCTACCACTGACTGTCAGCACCTGGGCCGCCCACACCTGTGCGCGCGCGCCCACCGGGCTGCCTTGCCGCTGGATCAGGCCAAACGAGCCGCTGGGCCGGTTGATGGCCGCTGGCCTTTAATTTCTAAAACAATTAGCTAATTTAGTTCGGGGATAAATTTGTAAAATCTATATAAATTTATGTAGCTGTTCAAAAATGGTGAAACTAGTTTTTTTAGTTCCTAAAATCATCCTGTTAGTATATTTTGTTCACATAGTGTGATAATATTCTTGGAAGCTATATAATTAATTTAAGGTACTTAATATTGTAAAAATATAAACTTGTAGGAATTATTGTGATAAATTGGTAATAGTGTTGAATCTGAAATTTGTATAGTAGGCTCCTAGCAATATTAGGTACTCATTGTAATTTTTGTAGCTCCAGAATAATTAGTTTACTAAATAGATGGTGTTGTCCTATTACGAACAAAGATTAAATTGATAGAATAGAATAAAGAAACAACTAGGGTTTGTATAACTAAAACATTTGTTGGGAAATAACGTCTTATTAGACAACAAGGATATGTAGCCTAAGTACGGTCATCCTTAGAACTAGCTATTAACTTGAGAGGTGTAAATCGTATTTTTACGAATCAGGGTTGCAATTGATTAATTACGTCTATGCATTTGCATCATTGCATATCATATAGGAACGATGATAGATCAACGGATCAAGTGAAGGATGAGTGGGAATCTGTAGGTGGTGCGATGGTATTCTCTCTAGGAGATGATGCAATGGGCTTTCTATTCAGTTGATGGTGGATGATCTGAAGATGCAGATACTAACTTTTTAATATATCTTACCCAGACAAGCCCCAGTGCATAACCCCTACTTTCTGCAGTTTAAATTATATTTGTGCATTAAGTTTTAAAGAGTTGATTGAAACCCACTTGCATATATATATATATATATGTATATATATATATATATATATTTATCCTATGAGTCTTACTAGTATGATAGGATCGTGTAGAGGCTATGCTATAGGACTCCGGTAGAAGTCGAGTGATTGCCTGTCACTCGCGAGAGATAGGAAATATATTACTATATTACTATCACTTGGAAAATATAAATGATGGAAAGAAAAAATGGTCACCGGACAAGGATATGGTTTGGGTATTGGTGGGTGTAAGAGGTTGTGTCGCCGCGGATGCGGGGCATAGCTTGGTTACACTGCTTTCCCTGTCTGTATCGGTTAAGGACCGGCCATTGCATAAGACGCTAGGCAAGTCATAGATTTATTATCCCGAGCACATACTTATGTATGGGCGCTTGGAAGACTTGTTGCTCTCTTGTCATAGATCTGGCTCTTTCCAAACCGACTGTCTTGGTGTTTTTTCTTTTGGGTTAGGAGGTCCTTGCACCGCATTGAGTCCGAGACAAAGGGGCGGGGGCTTGGAGTCCTAGTTTGGATGGGGACCTGGACACCTAGGACAGGAGGGTGATGGGTTGGTCCTACTTATGCCTTGGGTACAGGCGGGGCATATGTTTTTGGGATACCCAACTAGGGACATTGGTTCACAAATCGCCGTCGAGTCGGTACGACTTGTCTTAACTCTAGCACCGTAGTAAGAACTGGAAGAGAAAAGATGGAAAAAGGAAATCTGATTTCTTACCACCTGCTTGAAAGTAGCACAGGTGCTTACATAGAATGGTTAGTTAATGAACCAATGTGGCTGTTAATAAAAATCGAATATAAGGATGCACGCTTAGTAATGCTTCCTACAAATGCAATACACCCATAAGCCAGATAGCCTTGCATATCCTTGGAGTCTTTTCTTTTCTCCTATTGGGTAAGTCTTGCTGAGTACAATTGAGTACTCAGGGTTTTATTCCCCCTGTTGCAGGTGACAGGTGGATGCTAGAGTTGACCCTTGTGTGTGGATACCTTCTAGTGGGCTCAACGAGGATTCCTTTACGCTGCGATCATAGTTGTTATTTATAAGTCTCACCAAGTGCTTTTATAAATGAAAGTTTCATACTCTGTTGTCATAGTTTATATATCAATACTTCATTATGTCATGACTAGATATTTATTTTCACTGTAATTCTGATCATATGCTTATATTCCACTGTTCAATTAAATTGTTTATAACTCTGATAATATGATTACATTCCATTGTTATAATAATAAATATTATACTCTGATCTTGTATTAAAAGTGATGTAAGAAATGGTTAAGAATGATGTAAGCTTTATTCTCTCATTTGTGATCCTGATGAAAAATGTGGATTTTCAGGTTCTCCCCTAGGGTGTGCCCGACAGAACGGCATAATTTAGTCTTCTCCCTTGAGTGCTTAGTGTCTAATGGAAGACGAGCACTCCTAGAAGGCATTAGATTAGGCGGTTCTACCACAACTAGGGTCCTACATCCGGTTGATATGACCAGAGCGTCCGGTCACCCCGAGTAGTGCCCAGTGAAATTATACAACGGCTCTATTTTGTGGGGGCTTGTATTTAAGCCCCATGGCTAGCTCTAGCTCAGTCTCTTGGCCATTTGCATTGACATAGCAACCTTGTGAGCTTAGCCAAACCCTCCCACTCATCTCCATCATAGATTCAACATATTTCTGAGATTATGAGTGAATCCAAGTGCATTACTTGAGTGTTTGCATCTAGAGGCACTTGGTGTTAATGTTTCGCTGTGGGATTCGCTTGTTACTCTTAGTGGTTGCCACCACCTAGATAGCTTTGAGCACCGAGGATCATTGAGTGGAGGTTGGTGATTGTCTCCGGCTCCGATCGTGGTGATTGTGAGGGGTTCTTGACCTTTCCCCGGCGGAGAGCCAAAAGGTACTCTAGTGAATTGCTCGTGGCTTATGTGATCCTCATCTTGTGTTGGTTGTGCGGCACCCTATTGAGGGTTTGGCATGTGATGCCAATTAGCGCGTGAACCTCTAAGTGAGTGAATCGCCACAATGAGGACTAGCTTGTCGGTAAGCAAGTGAACCTCGGTAAAAAATTATTGTGTCATCATTTGATTTCAAGGTGATTGGTCTTCATTCTTATGATTGATTGGTTCACTCCTCTACTCGATGGTATAACCATCTTGCTCACTCTCTTTACATTATCGCAAACTAGTTATTAAGCTCTTTAATGTAGATAGTTGTAAGAGCTTGTTAGTTTAGTTAGTGTCACTCTTTAGTTAGCCTTTGAGATCACACTAACTTAGTATAGTGACATAGCCATTATGTGATTAGAAACTATAGAAACTAGAATTGTGGTAGGTGGCTTGCATTTTTAGTAGGCTAGCGCAACACTTGCTTCGCCTCATAATTATATAACCGGCTTGCTAAGTGTTGTTGTAGAACTTTTTAATAGGCTATTCACCCCCTCTCTAGCCATTAGGATCTTTCAAGTGGTATCAGAGCCGAGGTCACCGTGAGTTGAGGCTTAACAACCTTCGGTGTAAAAATGGCTCAAATCAATAATACCAAGAAGCCACCCCAATTTGATGGCTCAAATTATCCCTATTAGAAAGCTAAGATGATAACTTATATCAAGTCAATCAATAGGAAGGTTTAGAAGGTGGTAGAGACAAAGATTGAGATTTAAAATGAAGAGACTCCCACCGCCGCCGAAGAAATGCTACTCTAAAATAATGACATTGCTCTTAGTGCCATCCATGATGCTTTGGATAAGAGAACTTTTGAGCAAATCAAGAACATTGAGAGAGCTCTTGAGGCATGGAAGAAATTGGAGGAATCATTTGAGGGCACTCAAGCCATGAATGGTGCAAAGGTATACATTCTCAAAGAGAAGTTTGCAAGCTTCAAGATGAAGGAGGATGAGAGTGTGCAAGAGATGTTCCATGGACTTTAAGTGCTTGTCAATGATCTCAAAGCACTTGGAGAAAAGGTGAAGGACAAGGACTTCTCCCACAAGTTCTTGAGATGTTTGCCTTCAAGATTTGGCACATTGGTCACTATTCTAGTGAGGAGTGGTTTAGACACCATGACACCAAACCAAGTGTTGGGAGATATAATGACTGATGATACATATAGAGATGATGATAATAAGGAAGAAAAGAAGGAGAAGAAAGATGAGAAGAAGAAGAGCGTGGCATTCAAGGCCACATCATCCAAGGGTAAGGCAAAACAAGATACATCAAGTGAAGATGATGGCTCATGGGATGATGATGATGATGAGAAGATGGCTCTCTTTGTCAAGAGATTTGAGAAGTTTATGATGAAGAAAGGATATCGTGCTAGAAGGAAGAAATCTTCATCCAAGAACAAGGAAGAGTCAAGAAGGTGCTTCAATTATGGAAGCAAAGATCATCTTGTTGCTCAATGCCCATACAATAGTAACAAAGATGATGACAAGAAGAATAAGAAGAAGGACAAGAAGGAAAAGAAAGAGAAGAAGGATAAGATGACCTTCAAGAAAAAGAAGGGTGGTTCATATGTGGTCACTTGGGATAGTGATGATGATGATAGTGATGATGACAAGACCACCAAGAAGAAGGCACTTGCAAGCATTGCTATCAATGAGAAGCCTTCTCTCTTCGACACTCCATCGTGCTTCATGGCTAAGGCCACTAAGGTACAAATTTATGATGATGGAAGTGATGAGGAACATGAAAATGAAAATGAAAATGATAGTGATAGTGATGATGACGAACCTACTAAGGATGAACTATTTGACATGCTAGAAGATGCTAAAGAACACTTTGGCATTAAGAGAAGGGAATGTAAAAGCTTGCGTAAGGAACTAAAAGCCCTTAAGCAAGCCTTTGATGAGCTCAATGTATCTCATGAGAGGCTAGAGGAAGCCCATGAGAAGCTTGGCAAGGCTCACAAGAAGCTTGAAAAGGCTCATTCCTCTTTGCTTGATGAGCAAAATAAAAAGAAGCATGTTGAGACTTGCAATGTAGGCTTAACTTATGATATAATTGATGAATCATTATCTATGCCTATCATTGTTTCTCCCACTAACCCTTCTTGTAGTACTTCTACTTCCACCTCATCTAGTAGTGATGGTCTCACTTGTGATGCCTCACTAATGGTTGAGAATGAGAACCTCAAGAAGGAGGTCAATAAGCTCACTCACACCTTGGCTAAGGCCTATGGTGGTGAGGACCACTTGCTTATGTGCTTGGGTAGCCAAAGAGCTTCTCTCTACAAAGAAGGATTGGGCTATACCCCCAAGAAAGGCAAGGTGGTCTTTGCTCCTCACAAGACTAGTTTTGTGAAGAACAATGGTCAGTTTTGCACTAGTTGTAAGCAAGTTGGTCATAAAGAGCATGAGTGCAAGAACAAGAGCAAAAATGCTAATGTATCCTCAATTAAGATTAATTCTTTCTATGTGCTTACTAAGGGTACAAATGGTGTAAAGGCTAAGTTCATTGATAAACCTTGGATGGGCTCAAAGAAGAAAGCCATTTGGGTACCTAAGAGTTTAGTGACTAACCTTTAAGGACCCAAGCAAGTTTGGATACCTAAAAAGAATTGATCTTCTTTTGTAGGTCAATTACAAAGCCGAAGGAAGGCATTGGGTTCTTGATAGTGGGTGCACTCAACACATGACCGGTGATGCAAGAATATTCAACTCAATCAACACCAATGGCAATGATGGTTATGATAGTATCACATTTGGTGACAATGGCAAAGGCAAGGTCAAAGGGCTTGGTAAGATTGCAATATCCAATGATATGAGCATTTCCAATGTGTTGCTAGTAGAGAGCTTGAACTTCAACTTGCTATCCATGGCTCAATTGTGTGATATTGGATTCAAATGCATATTTTGAGTAGATGATGTAGAGATAATAAGTGTAGATGGCTCTAACTTGATCTTTAAAGGCTTTAGATATGAGAATCTATACTTGATTGATTTCAATACTAGTGAAGCTCAATTATCTATATGTTTGTTCACTAAGTCTAGCATGGGTTGGTTATGGCATAGAAGGCTTGGTCATGTTGAAATGAAATAATTGAATAGATTGGTTAAGCATGACTTGGTTAGAGGCTTGAAAGATGTTGTGTTTGAGAAGGATAAGCTTTGTAGCTCTTATCAAGCTGACAAACAAGTTGGAAACACCCATCTTAAGAAAAGTATGATGAGCACTAGTAAAGCATTTGAGTTATTGCACATGGAATTGTTTAGGCCAACACAATACACTAGCATTGGTGGAAATAAATATGGCTTTATGATAGTGGATGATTATACTAGATACACATGGGTATTCTTTATAGTGGACAAAAGTGATGTGTTTGCAACATTTAAATTATTTGTCAAAGGCATTCACAATGAGTTTGAAACAACCATCAAGAGAGTTAGAAGTGACAATGGTAGTGAGTTCAAGAACACCAGAATTGATGAGTTGTGTGATGAATTTGGAATTAGACATCAATTCTCGGCCAAGTACACTCCACAATCAAATGGCCTTGTTGAGAGAAAGAATAGAACACTTATTGATATGGCAAGGTCTATGCTTAGTAAGTACAATGTGAGTCAATTCTTTTGGGCCGAAGCTATCAACACGGCTTACTATTGTAGCAACCGCCTCTATTGTCACCCATTGAAAGAGAAGACACCATATGAGCTCTTGAATGGTAGAAAGCCCAACATTGCATATTTTTGGGTCTTTGGTTGCAAATGCTATATCTTAAAGAAAGACACTAGATTGGTCAAATTTGACAAGAAATGTGATGAAGGATTCCTACTTTGATACTCAACAACTAGCAAAGCATATAGAGTTTAGATTTTGATAGTGGTACTCTTGAGGAAGTTTATGATGTTGAATTTGATAAAACCAAGGGTTCACAAGAAGAGAATGAGAACTTGGAAGATGTTAGAGGCATTCAACTTTCAAATGCCATGAAGAACATGGATGTTAGTGAATTGAGGCCTAGGCAAGTAAATGTTGATGGAGATGATCAAGTGAGAGTGCTCTCTAACTCAAATGTGCAAGATGATATAAATCAAGCTAGTACAAGTGGCTCTCATGATAATGAACAAGATCAAGTGGCTAGTACATCATCTCAACCCAATGATCAAGCAAGTGCAAGAAATCAAGTTCCAATACTCCAACCAACCAATATTGCAAGGGATCATTCATTGGGCACTATCATTGGTGATATTTCAATAGGTGTGCAAACTAGATCAAGATTGGCTTCATTTTATGAATATTTCTCATTTGTGTCATCCATTGAACCAAAGAAGATAGATAAAGCATTGAAGGATGTTGATTGCGTGAATGCTATGCATGAAGAATTGAATAACTTCACAAGAAATCAAGTATGAGAATTAGTAGAGAGACCAAAGGGACACAATGTGATTGGAACCAAATGGGTTTTTAGAAACAAGCAAGATCAAGATGGGATAGTAGTAAGGAACAAAGCAAGATTGGTAGCACAAGGCTATACATAAGTTGAAGGTCTTGACTTTGGAGAAACATATGTCCCGGTTGCTAGATTGAAAGCAATTAGAATCTTGCTAGCCTATGCTTGTGCCCAAAACATCAAACTCTATCAAATCGATGTTAAGAGTGCATTTCTCAATGGTTACATCAATGAAGAAATATAAGTTGAGCAACCTCCCAGTTTTGAAGATGACAAGAAGCCCGACCATGTGTACAAGTTGAAGAAGGCATTGTATGGCTTGAAGCAAGCACCTAGAGCATGGTAAGAGAGATTGAGGGACTTCCTACTCTCTAAAGGGTTCATGATGGGCAAGGTTGACACCACTCTTGTCATCAAGAAGATTGAAAAAGATTTATTTATGTTGCAAATCTATGTTGATGACATCATATTTGGATCAACCAATCAAGACTTTTATGAAGAATTTGGAAAGATGATGGCTAATGAGTTTGAGATGTCCATGATTGGAGAATTAAGTTACTTCCTTGGTCTTCAAATCAAGCAATTGAAAATGGTATATTTGTGAGTCAAGGCAAGTATATCAAGGACATGATCAAGAAGTTTGGCATGAGTGATAGCAAAGCCATTAGTACACCAATGGGAACAAATGGCAACTTGGATAGTGATGCAAGTGGCAACATGGTGGATCAAAAATTGTATCGGTCTATGATTGGAAGCCTACTCTATGTGACCGCATCAAGGCCAGATGTCATGTTTAGTGTATGCATGTGTGCAAGATTTCAAGCCTCACTAAGAGAAAGTCATTTTAAAGCTACAAAGAGAATATTGAGGTACTGGAAGCATACACAAAATGTTGGTTTGTGGTATCCCAAAGGAGCAAAGTTTGAGCTAGTTGGTTACTTCGACTCGGATTATGCGGGGTGCAAGGTTGAAAGGAAGAGCACCTCGGGCAAATGTCAATTGTTGGGAAGATCACTTGTCTCATGGTCATCAAAGAAGCAAAATAGTATTGCATTATTAACTGCCAAAGCCGAATACATATCCACCGGTAGTTGTTGTGCACAAATACTTTGGATGAAGGCCACCTTAAATGACTTTGGAATCAAGTTCAAGAAAGCGCCATTGCTATGTGACAATGAGAGTGCAATCAAGTTAACCAATAATCCGGTTCAACATGCAAGAACAAGGCACATTGATGTCCGCCACCATTTCATAAGAGATCACCAACAAAAAGGGGACATTTGCATTGAGAGTGTAAGCACCGAAGATCAACTTGCCGATATATTCACCAAGCCATTGGATGAGAAAAGGTTTTGAGTTGAACATATTGGATTTCTCTAATATGTGTTGATGCACCCCCCCCCACTTATATGGCATGCCTCTCCTCCAAGCAATCTAAGGTAAAAGTTGATTGGCATGGCATACATCCTTGCTAAGGACTTGTTTAGTGCATCTAGACAACTTTCATATTTAATAGGCTCATTCATGAAAATCAAATGAATTTGATGATTGTATGGTACCACTATTGCTTCTATGCTCATTTTGGCCTAGTGGTAGCATATGACATGTTTGTGGGCTTGTAAACCTAGTGTTTGATCTAGAAAATGAGCTCTAAGTGTTTAACTCAACATGGTACAAGATAATCCTTATTTGGAGGTGTGAAGAAGCTTGTCCTTGGATCAAACCGAGTTAAATGTCTTTGGCAAGTATTCTAGATTGGACCAAATTTGGGAAAATAATCCTCACCCCATTGATTGACATTGATAATCTTAACCTATCTACATTTTGAACCTTTATGGTAATTGATGACAAATGGGGAGAAAAACAAAGATATTAGTGATATTAGTACATGTGGAGAAAAACAAAGATATTAGTGTACTAAGATAGTGAAAAGACAGCAAAGGAGGAAAGAAATAAAGATATAAGTCATAGGGGGAGAATTTGACATAGGGGGTGAGATATGACAAAGGAAGGGGGTCAATTAAAAATTTAAGCACACAAGTAGGGGGAGCGAGCTCATGAACTTGTATGGCACATTTGAATGTGCATTTCATATGTTTGCTTGCATGGCACAAGTTTTTAAATTTCAATATCCATGCTTGTGTGGTGTATGCTAGTTGTAGGTTTGAATAATGAAATGAAAAACTAACATGCATAGGTTATCTAGTGATTTCATTTCCAAGTGGTATCAAGCTAACCATGGTGCTAAGGATGGTATATTAGTGCACTCCGATTGGTATCATGCTTCAAAGGTCCATCTTTTATACCTTAGCATCATTTGGTAGACATTGTCTCCTATATTTCCTATCTAAGCATATGTGCAAGCTACAATCCAAACTCTTAGCACATATGTAGGGGGAGCAATTGCTACCATTTGGAATTCATGAAACTTGTCCACATCCTTTACACATGGTAAATATGCTTGGGCAAGCAACATGAATTCAATTGAATTTCAATTCATATCTTTGTGTAAGGGTTGTCATCAATTACAAAAAAGGGGGAGATTGAAAGCTCTAGTTTGGTTTTGGTGAATTGATGAAACCCTAAGTGCTAACCTAGTTTATCAAAGTGATCATGAGATAGGTAGCACATTCCAAGTGGTGAAGCAAATGAAGATCATGACATGATGATGGTGATGATCAGGTGCTTGGACTTGAAAACAAGAAAGAGAAAAACAAAAGGCTCAAGGCAAAGGTATAAATGGTAGGAGACATTTTGTTTTGGTGATCGAGACACTTTGTGAGTGTGATCATATTTAGGATCGATAGTCGTACTATTAAGAGGGGTGAAACTCATATCAAAATGCGGTTATCAAAGTGCCACTAGATGCTCTAACTCATTGCATATGCATTTAGGATCTAGTGGAGTGCTAACACCCTTGAAAATGTTTGTGAAAATATGCTAACACATGTGCACAAGGTGATACACTGGTTGGCACATTTGAGCAAGGGTTAGGAACTTCATCAGCGGAGTGTCCGCCTGTAGAGTGCAGACAGTCCGACGGTGCCACCGGCGTCCTATACAGAAAAGACAGGGTCTCATAGAGTGGACCGGACACTAGCCTCTACTGGACCAGAGCATCCGGTCAGTGGAAGTAGTGAAGACGCTGGCGTCGATCTTTGACCAGACACTAGGTCACTTCGTGATCGGATGCTGGTGGGGTGTGTCTGGTCCCACTGATGTGGCAGCACATAGAAGAGACGTTGAGTGACCAGACGCTGGGTGAGTTCGGTCGAGCATGACCGGACACATCCGATCGTGATTTTTTTGCCTCTGGAACCTTACTGGAAACAGCTAGACGCTGGTGTTAGTGCGTTCGGTCATTTTGAGCAGCGCGTTCGGTCACTACTTAAATGTACTGATGACCGTTGAGATTGGGCGATCGGCATTTGAAACCAATGACACATGGCAAGCATCGGGCGACCAAACGCTAGGGTCCTACGTCCGGTCGATATGACTAGAGCATCCGGGCACCCCGAGCAGTGCCTAGTGAAATTGTAAAATGGCTCTATTTCATGGGGGCTTCTATTTAAGCCCCATGGCCGGCTCAAGCTCACTCTCTTGGCTATTTGCATTGACATAGCAACCTTGTGAGCTTAGCCAAAGCCCTCCCACTCATCTCCATCATAGATTCAACATATTTGTGAGATTGGGAGTGAATCCAAGTGCATTGCTTGAGTGTTTGCATCTAGAGGCACTTGGTGTTCATGTTTCGCTGTGGGATTTGCTTGTTACTCTTGGTGGTTGCCACCACCTAGATAGCTTGGAGCACTGAGGATCGCCGAGCGGAGGTTGGTGATTGTCTCCGGCTCCGATCGTGGTGATTGTGAGGGGTTCTTGACTTTTCCCCGGCGGAGAGCCAAAAGGTACTCTAATAAATTGCTCGTGGCTTGTGTGATCCTCATCTTGTGTTGGTTGTGCGGCACCCTATTGAGGGTTTGGCGTGTGATGCCAATTAGCGCGTGAACCTCCAAGTGAGTGAATCACCACAACGAGGACTAGCTTGCCAGCAAGCAAGTGAACCTTGGTAAAAAATTATTGTGTCATCATTTGATTCTGATGTAATTGGTCTTCATTGGTATTCATTCTTGTGATTGATTGGTTCACTCCTCTACTCGACGGTATAACCATCTTGCTCACTCTCTTTATATTACCACAAACTAGTTATTAAGCTCTTTAGTGTAGCTAGTTGTGAGAGCTTGTTAGTTTGGTTAGTGTGGCTCTTTAGTTAGCCTTTGAGAGCACACTAACTGAGTATAGTGACATAGCCATTGTGTGGTTAGAAACTAGAATTGTGGTAGGTGGCTTGCATTTTTAGTAGGCTAGCGCAACACTTGCTTCGCCTCATAATTGTCTAACCTATTTGCTAAGTGTTGTTGTAGAAATTTTTAATAGGCTATTCACCCCCCCCCCTCTATCCATTAGGACCTTTCAACATCCCAAGAGCAAATCAAGGTCAACCATGAAGATGGTGATGAAGAAGAAGAAAACAAGAAGGGGTGGAAGAGTAAGGCATCCAATGCTTGATCAAGATGCCAAGATGATGAATAAGACTCAAGATGAGAAGAAGGTGTATGCCCACATCAAGTGCTTCAAGTGTGAAGATATGGGACACTTTGCCTCAAGGTGTCCTACCAAACTTGATAAGAAGCCTCAAGCAACTCATGAGAGGCAAGGCAATGAGAAACATCACATGAGAGGAAGAGAAGGCTCAATCAAAGAGAAAGTGCTACTCATGCTAGGAAAGGGGACACATGGCTAATTCATGTTTCCTAGGTAACAATTCTAAGCCTATTTCAATTAATGATAATATTGTGCTTAGAAAGGATGGTAATGGTACCTCTATGGTTGCTATTGCAAAACATCCCGCTATTCATACTAAGGCTATGTCTAAGTATGTTGCTCCTAACTTGAGAGGACCCAAACTTGTTTGGGTACCATCATAAAGTGGATGAATATGTGTAGGTACCATGGCATTGGAGGTGTGATTCAATAGAATTCTTATTGTTCATCATATATTGAGTCAAGTATTGAAGCCTAGTGCTATTCTATCCCAATGTCAAGCCAAGAACTAGTGAAGTCCAAATGTGCTACAACATACAAGTGTCATATTGAAGTTGTGGTATTTTGATTGGAATTAGTTGGTGGCTTGCATATACATATAAGTTGAATCTTGCTAATTGGATGATCATGAGCTAACCAAGGTATATCTCTTGTTGATCATTTTATTTGGGTGCATATGAGTTGATTGAATTGGATAAATATGCAATATTGCTTGCTACAAGATGTTTGAATGGATAAATGCTTAGTAATCAAGTTTGGATTGATTTGTGTTGGATAAATTCATGAGATGACTTTTAGTAAGTGGATTGAATGGATTTATGTCTTGTGAAAGTATTCAAACAAGTTGATTTTAAGTTTGATTCAATTTGAAGAAGTGTAGCTCAATTGGTTGAAATCTGTCCTATATTTAAAAATCTAAGTGAGCTGTGATCTTAGCCATGTTTGAGTGACCAAACTTATTGGATTGGCATCAAAATTGGTGTACGTGCTATAGACTTATAGTATAAGATACTGTACAAATTTCATGAGAATTGGATATGAGATGCTTCAGTTTCGGAGTAGATCTTGTCAGCTATAGTGCAGCAGTTTTTCAGCATAGAGCAGTGGTGGAATATTTGATTCCTGGCAGTTCATATGAGGTCAAATGAAGCTCAAATTTTTACAGCTGCTAGATGACTTAGTGAAGTACATCTCTACCAAATTTTGTGGCATTTGGATATATACATTAGGAGTTATGGATTATTCTTTGAAGGGTACAGAATCTATCAGAAAAGTAACAACTATTGGATTGATTCAAAGTCACTTTGATTGAAAGGTCCTCGAGTTGGAATCATGATTATAAGTGGTTGAGGAACCTAAGTTTGGTCTTTGATTGATCTAGAAGTATGACAAACCATGAGTACAAGGTCATTTGATTGTGTAGTGTACTTGGCACACATTTGGTACTCAAATTGAAGATCAAGACCAAGATCAAGATGAAGATGAAGTTTAAGTTCTAGAGATTATTGGTGATCATTTGGTAAAAAGAAAAGGACTTAAACAAGTAAAAATAAAATGACTTAAAGAAGGTTTCATGGTTACTCATCAAGTTAAGTCCATCACTTGGATCAATCAAACAAAGTCAATTCAAGTGGGTATCCAAAATGGTTCTTTGGATAGAGGTCACTTCTCCCTAGTGTAGGGGCTTGCCATCTATGTGTTAGTAAACCAAGCATAGTACTTGGAAGGCTAATATGAAAATGGTGATCCAAGGAACATTTGAGATGCTTAGTTGAAGCAATCAAAAGGGTTGATCAAGAAAAGCAAGCAACACCCAAAAGAGAGCTAGTCATGGTAATTGAAGTGGTATTCAAATTAGTGCTCTCATGCAAGCATTGATCAAAAGAGAAAGCAAGCCAACCACAACAAGAATTAGTGCACTTGATCATTAGTGGTTATCAAATCATATGGGTGAAGAATGGATTTCTTCATTGATGATTGGTCTTCACCAAGCTATTCAAATGGACTTCACATTGCTATTGCGGAGCTTAATTGGAATCAAATGACTATCCTCTACTCCAACATAGCTAAGGTATCATTGTAATGTGCATGAACATTTCATCCCTTACTAGTATGCGGTTAGTGCAAATAGTACATGCTTATTAGGATCATGCATGACAAATGAGAATCTTTAAAATTCAAAGCCTACCCTATTGCTTGAATGATTAGTTGAATCTAGTGATAGTGTATGAGTTTGTTCATGAACTAGTAAACCCAAGTACTTGATTTAGTTTGGATTGCCAACAAGTGACAAGTACAACATTGGCAAGATAACCCTTGTAAGTGGTGTGAAGAAGCTTGTCATTGATTCAAATAGAACTTGGAAACTTAGGCAAATTGTGGCAGAACCGCCCAAAATAGCACGCTTTCGGAGACGCTCGTCTTCCACCAGACACTAAGCGCCCCGAGAGCTGGCTACATCGGATGGTTTCCGTCAAGCACATCACAAAGGAGAACTCGAATAATCCACATTTTTCCTCCAGGATCCAATAATGAAAACGAGTTTACAATACTTAGTCCATTTCATACAACAAGAGTTCTTAGAAATACATTATTACAATACTAAGTTCAGAGTGCGGAATTTAAACAGCGGAATTACAATAAACATCTAACAATAGAATACAAGGATCCATCTGTGCCCACCAGAACAATCCTCCACACAATAGCTACTCTTCAAACTGCACCTACAACAGGGGTAAATAAACCCTGAGTACACAATGCACTCGCAAGACTTACCCGACTAGTGGGAATAGTTTCCCGACTCCAAAGGATATGATAAGCTTTATGGTTTGCTAGGTTTTCCTTTTGCGGAAAGCAATACTAGTAGTGAATCCGTATGTATGTTTCTTATTAGCAATCATGATTACTTCATTATATAACCATTCTATGTAAGCACCTATTCAACTTTCAAGCAAGAGTTGAGCAAACAGATCCATTTCATCTTCTTTCGTCTTCCAGTTCTTACTACAGTGCTAGATTGTAGACAAGTCATACCAGATTACCTGACGATTCACGAATCAATGTGTCTAGCTGGGTACCCCGAAACACACGCCCCGCTTGTACCCTAGGCATAAGCAACACCAACCCATCACTCTCCTATCAAGGGGTCTAGGTCCTCGTCTAAACTTGGACTCCAAGCCCCCACACCTGAGTCTTGGACTCAGTGTGGTGCTTAGACCTCCACCATCCCCGCCTCCAATCAATCGGTCCGAAAAGAGCCGAAACCCACGACAAGAGAGCAATGAGCCTTCCCTGCTCCCGTAAACAAGTATGTTCTCAGGATAATAAGTTTGTGACCTGACTAGAATCCAATATAATGATCGGTCCTTAACCGACACGGACAGGGAAAATAGTGTAACCAAGCTATGCCCCATTGGCCACGGGACACAACCCTCTTACACCCACCAATACCCGTACCATATCCCTGCCCGGTCTCTATTTCTTTTCACCATTTTATCATGAGAGTGATAATAATAATCACCTATTGTGAGTAACGGCAGGTTACTCATGCTACCAAAAAACCTAAGCATAGCAGCTACTTGACCTAAGCTAGTAGGACTCATAGGTAGGTATATCTATACATGTAGTTTCAATATAAATCCTATAACGTAAATGCACATCATATATATATTTCTAGTGATTATTCAAAATAAGGGTTAAGCACCAGGGCTTGCCTTGGGCAGGCGTGGTGTTAGCTCAGTCAGTCAGTGGCGGCTTTGGGACCTCCTCCTACACGAGAATCTCCTCCTCGTACTCTTCAATCACCTCCTTGAACTCATGATCTCCGATGGTCACGATCTCCGCCAACTCGTTCTCTACATGCATGCGATGATGATACAACACTTAGCATTAAGGCAACGACAACTCTTAAAATAAGAATACACATGGTAAACTACTAAGATAGCTAACTATCATCTTTATCAAGTAAAGTGTTGGGTTTAACTAACAAACACCTAGCTTTATAAATGAAGAATATATCTTTATTTCTACTAATGATTTAATGTATATTTGAAACAAAGTGCATTTAACTACCCTTATGTTAAGTCTATTCTACAGCTACAAAAATTACAGTAAGCACATAATAATACAATGAAGCTACTGTAAAATTTTCAAAGCTGAAACTCTCACTGTTTTACCACAAAAGTTCCTACAATTATTTAACCTAATCATATTAAGCACTCTTAAATGATTCCATAGCCACTGGTATCAACAAATATGTATATGAACTAACTACACTAACAGATAGAGCATAATTTTAGGAACCTAACAAAATTGGTTTCATAATTTTTGGATATCTACAAAATTTGCTATAATTTTCCAAAGATCAGTTCAAAACTAAATTATAAAAACATTTGCTAATTCGCTGGAAAAAGGAAAACCAATTCTCACGCGGCCCACGCGAAGCAGGCCCACGCACGAGGTGGCCCGCGGTGGGAGAGTCCCACGCGTGTTAGTGTTTTTTTTGCAAAAGAGACCTTGTATTTCCCCTAATTCACAACCAAGGACCAACACTATTTTACTTACTCATAGACCCTCTCACTTAACCCCTCGGACTTCCTCTAATTTACCCACGCGCACGTGGTGGCTCAATGCGCGGTGGTGCGGCGAGCAGTGGCCTAGCACGGCTGCGCCGGCCACCTAGGGATGCCACTGGCTCGACGGTCGGACCGACCTCCATCCTCGGTTCAACCAGCTACACCTAGCGGCAGCGCAGGGCGGCAGGACACGCTGGAGCCAGCCACAACGATATGCGGCTGTTCGCGTCGGTGGCGCGACCGCCTCGACGAACTCAAGCATCAACGAACCCATCTAGCTAGCGAGTGAGTATTAACAGGCTACCATGAGCCTAGCTGCGATGACTGTTGGCGAAGAGAGTGGTGGAGAGGAGCTGGCCACGTGCAGCCGAGCCATGCGGCGACGCATCGCGGCGGCACGGTCGCGTTAGCGGTGGGGTGGAGCTAGCGGCAACTAAGCTGAGGCATGCATGATGAAGAGGAAGGCAAGGCACACCTACTGGCATGGGCAATTGGGTTCAAGTGGAGGGATGGAAGGTCTGCCCTTGGTCATGGCCGTGGCGCGGCCTTAACGGCGCACCGACGGGAAGACGCCAAATTGGTGCCTGGCCGTGCCGTCATCAAGGCGGTGCGAGGTTGGGCGAAGAGGAGACGTGAGGGCAGAGGTGCGGACGAACTGAATTGAATAGAGGTGACCTATCTCTGACGCACTCGTGGGCGCAAGGCAATGGCAGAGACAAAGAGATGCGAGACAGAGCGAGGACAGTGGAATGAGGCTAGGGATCTGCTGTGACATGCCTTTGTGGGATGTGGTTGACGTAACCACAGCGACCCAGTCTAGCCACTAGTGAACGAGCATGCGCGTGTTCACGCCGGCCTAGCCCATGTGCCGCAGCGCCATCAATGGCGTGACGACGGCGGGTGCAACCACGTGCATGGAATCAAACCGAGCTAGGGCGCAGACATGAGCATAGGGGTGACAGCAGTGGCAGTAGGTGTGTCACGAGGCATGGCGAACTTGGCAGCACGGCAGCACGTAGGGCGGGCGACAGCCTGGCATGGCCGCGCGGTAGTGGCGACGGCCTCACACGGTAGCGCCCATGACTATTCCCATGGCACATGGCTAGCCTAGCGTGGCAACACGCGGGCGCACGCGAGGCACATCGACGTGGCGATGTCAACCACTGACGCGCGGTGACCGTGCCCATACGGGGGAAGCAAACCGAAAATGTATTGTGCACGAATTTTAAAGCTTCTACCACGACCAAACTGTTACTCCTAAACATAAACGGTCTTCACTACACTCAAGATGGTATATGAGGCTACTTAATCAAGCTATAACACTACATCGCTCTTTAACCCAATTCCTCAAAATAGTTTGCTAAATATAGCAATGTCTAAATGTCAACAGACTTGGAAATTTTTCTAAGTTTTGAGTTGAACTCTATTTCAAATTTCATTTCTGAGTATTGGAAACATTAGCTAGCAAGGTTATTTTTCAACAGCAAGTATTTCATCATCTTCTACAAAGTTCACACTCCAAACTTTATTTAAGCCCCATATATAAGTTCTATAGTAATTTTACTCAATAAAAATTGCTTTACAACCATACTTGATAATTGCACGAATCATGGAGTATTTTTTCATTTTGCATTCTTATTGATCGTTTTAGTTGAAATACTTCACCTATTCATTTCATCACATGCATTACCCCATAAGTATGATGCTCATGACGTGTTTTAATAAATGATTTAGGGTGTAACACCGAGGGTGTTACACAAAGCAATTTAGTTCAAGTCAAAAATAAGAAGCTCATGATAGTTACAAGAATACATGAACAAGACAACAATGCAAATAGATATCTAGTTTTTCAAGTGGTATCTAGACTCAATTAATCTCTTCAAGTGGTATTTACAAGTGGTGTCTAGATCAACCTACAAGAGATATCCTACAAGTGGTACTCATGAAGATAGCAAATGTTCAAGAAATGATTCTTATTGACAAATCCAACAAGTAGTTCCATGCTAGAAAATTCTTTCAAGTGGTATCACATTTTTACACGTGGTATCAATCATACAAGACCGTGGTTCCACAAGTGATCCTCAACTTTAAGTGATCATCAAGTGAAGAATGCTTCCCTTATCTACAAGAACACAAGTTTATCAAGTGGATGACCCATGCTATGACATACGGAGAGGTGTCCCACCAATTGGTATCAAGGTCAAAGATCCTATGTGTGGTATCTCAAGAGCTATCCAAATGGTGTCAGTCCAACAAATGAACTGGTGTCCATAAAAATGCAAGATTCAAGTGTCAACAATCTATCCCTAGTACCACCCTTTTGTATCAAGTGATGCACACCTTTTACGAAAATTAATGACAAAGTGGGGGAGAGATTGGTACAAAGATATGAAATATGCAAGAGGCATTTGGGAGAAGTTGGATTTGGACATGGATATGGACAAAGAGGGAGCAACATTGAGGAATACAGAAGGATCAAAATTATTGGACAAGAGAAGTTCACAAGTACACAAGTAGAGGGGGCAAGCTCATGAACTTGATTGTTTGCATTTGAGATGTGCATAGTCATGTGCTTGCTTGCATTGCATAAGTTTTAAAATTTGATATGCATGCTTGTGTGGTGTATGCTAGTTAGAGAACTTGAATGATGAAATGACAACTAGCATGCATAGGATGGTAGCTAGACTTGTATTTCTACACGTGGTATTAGAACCTTATTTATAATGTTGATCTCACGGGGTTTCTAGTGTATTTGTTGTCTAGCTACTCATGGTGCTAAGGATGGTGTTAAAAGTGCAACTTTGATTGGTATCATGCTTCAAAGGTTAATTATTTACGCCTTAGCATCATTGGTAGTAATTAATCTCCCATAATTTCAATCCATGCATATGCGCAAGCCTTCAAATCCAAACTCCTAGCACATATATAGGGGGAACTAATACTACTAATTTGGGTTTGTGGTACTTGTCCAAAATCATTTACACATGGTAAAATTGTTTGGGCAAGCAACATGAATCTAAAAGAGCTTAATTTTTATATCTTTGTAGACTTGTCATCAATTACCAAAAAGGGATAGATTGAAAGGTCCTTGTTTGGTTTTGATAATTGAGTGGCAACCTTAGATAGACTAATATGTGTTTGAGTGAGATACACATGTGATTAGTCCACAGGTACGTTATGTGTGAGCAACCTAAGCCATGGAGGTAAAATGGTTTGGATTTGTTGCATAGCTCACACATGTGATGAAGGAGCTCATTGCATATGAGACATGACATAGAGTCATGCGATCAAGGTGGAGAAGATCAAGGCAAGACTTGGCTCGACGGACTGGTTGCAAGTGTAAAGGGCAAGTTGAGTGATGACTTGGCGCCGATGGACTGAGGCAATGGTGAAGAGCAAGTGAAGTTAAGATGGATGAACCAATACGGACCCGTCTAGTATGTGACAATTTTAACCATGCGCGCTATTCTTCACGCACTAGACGACCGTGTATATCGACAGTGGGGCGCATGTGATGACTCATGAATATTGAGATCTACCGGCTTAATATTTCGGAAGTGTTCATACCCGTGGTAGGTGACCGTGTCTGTCGATGACGGGGCACATGTGAATACTCAATCTTCAAATCTATCAGCTTAGTATTTTGAAAATGCTCATAGTGGAGTAGACGTGTGTTTTATCATAGCAGTGTGAGTACGTGCATGTACGTGAGCATTTACATTTATACTATGATTTACAATAAAAAGGGATGGTCATTGAATTGTTATTGCTAGTTAAATACGTGTTCAATAAAATATGAAGTATAATGAAATAAGTATTTTAATAAACCAAAAAGTTTAATAGATATATCATAAAACAGTAGGGAAACAAAATTTTAGATAAATCAAAATATTTTATTCTAATTATATTCTATGTGATTTTGTTGTCAAGATTTTTCTTTATTATACTCTTTTAATATAAACATAGACTATTTACTATATATATATATATATATATATATTGTATTGTTTGGGGGGGCCATGGCCCCCGCTGCCCCCCTGGCTCCGCTAGTGTCCCAGCACCGTAGATGGTATCTCCCCTACGGTCGTCATCGGGTTGGGTTCGGCGACGAGACTCGACTGAGCGGACTGCCCGATACATGTCGTTTTGTTTTTCAGACCTTCGTACACGATACTTTTTTCCGCCGGTTTTGACTCAATCTGGAGGTAAAATAAGTGGCCTCACCATTCATCCAAACAACGTTCTCAGATATGGCTCGTAAAATTTCCAGGGCTCGTAATTTACAGTGGTTTTGATTCAAAAACCAGGCTTCCAAACAAGCCCTTAGATAAAAAAAGAAATTATAACATTACATTCATGATAATAAGAGATGCAGCAAGAGTTAGTATAATTTAAACTAATTTTCCAACTAAATACATATTAAAAACTCATATATGTGCAATATAAATCATGAAAATATGCATAGAGTAATTGGTAAGTATTAAAACTGAAGAGATAAGAGATCATCTAAACAAGTATTGTGGTAGAAAATATGTAAATAGAGAGAGTAAAGATAATAAATACTGGTTATTGTACATATAAATTTATGGAACTTCCAATACTTGTGAAATATAAGATTCTAATCTGTTCAAGGTAGCACACGTTGATGGTTAATACTCCATCCATTCCAAATTATAAGACATTTTAACTTTTTTTAGATTTTTTACTCGGTGATGTCTTTAAATATACATTATGTCTAGATATATAACAAAAATAATGTATTTAGAAAAAAAATCAAAACATCTTATAATTGAAACTGATGGAGTAATAAATTAATCCGTGATAGTTTAAAGCAGCAAAGTGTGCAACTACTGTTTAGTTGTAGGAATTTAGATTTTGGGGCTACTGTAGCACGTTCGTTTTTATTTGGCAAATAGTATTCAAACATGGACTAATTAGGCTCAAAACGTTCGTCTCGCAATTTCCCACCAAACTGTGCAATTAGTTTTTCTTTTTGTCTACATTTAATGCTCCATGTACGAGCCGCAAACATTCGACGTGACAGGTACTGTAGTAACTTTTTGGAAGTTGAGGTGGAACTAAACAAAGCCGTATAGGAATATGAAAACTTGTCTATCGGAGATGCCAGGGAATAATTTATTCCACATGCAAGAAAGAGAAGCTCCAAAACAATCGCGAGTCGCGACAGCGAGCAAGGCCGTCTATAACTTTTTAATTTGCCAATGAGTATTTAATACAGGCACGTTCCTCGCGGACGAATGATGATCCCAAATATTTAACACACAAGGAGCAGTGGACTGGAGATATACAGTGACGGTCACGGGCACACGGATCACCATTTCATCGTCACCGCTCCACCGTCTTCACCGGCAGGCGGCCGCAGCACCGGCCGCGCCTCCGTCCCATTGTCCCTTGCTCAGCCTCTCCGTCCCAGCTCCTGCTACCGCCATCCATGGAGGCGCCCCAGGGTATGTATTTTCTTTCGCTCTCTTCCCCTACTTGGTTTCCCATGAATTGGGGATCTCTCTTTCCGTGATAAGATCTGTTGGGGATTGGGCGATTGGCAGCAGAACCAGCAGCTTGTCCAGTCCAGCCGATTAGGACTTGAGGCGAACTGATGAAGGTCAATACAACTTTCTTGGAACTGAAAGTTTTTTTGAAACAATCTTGGAACTGAAAGTGATGGTCAGAGTAGTGACAGATTCCCAATCCATCGATTTGATACCTTTGTTTTTTGCCTTCTAGTCACCCAAATGCGTTCTATATATCCATCGGTGCTTTGCGCAGCGGCCCACATTTTCCCTAGCTATGGTTCAGTTTTTTATTTTGCAGCATTCGCACATCCACAATGTAGTCCAGTGCTTCAGGCCTCCAGGTTGCAAACACCAACCACCCAGCAAACACCAGAGTCAGAGCCAAAGAACTAAACACAACCCTGATGCAAGCTCACACTTACACCAGCATATAGCAGTTTCTACACTCCACTTGGAAGACCCAGCTTCACCAGATCAGACCATTATTTTCCAATTCCAAGACGGGCTTGGTTCTTCCTTCCCAAATCCCACACCGAACAGCATGGCTTGCGCTTCATGAGGGATTGACTTGGTTGTCCAGTCTCCCGCATTCGCGAACTAGTGCTTCTCAGGATCAACCAACCACTTGATTTCTTTTTTTTTTAAATGAATGGCAGGAGCTCTACCGCTCAATTAAGGTAGAATAAAAGAGAGCCAGCCACTTGATTTCAGCTCTTGCAATTTTGAGGTGAATTCCATTTTTCTTATCTGTTGGGCAGAGCATGAGCACACCCCACCCTTGGATCGTAAGCACAATTTTCAGCAACAAAGATTATATTTCACATCCTTCCAACCTACATTCTGAAAGCACATGCTATTTCTCAGCTTGGCAGCAGCAAAAAAAAGTTTTAACAATTGTAAACTTCTAATAACTTTGGTGGACAGACAAATCTGCTTAACAGCTAGCAAGTGAAAAACAAATGGTGGACATACTCTCTTTCACAACAAAAAACAGGATAAAAGGATCCCTTTTATCTCCCTTCCTCTTACTCAGGTTATCCCTAGTTGCCAGGTTGTTGTTACCAAAGAGCAGCCAGAGTAAAAAGTGAACTCTGCGAGGCTTTTAAGCCGCCAAACTGCAGGAACATGGAATAGGGTTGAACTTGAACCCCCTGAAACTGATCACCCTATATAAAGGTTGGGAAGAATAGAGACCACAAGATTCATAGTGCCATACTAATGCATCTTCTGATCAGAACTATCTGTCGGTTTGGTTATGCACCCAATCACTGTTGAAAGAGAGTCGTTTCCTCAAAAAACTGTTGAAAGAGAGTCTCTGACTTGGGATTTGTCTTATCAGCAGCAGCAAGCCAAGAAGAGCGGGACTACAAGTTCATCGCGAAAGCCGTGGACGAAGCTTACAGGGCAGTCGAGTGCGACGGCGGATACCCCTTCGGGGCGGTCATCGTCCATGGCGACGAAGAGGTGGTCAGCAGCCACAACTTGGTCCGGAAGGACACCGATCCATCGGCGCATGCCGAAGTAGCCGCCATAAGACAGGTAGTATAGTAGTTTGCAGTTTAAGCCTCTCTTAATCTAGTTCCTTCCATGCTCACAAAATAATATTGCACTCTTATCTCTTGGCATTTCAGGCTTCCAAAAAACTAGGAAAAATCAACCTCTCCGACTGTGAAATCTACACGTCCTGTGAGCCATGCCCGATGTGCTTGGGACTGATTCGCCTATCCAAGATAAAGGTTCGTCCATTGGTTGACTCGAAACATATATATAGAGAGAGGTGAAGATGATTGTTCGCTTCACACACTGTTGTTTTGTTCATGCATCCTGCAACTACGCAGAAGGTGGTGTATGGAGCCAAGTCGGAGGTTGCTGCTGCTGCTGGGCTCAATGGCACCCTCCCAGATGTCTTTATAGAGTACTATCAGAAATCCGGCATAGAGATGAGGCAGGCTGAGGGCGACGAAACCCGCCGGATCGCTGAGGAGGTGTTTGAGAAGACAAAGGGGAAGTTTCGGAAGAAGTAATGTGCTGGACAAGGCAAGATGGTGGATGGTTGTTGTTACTTGTTACTTGTGGAAGCCAAAGGAATGGTGTCATTTCCAAGTTTTTGTTGCCTGTGGAACGTTCAGATTCAGACATCGGAATAAATTCTCTTTTTCCGGTAATGCTTGGTTCAAGGCATCCGGATCAACAGACGACCGATCCCGCACGTGACGCCCAAGAAAAAAAAAAGAGAAGACGTGTAGTTAGAGTTAGGCGGGCCTACAAAGTGCTGGTCCAAATTTTTCCGTCACTCTATGGCATAGAGCTTCGTATGTTTTCATGCGATATATGTTTCATATGGTGTTGCATGCGTTTTATCTAGATGTTGTATATGTTGCATTGGCTGGGAGCAGGACCGCCGCGCCGGCGAGCAAGGCAGCTCCGACGAGCAGTGCGGGCGAGGTGCGTGTGCGTGCACACGAAAGGGGAGAGAGAGAGAGGCGCGTCCGAGAGAAAAAAAATAGGTAGATAGATTTGTTGACCCCCATGTAGATAGTGAGATAAGAAATTTGTTGGACTAATAAAAGTAGATAGTCTAATATGTAGCCAGTTGGATTGTATTTTTTGGTCACCACTGCCTAAGTATTGGATAGTGAGTGCGTCGCTGTTTTCTTAAACTTATCAATCGGCTTATCTACTAAAACAGTATTTTCCTTTCACAGCCAAACAGTAACTTGTGAGTCGACTTTAATACCACCGAACCTACTCCCGCAGCTTTATGCTTTGACCACACGCTGACATTCCTCTATCCATTTCGTTCTGGTCCCCTCGGCGGCGCCATGATCGACGAGCCGAGAGGGGTTTCGCCATCCGAGAAGAGTCACCTCACCTCTTGCTCTCCCCCCCTCCGGTGAGCGAAGCTCGCCAGTTCCTCTGCTCTCGATTCGCCGTGCCACTGGCACGCTCTTCGTTGGTCTTGTGGCGTTAGTAACCTGCTGCGGCTCCTGCAGGGTCTGTCTCCCGCTGGCGCCGGCGGTGCGGTTGTTTTGATGGGAATTCAGTAATCGTTGGAGAGGGAAGGAGTGAATGCTCAACTCAAGCGGGAAGATGAGTAGATCCGCGACTGTAAGGGGGAAACAATTTCCTGTTGGGTATCTCGATTGGGATTTCGTTTCAGTTTTTGGTATTTCCTTGCTTTGCGAGAGAATTGCTCTGCCGTCAGCTCCTTTCCTGAATGGGGGCCTGGGGGGTTTAATTGGGCTCTAGGAGTGCTCGGATGTAGTCTTAAGATTTGTGTGGGGAAGGAACCAAATGATCTAGTAACCCTAAGCAGGATTTGCTAGTTCCTTGAAACTTCAACCTAGGGAGGGCAGGCTTGCTATTGCTATGTGCTTCATGCACGAACTGCGAACATGGGGAAAAAAACACCAACGTGCTACAGCTTAGCCTGGCATGAGCTAACATAGCTGCCATCCGTCTTTTTCACCTTTTCCTATGTAATGTAACTATGAACTTGGAAACTAAACAAGCCTGACCTCAAAGCTGAAAACATGCATCTGTTCATGGATTGTTTGGTTTTTGCTCTGTTTTCCATGGAAACGGCATAATGCAGATCCAGCATATTCACGCAGATCATTACGAATGGAAGAAACTTCAGTTTTAAGGCTATTAACGCAGACTCTTCGAATTTTGCACAGATTTTTCAAGTCCTTTTGGTTTTCGCAACCATTGCTGTTCAGACCCAATGGGCTAGTGTATGGGGCATGTACTGCGAGGACTTGACAGCAAGTGTGGAAAGGCCCCACAGTGCCTCAATAACCGATTTTGGCGCTGTCGGAGATGGTGTGACTCTTAACACGAAAGCATTTCAGAATGCGCTCTTCTACCTCAATTCATTTGCGAAGAAGGGCGGGGCGCAGCTGTTTGTGCCTGCTGGAAGGTGGTTGACTGGGAGTTTTGGTCTAATCAACCATCTCACACTCTCACTGGACAAGGGTGCAGTAATTCTTGGATCACCAGTAAGATGATTTCACAAATGGTTTGTAGGCAATAATTTACCTACTTTAGGTAGAGTCACTTCTGTTTTGCCTCATCACTATAACTTCAAACATTTGACATTTTTTTGTACAGTTCTCACCTATCAAAACTAAAAGAATGTAGAATCGCCTGTACATCTTAACAATAAATAATAATAACAGTAATCATATGTTTACTGTAAGTACATCTCATATTTTGATGAGTATGTTTCTACTGAAACAACAGTGCAGCCATTTCGTCACGGTGTCCTTATGAGGATATTTGCAGGACTCCTCTGACTGGCCAGTTATTGATGCTCTTCCATCCTATGGGCGTGGTAGAGAACTCCCCGGTAAAAGACATCAAAGTTTAATATTTGGATCCAATCTTACTGATGTGATAATAACTGGTAAGTGTTATAGTTGCATCATGCACTTCATATGGCTAGCCTTTTAATCTTCTGGTGATCATGCTCTTTTCAGGTGCCAATGGCACCATCGATGGCCAAGGTGCAGTTTGGTGGGACTGGTTTCACAATCACACATTAAATTATACTAGACCACCGCTTGTTGAACTGATGTACTCTACCAGAGTTGTTATTTCCAACCTAACCTTTGTAAATTCGCCATTTTGGAATGTCCATCCTGTATACTGCAGGTTCCTTTTCAGCACTCCTCTTGTCATTTACTACTGAAGCACTGTTTCAATCGCAATGATAATTTTATCATCTAGAGTGTTTTTCCTGAATGAACAGCCAAGTCCTGGTCCAGCATCTCACGATCCTAGCACCTATCAGTTCACCAAATACCGACGGCATTGATCCAGGTGTGCTTTATTGGGCTGCTATGGCTCACTGAATTCTTTCTTTAAATGAATAGTTGCTTTAGTTTATGCCCTGTTTGCTCAATTTAGCAGTTGGCCCTGCACTTTCTAAAAAAATAGATCAACGTCATTAAAAATTGCAAGACTTTGTTCTGGCTTGAAAGGAACAAACTAAATCTGAACTAGGACAAAATTTAAGTAGCTATTCGAAATACAGAGTACATGATGCATTTGTATGTTCAGTACTCGAGATAGTCATCAGATATGGGCTTAACTGTAGCTTTGATTCTTTCGTTCTGATATATGAGTCCTAATTAAGTGAAAGACCACAGCTATTGCATAAATTTAAAAAACTTTCAAATGTTATTTCTTGATGTATGACACCAGTATTTCTTGTCAGACTCATTTTGTCAATGTTGTGAAGTCCTGAACTGCGTGTTTTCTTTTTCCTGTCACCATGTTTGGTACTAATGAAACTTGAAACCCATCCAGACTCATCTACAAATGTCTGCATTGAAGATTGTTACATCAGAAATGGCGATGACATTGTTGTCATCAAGAGTGGGTGGGATGAGTATGGCATCTCTTTTGCTCATCCTAGCTCCAACATTAGCATCCGCAACATCACGGGACAGACAAGGAACAGCGCTGGACTCGCCTTTGGAAGCGAGATGTCAGGTGGTATATCAGACGTTCGAGCAGAGGGCATCCGGATCGTCAACTCGGTGCATGGAATCAGAATCAAGACAGCCCCAGGGCGCGGAGGATACGTAAAGAACGTGTATGTAGCTGATGTGAGCTTTGACAACGTTTCCATAGCCATCAGGATCACTGGAAACTATGGTGAACACCCCGATGATAGCTACAACAAGAGTGCGCTTCCGACCATAAGCAACATAACTATCAAGGATGTTGTGGGTGTCAACATTGACGTTGCAGGAATGTTGCAGGGCATCCCAGGGGATAACTTCAGCAATATTTGCTTATCAAATGTGTCTCTCAGTGTCAGATCTACAGATCCATGGAACTGTTCACTTGTCGAAGGGTATTCGAACTCTGTGTCACCAGAGGTATGCGAGCAACTAAGAAGCACTCCAGGGCCCGGACAAATATGCTATGGCAGTAATTATCCAGCCGCTGCAGCACAGCCACAGCCACAGCCACAGCCGCTGCAGAAGTCAAGTGCTAGCCGGCTGGCAAATCCTTTCCTTTCGATAAGTTGGTTTCTATGTAGGTAACCTTGAGCATATCTACTTGATCTTTTTTTCCCCCTGTTCCCTGCAGCTTGGTAATTGTAATTTTATGGAAATCAGTATCATGTACTCTTGTTCCGAAGCCTCTTTGTTGGGGCATGTGTGTACTGATTATTACTCAGAAATGGAATAAATTTGTTTAACACATCAAGTTCTGGGCTGGATTATCCTTGTAATATACGGGTGTTGGCCTTGAACTTATCTACCATATAACTTGGTTTCTCCTCGCAAACAAATTTCCAGGCTTATTTAATTATTATAAAGCAAAATTGCATTACAAGACCGTGTAGCATTTTATTTTGTACAATAAGTTCCTCTGCTGCACTTTTGTTGATTGGCATTCTTGTGCTATCTATTTACTATGTACTTTCAAGCACCAAAAAGTTAAATTTATTTGTCTGTTTGCCTGTTAATTGAAAGACAGAGCTCCTGCCAGTCTTTTTTTTTAAAAAAAGGTTTAGGTATTTTTGAAATGAAGTTTTTTGGTTGCAGCAAACGAAATAGCTTCAGGGCCTGCTGCGCCACTTTATCCCTCCTGCCGATGCTGACAGCAGCATCTTGCAGTGGCGTCGACAAGCACAGAAGATCAGATATACATATACCAGATACAGCCGATGCTGCTCCACTGATCATCACGCCAACGTATTCTCGTGATCAAAGAAGCTCGATGACGCATGGTCAGGGAATCTATTTGCACATTTACATATTATTAACATTTCATATGGGCGAGGTCTAATAAAAAAAAATTCTCTGATTCTCTTCAAACAAATCTTATACCAGGCAAAAGCATTGGCACTGGCAGGAAATGGATAGGAGACAGTTTGCCTGACACTAGACAGGGAGCTACAAATCCGAGCCCAACCGATACGAGGCCATAGCGATAGCTAGAACAGTAATCAGGCACGAATATTTCCCTAAACGAAAACGGCACAACGATCCTGAACAGCGAACACGCTGCACGTGCAAGCACTGCAGTCCGCGTGCGTCACGAAACCATGTGCTTTCACAGGCTCACATTTAACATCAGAATGGAAGATAACAGTTGTGCGCAAAAGATCTTCCTTGTTCATTGCAATCAGTTTTAATGGGGAAGAATGACTACAAAGCGCTATAGCAACCAAAACAGTCCCTCGGCTACTTAGCAAAGTTCTACAAAGTAACTTGTCGATGATAAAATCAGGCCCAGCGGCTCCAAGGTCGGTGGCCACCTCATCATCCTCACCATCTAGAGCTCGTCCTGCAAATGGCATTTGTCACAGTGTGTGAGGAAACGGACAGGAACATGACAAAATGCTTGGTCAGGGATGAGAGAACTTTGCACGGACAAGTAACTTACGTGCTTCTCATCATCAGAGTCCTTGCTATCCTCGACATCAGAGCCAGCCTTGTCCTCGTCTGCCTTCTCATCGTCTTCCTCATCCTGAGATAGATGCACAATTTAGATCATTTATAAACTGCATAGGAAACAAAATGATCCAGGAAGAATAAGATAGATGCAATGCTGACCTCTAGGTCATCATCCTCATCATCACCACCCTTGGCGGCTTCCTGTTAACAAGAGATTCATAATCAGTGACACACAAACCTCCAACAGAAGCACAAAGGTTGTGATTCAGAAAGAAGAGAGTTCAGACACCCAGCATTAGCAATCTGCTGTTGACATGAAAAAACTAAACAGTTAAACTCATATATAGTACTATAATTTACTATAGTTTAATTTAGGGTTAATGATAGTGATGCGCTGCCCACAGTAGTTTTATCTGTTAAAACTCAGATGCGCTCAGGTTCAGTCAGTTCAACCTAAGGAAACAAACCCCTATGTCAACATGGACCAGGATGCATGACAATGACACAACATACAACAAAACCCAATAGATCATGACAAGACACTCATGCATACACCTGCCACAAAAACAGTATATGTTGTTGAAATATACCTCTTCTTCCTTGTTTTTCTCAGCCTCATCGAAAGCAGCCTTTTCTGCCTGTTAAGACCCATCATAGTTAGTGCATCCATGAATCAACCATATGTTACCGCGAGATGTTACGGCAAGGAAAAACATACCTCCTTGCGCTTGCCCCAGGTCTCCTCTGCGAAAGTCTTGGCCAATGCAGGGTCATCAGTGATGATGATGTTGTCAAACAAAGTGCCCGATTTAACCTGTACATAGAAAAACAATAGGCATAACTAACTGTGATGTCTTTCTGAACAAGAGAAGGAAGATCCGACTATCCAACACCAACCTGCCACAGCTCAATGCCAATGTACTTCAGGCTGTCAAATGCATAAATGTATGGATCATCCTTGAAATCTGTGAAGCACAACAATTAGATTCAATGCTAATAACCCAATAGCCAAACAGTAAGCGGATACAAGGTTCAAATTCAGGGGAACATACCTGGATTGTCAATCATAGGTGCCTTCCATTTACCCTGGTAGTTCGGGTTCTTGATTTTCTGGCAAATGAAGCAACATGCTGTCAGATATAAGAATATAAATTGCTGTCAGCTTGTGTGCCGTTAAAGGAACTGTCATACCTTTTGCTTCCATGGTCCCTTGTATTCTGGGTTGGGAATGGTAGGGGCAGTCCATTCACCATCTTCCTCATCATCCCAGTCCTCAGGCTGCAATGCACATTTTAGAATACATCCTATTGACACAAACTACATAATAACCACATATAAGTACCTTCTTAGCATCAGGGTCAGGAATTTCCTTGGGAATATCATCATAGCCCTGAAAGTAATGGAAAAAGGCAATGAGATGTATTGTTCAACAAAATAAAGTAAACCAGTAGTGACATCAGGGATAGCAAATATCTCATTCGATATTATACAATAGAAGCTCTTAAATTCTGGTCAGGTAAGATGTTTCATTAATGACAAAAATTAGGCATATGGGTAAAAAACACTACCTCTGGCTTCTTGTCCTCAGGGTCAGGAATGTACTCCTTGTCATCCCAGTCCTCAGGCTGCAATCATCAACCCATAAACCTCAATTATTTCTGAACAGGCATAAGCAAAGAAATTCAGACACAGTAATAAATATTAAGTATTTACCTTCTTAGCCTCTGTGTCCTTGATTTGCTTTGGGGGGAGAATATCCCAGTGTTCGTAGATGCTGCCAGTTTGCTTCTCTTCATTATCAATGAGAATGCTGTATGTTGCATCAGGACGGATGATCAAAGTGTAAACATGAGTCAATTGATCAGTCTCACAAGGCACATCCTTCTTGATCAAGTGGTTCTTGCCATCCTTGGTCAGGATAGTGTGAACCTTCTTGGTGCTATACCCACAGATATCTGGTCCAAACATAATGCTGCAGTACAGAAGAACAAAGTTAACTACAACTACAAGATCAGATATCATAGGGAGAAAGAGTACAAGAATATATATTCAAAGGCTACCTGTAAGGTGTGTCCCCACCGAATTTTTTCTGGTCTACATCACCACCCAGCAACTTGACATAACCACCACCGCAGTCAAGCTTCTGCTCGTGCTTCACAGAGAACTGCAGCACCAGGGTCTTATCCTTGCTGCTGAACTCAGGGTACTCAGCTGAAATGGCATAGAACCTGTGGTCCTCAGAGGTTTGAATTCCTGCAACAAGAAACATGTTCAGTTCAGTATCTAATAAACTGAAATCACCAATCTTCTTCCGAGGTTTTGGAATTTACCTTTGTCCTCGGCATCTCCATTCCACTTCCCAGAGGTGTGGTTCCATTCACCAGCCATGTTCTCATCCTTCTTCCACTCGGACTTGACCCACCGACTTTCCCAGCCATCTGGCCATCACAACAGTGCAAAATGTCACATCAAAATTAGAAAATGCTTCGCGGTATACAAAATCGACAGTCAGTACTGGAGATCCTATAATTCCTAATGTGGATCACCTGCTGGTCCAAACTGAATCTGGAGAACTACTGCACAACATGTTCCTAATCAACTAGGAATTAACATGAACACAAATAATAAGGCACAGATTGGCCTTTGTGTCTCCTAAATAAACAAACATCACCGCATGAGTCCCAAATCAAATTATGTTCAAGTCAGGGATACGAAAATAGTATAAAATTTGATCCACTTCAGAAGACATGCCATAAGATTCGGCGCATTATTATACAACCGAATTTGAATACTGACCAAAGGGCGACACTGCTATGACTCAAACTACCACACGACAATTGACAGGCGCAGGATCCAAGCCCCAGGCTGCGTGATGAAGCATGCAGAGATGACTGAAGTACTGATGAACACCATAAATAGCCACTACTGGATCCTGCGAGCAAACACCCCTACTACTACCAGTACCATCACACACACACTGACACACCTACACACCGGCTAAATCTCGCATCGTGAACGAGCCAAACCCCCACAGGTCCGACCAAATTAACACCTACCATTTCACACGACGCACTGCATTGGTTCCTGCCAAGACATGGGGCGCATCGCGCACTGTTCAAGGGGTGGGATCGAGGGAATTAATATTTTCTGAACAACAAAGGATCGAGGGAATTAATAATCACCTTCGAACTTCTCCTGGAAGAAGACCTCGCCGGCGACGGCGGCGGCGACAGAGGCGAGCGCGAAAAGTGCCGCGACGGCGTACGAAGGCCCCCTGTGGATCGCCATCCCGGTGGAAACTTGTCGAAGCTTCCGATCCGATCTCAGCCCCGGCGGCCCCCGGGTCGTGTTGTATGTATCGGTCGCTGCGGAGCGCGAGCCGGGGGAGCGGGTGGGTTTAGGGTTTCCGCTCACCAACCCGGTGGGCTCACCGCACGTGGTTTGTCTCTCTGACGGCTGGGGCCGGTGGAGGTGCGCGTAAGTGCGGCTGCCACAGTGGCGGGTGTGGGCCATGGCGTCGGGCCAATGGGAGGCTAGCTTCCGGTGGGCCGGCCAGTGGGGAATCGACGCGTGGCGAATTTGACGTGTTTGGGAGGTTTTCGGAGGTGCGGGTAGGTCTCTCGTGCGTGCAAACGGGAGCTGGAAATAGTAGTAGTAGTTAAAATGAGGGGGGTGACAGCAGACGGGATTTGTAGCTATCTGTTCCAGGCTTTCAGTGACTGCTTTTGCCTGGTATAGAAGTTGTTTTTAATCAGTGATTTTTTTTTTTTTTTTGCTTGGACTCCCATCTGAAATGTCAATGTGGTAGACGTCCTGTTTGTTTGGCTTATAAGCTGTACTTTTTCAACTAATAAATAGTATTTTTCTCTCTCAACAAATCAGCCAACAGGTGTTAAAAAAAGCCTGTTCCTCGTCATTTTATTGAGAATATCATGACCCCTTAGAGAGAAAAAGGTGTTAAAAAAGCATAATTAGTACACTTTTTTTAAAAAACAAACCGGGCAGGAGAGTTGCCGGTTATGGCCCTGTTCGCTTTGTTGAAAAAACAAGCCGAAAACACTGTTCTAGCCGATTTGTTGTGAGAGAAAAATACTGTTGCGGTTGAAAAAACGAGCTGAAAAGTACGGATTATAAGACAAGCGAACATGACCTATATTAAAAAGAAGATGAACCTAGACTATGTATATACCACACATCCATGAGACTACAAAAGGTTGAGCAACTACAATAACTAAAAGCAACAGAGACGACAAAACATCAGCCGGTTGGATTGGGACATCGAAACGATTTGCACAACAAAGTCACATCATCGAATGGAAGTATAACTTAGCACACATGGAAGCATAACGCAGTAGTACACATACATGAAACAACAAATCCTAATTTGTTGTAGTGGAGCTATGATTCAGTGGGTTCAGTTCATCTCATTCAAGGTCCCTGGGATTTCCCTAAGCAAACTACTCTGATTTAGTAACATCTTAGACAGCATTGTCCGCATCCCTCTCTTCGTCTTCGGTTTCCTTCAACCTCCTCCTCCTCTCTGCGTCTTTGATTCCCTTCAACCTGCTCATATCACGCTCATCCAGATACGGATCTCCGCCATCAGCGAACGGACCAAGCTCCGTGGGCATGTGACCTCTCATCTAGTTGCGAGACGTCCTCATCTCTCGCGAGAAGCAGCTCGGCCTCCCTCCTCTTACAAAGGTAAACGGGAGCCTCCCTCCGCCATCAGCGAACGTACTTCGCGGCATACCTGAACAGCTTGAACCTGCGAGCCATCTCGGCGTGGTCACTGCAGGATCAGAAAACCCGCAATTGGGCTCGACTATGGTTTATGGGCAAAACCCAACCCAATCCGCAATTGTCAACCGGACCATGCTACCAGGGCTCGTCATAGACAGGTAGTCTACGGTTGTTTAGGATGGATGGCCTCCACAGTACCTTCAAGTTTGGTCGCCTGGCGTCCATGGAACATATCCAATCATCCGGGGGGGGGGGTGAAGATCAGCCAACTTTTGTTGTGCTGCGATACGGTTCATCTGATTCTAAATTTTTTTTATTTTCGCTTAGATATTTCTAGATCTATTTATACCTTGTTTGTTTGAGCTTTTTATCTAGCTTTTGCCAGCCACAAGTCAGAAGCTCAAACACAAGGGCGGATCCAGCGGGGGGGGCTCAAGCCCCCCTACCCAAACCAAATCAGTGCAAATTACTGTAGAGCCCCTATGAATTTTTAGGCAAAGTTCTATAGTGTAGGAGGGGCTGAGACTTAAGATCCAGCAGCAGTGTTGTTCAGTCCCCCCTAAAATATTTCCTGGATCCGCCGCTGCTCAAACATACAGCCCAGTTGTTGAGTTGGCTTTCGAAAAGTTGAAGAGGTGGCTTATGAGGAAATGAACTAAAAGTTGAAAAAGCATATTTTGAACAGATTTTGCAACTTTTGTTGTGCTGTGAAGCTCAAAAGGTATTAAAAAGGCAATAGCAAAAAAAAAAAAAAAACGACAACCTGAAACCAAAAGCCAAAAAAGCTAGCTTTTTGAGCCAAAATCCCAAAAACTGCATCTCAAACAAACGGGTCTAACAGTTTAGCATGCCTGGAATCTATCGTGTGACTTGCCACGACTTATTTAGTATGTTGCAACCGTTGTAAACCTACTACAGAAATCCAAAAGCCTAGAGAAATCATTTAGTATATTGCAACGGTTATCAACTCAACATTTAGTTATTATAACTACAAAAACTCAAAAGCCTAGAGAAGTTCTTTTTCTCGAATTAGAACATAGACATAGACACTCATGTATGTATGCATTCACCCTTAAGATTAGATCCACACATACTCTACCTTTACGAGCACCTCCTGTTGATGGGCACGACGCTTACCACTAAAAACACAACACTGATAAATCCTAAAAAAAATCCAAGAAAATACAAGCCCTCACATCAAGTCTAGGACTTAAACACAGGTAGATAGGTTCCACCACAAGGGGCCTAATAAGCTGAGATGCACTCAGTTTGCAAGTATAGAGATATCTAGATAGAAACTGTCTAGGTTTATGTGAAGAAAGATTTATAACAAGGACACCCATGAAGAAATAAGAGGCCCCCAGGAGGGCCTTACTATGATTACAAAAAAGTTACGAGGTCTAAGTTGTAAGTTCTTTGGGTGATACTGTACAAGAAAGCCAACCAATAAATCTAGCTGGACAAACACATGGATACCGTGTAAGAACCAAACCAGGGACTAGATTGTAAAATCTAAAAAACATATATATATTGTTGTATATAAGAACCGAAAAGATGGGTAAGAAACCATGTTGGCATACTGTAAACTGAAAAGATAGGTAAAGAATTAGGATCAAACTGCAAAATCTAAAAAAATGGACTACACTGCAAAACCTAAATTTTTTTGGATCATTCTCAATCTGTGCGTGCCATGGTATAAGAATTAAAAAAGATGGGTAAGAAACTAGTGACTAGATTGTAAAATATATTAAAAAAAACATCGAAAAGATGGGCAAGAGACCAGGGACCATACTGGCATACTGCAAACTGAGAAGATGGGTAAGAAACTACTAAACTAGGGACCAGACTGTAAAATCTCACAAGAAATTTGGACTAGACTGCAAAACCTAAAAAAAAATTGGGGCGTGGAAGGGCTCGCTCGATGGCTGAGGTTGACTCGATGGGCCTCACCGCGTGGGCTGTCCAAGTGGGCCCGAAGCTGGCGAACGCCGGGCCGTTTCGTTTTTATATAAGGCTATAAGCTCCGCTGTCTGCTGGTTCCATCAGTCGATATGAACCGTCGCGTCTGGCTCGAGCTCTCTCGCGGAGTCTCGCCTCTCGGCACATACACAAGCACGTACCGAGCACCAAGACTCGTATCTCGTCATCGTAGAGCTCTCCGACGTCGATGGAGGCAGCAAATACAGCCCGGTCGGAGCCACGGGTTCGGCGCTCTGCGCCGGCTTCTTCCATGGTTGTTGGATGGGTATGGCACTGCTTGGGCGGATGATTCCTCTATTTGTGGATCTGGCCGTTTGATTCATCTCCACCTCTCGTTCTGATGATTCCTCCTCTATATGGGCATCAACTGCTGTAGATGCCAGCCTTCACTTTGCTGAAACTAAGAGTTTCAGGTTCTGAGATATTAGAGTTCTTCAAAACTTTACTGATTAAGTTAGAATTTGTTGTCAGTCAGTACAATAGATGAGTGTTGGTCATATATCACTAAATGATAGACTGACAGCAGTAGATATTAGAGTTCTTCAAAACATTTGCTTTATGAATGGTGCACCACCATGAAGCATGCAAAGCGAAGATGGTGGATTATTGAACTGTAGGTGTGCCTTTGTAGTTATCAGTGCTATTTTAGTCTCTGTGTTTAAATTGGTGTACCAGTCAGTGCTATCTGAAAACTGGAGGATGTTGTGGATTTGATTTATCTGTTTAAATTAGCTATCAAATGATGTTATTTTTTGTTAGCAGGTTCAGTAATTTTGTTTATCATGATGATGTATGGAGCTTTCCGTGTTGTTCGGCTGATAGTTTCTACGGCTGATAAGCCGACTGATGCTGTTTTGGTGTGAGAGAAAAACACTGTACCATAGCTGTCATTATTGCTATTTTAGTATGAATAGAGCATGGTCGTGTACATTGCTATCAGTCTGAACTTGGTGTACAGTCTATATTGTTTCCTGAAATGGCCGTGTACTGCCCCCTCGATGGTAGAATAGTATGAAAAGTGCCCGCTAAAAAACGAATACTATGAAGAGTGCATGATTATGTGTGAACAGAGAACTTACATGATAGTGTGAAAAGTGCATGATTATGTGTATGGAACTCTGCAAACTGAAATAGACGCACATTGCGATTGTTCAGCAATGTAGCAATTTAAGCAATTTATGGCTATCTGTTTTTATTTACAGTGCTAAATATTTTGACATACTTTCTGGTCCTTTTTTGGTAGGTCCTGTTTCTGCTTTCTTTATATGAAGGGAAATCTGTGTACTGGAGCTTCCTTCATATGCAAGCACCAATGGTCACTACAAGAAAGGACTGCAGAATGAAAGCATCAATGGTTGCTAACACTATTCAGTTAACTGAAATTTTGTGCTTCCATGAAAGGATAGCTGTTTGATTCTGACAGATGACTAGTAAACAGAATAAGAAAACTGCATAGGTCTAATTTTTATTTTCAAGATGGCATAGTCTTCTCTGTCTTCGGGATGGCATAGGTTAGATTCAGATGAGAACTGCAATTCTTTTTTTTTTTTGTTTCTGCATTCATAATCAGTGCCGTTAGTGGCCTCACTGTTGTATGGAATTCTGCAACTGAAATAGGTGTTATCTTGTTGTATGCCAAGACTAGCTGAAGATGCTTTGCAGAGTTTTAAGATTCATGCATAAACAAACAATGATTCATGCATAAACCTGATTAGCTAGTGACTCTGTTTTCTACTTATTGGTCATCTGCTCTTGCTATCAAAGCTGAAAACTGAATATCAGTGTGTAAGATGTGACTAGTCTGAAATAGCTGCTTCCATGTTTCAGTTCAGAAAATAGTGTTGTTTCAGTTCTAAAAAGGCTGACGGTTTCTGTGTAAATGTTATTGTAAATTCAACGTAGTTGTGATCCATTATCTATTAATAGCAACACAATGGTATACAAAATGATATTCATGAATGATCTTGGCTAAAAGCATTAAATAGTTTGCAAATGATCCATGTTTATGGGTTGTACGATCTGTCTTTCTACTTGTTTGTACATCAGATTCGAGGCTCTTGTAGACGACCTCACGTCTGTGGGTTGTACATGCTCTAAACCCACCAGGCGGCTATGGACCTTCCCCGAGCATTATATTTTTAATGAACCAAGCAAGAGAGTTACTGATTATATTAATAAAGACTAGCAAATATGTCCGTGCATTGCAACGGAAGAAAAAAAAACTATCAAACACATTGCAAAGGAGAAAAAACTATCAAACGTTTACAAAAACAACGACATGAATGATCCATATCCATTTATAGTTTACCTTTTGTAATAAAGGGATTAGTTAATTAGACTTTTTTGAATTATTAGTTAATTAGACTTGATGTGACTTTTTTTTAAAATCATTAGTTAATTAGACTTGATGTGCCTGGTAACATGCCATTTTATTGATTTAGTCGGACTTCACATTACTTCAATTCAGAAACCAGAGTCAATTAGACATTGGATTTGAGGACAAACATAGAACACATAATAATTTCCTATTAACCGTGTGGCAACGAAAGGGCAATAAAGGTTCTTTCGAATATTGCAACGAAATTGACAAAAACACTAATTCTGACAACTCAGAGTTATATAGATCTCTTTTGTCAAAATAAAATCATAAATTATCAAAACTTATTTTATTAACGGCACAAAGGCTATAATCCCAAATAATTTTTTCGTGATCCATGAGATAGATTTTTAGAGGCTAGCACTAACTTAAACTGAAGCTTTATCATAACACATGACTATTCAAAGAATGCACCAGTCCGAAACTGTTCAGGATCATTACTGCTCTCACACTTCAACTGCCAGAAAGGAAAATATTCACATATTTCTGGAACTGTTTGCTCATGATGTTGTGGTGCATTATCAGTCCGCTGTTCCATTGCCTGAATGACAGCAACCAAACCATCCAAAGCAAGAACATTTAAAGACGACAAAGGACTGTTCACAGGAAATGCGCTCATAGACAGAAGGTTAGCTAACTCTTCAAAAATATTTGAGCACTCTAAATCACAGTCCATAATTGCATACATCTCAGCCATAAACTCTGCCAGCAAAAATCAATTATAGCCTCAAGGGCAACTTCTTGCTGCTGATAACTTGCTCCATATCTACTCTGTGCTAATCTTAGGATAACACATGAGAAAAAAGCCTCTATTTGCAGCTTATGTTCATGGCACAGATGGTAAAAGAAAGTAAAAACAATGCTGCACACTGTTGACAGGATCAGGGGGCTTATTGACAAACCAAAATGCATTAGATTGCAGAACAATTCATCCTGTACAAATGCTAAAAGTTTTTGATGTCTGTGTATAGACGAAGCCCGAATTTATCAACCCCAGAGCAAAAGGCGGCACATCCTCATCGAAGTCTATTGGATTCATCCTTGGGTTCACCTCAATGTCTTTTGCTATGTTCAAGAGGGAGCACAAGAATTGCAATATCTCTACCATACAAGGAACCCCAAAGGGCTCCATCAAGTCTTTGTCTTGCACACACCAGAACCATCTCCCACCTCATGGCCAGAGCTATTCAAACATAGATAGTCACTCTTCCCGTTCTCTGTCTCCTCAGCACCCAAACATTGGTTTTGCAACCAGCAACCTGCATAACAAATGCTACCAGCAAATTAATAAATTTCATTTCGTATAGGAAGACATGAGCCTTCCAAGTTCCTACTAACAAATGCTTGGTTCCAAGCTAACAACTAACAAGAGCTGTTCTTAGTGCCAGACTGTCAATATTTGCAAGGTGGTCATATTGATCAAATGACAACAATTAGTTCAATAAGAGATTCGATATATACATACATTTCTCCTTATTTTTAGCCTATATATCCTGTAATTTTTTTACATAAGTAGTGTCTGTACAGCTTGTAGGCACACGATGCAACAAGCTGCTAAGCTCAGAGCAGCACAGTTGATCGTTAATGCCTTCCAAAATAAAAATAATAAACACTCTTCATTGAAACCCAATTTTCACAAGGGGCACAAGCAAAAGGTACAGACTACCAAATCTGCTCCTAAAATTCAGATAGTAAGGTACTGAGCCAAGAATGTACAGATCATAATTGCTTGGCAAATTTGCTGGAACTGGAACTGGAACTGGCTAAATTCATTGTTACAATGAATCAGAGCCCGAATCACATATTGGCCTAGCACAAGTGCAGTCGAATAGCACATATATTCATCTAAAAAAGGCACACATATGAATCATCTAAAAAAGGCACATATGAAAAACTAAACCTAGCGAATCCATAATCCAAAGGGAATAGCATATATATGAACTAATCTTCAAAAATCCCACTAATACTACTCATAGTAAGAATAATCAGTGAGGAAGCTAACCTTCTTGATCATGTGCAATGTTTTCAGGACGGCTGGTCGAGCCTGGACGCCTAAGGACCGTCCAGGACGATTAGTCGTCGTCCAGGACGATTAATCGACCCTGGACGAGTCCCCTGGTCGTCCCCTACATATGGGGACTGATATATACCATATATATATATATACACACGCACTAGTATACTACATGTTCTAGGCTCTACTGCTCTAGATAGATAGGTCAGCTGGCCACTTACTTGGCTGCTTCATTGCCCTTTCTTGTCTTGTTGGCTGCTGCTGTCAAACTGAAATTATAGAAAAATAAAGCACATTAACAAAGGCAATTAGGTGAAAGACAATGAAGTGATCAACAAAGCAAATTAACACAATAAAGCACATAATTTAAACCAGTCCAGAACTGCATAGTGCATAGTGGCACACTGCCACTGCCATAGTGCATACTGCATAGTGCATACATCAAGTCCAGTACATAAATAGGCAAAATGGCCAATGATAAGAACTACTCAAGTAAATCAGCATCTACACGAAAGCCTCCTCCATCTCCACGGGTGTCTTCATCCTCCTCCATTGGTACCACAGGATCAGATGCATGTTGATCTTCTTGGGTATCATGGTCACTATCATCTTCTTCCCCTCCAGATATATCTGGTGCTACAGAAGTCCTCCTAGGACGCTTTTTGTTCCTAGTATAAATCTTCTGGACATTGGCTGCAGCACGGGTAGCAGCAGCCCTATGCAAGTTACGACTCCTTAGATTCTCAGATGCACCAATAACTTCATCCACAACAGCTAAAGGCACCTCCTTAGAATTCTCATCCACCCATTCACTATCCCACTGAAACTCTTCTAGCAAGAGAGGGTTGCTCCTCTTTCCTTTGCAACCAAGTTTTCGAATTTTTTGAAACCTGTTTGTCATCTTTTTGTTGTAACTGACATAAACCAATTTATTTAACCTCTTGTGCTCTAATCTATTCCTCTTTTTTGGTGTGGATCTACAGAAAAATAAATTAACATGAGAACATCACATTGATCTACAATTTACAACAACACTAACACTCTAGCATCACATTGATGTAAGTATCCATCTCTCTGGCAATAATCTCAGGGCAACTTCCACATTTAATTGCATCACCATAACCTCCAGCAAGGTGCTGTTTGAACCTACTGATTCCTGATGGAGTTATCTTCTTACAAAAAATACATTGCACACTGTCCTTCTTTGCAATATCTGGCCACCACCCATACTTCCAGACAGGGTCTCGAGATTTAGCCTTCCTCTTGGGATCTTTGGCTTCAGCAACCATTTCTGGAGGTAGTTTTGCTATGGCATTCTCAATAAGAGATGCAACATCTGGAGCAGCTGAGGATGCTGAACCAGCAACAGTTGAGCCTGAGGCAACTGAGGAGGCTGGAGCAGAACCAACTTCTCCTTGAACGGCTTCAGGCATGTATACTTCCACTACACGCTACCGCTGTCGATCTAGATCTACACAAGTACACAGAGAAAGAGAGCATAAGCTTCAAGCACAGGTAGAGCATCAAGCTTGAACGAGGAGGTGATGACTGATGACTGACCTGAGGAGGAGGAACTCATCTTCGTCGTGCAGTCCTCCTACCTTGCACAGTTGGACCTGTGCACCTGCTGGATCTGCAGGCCTGCGCGCCTGCAGCAGCAGCCGCAAGAAAGAGGGAGGGCAGCTGGAAGGGAGGGAGGAGAGGGAGCAGCTGGGAACTGGAAGGGAGAAGAGGAGAGGGAGCTACAGAACTGCGGCAATGGAGGCGGTTGCTGCTGCTGGACGGGAGAGGTGAGAGGAGTGAGTGTGTTCTGCTGACTTCTGAGTGAGTGAGAGGCTGAGGGAGTGAGGGGTAGGAAAGAAGAGAAACCCTAATAGGCTTGGGCCAAAATATAAGACAACTAGATAGACCCAACTCTAAGATGCAGCCCACTCTATGGCTGGACGTCCACATAGTCTGGACGGACGATTAATCGCGACTGGACGACGATTAATCGGACGTCCAATTTCTTGGACGGTCTGGCCGAGTCGGAGGCCCTAGTCGAGTAGCTCCAACCTCAACGACGATTAGTCACGATTAATCGTGATTAATCAGACGTCTTAACATTGATCATGTGTATGGCGAGACAGAAGATTTGGCTCTTGTTCTTCTGATAGGAGGTGGAGTCTTCGTTCGATTCGGTTCCAATCAAACTCCGATTCCGACTCGCTCAGACAAAACCGCGTCTTGTGCTCTTGCGCCTCCGTTGCTTTGCGCGGCGCCGTCAATGGCAGATAAGGCGGTGAGCTGGGCGGGCAGCGGCGCTGCTCGTCGGCGTCCATGCCGGCGTCGGACGCGACGCATTGCACGGCTGCGGAGGAGGCACGCGGCAGAGTCGTGCGCGACGGCGGCCGCCTCAGGCGCGGCGTAGGACGCCAGCCACGGGCGCTCCCACATGCCGGGCACCAGGATCTCCAAGACACCCACTTGCCCCACGCCCGCCGCCGCTCTGCACCTCTCCCGGCGCCACCGGGACAGGAGCTGAGCTGGGCGATCTCGATCGGCTGAGGAAAGGAACGGAAGAAGAGGACGGCGCTGCGCGACGGCGTCGGGGAGCGACGGGGTCACGGGGAGCGGACGGTCGTGAGTAGTCCATGCGAGCCAATGGGCCGCAACTGGGCCAAAAGTGAGTGAGTGGCCGCGCGGTTAGGCCAGATTAGAATGGGCTGGACGAAAAAAATAGCCTGAAATTTTACCTTTTATTATTATATAGGGATAGAAGAAGGTTCAGACTACCAAAGACGATCCCAAAATAGGTTCTAGATGCAAACAACAACTGCTATTATGATGACTAAAACAACTATGTCAACAATGACACTTTGCAACAAGAGCACACACTAACGAAGTTGCAATAGCACCAACACCAATAAAACGAAGGAAACATCTAACGAAGAGGCAAAGAAACCCCCATCAACAAGTCCTAGAAAGCACGACCTTTTAAACCCATCAAAGGTTTGAGAAGGTCTAGCAGTAACAATTCTTGTAGACGGTCTGCATAGTCTTGAATTGCTTTCGCATTGAGCTTCTCGTCCTTCCCAACAACACCCACATCTTTTAGAACACTGCGCCGAGCAAGACGGGCACCTTCGACGAAGTAACGATGTGTCATAGGATTTACGCCGACATTTAACTGTCAAGGTAGGTGGCGAAGGGGGAAGCATATGATGGTCAAGGCCCTCACTCTTCCTAGCTGCCGCAAATAAGATGTTGCATTTATCGTTGGATCCTCCGCCAGCGGGGGCTCGCATGCCTAGACCTCTGACATAGAATGGAGAGGGTCATCTTTGATGGTGTGATGAGAAAGATGGGATCCTCAATTGTTGCTTGTGCATATAGATGGCTAGAAGGCCCCAGGCCCATCAGCACGGCCCATGGCCCGACGTTTTGGCTCGGCCCATGCACAGCATGGCCCGATGTGCTTCGTGCCCGTGCCAGCCCGGCCCGAACGAAGGGTCGTGCCTGGGCCGCACCTCCAGCCTGACGTGCCGACACGGCCCGGCCCGCTCAATAGAAATCCCACCAACGCCTGTTCCACCTATCTCCATCTCATATCATATATTTAAATGATGAATCCAAACCCTAGCTCCAGCCCCAATTTCTCCCCAGCCGACGACGCATCGGACTCCACCGCAATCTCTGACAGTCCGACTTCTCTTCTTCCCTAGCCGCAAGTCTCACCGTATCTCTACTCCTCTTCTTCCCGCACCGCTTTCTTCTCCATCCTACGCTCTTGACTCGCCTACACGCAACGCCGACGGCACCATGGCCACAACGTAGATCCACCTTCGCGTGGAGGCGGCTCCCTCGGCCGGCCGCTTACTCGCGCGGCGGTGCATCACAGCTCCCCCAGGCCAGTCACTCCTGCTCGCGCGGCGTCAGCGGGCGTCAACAGCGGCGACGCAGCAGCTTCCCATGGCAACAGCGGCGTAGCAGCTAGTGCCTGGGCTGGCTCTGGAATGTTGGGCCGTCGGGCCGGCACGGCACGGCACGGCACTAGGCCTTTAAGGCCGTGCTTTGGCCGTTGGTGCCGCCCGTGGGCTGGCACGGCACGGCCCGCTGCACTGACGGGCCGTGCCGACCCGTCCCGTGCTGTTCCGGGCCAGGCGGCCCGAATGGCCATCTATACTTGTGCATCTGAGATAGTTTCCTTCTCATTAGATGTGTCCTCCATAGGAACATCCTTGATGAAGGTGACTGCCTGTTGGAACATCTGATCTGTTGACTGTACAACGATGGTCTTTGAAGGCATTTCGATGATATGCTCTATGGGCATCTTTTGGTGGGTCTCTATGTTGCACAGCTTTGCAGCCACCTCACTAAAGATAGAATCAGTCTCTCTATGAATTTGTATCCACCTCACCGAGCATTGCTTTTAAGGTTGAATAATTTGACCAGTCAATATGAAGTTATATTTTTAAGAGTAAAGTTTCAACTTGTCATTGAGTTTAAAACACATCTTTGAACTCAAATAAAAGACAACTTACTCCCTGAGCTTGGAAGATCACTTTCATGAGCACCCCCCCACTCGCTATAGTTTGTGGCTTTGTGCGCGTGAGCATTGGGTATGATATGTTTCCAACCTCCCTTACCATCCTCTGTGCCACGAGTGGTTGGCGCTCTGGTGACTGAGAGGGTTGTGTCCGCCGATCCAGAGAGAGAGAGAGAATGACCTCCAGCAATTGACATTGTCACCGATCAACCCAACCTTGGCCCTAATACCAATTGTTGGCCATTGATCGAACATAACACCCTCAACCTCACCACACACGCATGCGATAGAGGGTTTAGCTTCTAAAAATGGGGAACAGAAAAAACACAAAAGATGAACTGCTGAACTAAGTCTTTCATTGATCCAGCTGGATCGGATATATACAACATATGTACAGTGACGCTTTACCTACTACTAGTACATGGCTTACATCACCCATTCTACCAACTACTGGCCATACTACCTATTACAAAGGCCATGTCGGCCATATATACTTTATCCTTCTTTGTCAAAGACAAGGACATGATAGTATATAAGGGTTGGAGACAGATTACTAACACTGAGCTCTTGAACTCTCCAATGCTTTGCTCATTGTGTCTATTTCAGATGGATCTTAAGTGTCAGGATCAGTGGTGTGGTGTGAAATTAGTCTTAATGCATAACATGGCAAGCTTCTATAATTCATTCCGCATGTCATTCCAGTGAGATAAAAGTATGAACATAACAAATGATGGATCTATGATATACTCCCTCTGTCTCAAAATAAACGCATATCTTGTTTCTCGAAGGGTCAAATAGTTTTTAATTATGACTAGGAATATTGAAAATAGTATCAATATTGGTATCTCTAAATAAGTTTATTATAAAAACAAATTATATACTCAATCTGATGATATACTTATTATCATCATGAATACAAATATATAGTTATATTTATGTATTTTGGTCAAACTTTAAAAAGATTAACTCTTCGAGAAGTAATACATGCGTTTATTTTGGGATAGAGGAAGCATGAGAAAGGGATATGTTTTACAATAAAAAAGTCAAAACATCAAGGACAAATAATTCAAAAATAAAATAACAGACGCAACATGATAGAGAAAAGATTGCACACTCTGAAGTAAGTCTGAACCGCAATCGCAAGACGCAAGATTGCACACTCTGAAGTACGTCTGAAACGCAATCGCAAGAGACCATGTCCGAAACCTGCAATTCAAACGCTTGAGTAGGGATGAAGATAACATCGGCAGATTTGTCTTTCCAACACTTTCGTGAACTGCATCGACTCGATGTGCCTCATGAAGACACCATCATGTGTCCATATAAAGATGTAACACCCTAAAAATTTCAATTTTGAAAAATAGGTTTAAAAGGATTAATTTATGAATTTTTGTGCTCATAAAAATATAGGAAAAAGAATATTTCCATTATATTAAAATTTATCATAAGGAGTACACATACATGCCAGCGCATTTGATTTATTTGGTTGAGTGGTTTTGACAAGAATTCATAATGAATTCAAATTCTTTTAAAATGTATTGAAAATAGCTTTGAAATAAAAAGAAAAAAAGAAAAAACCCACCCCTTGCCTTCTAGCCACCGGCCTGCTTAGCCCAGCCAACTCCCTTACCCTCTCTCCCTCGCGGCCCAGCTTTGCACCGGCCCAGCAGCCACGCCGCCACGCCTCTTTCCCCTCTCTCCGCGTTCTGTACCACTGCCACCCCGGCCCCATCTGTCAGCGGGGTCTCCTTCCTCCTCGCGTCGCTACCGCGTCGGACTCCATCGTCGGGACCGAGTCCGCGCCGCCTACGCCATCGCGCCATGCCGTGCCTCCCAACTCTTCCCGGCCATAAATACCGGGCCCCCGCATCGTGCCGCCCCCACCAAGCCTTGGAGCAAGCCGCCAAGCAGCCACAGCCCTAGTGCGCCGTTTAGATCTCGCCGAGAAGGAGCTCGCCGCTGTCGTGCTCGCTTAGCCGCTCCGTTGCCACCGTAAGCCAATCCCGAGCTTCGCGTCGAGTTTGCGAAGTCGCCGTGCCCCTTCTCTCTTCTTTTCTCTCTCTAGTTTGCTCACCCCGCGCTGCCGTTGTTCACAGGAGCTCGCCGTTCGCCCCGCTGCGCCACGCGCTGCCTCCGTCCACTCCACGTCGCTAAGCCCTACCTAGGTGAGTTCGCTGTCGCCCGCGCTTTCCTCCCGTGCTTTCCCCGTCGAGTTTCGCACCCCGAACCGCCCTTTTAGCGATCACCAGCGAGCTTCTCGCCATCAACCATGGCGCCGCCGCCGCCGCCTGGAAGCAACACGCCGATGACTCCATCCTTCCCTTCATCTCGTCAATACCGAACACAAGATTAGCGACCCAGATCGGGTCAATACCGGTCAGCGCGTCAATTTTGCTAAAGTGTCCCTATAGTTTCGCGTAATTAACCCGCCGCCCAGCGTAGTTCAAATTAATTAAATTAATGCCCCTAGTTTTTATGTTTTGACCCCTATGTTTTCTAAAAAATGAGCCTCAGTCCACATGACTATTTTAATTCGGGTTTTAATTATTTTTTAATGCGAAATTAAGTTCAGTTTATTTACAAAATTGCAAAATCTTTGTTTTAACTCTGATTTGACCTGTTCAAGTTGCGTTAGATTTGTAGTTGCGTAATCTACATGTTCATCCTATTACTAAACATGTTTTTAACTTTTGAAATTCGAGGTTAGATTTAATCTATTATTTTATTAAAGGGGATCTTGTTTAATTCATAAGTTTTTCGTTATAGCTCCGATTAGAGTGCTTTTCACATCTATGCGTTTGTAGTAACGTGTAGAACATCTTTAAAACCTCTTTACATGTTATTTGTTATGTTTGGTGTATTGTTCTAATTTAGATCTACTGTTTGCTTTGTGTATGATTTCATGGATGCTTGTGTGGTGCTTTATGATCATGTCCAGTCGACGAGCTTTGCGTTGGTGATATAAAAGAAGTTGGTGATCCAGAAGAAGTTCTTTGGAGGCTACGAATCAATAGAAGAAGGATCCAAGTTTAAGGCAAGTATAGCATGGGATCTTCCTTGTTGTCCTATACACCTTTAATCACTTAATTCATATTGCATCTGTCTACCTTGATTACCACTAAGGATTTCCTAGTACTTTGTACCCTATGCCTTGATACCTTTGGGTTATTGCATTGGGTAGTATGGTGCTAGTGTTCAATTAAAGCCATGATCTTGTAACTTGACTAATGGATTATGCAATAAATACTAAAAGATGTTTTTTAGCAACATGGAATCAGGGGGCTAGAGCATTGGACTGATTTTATGGTGCTCTATATTTCTCTCCCTAAGGACTTATCTATAAGCGAACATGCGGGACTTATAGTACAACTGTGAGGGCTACATGGCTCTGGCTTTAGCTCAGTATGAGGACCTTTTCTAGCTTGTTAGAGGTTACTTTATTGGCATAAGAATGGCTTGCCGAATCAGGTATAGGACAACCTCTGTCCCCTTGTGTATAGGCTGCGTGTCATTGTGCCATCGGGAAGGGGGGTTCCTACATCTGTTTGCCAAGTGAATCTAATGGCCCTAACTTGTTAGACGAACCTTTGAAAGGCTTCATAGTGAACCCTGCCGACCTTCCTTGGAAGTGGGTCAAGAGATTAGCTACCTCAGGCAAAAGGGTAAATCACAAATCACAGTGAAAGTGTACAACCTTTATAGAGTGTAAAACTAGTACATCAGCCATGCTTACGGCCACGAGCGGCCTTGGACCCTTACGGAATAGAAGATCATTAATCATTAATGATGATGAACACGGATGATACCGATGATGAAGATGCTCATTAATCATGTGTTTATGTGGGCTCGTGGATAAACTTGTTGCCACCCTATTGCTAAAATCTTGACTCATTAAAAGCTAATCGCAGTTAACCAGTGTCAGCCTTTTGAGCCTTATGAACCCCATGTTATATTTGTTGAGTACGACATATACTTATACTTGATTTATTTTTCAATTATTTGAAAAAAATCCTGGATGGGTACCAGATTGCTAGAGTTTGGAGGAATTAGGCTTGTGATCAACCAGTCAGTTGTCCCTGTGGAAGTGGAGTCTTCACCTGAAGATCGGAGTTGTCTTTCTGCTGTTTATACTCTAAGGTTGTATTCTTTATAAGCATTGTCTTATGATATTACCCTTATTTGTAGCTATATGTAAGATTTGATTTCCTAGGCTCACATATGGTGTGTATCTAGTTTTGTTCTTAAAACCAGGTGCTACAAAGTGGTATCAGAGCAATGCTGACTGTAGGAAGCAAACCTAGTTAGAACTGTACATTTTAGCATGCTTTCACCTTGCCTACTTCTTGCTTTCTCTCTAACCTTGATATTTTCTAAAAATTATTCTCACCTCTGACTGTATTCTATTATAAAGCTTTGTCTCTATTCTAAATCTTCTCTCTCCATTTGTTAGATAGATCGTAACGAGGATACCACCGACATCATATCTCAGGAAAACCAAGCTATGTCGCCTTTGATCGCATTTCACAAGGAAAAGCTATCTGCTATGCAGAAATATGTACTAGAAGGAATAATTCAACATGGGAATTCTCAACAGTACTCATTGCAAGGTCAGGTCAACATACCAAAGGGATCAGTGAAGAGACAAGTGGCAGAAGCTTGGAAGAAAATCAAGTCCAATGAAGGTGCTGGTAGTAATACGCTCGGAAGTCAGTATCAATGTCAATGCTGCAAGCATTATGGTTTTCCCTATCTTCAGAACAAGTTTAATTAGAGGGAAGTCAAGGTAAACCTGAGTTGTGAAACTAATGTGGATAAGAAGAGGAAGGCGGTCTCACTAGAGCTAGACTTGGGAAACGATCAACATTTGGGTTCTACTACCTTGTCACATCTAGCTCTGATTCCTAGTCAGATGAATCTAAACTGTAAGGATTTAGAAGCTTCTCAAGCTAAAACTACTTCAGATGAGGTATGCATCGATGGGTGGATGATCACTTATAAGGAGTTTCAACCTCAAAAGACCAAGCGAGCTAAGAGGAAGTGTTATCATTGCCAACAAGAAGGACATTATATTAAATCTTGTCCACCGAAGAATCAACAACTGCACCATGGAAGTAGCCAGAGTCAGATCACTACCGAACTGCCACTAGCAAGTGTTAGTGACACACAACACGAAGGAAGCCCATGATGAAATTGATGAAGTGGATGATGTGTCGCTCTCACTCCCATGCAAGAGATGCTACCCCAGATGCCTATGCAACCACACCGTGTTTAAGGAATAGGAGTTTATGTCCCTTTGTAATGAAAACGCTAGTAGTGAAAGTCGAGTCTATGTGCTTTGTGAACCTTTAGTGTTTGGTTGGTTGTCTTTATGCTAATGTTTGAGTTGAATCTTTATAATGATTACAATGATCTTGTGGGGTTTGACCACAATTTCATTTAGTTCATAGGCCTAAGGTATAAGGATTAATGAAATAAATAGTCGAGTTTTGGTTATCTTCTGTTTTCTCTATCTTGCGTTTCAGAGCAGACTGCCCTCTTCAGTTTATATCTCTGATTTTGGATGATCAAAAATCATGACAAAATTCTAGACGACATTAGACTTCAATATCTTTCTCTGACCATAAGAATCACCTTGATAGCTATGTTGGTTATGAAGTTATGAAAATCACAAGACGATGCAACCGCGCTGTCTAAAATCTAGAGCAGTTTCTGTTGTGCCCTATTTTTTACTACCTGAACTGCAGAATTTAGAAAAGTGTTCTATAAGAAAGTTGTGGAAGATTTGATAATCTTTCCAACAATATAAACTGTAGCTCTATTGGATTAACAGAATAAGAGTTATAGCTGTTTTACTGCGCTATTGTTTTTCTGCTTGCGAGGAATTTTAGATTTCTTGTTCTTGCTCATACACGAGAGTATCATTGGGATGTCAGAACGTCTTGATACTAGTTAGCTCATCTGGAAGAAGGTGCAAGCTACCCTTTTTGTGTCCCCTAGTCAATCTTTCTTAAGGGGGGTAGCCAAGCTAAAGAAGTTGCAAGACGAAGGCTTCATATGTTCTGGTGCTTCACTTGGAAGTATAGGTTATGTCTTTGGATGAGAAGTCACTATCAAGCACCGGTATCTTTGCTAAAGATGTGTTACTTGTTGGATGAAGGAGCTCAGGTATTTTCCCATATTGGTTAACACTTCAAGCTATTATCAATTGGGAGTTCAATCTTCAACATACCGGGATAAGTTGGCATGGATGACATAGGAAGGAGATATTGAACAACTATAGTTGGTTCAATGGAGACTCAGAACATCTCAATGTTTCACCAAGTTAGCAAGTGTGTTTTGTTGAAGGAAGTTCTCTACTTGGATAGGTTATCTTTAATGGTGGAAATAAGGAGAAGAACTCGAGAAAAGCTAATGATGAGTTTGGTTGTAACCCACCCAAGTATGTAAGAGTGACGAGGAGTTCCTTAGAATAGTAAGATTCTATCAGAGGTTCATTGGGTTTTTTTGAAGAGCATTAGAAGATGGTTATGGTGGGAAATATTACTAAGTTCATTTGGATCAAGAGATCTCAGCTAAGTATTGAAAGGAGTAAAAAAAGAGGTTGAAATAAAACCTATGTATGAGCTTTGCCAGATCTGGACAAGAGCTTTATATCTACTATAACGCACTTTGTCAAGGTGTGGGATGTGTCCTTATGCAAGAAGAAAAAGTAGAGGTTTATGCAAGAAAACATGAGAAGGAACATCTGACATATAATTTAGAGTTAACCATTGTGGAGCATGAGGTACTATCTATTTGGGCATAACAAGTGACATCTAGGAGGATCACAAGAATCTATGGGCCATCTTCACTAAGATGGTTTTGAGCTTGTGATATCCTCGTTGGAATGAAATTGATTAAGACTTGGAAAAGTGCTATCACTTCGAGGAGCAAAGTCACGACCGATGTCCTTAGCAATGGAGAATTGTGCTAAGAAGGTTCGGGTGACACCAAGGACTAAGAATTGTATTCCAAGTTTGAGCAACTTAACCTGAATCCTTAATGTTTTGAAGATTGGTAGTAGAATCTCCTTCTGACCAAGAGATTCGTCGGGCTCTGTTGGAAGGTGAATATTTTAAGAAAGAGAATTGATAGTATAGACTAAAAAGGAAAAGTGGCCTAGTGATTGGAGTTACCTGAGTATTGTTTGGAGTATCTGTCAAAATATTGGAATTAGTAGAGCAAGTTACTTGGAGTATGGTTAACAAATATGCAAAGTAGAGAAGAATCCAAAGGCGGAGAATCTGTATCTCTTTTATCACCATCTTCCGAATCTCAAGGACGAGATTCATCTTAAGGGGGTAGAATTGTAACACCCTAAAAATTTCAATTTTGAAAAATAGGTTTAAAAGGATTAATTTATGAATTTTTGTGCTCATAAAAATATAGGAAAAAGAATATTTTTCATTATATTAAAATTTATCATAAGGAGTACCAACATGGATGTGCATACATGCTGGTGCATTTGATTTATTTGGTTGAGTGGTTTTGACAAGAATTCATAATGAATTCAAATTCTTTTAAAATGTATTGAAAATAGCTTTGAAATAAAAAGGAAAAAAGAGAAAACCCATCGCATGTAACCGTGCCTCCCAAGTCTTCCCGGCCATAAATACCGGGCACCCGCATCGTACCACCCCCACCAAGCCTTAGAGCAAGCCGCCAAGCAGCCGCAGCCCTAGCACGCCGTTTAGATCTCGCCGAGAAGGAGCTCACCGCCATCGTGCACGCCAAGCCACTCCATTGCCACAGTAAGCCAATCTCGAGCTTTGCGTCGAGTTTGTGAAGTCGCCGTGCCCCTTCTCTCTTCTTTTCTCACTCTGGTTTGCTCACCCCATGCTGTCGTTGTTCACAGGAGCTCACCATCCGCCCCACTGTGTCGCATGCCGCCTCCATCTACTCTATGTCACTAAGCCCTACCTGGGTGAGTTCGCTGTCGCCCACGCTTTCCTCCTGTGCTTTTCCCATCGAGTTTCGCACCCAGAACCGCCCTTTCAGCGATCACCGGCGAGCTTCTCGTCGTCAACCATGGCGTCGCCACCGCCTGGAAGCAACACGCCAATGACTCCATCCTTCCCTTCTTTTCTAGCCATCAAACACAAGATCAGTGACCCAGATCGGGTCAATACTGGTCAGCGTGTCAATTTTGCTAAAGAGTCCCTACAGTTTCATGTAATTAACCCGCCATCCAGCGTAGTTTAAATTAATTCAATCAATGCCCCTAGTTTTTATGTTTTGACCCTTGTGTTTCTCAAAAATGAGCCCCAATCCACAGGACTATTTTAATTCAGTTTTTAATTATTTTTAATACTAAATTGAGTTATGTTTATTTATAAAATTGCCACTACATTCTGTAGGCCATAAAATCTCCGTTTTAACTCCGATTTGACCCATTCAAGTTGTGTTAGATTCGTAATTGCGTAATCTACATGTTCATACTATTACTAAACATGTTTTTAACTTTTGAAATTCAAGGTTAGATTTAATCTATTATTTTATTAAAGGAAATCTTATTTAATTCATAACTTTTTTGTTATAGCTTTGATTATAGTACTTTTCGCGTCTATGTGTTCGTAGTAACGTGTAGAACATCTTTAAAACCTCTTTACCTATTATTATTTATGTTTTATGTATTGTTCTAATTTAGATCTACTGTTTGCTTCATGTATGATTGTATGGATGCTTGTATGGTGCTTTATGATCATGTTCAGTCGGTGAGCTTTGCGTTGGTGATATAAAAGAAGTTGGTGATCCATAAGTTCTTTGGAGGCTACGAATCAATAAAAGAAGGATCTAAGTTTAAGGAAAATATAGCATGGGATCTTCCTTGTTGTCCTATACACCTTTAATCACTTAATTCATATTGCATGTGTCAACCTTGATTACCACTAAGGATTTCCTAGTACTTTGTACCCTGTGCCTTGATACATTTGGATTATTGCATTGGGTAGTATGGTGCTAGTGCTCAATTAAAGCCATGATCTTATAACTTGACTAATGGAGTATGCAATAAACACTAAAAGATGCTTTTAGCAACATGGAATCAGGGGCTAGAGCATTGGGTTGATTTTATGGTGCTCTAGATTTTTCTTCTTAAGGACTTATCTATAAGCGAACATCTGGGACTTACAGTACAACTGTGAGGGTTACATGGCTCTGGCTTTAGCTTAGTATGAGGACCTTTTCTAGCTTGTTAGAGGTTACCTTTATTGGCATAATAATGGCTTACCGAATCGGGTATATGACAACCTTTGTCCCCTTGTGTATAGGCTGCGTGTCATTGTGCTATTAGGAAGGGGGGGTTCCTACATCTGTTTACCAAGTGAATCTAATGGCCCTAACTTATTAGACGAACCTTTGAAAGGCTTCATAGTGAACCCTACCGATCTTCCTTGGAAGTGGGTCAAGAGATTAGCTACCTCGAGCGAAAGGGTAAATCATGACTCACAGTGAAAGTGTACAACCTCTGCAGAGTGTAAAACTGGTACATCAGCCGTGCTCACGGTCACGAGTGACCTTGGACCCTTACGAAATAGATGATCATTAATGGTTAATGATGATGAACACGGATGATACCGATGATGAAGATGCTCATTAATGATTATTGTTTATGCTATTCATTATTCATGTTTACCTGATCATGTGTTTATGTGGGTTTATGGATAAACCTGTTGCCACCCTATTGCTAAAATCATGACTCATTAAAAGCTAATCGCAGTTAACCAGTGTCAGCCTTTTGAGCCTCTTGAACCCCATGTTATATTTATTGATTACGACATGTACTTACGCTTGCTTTATTTTTCAATTATTTGGAAAAAAATCTCGGATGGGTACTAGATTGCTAGAGTTTGGAGGAATCAGGCTTGTGATCAACCAATCAGTTGTCCCTATGGAAGTGGAGTCTTTACCTGAAGATCGGAGTTGTCTTTCCGCTGTCTATACTCTGAGGTTGTATTCTTTATAAGCATTGTCTTATGATATTACCCTTATTTGTAGCTATATGTGAGATTTGACTTTCTGGGCTCACATATGGTATGTATTTGGTTTTGTTCTTAAAACTAGGTGCTACAAAAGATGACATTACTCTCCTCATCGAACCCGCCTATCCCTACTCATAGTGGTTGCATCTGCACATGCTCCTCCAATTGCACTAGAAGAACCTTGTCTAGCTGAACCGTCTTGCACAACACCCATTCTGCAGCTACAGCAGCATCACTAAGTTCTGCCTCCCTCTTTGCTTTTATCTGACCGTTTTATCTTGGCATAGCATCGAGTTCTAGGAGAGGGGGGTAGAGCCTAGCAATGCTGCTGTTGCTGCTATAGAATGGGTGTTGTGCAAGACAGTTCAACTGGACAAGGTTCTTCTAGTGCAATTGGAGGAGCATGTGTAGATGTAGCCACTACGACTAAGGATAAGTGGGTTCGACGAGGAGAGCAATGCCATCTTCATATGGATAGATGACGGTGTCTTCATGAGCGACATTGAGTCGATGCAGTTCAAGAAAGTGTTGGAAAGATGAATCACCTGATGTTATCTTCATCCCTACTCAAGCGTTTGAACTACATGTTTTGGACATGTGTCTCTTGCGACTGCGGTTCAGACATACTTTAGAGTGTGCAATCTTTTCTCTATCATGGAGCGCCTGTTATTTTATTTTATTTTATTATCAAATATTTGTCCTTGATGTTTTGAATTTTTTTATTATAAAACCTATCCCTTTCTCATACTCCCTCAATCCCAAAATAAACGTGTGTCTTACTTCTCGAAGAGCTAATTTTAAAAGTTTGGAATATAACTCTATATTGATATTCATCATGAATAATGAGTATCATTAGATAGAACATGGAATTTATTTTCATAATAAACTTATTTTGAGATACAAATATTGATACTATTTTCAATATGCGTAGTCGAACTTAAAAATGTGACTCTTCGAGAAGCAGGATATGTGTTTATTTTGGAACGGAGGGAGTATGTTATAGATCGATCATTTGTTCTGCTCCTACTTTTATCCCACTGGAATGACATGCACAATGAATTATAGATGCTTGTCATCTTATGCATTAAGACTAATTGCATACCACACCACTGATCCTAACACTTAAGTTCCATCTGAAATAGACACAATGAGCAAAGCAGGGGAGAGTTGAAGAGCTCAGTGTTGGTAATCTGTCTCCAACCCTTGTACTATCATGTCCTTGTCTTTGAAAAAGAAGGAAAAAGTACATATGGACCACATGGCCTTTGTAATAGGTAGTATGGACAATAGTTGGTAGAATGGATGATGTAAGCCTGTACTAGTAGCAGGTAGAGCAACACTCTATACAAGTGTAGAAGTTGTATATATCTGATCAAGCTAGATCAATGGAAAACTTAGTTTCACGGTTCATATTTTGTGTGTTTTTTGTTCTCCATCTTCAAAAGCTAAACCCTCTATCGTATGCATGTGTGGTGAGGTTGAGGGTGTTGTGTTCGATCAGTGGCCAACAATAATTGGTATCTAAGCCAAGGTTGGGTTGATCAGTGGTAATGTCAGGTGTTGGAGGTTGTTCTCTCTGGATCGATGGACGACAACTGTCTCAGTCACCAGAGTGCCAACCGCTCATGTTGCAGATGATGGTAAGGGAAGTTGGGAACATATTGTACCCAATGCTCATGCGCACAAACTACAGTGGGTGGGTGCTGCTCATGAAGGTGATCTTCCAAGCTCAAGGCTATGATGCATGGTGAAAACCGGCACCACAAATAAGTTTTTGGATCAGCAGGCGATGGAGGCCATTGAAAGCCCTAGTTTGGTTTTGGATAATTGATGAAACCTATGCACTAACCTTTGTCATGAGATGTAATATAAGTTAGGTTGGTGCAATCCAAGTGAGGAGCATGGTGGCACTCAAATGGTGATGTTGATCACATGAAATGATGAAAATAGCCACATGTGATGATGATCAAATGCTCAACTTGGAAAAAAAGAAAGAGAAAAACAAAACCCTATGAAGCTCAAGGCAAAGATATAAATAGGGGTTTTGTTTTGGTGATCAAGACACTATAGAGAGTATGATCACGTTTAGGGTAGGTGGCCCTACTATTATGAGGGGTTCTTAACTAGATAATTCGGTCATCTAGTGCCACTAGGTGTTGGACTTCATGCATTGCATTTAGGCCTAGTGCACTTCGGAGAGCAAGCGAAAATATTTATGGAAAATGTTTTGAGAAATGCTAACTAGGCTCAAACATGTTTTGAGAAAACACTTTGAGGGTTAGCATCACTTGTGGAAAGTTGCTCTAAGTTGCCATGGATTGAAACACGAAAGAGTTTACAAATTGGGGGAGGGGTTGGTGCCAAGGTGGCACCGCCACCCCTTGTCCGGTGCACCATCACCCATGCGGCGGTGCCTAGCTAGCATAGTTCTGAGTGCGAGCATCAGCGTGGTCACCGGACATGACGGTGTGCACCGCCATGCGCGTGACGTTGCACCGTCAGTGGTTGTCCGGTGCCACCGCCGCTTTTTAACAAAGGCTGGGACTTGCTAGAGTTAGGGCTGAGGGGGTACCGCCGTGGGGTGGTGGTGCACCACCCTATTATCTAGAGAACGGTGATTTCAGGGGCTCGGCCATGGTGGCACCGCCACCCCCTGTCCGGTGCCACCATCACCCTGTCCGGTGACCAACTATTCGTTGGTTGACCGTTGGAATTCGACCATTGGGGGCACCATCACCCCCTGTCCGGTGACTGCACCGCCCTGTCCGGTGCCCTCATAGAAATACCTCTAAAGGGGTAATAGCTCTATTTGCTTGTGTGGCTATAAATAGAGGGTGTGGCCAGTCTTGGCCACTCTCTTGGCACCTCATACATTAGTGCACACCCTTTGGAAGCTGAGCAACACACTCCACTCACTTGTTCACTTGATTTCATCATCCTGAGTGAGATTGGAGAGCCTCTAGTGCATTGCATTGAGTTGCATCATCGTGTGGCACTAGTTGGGTGATTTGGGCTGGTTGTGAGCTTGTTACTCTTGGTGTTTGCCAACACCTAGATGGCCCGGTGATTGGAGGATCATTGAGCAGAGTTGGTGATTGTCTTCGGCCTCGATCGGTTGTTTGCGAGGGGTCTTGTGCCTTCCCCGATGGAGCGCCAAAGGCAACTCTAGTAAAATGCTCATGTCATTGAGCTACCTCACTTGTGAGTAGGTTCTTGCGGTGTCCAATTGTGTGGACGAAGTTTGTGCAACACCTCTTAGCCGCCGAACCACCAAGTGTTGGTTGACACAATGGGGACTAGCGTACCAGCAAGCACGTGAACATCGGGAGAAAAATCACTTGTCTCTTGCCATTGGTATTCTCCCGGTGATTGTATTGGTGATCTTATTGTGATTGGTTCATCCCTCTACACGGTGGTATAAATGTCCCACTCACTCCTTTACTTACTTGCAAAGTAGTTGTAACAAGCTCTTTAGTGTAATTAGTTTTGAGATCTTGTTTTACTTGCTAGCTTAGTATCACCTAGTGGAGCTCTTTAGTGTAGCGTGTTTGAGAGCTCTTAGTGAGTAGTGACATAGCCATTGTTTGTGACTAGTGATCATATCAACTAGAATTATTGAATAGGTGGCTTGCAACCCCTGTAGAGCTAGAGCAAAATTACATTTTGTCTTTTAGGTCACTAACCACTTGCTCTAGTTTGTTTGTAGAAAATTTTATAGGCGATTCATCCTCCTTCTAGCCATTTAGGACCTTTCAAGTGGTATTGAAGCTATGGTCACCGTTTGATTGAAGGCTTAACAACCTCGGTGTCAAAACATGGCTCAAATTGTGTTCAACCATGTGGGGGAAAACCACCATTCTTTGATGGCACATGATATGATTATTGGAAGAGAAATATGAAGATGTATCTTGGTTCAATCAATGACCAAGTGTGGGATGTGGTCGAGAGTGACTATGTGATTCTTGATCCAGACAACCTCACCAACATCGATAAGGCCAATAAGCAATGCAATACAATGGCTCTCAACACCATCCACAATGCCATTGATTCCAAGGTATTTGAGCAAATCAAGGATTGTGAGAAAGCTAGTGAAGTGTGGAAGAGATTAGAGGAGACCTATGAGGGCACACTAGCGGTGAAGAGTGCCAAGCTATACATCCTCAAGGACAAGTTGACAAGTTTTAAGATGAAGGATGATGAGAGCATTCTAGAGATGTTACATAGATTACAAGTGATTGTCAATGACTTGAAAGCTTTGGGAGAGAAGATAAATGATGATGATGTTTCTCATCGATTCTTGATGTGCTTACCTCCTAGATTTGAGACATTGAGATTGATCATCATTAGAGGAGGATTGAAGCAACTCACCCCTAACCAAGTACTAGGTGATGTCATGACACAAAAGACATACCATGTGGAAAGGGAGGGGTTGACAAGGATGACAAGAAGGAAGATGAAGACAAGAAGAAGAAGAAGAAGAAGAAGAAGAAGAAGAAGAAGAAGAAGAAGAAGAAGAAGAAGAAGAAGAAGAAGAAGAAGAGTGTAGCATTCAAGGCTATCTCATCATCCAAGAACAAGGGCAAGTCAAAGAAAGAATCAAGTGATGATGAAGGTCTTAGTGACATTAATGATGAAGCTATGGCTCTCTTTGTGCGCAAGATGGGAAAATTCATGAAGAAGAAGGGATATGGTGCAAGAAAGAGAAGAGATCACACCAAGAGCAAAGAATATGTGAGATGATGCTACAATTGCAAGAGCCCCGATCATGTTGTAGCGGACTGTCCCTACAATAGTGACAATGATAAGGATGAGAAGAAGAAGCACAAGAAGGACAAGAAAGAAAAGAAGGAGAAGAAAGAGAAGAAGATGACCTTCCAAAAGAAGAAGAGGGGTGGAGGCTATGTGGTCACTTGGGATAGTGATGGCTCTAGTGATGATGACAAGAAATCCATCAAGAAAGCACTAGCAAGCATCGCCATCAACAACTAGCCCTCTATCTTCGACACTCCATCGACATGCCTCATGGCAAAGCCCACTAAGGTAAAATATAATGTGAGTGATGATGATTGTGATAGTGATGATTGTAGCAATGATGATGATGAGTACACCAAGGAGGAGCTCTTGGACATGTGTGCGCAAGTACACACTTGCTTTGAGAAGAAGAGAAAGGAGTTCAAAGAATTGCTTAAGAAGATAAAATCTCTTGAGCAATCCTTTGATGAGCTCAATGCTTCTCATGAGAGTCTAAAGGAAGACCATGAGGAGCTTGGCAAGGCTCACACTAAGCTTGAAAAAGCTCACTCCTCTCTCCTCGAGCAAGTCAAGAAGGAGAAAGCCAAGAAGGAGCAAGTGATAGTTACATGTGATGTGGGACTAACATGTGATATTATTGATGAATCTTTTTATAAGTTCATTATTGTTGCTCCCACTAAACCTTCTTGTAGCAATTCTACTTTCACTTCACCTTTGAGTGATGGTTTCACTTGTGATGCCTCACTAATGGTGGAAAATGAGACCATCAAGAAGGAGGTGAATGAGCTCACTCGTTCCTTAGGCAATGCCTATGGTGGAGATGCCTGCTTGGTAAAGTGCTTAGGTAGCCAAAGGGTTTCTCTTAACAAAGAGGGATTAGGCTATACCCCCAAGAAAGGCAAGACAGCCTTTATCACTCTCAAAGCTAGCTTTGTGAAGGGCAATGGTCAGTTTTGCAATAGATGCAAGCAAGTTAGGCATATAGAGCAATATTGCAAGACTAACAAGAACAAGCAACCTAATGTATCCTCAATTAGATTTGATTCTTGTTATATGCTTGTTAAGGGTGCCAATGGTGTGAAGGCTAAGTTCATTGGTACACCAATTGTGGGCCCAAAGAAGAAGGCCATTTGGGTACTAAAGACCATGGTAACTAACCTTCAAGGATCCAAGCAAATTTGGGTACCTAAAAAGAATTGATCTTCTTTTGTAGGTCAATTATAAAGCCAGAGGAAGGCATTGGGTGCTTGATAGTGGGTGCACACAACACATGATCGGTGATTCAAGAATGTTCAATTCAATCAATGAAAATGAGAGCAATGGGATTAATAGTATCACATTTGGTGACAATGGCAAAGGCAAGGTCAAAGGTCTTGGTAAGATTGCAATATCCAATGACTTGAGCATTTCTAATGTGCTACTAGTAGAGAGCTTAAACTTCAACCTATTGTCGGTAGCTCAATTGTGTGATCTTGGTTTCAAGTGAATATTTGGTGTGGATGATGTAGAGATCATAAGTGTAGATGGCTCTAACTTGATATTCATAGGATTTAGATATGAAAATCTATACTTGGTTGATTTCAATGCTAGAGAAGCTCAATTGTCAACATGTTTGCTCACTAAGTCTAGCATGGGTTGGTTATGACATAGAAGGCTTGGTCATGTTGGAATGAAACAATTGAACAAGTTGATTAAGCATGATCTTGTTAGAGGCTTGAAAGATGTCACATTTTAGAATGATAAGCTTTATAGTGCATGTCAAGCCAGAAAGCAAGTTGGTAACACACATCCTAAGAAGAGCATGATGAGCACATCTAAGGCATTTGAGTTGTTGCACATGGACTTTTTTGGACCAATCACATACACTACCATTGGTGGAAATAAATATGGATTTGTGATTGTGGATGATTTCACTAGATACACATGAGTGTTCTTTCTTGTTGACAAGAGTGATGTGTTTGCAACCTTCAAGACATTTATCAAGAGAATTCACAATGAGTTTGAAACAACCATCAAGAAAGTGAGAAGTGACAATGGAAGTGAATTCAAGAACACAAGAGTTGATGATTTGTGTGATGAGTTTGGGATTAGACATCAATTCTCGGCCAAGTACACTCCACAATCAAATGGCCTTGTTGAGAGGAAAAATAGAACTTTGATTGGCATGACAAGATCAATGCTAAGTGAGTACAATGTTAGTCATTCATTTTGGGCTGAAGCAATCAACATGGCTTGCTACTATAGCAATCGCCTCTATTGTCACCCTATGATGGAGAAGACACCTTATGAGCTCTTGAATGGAAGAAAGCCCAATATTGCATACTTTTGGGTTTTTGGTTACAAATGCTACATATTGAAGAAAGGCACAAGATTGAGCAAGTTTGAGAAGAAATGTGATGAAGGATTCTTGCTTGGTTACTCCACTACTAGCAAGGCATATAGAGTTTGGAATTTGGCTAGTGGTACTCTTGAGGAGGTTCATGATGTGGAATTTGATGAAACCAATGGTTTCCAAGAGGAAGATGAGAATCTAGAAGATGTGAGAGGCACTCAATTGGTCAATGTAATGAAGAATATAGACATTGGTGATATAAGGCCTAGAGAGGTGATTCATGTTGAAGATGACAAGAATCAAGTGCTCTCTAACTCAAATGTGCAAGCTAGTGGTTCTCAAGATCAAAGTCAAGTAAGTGCTAGTGATGACAAAGTGCAAGATCAACAACAAGTGGCTAGTTCATCATCTCAACCAAGTGATCAATCAAATGCAAGCAATCAAGCTCAAGTGCTCCAACCTACCAATGTTGCAAGAGATCATCCATTGGATTCTATAATTGGTGATATCTTAAGAGGTGTACAAACAAGATCAAGATTGTCATAATTTTGTGAACATTTCTCATTTGTGTCATCCATTGAACCTAAAAAGATAGATGAAGTTTTGAAGGATGTTGATTGGGTCAATGCCATGTATGAAGAGCTAAACAACTTCAAAAAAAATCAAGTATGAGAATTAGTTGAGAGGCCTAAGGGACACAATGTCGTTGGAACTAAATGGATCTTTTGCAACAAGCAAGATCAAGATGGGATAGTTAAGGAACAAAGCAAGATTAGTGGCTCAAGGTTACACCAAGTCAAAGGTCTTGACTTTGGAGAAACATATGCCCTAGTTGCAAGATTGGAAGCAATTAGGATCTTGTTAGCCTATGCTTGTGCCCACAACATCAAGTTATACCAAATGAATATGAAGAGTGCATTTCTAAATGGGTACATCAATGAGCTTATGTATGTTTAGCAACCTCTTAGTTTTGAAGATGAGAAGAAGCCCAACCATGTTTACAAGTTAAGAAAGGCTTTGTATGGATTGAAACAAGCACCAAGAGCATGGTATAAGAGATTAAGGGATTTCCTACTCTCTAAGGGATTTAAGATGGGAAAGGTTGACACCACTCTCTTCACAAGAAGCTAGGCAATGACTTGTTTGTGTTGTAAATTTATGTTGATGATATCATATTTGGATCAACCAATCAAGATTTTTGTGAGGAGTTTGGAAAGATGATGGCAAGTGAGTTTGAGATGTCCATGATTGGAGAGCTTAGTTACTTCCTTGGTCTTTAAATCAAGCAAATAAAGAATAGCACATTTGTGAGTCAAGGCAAGCACATCAAAGACATGCTCAAGAAGTTTGGAATGGATGATGCTAAAGCAATTAGTACACCAATGGGGACAAATGTAAGCTTGGATTGTGATGCTAGTGGAAATATGGTGGATCAAAAGATATATCGGTCTATGATTGGAAGCCTACTCTATGTGACCGCATCAAGGCCAGATGTGATGTTTAGTGTATACATGTGTGCAAGATTTTAAGCCTCACCAAGAGAAAGTCATTTGAAAGCAACAAAGAGAATATTAAGGTACTTGAAGCATACACAAAATATTGGATTGTGGTATCCCAAAGGTGCAAGGTTTGAGCTTATTGGATATTCCGACTTGGATTATGCGGGATGCAAAGTTGAGAGAAAGAGCACATCGGGCACATGTCAACTATTGGGAAGATCACTTGTGTCTTGGTCATCAAAGAAGCAAAATAGTGTAGCAGTTTCAACCGCCGAAGCGGAGTACATTTTGGCCGGTAGTTATTATGCTCAATTACTTTGGATGAAGGCAACTTTGAATAACTTTGGAATCAAGTTCAAGAAAGTACCATTGCTATGTGACAATGAGAGTGCAATTAAGCCCACCAACAATCTGGTTCAACATGCAAGAACAAAGCACATTGATGTCCGCCATTATTTCATAAGAGATCACCAACAAAAGGGGACATTTATATTGAGAGTATGGGCACAGATGATTAACTTGCCGATATCTTCACCAAGCTACTTGATGAGAAGAAGTTTTGCAAGCTAAGGAATAAATTGAACATACTTGACTTCTCAAATATGTGTTGATGCACCCCCATTATATGACATGCCTCTCCTTCAAGCAAAGCAAGGTAAAGTTGATTGACATGTCATTCATTCATTGCTAAGGACTTATTTAGTGCATCTAGTCATTCCTATCATGTCTTAGGATTATTCATGAAAATCAAATGAATTTGATGCTTGTATGGTACAACTATTACTTCTATGCTTGAAATGATCTAGTGGTAGCATATGACATGTTTTATGGGCTTGTTAATCTAGTGTTTGATCTAGAAAATGAGCTATAAGTGTTTAACTCAACATGGTGCATGATAACCCTTATTTGGAGGTGTGAAGAAGCTTGCTCTTAGATCAAACTGAGTTAAATATCTTTTTCAAGTGATCTAGATTGAACCAAATTGGGCAAATGATCCTCACTTCACATGGTTTCACCCCAACCTATCTAAAATTTGAGCTCACCTTTTGTGCTATTTGTTGACAAAGGGGGAGAGAATTCACAAAGATAGTAAGATAGGGGGAGCAAATAAATGAAATGACATTGTAAGGGGATCAATTAAAAATTTGAAGCACACAAGGAGGGGGAGCAAGCTCATAAACTTGTATGTTGCATTTGTATGTGCATTTACATATGTTTGCTTGCATGGCACAAGTTTTAAATTACATATCCATGCTTGTGTGGTGTATGCTAGTAGTAACTTCATTGATGAAATGAAAACTAGCATGCATAGGATGATAGTTAGATGTGCCTTGCATGGTTTACAAGTGATGCTAGTGCCTTGTTTATAATGTTGATCTCATGAGGTATCTAGTGATTGTGTTTTGCAAGTGCTATCTAACTAACCATGGTGTTCAAATGGCAACTCCGATTGGTATCACGCTTCAAAGGTACATTCTTTACACCTTAGCATCATTTGGTAGCTATTACTCTCCAAAACTTCAAATCCATGCATATGTGCAAGCTTTTTAATCCAAGCTCTTAGCACATATGTAGGGGGAGCTAATACTACCAATTTGGGTTGATGAAACTTGTCCATAATCTTTACACATGGTATATGCTTGGGCAAGCAACATGAATCCAAAAAGATTTAATTGAATATCTTTGTAAATAGGTTGTCATCAATTACCAAAAAGGGGGAGATTGAAAGTCCTAGTTTGGTTTTGGATAATTAATGAAACCTATGCACTAACCTTTGTCATGAGATGTAATATGAGCTAGGTTGGTGCAATCCAAGTGAGGAGCATGGTGGCACTCAAATGTTGATGTTGATCACATGAAATGATGAAAATGGCCACATGTGATGATGATCAAGTGCTCAAGTTGGAAAAGAAGAAAGAGAAAAACAAAACCCTACGAAGCTCAAGGCAAAGGTATAAATAGGGGTTTTGTTTTGGTGATCAAGACACTATAGAGAGTATGATCACGTTTAGGATAGATGGTCGTACTATTAAGAGGGGTTCTTAAGTAGACAATTCAGTATTCTAGTGCCACTAGGTGTTGGACTTCATGCATTGCATTTAAGCCTAGTGCACTTCAGAGAGCAAGCGAAAATATTTATGGAAAATGTTTTGAGAAATGCTAACTAGGCTCAAACATGTTTTGAGAAAACACTTTGAGGGCTAGCATCGCTTGTAGAAAGTTGCTCTAAGTTGCCATGGATCGAAACGCGAAAGAGTTTGCAACTTGGGGAAGGGGTTGGTGCTTGGGTGGCACCGCCACCCCTTGTCCGGGGCACCATCACCCATGCAGCGGTGCCCAGCTGGCCTGGTTCTAAGCGCGAGCATCGGTGTGGTCACCGTACATGACGGTGTGCACCGCCATGCGCGTGACATTGCACCATCGGTGGTTGTCTAGTGCCACCGCTGCTTTTTAACAGAGGCTGGGACTTGCTGGAGTTAGGGCCGAGGGGGTACCGTCGTGGGGTGGTGGTGCACCGCCCTATTATCTAGAGAAGGGTGATTTTGGGGGCTCAGCCAAGATGGCACCGCCACCCCCTGTCCGGTGCCACCGTCACCATGTCCGGTGACCAACTAGCCGTTGGTTGACCATTGGAATTCCACCGTTGGGGGCACCGTCACCCCCTGTCCGGTGACCACACTGCCCTATCTGGTGCCCTCACAGAAACAACTCCAAAGAGGGTAACGGCTCTATTTGCTTGTGTGGCTATAAATAGAGGGTGTGGCCAGCCTTGGCCACTCTCTTGGCACCTCATACACTAGTGCACACCCTTTGGAAGCTGAGCAACACACTCCACTCACTTGTTCACTTGATTTCATCATCTTGAGTGAGATTGGAGAGCCTCTATTGCATTACATTGAGTTGCATCATCATGTTGCACTAGTTGGGTGATTTGGGCTGGTTGTGAGCTTGTTACTCTTAGTGTTTGCCGACACCTAGATGGCCCAATGATTGAAGGATCGTTGAGCGGAGTTGGTGATTGTCTCCGGCCTCGATCAGTTGCTTGTGAGGGGTCTTGTGTCTTCCCTGGCAGAGCGCCAAAGGCAACTCTAGTAAATTGCTCATGTCATTGAGCTACCTCACTTGTGAGTAGGTTCTTGCGGTGTCCAATTGTGTGGATGAGGTTCGTTCAACACCTCTTAGCCACCGAACCACCAAGTGTTGGTCGACACAACAGGGACTAGCGTGCTGGTAAGCACGTGAACCTCGAGAGAAAAATCACTTGTCTTTTGCCATTGGTATTCTCCCGGTGATTGTATTGGTGATCTTATTGTGATTGGTCCATCCCTCTACACGGCGGTATAAACGTCCCACTCGCTTCTTTACTTACTTGCAAAGTAGTTGTAACAAGCTTTTTAGTGTAATTAGTTTTGAGAGCTTGTTTTACTTGCTAGCTTAGTATCACCTAGTGGAGCTCTTTAGTGTAGCATGTTTGAGAGCTCTTAGTGAGTAGTGACATAGCCATTGTTTGTGACTAGTAATCATAGCAACTAGAATTATTGAATAGGTGGCTTGCAACCCTTGTAGAGCTAGAGTAAAATTGCATTTTGCCTTTTAGGTTACTAACCACTTGCTCTAGTGTGTTTGTAGAAAATTTTATAGGCTATTCACCCCCTTTAGCCATTTAGGACCTTTCAGCCATCCTCCGGTGGATGCTGTCAGAGTATGTCTAGATCCTCTAGAGCAAGAATACTGTGAAGCTGGCTTGGGATAGCCTTAGGACCATGCGAGTCGACTCCAACCCTATGTGCAAGGCGAAGGTGCAACAACTTCAGCGGGAGTACGAGTCCATCAAATTCCACGATGTTGAGGCGGTTGAGGACTTCGTGTTGCATATGAGTTGCTAATATCTCAACTCACCGCTCTTGGTGACACAATCAAGAAAGAGGCCATATGGCCAAGAATTACGTGTAGTGCTATCCAAGTACGCACATATAGTCCTCTCCATCGGGACCGGTCAATATGGATGAGCTCACGATCGAGGACTTAACCTGGCAGCTCAAGGCGGGGGAAGACCAGTGCACATTGTCATGACAGATGGCAAGCTCCTACTGAAGGAGGAGGAGTGGGTGGCTACCGGGTTCTGCAGGAAGCATTGGGGCAAGCTGGGCAAGAAGAGTCGTAAAGGTGGCACACCGGGTGGCATTGGCGAGGCACCTTGCGTCTCTAATTATGAAATTCAATTTTTTATTTTTTTTCAAATGACCTTGAATGGAGACACACTCTGTACCAAATATATAGTGTATGAGAACATCTATAGCTTTCTAGTTGATTTTTTATTTGAAATTATTTGGGACAATAAATATTGAATAAGAGATGGCAAGATTAAAAAAACTGAAGATTTATTAGGTCCACATGTCATATCTGCCGAAACCACCATCAACCTCTCTGTCATAAACATTTTAGAGGGGTAAGTTATCTAGGACCATAAATATTGAATAATAGAGTCTCTGGACTATTTTAGAGGGTAAATTATCTAGTTTTAAAAGTTTAGGGGGTAAGTTGTCTAATATTTGAGTTCAAAGATGTGTTTTAAACTCAATGACAACTTGAGACTTTACACTTAAAAATATAACTCCATATTGGCTGGTTAAGTTATTCAACCTTAAAAGCAATGCTCGGTGAGATGGATACAAATTCATAGAGAGACTGATTTTATCTTCAGTTAGGTGGCTACAAAAGATGTGCCACATAGGGACCCACCAAAAGATGCCCATAGAGCATATCATGGAAATGCCTTCAAAGACCACCATTGTTCAGTCAACAGATCAGATGTTGCAACAGGCAGTCATCTTCAACAAAGATGTTCTTGTGGAGGACACATCTAATGAGAAGGAAGCTATCTCATGCACAAGCAAGAATTGAGGATCCCATATTTCTCATCACCATCAAAGATCACCCTCTCCATTCTATGTCGGAGGTCAGGGCAAGCGAGCCCCCTCTGGCAGAGGATCCAACAGTACATGCAACATCTTCTTTGCATGTCACAGCTAGGAAGGGTGAGGGCCTTGTTCATCGTATGCTTCCCCTTCTCCACCTACTGTGACAGTTAAACGTCTGTGTAAGTCCTATATATGACACATTGTTACTTCGTCAAAGGTGCTCGTCTTGCTCAGTGTAGTGTTCGAATAGATTTGGGTGTTGGAGGGAAGGACGAGAAGCACAATGAGAAAGCAATTCAAGGCTACGCAGACCATCTGCAAGAATTGTTACTACTAGACCATCTCAAACCTTCGATGGGTTTAAAAGGTCGTGCTGTTTTTCTTTGCCTCTTCGTCTGCGTTGCCTTCACTTTGTTAGTGTTGGTGCTATTGCAACTTTGTTGTTGTGTGCTGTTGTTGCAGAGTGTCATTGTTGACATAGTTGTTTTAATCGTCGTAATAGTAGTTGTTGTTTGCATCTGTAACCTTTTTTGGATCATCATTTGCTATTCTTTATTAATACTAGCAAATACGCACGTGCGGCACACACGTGTTTATCAAAAACATTTTTACACAATAAATATTACGCTAGACAGACTAAATCATTAGCTTCAAACTCCATGAATATCTATTGCTTACTTCTTAATGCATATATCAGTAAAGACGACAATGAGATCAGTAGTGTTCAGGAGCTTAATTAGGATAAAAATATGTGTCTATACATGTGAGCAAAGAACCCTAACCAATTAGCAATATTATTACGAAGATTGGATAAGAATAGAAAAGAAAATAGCTAACCTTCACCAAGTCACGCTTTATTAATTTGATGAAACGATCGATCGAGAGCATGCATATGCACACATAGAAGCGAGCGGCCAGTTGGCTGTGGCCTTGTCATAGACCCTGAGTTCTTCGTCGTCGTACATAGTATGTTCCATCATCAGTGGTGGATCTAGGATTTCACATAAGGATATATTTGCACTCTGATTCAAGTTTAAACACTGAATAATATGAGTCTTAAATTAAAATTAAGTTTGAAATTTCGATATAACAACTTGAACAATTTCACAAATAAATTACATGTGTACCAAGATTCAAGAAGCCAGAACACTCTTCATAAACAATTGTGACTTGAGATAATATAAATTAGAACGTAGATGATATGTGATTGACTGACTACGTGTCTAAATGTGATGTGAAGGACGGAGGGAATTAAGGTTGGCAACACCTGAGAGCTGAGGCTTCTGCTTTGTACATGTGCTTGCTTAGTTTTTGGCCTCGTCTAGATTGAACGGTTATTATAGAGGAAAAGCACCTCTAAAAAAACTCGTTTTTTTATAGTGTGAGATGAGATGAGATGAGATGATGTGACGACGATATAATCAGGTTCGTTAAAAAAACAATGCTCGGGGGAAGGTCCATAGCCGTCTGGTGAGTTTAGCTTGCCGTGGAAGCTGCATGATGAAATGCATGCCTTGATTAGCTTTGTCTGGAAGTGGAAGGTTTGTCTGGAAGTGGAAGGTTCATATAAACTTTTCAGCAAACAGGAGGCGCGAGTAGGCGAGCTTATATTTATATGGGCTCACGCGGGCGGCCCATATCCCAAATCCCAGTCCCACTCGATGAAACGCCTCCAGCCCACCTCGGCGTCGTTCGTAAATGATCGTATATTTTCAGTCGAAAATAGTGTTTTTCTCTCGCACCAAATCAGCCAGCAGTAAATAATGCATGATATGATACGGCCTTGCCAACAGACTGCTTGTCGCGGAGATCCTCCTCCGTCTCCCGCCGCAGCCCTCGACGCTCCCACGCGTCGGCCTCCTGTGCAAGCGCTGGCGCCGCCTGGTCACCGACCCCCGGTTCGTCCGCCGCTTCCGCGCGTTCCACCGCCGGACGACTCCCCTCCACGGCTTCATCGTCGACCTCAGCAGCAGGTTTGTCCCCACCCAGGAGCCCCCGGACCGCCTCCTGGCTTCGCGCTTCTCGTGGCACGGTTGGGCAGTACACTGCTGCCGGCACGGGCTCGTCCTGTGCTACAGAGGCGAAAGCTTCGCCAGCGAGTTCATGGTGGTCGACCTCATGACCGGGCACCGGAGCCACGTAGGTATCTTACAGCATGAGGGAGCTGTCATTTTGGCCTCCACGGTGCTCTCAGTTGCGGTTGCGGGCGGCGGCAGAGGCACCGCCGACGACCGCCGCTCGTTCGTCCTCGTCGCGCTGTTCGCCCAGTTCGCCACGACGGCAGAGGCACTGCGACTGACCGCCTCCGTTTACTCGTCGGATTCAGGTACCTGGGCCAGTGCCGTCGCCACCGTGTTTCCTCCGTCGCCTTTCAATACTATTGCCATACACCACCCAAACAGCCTTGTCGGCAACGCCATCTACTGGTTTCTTCTCGACGGCGAGATCGTCCGTTTTGATCTGGGGACACGGAGCCTTTCCATCATCGAGCAACGACCGCACCCTCCGGACCTGCAGATGCGTCTGTGGATCGATTTCGGCTGCTTGTCCTGGATCCTGCCGGCAGCTGGCGATGGCGATGGCCGCTTTTGCCTGGCCGTCTTGTCTAGGCGTAGCATCGAGTTCTGGGAGAGGGAGGCAGAGCTTAGCGATGCTGCTGCAAACTGGGTGTTGTGCAAGACTGTTCAGCTGGACAAGGTTCTTCCAGCGCAATTCGAGGAGGAGCAGCATGTGCATGTGCAGGAATTAGGGATAAGCGGGTTCGACGAGGAGAGCAATGCCATCTTTGTATGGACAAATGATGGCGTCTTCATGAGCCACATCGAGTCCATGCAGTTCAGCAAAGTGTTTGGAGGAGCAGTCGACGGATGTTACATTCATCCCTACTCAAGCGTTTGAGTTGCAGGTTTCGGACTTCAGAGTGTGGAATCTTGTTTATAATGGAGCGTCTTTTAGTTTTTCTGTGAATTATTTATCCTTGATGTTTTGAAAATTTTCTTTTGTACTACGAAACATATCCATTTCTTATATATGATAAGGAGATGCTTAAATCGATCGTTTGTTCTGTTCCTACTTTTATCCCACCGGAATGACAAGAGCATTCAATTATTGTAGAAGCTTGTCATGTTAAGCACTGAGACTAATTGCACAGCACATCACTGATCCTACACTTAAGTTCCATCTGAATTGCAGACAATGAGCAAAGCATGGCAGAGTTCAAGAACAAATAGGCAGGCATGCTTTCAATCTGTTGGCTAGAATCTGAGAAATGCACTTGTCAAGAGTGCTCTAACAATTGACGTCTCCCATCTTCTCAGGATTAAGCACTTTAGGCACTCCAATGCTAAAAACCACGTATAGTTTCTATGTCTATTTAATTTGTATAGACACTACATAATAGATAACATTACTTCTAGCAGCTCTGATGTTCCACCAAAAACAAAGTTTAGGATATACAGAACTGAACAGGCCCACCGATCAGAAGTTATCATTCTAAAGCGCACCGGATCCATCCAAGAGTATAATTGCTCATCAGAAAGTACTAGAATAAGTGAGTTCAGTATTTATCAAAACACAATGGCAAACTTTGTCTATGTCGAAACATGGATCTGCAAGAAACACTAGTAAAACACAATGGCAAGTCTTTATCGAAACACTAGTAAAACACAATGACAAATTTTATCTTTATCGAAACATGGATCTACAAGAAACTCAGAAACCTTACGGGCATCCTATGGTTCAACCTTCATCACCTCCTCCCATTGCCCATCTGACCCTTCCTTCCAGAGGGTTATGTTGTTCTCACCAGCGGCTATGGACAATATGTTCCCAGTCAAGGACCAGGACACCCTCCAGACAGGGGAACCAAAGTCACGCATGAGCTTTCCCTCCCACTTGTCTCCATCCTTTCCCTTGGTCCAGATGACAACCTTCCCGTCTTGTGAACCGCTGGCAATGGTCGACTTGGCCAATCCCAAAACTGGTGCCCATGCGACATCCCTCACACAATCTGTGTGCATGTCAGAGACAAGAGCACTCTCCAGCTTCCAGCTACCATTGTTGAATCCCCACACCTTAACGACAGAGTCAAACCCTCCTGAGACGAGCTTGTACACAAGCTCCCCTGCACCAGCTAGTGATGCTGTTGCAGGAGCCCAGGATATGGCAGTCGCACCAACAGGATGTGCTCGCTCAATGGTTGAAGTATCCCAACCCCCATCAGATCGCATCGTCAAGATGGATATTCTTCCACCAGAAGATGCACAGGCAAGGCACAGACCAACCTCATACGGAGCCCAAGCAATGGAGTTGACAGATGACTTTTGGTCACTGAACACATGGACTTGAGACCAATTGCCTCGTGCATCCTCCTTCCAAATAATGACATGGCCATCATAACTGCAGGATGCAAGGATAGCACCATACTTTGGATGGGCCCACGCAACACGCCACACAGGACCATAGTGGCCACTAAGCGTTGCAAGGACCTGGGATGGGGCATTTGCCGCACCAATGTTGACGATCTTCACGGTAGAGTCTGAGGAAGCAGTGGCAAGGCGCTTGCCATAGTAGTCAATGGCAGAATCATGGACAATGTCCTTGTGATCCAACTCTATCTTCTTTGATGACATGTTTCCAAACTGAACTATGCTGTTGCCTTGTTCACAAGTCTGCATGCAATTAAATTAAATCAAATCATCAGCATAAATTCAAAAGCATAGCCCGTTAAACTGACAATTGGACAAATTAAATCTCAATTACATGAATGATAGGCAAGTTGGTGCTAACATTGGTAACATATTTCTAGTTTAATTAAATAAGCAAGCTTAGCATCAACTCCGAAAACCAGCAAATACTGCATATCAGAAGAAAAAAAAAGCTTGTGAACCATGACCTAATAACACAAACCTTGAGTGAGATAAATAACATTTAGTAGATAGTACCTAGGAAGATCCTGTGAAAATGCAATTAACATGAAAAAAAGGGGGTTCTCAAGCTGCTTTTGGCAATACAAATGAACAGCTTTTTTGGAGTAAGAAATCTACCATAAGCTAGCCTCGTACACAATATGTAGAGATAGCAAGGGGTCAAGAACTGGCACCATGATGAGCTAAAATAGGACTAAGAGACCTTGCATAGTTGGACATCAAAATATCAAATGTTATGCATGTTCAGAGAAGCACAACAAACGCAAAACAATTGGATAGGTTGGGGTGACAGAAGTATATCAAATGTTATGCTTTTTTGTCTAACGTGATGAGAACATAACACCCATGCATATGACCATGTTTGGCGCATGGTATGGAGGGTTATGAGGCCAGCAAGGGTGTCCAAGTCAAGAAGGAGGCCCGAGGCTAATTCGGTTCGAGTCTCCAAGGTGAAGGCCCAAAGCAACTAAAGTTCGAGCCCGTCTCGGAGTCCAGGAGCAGCACCTACTAAAAACGATGCCCAGGTCGCATACGGTGTCCGTTTTGGGCGTTCTTTATATGGATGGAAAGATAAATTCATGGAGCTTTCAATGGAACCAGTCCCACCTTAAAATTCTATCGGAGTCAATGGGAATCATAGAAACAAGTGGACATCCAGAATCTGTCAGGGTGCTGCTCCACCGTCGGCGACAACTTAATTTAGAGGTGAGCTCGTTCTTAAGTGATCATTTTTATACTTTTGAGAATAGATTGCTACCTAATGATGTTATATTAGTTAGGAACATTGGAGAGTGTCATGAAGGACTTAGAGGAAGAGGTGGAGGCGATGATGACCAGCAAGGACGTCCAACAGAAACCGAAGGCCCGGTCCAACATGATTTCGAGTCTGTCTCGGCCTCCAGGACTAGTCTGCATTAAACTGGTCACCCAGGACGCATCCGGACTCCGTTTTCGACGATCCACATATGGTTGGAAAGCTAATTTGATAAGAAAGGCAATCCAAGTCGTCTCACGTCAAAAGCCCTTCAGAATCAACGGGAATCGTCGAAAAACGTCAGCGTCCAGAATCTGTCAGGGTGCTGCGACACCGTCTTTTGGTCCGTTGGATCGTGTATCGTGTTTGGGCCCATTAGAGGGCGCGTCTAGGGTAGGCGACGACCCTAATACCTTTATAATCATACGCCGCTGTCGTCATTAGGTTTTGGGTTTTGCTTAGATTAATAGCAGGTCCCAAGCCCTGGTAAAGGAGCAGGGTTGTGTTAGGCGTGGCGAGCCAACGTTAAATCTAGCCATTCTAATGGAGATGAAACCCGAAAGAAAATCGTTGGGGCGTAACCCTCTTAGCGACGCACCATATCGGAACCCGGGCATGATGTTAAATGAGCAAGGGCCGGGTCGTCACCCCCGTGACGCGCCGTGTCGCGATCTGGGCATGGTGGCAAGTGATCAAGGATCGGGTCGTCGAATCCTTAGTGACGCGCTACATCGGCGCCCGGGTGTAGTGAAAAATGAGCAAGGGTCTTCACATCTGATTCGACGGGTGCGAAGGGTAAGGAAGCTAGCCGAACCAACTATGATCCATTTAGGCAGTTGGAATGTAGGGTCGCTTACAGGTAAGTTAAGAGAATTAGTTGATACCGCGACTAGGAGACGTGTAAATATATTATGCGTTCAAGAGACTAAATGGAAGGGTCAGAAGGCGAAGGAGGTGGACAATACAGGTTTCAAGCTTTGGTACACAGGAACAGTTGCGAATAGAAATGGAGTAGGAGTTTTGATTGATAAGAGCCTCAAGAATAGTGTGGTGGAAGTGAGAAGGCAAGGAGATTGGATTATCTTAGTCAAGCTTGTCAATGGTGATATGGTCTTGAACGTAATTAGTGCGTATGCCCCCCAAGTAGGCCTCGACGAGAGTGCTAAGAGACAGTTCTGGGAAGACTTAGATGGCCTGATTAGAGCTGTACCCAGTAGTGAGAAGCTTTTTATAGGAGGAGATCTTAATGGACATGTAGATACTACAAACACAAGTTTCGAGGCAGTTCATGGAGGTTTTGGGTATGGTAGTAGGAATCAGGAGGGGGAGGAAGTTATAGACTTCGCGGTAGCTTTTGACCTGATGATAGCCAATACTTTCTTTAGAAAGAGAGAATCTCATCTAGTGACCTTCAGTAGCGAACAACACTCTAACCAGATTGACTTTGTCCTCACAAGAAGAAAGGACAAACGAGCATGCTTGGGTTGCAAAGTGATACCAGAGGAGTGTGTTGTTTCTCAACATAAGCTTTTGGTGGCAGACTTTCATTTTTAGGTGGGTGCCCATAGGGATAAACAAGCTAAGATTGAAGAAACAAAGTGGTGGAAACTGAAAGGACAGACGTCAGAAATATTCAGGGAAAGGGTTATCAAAGAGGGCTCTTGGAAGGAAGAAGATGACATAAACATGTGGGAGAAGATGGCAACCAACATTCGGAAGGTGGCCTCAGAGGTGTGCGCAGTAACCAAAGGAAGTGAAGGCAAGGCTAAAGATACTTAGTGGTGGAACGAGGAAGTCCAAAGGGCTATTAAGGAGAAGAAAGAGTGCTATAGACGCTTGTACCATGACAGGAGTGTGGACAACACAGAGAAGTACAAGGTGGCAAAGACTGCAAAGCGAGCTGTAAGTGTGGCAAGGGGTAGAGCGTACGAGGATCTTTACCAACGTTTGAGTACGAAAGAAGAAGAGAAGGACATTTATAAGATGGCTAGGGTTCGTGAGAGAAAGACAAAGGACTTCACCCAAGTTAAGTGCATTAAAGATGAAAGGGAACATCTCTTGGTGAAGGAGGATGAGATCAGACATCGATGGCAAGAGTATTTTGATAAATTGTTCAATGGTGAGAATATGGACACAACCTTTCAGTAGGATGACTATTTTGATGACACCAATAGACGCTTTGTGCGGAGAATCCAAAAATCTGAGGTCAGAGAGGCGTTGAAAAGGATGAAAGGAGGTAAGGCGATGGGACCGGATGGCATCCCAATCGAGGTGTGGAGATGCCTCGGAGATATAGCTATAGTATGGCTAATCAAGCTGTTCAACCATATTTTTCGATCGAACAAGATGCCTGATGAGTGAAGGAGAAGTATATTGGTACCGATCTACAAGAATAAAGGGGATATTCAAAGTTGTACTAATTACCGGAGAATTAAGTTGATGAGCCATACTATGAAGCTATGGGAGAGAGTTATCGAGCATCGCTTGAGAGCAATAACGCGGGTCTCTACGAACCAATTTGGTTTCATGCCCGAATGGTCAACCATGGAAGCCATTTTCTTAATAAGACAAGTTATGAAGCGGTATAGCGAGAAGAAGAAAGACCTACACATGGTTTTTATTGACTTGGAGAAGACTTATGATAAAATACCAATGAATATTATGTGGTGGGCTTTGAACAAACATAAAGTCCCAATGAAGTACGTCGGGCTCATTAAGGACATGTACAACAATATTGTGACTAGAGTTCAAACAAGTGATGGAGATACGGATGACTTCCCGATTTGCCTTGAGTTTCTAAACACACATATCATGTTATTAGCAAATATAACAAGGGACAATATTTGATACATCGCGTATACATTCATAGTAATATGAATTTTTCTTTTGTTGTACAAGACTATGAACGTTTAGAGGACAGCCATAATAATACAAATATTTTCTCATGTTCCTTAAAGAAACAATTTCACTTCCAAGAAGGGGAGCATTGTTGATTGCTATCTATGTCTGCTAGACCATCTATTCCTGCATTGTTTTTGGTTAGTTCTAATCTTTTGCAGGATAGTGTTGACATACATCATGTGCATTCGGATCATGGAGTCTACATGCTTGCTGAAATTTTTATGCGAGATGACATGCTAGAAACTTGAAAACATGATCACGTTCCTTCTCACAATTATTTCAGTTCCCTTCGTCTTCGCAATACCGTTTTCCTTTATGTTGTGCAGGATCAGTTTCACGCACAATCGACGCCGAGGACGGCTTTTCATCAAGAAGAGAATGATGAGGACATGACACCCATGCATATGACCATGTTTGGCGCATGGTATGGAGGATTAGAAGGCCAGCAAGAGCGTCCAAGTCAAAAAGGAGGACCGAGGCTAATTCGGTTCGGGTCTCCGAGGTGGAGGCCCAAAGCATCTAAAGTTCGAGCCCGTCTCGAAGTCCAGGAGCAGCACGTACTAAAAACGATGCCCAGGTCGCATACAGTGTCCGTTTTGGGCGTTCTTTATATGAATGGAAAGATAATTTCATGGAGCTTCCAATGGAACCAGTCCCACCTTAAAATTCGATCGGAGTCAACGAGAATCATAGAAACAAGTGGAAGTCCAGAATCTATCAGGGTGCTGCTCCACCGTCGGCGACAACTTAATTTAGAGATGAGCTCGTTCTTAAGTGATCCTTTTCATACTTTTGAGAATAGATTGCTACCTAATGATGTTATATTAATTAGGAACATTAGAGAGTGTCATGAGGGACTTAGAGGAAGAGGTGGAGGCGATGATGACCAGCAAGGACGTCCAATAGAAACCGGAGGCCCGGTCCAACATGATTTTGAGTCTGCCTTAAACTGGTCACCTAGGACGCATCCGTACTCCATTTTCGACGATCCACATATGGTTGGAAAACTAATTTGATAAGGAAGCCAATCCAAGTCGTCTCACGTCAAAAGCCCTTCAGAATTAACGGGAATCGTCGAAACAAGTCAGCGTCCAGAATCTATCAGGGTGCTACGGCACCGTCTTTTGATCCGTTGGACCGTGTATCGTGTTTAAGCCCATTAGAGGACGTGTCTAGGGTAGGCGACGACCCTAAGACCTTTATAATCATACGCCGCCGCTGTCATTAGGTTTTGGGTTTTGCTTAGATTATTCTATCAAGAACAGTTTTGTCGTCCATCGGTTTGTGAGACCCCAACTTCATGAGATTAATCATTCATCTGCAATTTGATTGTGTTCTTTCTTGTTCTTGCTTGTGTTCTTCGTTGCGTAGGCATGGATTAGCCTTCTTGGCGAGGTCAACCTGGTCCGTGACTCGGTTGATAACTAGAGGAGCTATGGTGCTAAGATTGCAGGGTTCGATCTTTCGATCTGAAGCCGGATCGGTGTGTCATTCTCCGCCACAACGATAGTTATCAAAACCTGACGGAAGATCGAGATCCCCGTCCCCATTATAACGTTTTTAAAATGTACGAACCTCCAACTAAACAATGTACTATGAACTAGCAAGTAGCCAAGTACCTACAAGAGGAGAGAGATATAATTTTCAAGATTTGCTATTTTACAACCACTAAACCATCAATCCTGTCATATAGTTCAGAAATATTTATCTGGCAACCCCCGATCCTTACATTCAGACTTACATTCAGAAAGCTACAGAGCAAGCCATCAACCCATCTTAACTCTTCACTGATTTCAATATGAAGTGTTCAGCAGCCATCCAATGGCCCCATTTTAACTCATGTCTTTACCAGTGCCTAAGCGGCTAAGTGCGCTTTCGTGTAATTTTCCTGCTTCTAATTCTTGCTTAAGGCTTGTATTAAATTAATGATCTGGCCTGTATATCAGGACCTGATCAGTACTCTCAAGAACTCATGTAGAAGTAGATGAGATGAACTCTTGACAAAACTAAATATAGTAGTAGTACCTAAGGAGTAGTCATGGATGGACTTGTAAGTGGGTGAATCTTCAGTTATCAGTAAAGTTGGCGGCTACTCCTCACACATCGGAAGTTTTTTCCTCTGTGCTTCACAATTCCTCTTTTGCCCCAAATTGCTTTATGCCTCACAATTTGGAACTGTAGTTGCTTTGATGTGCAAGTTACTATAACTGAGAGCGGATGGACATTGGTATATTTTCCTCTTCAGAAACTCATGTTTCTTCAGGAACCAATAACTCATGTTTATAATCTCGTGCAACACGAAACAGGTTTCCAGGTGCTAGGGCCTCCTTACCTTGTCAAGGGAGCCGAGATCCCGCCAGCACCGAGGATGACGGAGAGCGTTGCCGTTGTTGGAGATGGACAGAGCGAGGGTCACGGCCGCCAGGGAGGGCGCCGCCGCCGAGATCCAGATGCGGTCGCCTCTTATGTCGCCGTCCCTCCGTGACTCCGATCCAAATACCGTGCCGTCAACCGAACGCACGCTAAGCCACTGAAGCGCAACCCAGATGGCGGACTCAACTCAACGTGACGAAAAAGGTTTCAACCCCCCACAAATCCTGATGAAAACTAAAACCACACCAGCGCAAACAGAACTAATCCACACCAGCGCAAACAGAGTGCTGAAGATCAGATCAGATCCTCCCCACCACAGAGAACGATTCGGATATCTGGGGTTCCGCGGCCGCAACCGCAAGGAGAAGATCCCACAGAACGAAACGAACAAGCCGTCACGGAAGGATAGCGATTGCGTACCAGCAGTGGGAGACGAGGTCAGAACGGTGGATCTCCGCCGCTCGCCGATACGGCGGGAGGACGCCAGAGGGTGCCTGAGACGAGGTGGAAAGCTCCCTCCTCCCCGCCGCTCGCCGGCACGGAGGAACGAGGACGCCGGTGGGCGTTGGCGTGAGATGGGAGAGAGGTGGAGCGGTGGCCGGATCGGGAGATCAACGCGGAGGGTGCGTGCGGCGTGCGGGCCGAGAGCCTACAAAGGATGAGGGCGGCTCGATCGGTCGACCACTCGAACTCGGTTGGGCTGACTGACGGCTGAGCGCTTGAGCCGGATGTAACCAGCGGTGGATTGGAAACATCCTTCACCGTACGAATACGAGCAATTTTTTTCTAAAGTCCAAGTAAAATAAAATAAAAACTACAAGCCTCACAAAGAAACTTATACTTGACCAATTTTAGAAGCCAACCATGTGCCATCGTAAAATGAAAATGTAAGAATCACGAAGATACAAATGAATAACTATAATACTGGAGAGTAGATGGAACACTAAATATATGCTGCATATGTCCTAAAAAGTATATAATATATATGATGATAGGGCACTATAACGGTGAGGCACAATGTTTCTAACTTCATACTAATAATGATAGTACAGGATGTTAATTTTAGGGTTCTTAGATATGTTCATCGGATCGGGATTCTTAGCACAGTAATAGATCAATCGGATTTCACAGAGAGAGATTGAGAGATAGGTGATAAGTAGCAAACCGTCAAACGCCGTAGTTGTTGAAGCTCCGGCCGGGGTTTCATTGACGGACGTCATCTGCGCGCCGGCAGCGACGGTCGGTGGAGAGGGAGTCGGCGCTGTGGCGTCCTCGACGGCGGCGTGAGCGTCGGGTGGCGTTGCCGGCGTCGGTGGTACTTCCCGTCGCTGGCAGCGCCCCTACTTTCGATCGGGTCTAGGGTTTAGGATGTCGGTGGGGTGACTGGCGGCGCGGTAAACCTCGTGTCGCGAGCCCCGGCCCCCACCTTCCTTTATAGCGCTGTGCGACGGGGGCCCACCAACCATGTAGGGTTGGGCGCCCCCGATCAGGGCGCGAGGACAAGGCCCAGTTAGGCCGTTGGGCCTAACTGGTGGGAGATCAATACTAACATTCTCCCCCTTGATCTCTCATCTATTCTTCGTTCTTTAATTTCATACTCAAAACTTTCAATTCATATTTTTCTTGCTTACATCCTATTTCATCACAGATTAGTGCATAGAACTGTCCCATCGTCACAGCAATTAGTGCTGTTAGACTAACAACCACAATACAATTCTCCGTTTTGAAATGTAAACTTTCTTTGGGCCCTTCGTATGTTCGGGAATCATAGGCTTTCTCTTAAACCCATGCCGGCTACGTGTTCTCTGAACACGTTGGGTGGTAAGCCCTTTGTGAGCGGATCCGCGAGCATTTCCTCTGTACTTATGTGCTCAAGATTTATTATATGATCCCGAACTTTATCTTTCACAACATAGTACTTTATGTCAATGTGTTTGGCAGCACCACTTGACCTATTGTTGTGAGCGTACTGTACCGCTGGATTGTTATCATAATACAATCGCAGTGGTTCATTTATATCATCAATCACTTTCAATCCGGGTATAAATTTCTTCAGCCAGTTCACCTGCCCCGTTGCCTCATAGCATGCTACAAACTCGGCATACATTGTCGAGGATGTAGTTACGGTTTGTTTGGAGCTTTTTCACGATATAGCCCCTCCTGCGAGAGTAAATACATATCCTGACGTGGATTTTCTTTCGTCTCCCGCATAATCAGAATCTGAATACCCCTCTATCTGCAGGGAATCAGATCTTCTATACGTAAGCATGAGGCCTTTCGTACCCTGCAAATAACGCAGGACTTTCTTCACTAATTTTCAATGTTCAATTCCTGGATTCTTTTGATATCTGCCAAGTAACCCAGTAACAAAAGCTAAGTCAGGGCGTGTACACACTTGAGCATATTGTAAACTTCCAACAGCTGAAGCATACGGTACCGCTTTCATTCGGTCAATTTCATATTGGTTCTTGGGACACTGATGTTCCCCAAATCTATCGCCCTTGACTATAGGAGCAGGTGAAGGACTGCACGCATGCATACTAAATTTCTTCAGGACCTTTTCTATGTATGCCTTTTGCGATAATCCTAGAACCCCTTTTCTCCTGTCTCGGTGAATCTCTATTCCTAAAACGAACGAGGCCTCACCGAGATCTTTCATATCAAAATTTGAGGACAAGAATTTCTTCGTTTCCATTAGTAGATTGATATCACTGCTAGCAAGCAAGATATCATCCACATACAAAATTAGGAATATGTACTTTCCATTCCTGAACTTTGCATAAACGCAATTGTCATCAACATTTTCTTCAAACCCAAAAACTTTTATCGTTCTATCAAACTTCAAATACCACTGTCTTGAAGCTTGCTTCAATCCGTAAATTGATTTCTTTAGGCGGCATCCCATATTTTCCTTTCCTTTTACGACAAAACCTTTCGGTTGTGCCATATAAATATTTTCTTCCAAATCCCCATTTAGGAAAGCCATCTTTACATCCATTTGATGTAACTCCAAGTCATAGTGGGCTACAAGTGTCATTATAATTCTGAAGGAATCTTTACATGAGACTGGAGAAAACGTCTCATTGTAATCAATCCCTTCTCTTTGCGTGAAGCCTTTCGCCACGAGTCGCGCTTTAAATCTTTCTATATTCCCTTGGGAGTCATATTTCGTTTTGTAGACCCATTTACAGCCTACTGTTTTGGCTCCTTTAGGAATATTTTCTAAGTCCTAAACTTTATTGGTACTCATTGATTTCAATTCATCTTCCATGGCCTTAAGCCACTTTGATGAGTGGTCGCTTCTCATGGCTTCTTCAAATGAGGTGGGATCGTCCCCCATCTGACATTCTTCAGTTTCATAAACTTCATAGTCATCAGTAATAGCTGATCTTCTTATTCTTTGAGACCTTCTAGGTGTCTCCGGCACTTGTTCCACATTGGGCTGTTGTAGTTCTTCCTCATGTGCAACATTTGGTTCTATAGTTTCCTCAAGGATAGGTTCCTCAAGAACAGGTTCTTCATGTTCATTCATTGTCGCCACGGGAGAACTTGCAACAGGTGTTGGCACTATAGTGTCCTGCACTGTCGGTGCAACAGTAGCAGGTAGCGTGAAGAATGGTTCTTCAACCATCGGAGTGGGTACATGTACCCGCTTCTCCTGTAGGCTGATTTCTCGTGCTACCATGCTCCCCCTGATCATGTTATCCTCCAAGAACACAGCGTGTCTTGTTTCTACAATCTTCGTATGTCTGTCAGGACAATAAAAGCGATATCCTTTCGATCTTTCTGGATAGCCAATAAAATGGCAGCTGACTGTCTTGGAGTCTAACTTTCCTATGTTTGGGTTAAACACTTTTGCCTCAGCTGGACAGCCCCACACACGCAAATGGTTAAGTGAGGGTTCCCTTCCTGTCCATAATTCATACGGTGTTTTCGGCACCGATTTACTTGGTACTCGATTAAGTATGTGAATGGCGGTTTTCAGTGCCTTCATCCATAAACTAATCGGTAATGTGGAGTAACTCATCATGCTTCTTACCATATCCATTAAGGTACGATTACGTCTTTCAGCCACTCTATTCTGCTGAGGCTCCCCCGGTGTGGAGTACTGAGCAACTATGCCATTTTCCTGTAGGAACCTTGCAAATGGTCCAGGAATTTGGCCATATGGGGTATGTCGCCCATAGTACTCTCCACCTCGGTCTGATCGTACTATCTTTATTTTCTTATTGTGCTGGTTTTCAACTTCAGCTTTAAATATTTTGAATTTATCCAATGCTTCCGATCTTTCTTTAATTGGATAAATATTGCCATAACGAGAGTAGTCGTCTGTGAATGTTATAAACGAGTCATAACCATCCACATTTTTCACAGGAAAAGGACCACATATATCTGTGTGGATTATTTCTAAAATTCCTGTGCTTCGTTTGGCATCTTTCTTAATTTTCTTGACATACTTTCCTTTGATGCAATCAATACATTGCTCTAAATCTGAAAATTCTAAGTGCGGGAGAATTGATTCCTTAACCAATCGTTCCATTCTCCCCCTCGAAATATGGCCCAAGCGACAATGCCATAATTTCGAAGAGACAATATCAATTCTCTTCCGCTTCTTAGTTACATCCGTAGATGGGGAATCATTCACATTCTCATCACATACATTGTTCGCATTCTCAGCAAGAGATAATAAATAAAGCTTGTCTTGTCGGAAGGCAAGACCAACACATTTATTATTAACCAGTATCTTACACTTGCCATGACCAAAATGGCAATCAATTCCATCATCATCAAGTTTCGAAACACTTATCAAATTTTTACGCAAAGAGGGAACATAAAGTACTTCTTTAAGTCTAAGTACAAAACCATTATTCAATTCTAAAGAAAAAACTCCAATGGCTTCAACATTGGCTTGCAGTCCATTTGCAACTTTAATCGTTCTTTCTCCTCATTGCAAGGTTCTCGTCCCACTTAACCCCTGTAAAGAATTTGCAACATGAGTAGTTGCTCCTGAATCAACCCACCAAGTGGATTTATCATAACATAAATACAGAGATTCATCTACAATTGTAATAAATTCATCATCTTTCTTTAGCAGAGATTTCAGGAAGTCTGGACAATCCCTCTTGTAGTGTCCCTTCTTGAAGCAGTGCTTGCACTGATCTTTTTCAGCTCCACCATACTGCTGATTCTCAGAATCCTGGGGTTTCTTTCCCTATGAACTGGAGGAAGAGGACTTATCCCACTTAGGTTTCCCTTGTGGTTTAGAATTCTTGCCATTAAAGTTCTTTCTTTTGTTGTCCTTCACAAAATGAGCAGATTCACCTTGTGAGGACTTTATCCTCTCCTCTTCTTGAGCACACATTGAGATGAGTCTTTCTATGCCCCATCTTTCAGGTTGCATATTATAGTTCACAATGAAGGTGTCATATTCTTTCGGCAAAGAAGCAAAAATTAAATGAATTAGGAAATCCTCCTCCTTCAAATTCATTTCTTTTAGCTTAGATGCCGTAGTGTTCATCTTCAAAATATGCTCTCTTATGCTACCACCAGTGAATTTCTCATTCACAAGCTTCTTAATCAGTGAACTTGCTGTGGCCTTGGTAGACCCAGTAAACTGACTCTTGATTTTCTCAAGATATTCTTTAGCAGTAGCACATTCAGGGATTGAGCCCCTTATCTGTTCTTCTATGGTGGCTTTGGCTACCAACAGGCACTTGCGGTTGGAGAGAGTCCATTGCCTATGTTCAAGGTCATATTTCATTCTTATTTCAGCATGATCACGCTTTCGAGAAGCGAAATCAGCGTCAGATTCATTGTCACCTCTCACCGGGTCCTCTGGCTCAGTGGGACACGGTGAGGTGATGGCAAAATCGACCTCTCCCAACGCAAGTTCCAATTCATACTTCTCCCGCTACACACGGTGATTGGTTCCGTTGAGTGTCGGGATGTTGGCAATGTTCACAATGCATTTACCTCCTGAAATCATACCAGAGTAAGTGAGAAACATTTATACATAAAATTCCATGCTTTAACTCAATGTTGGTCAAATTAAGACTTATAATTCATCCATGCAAAACATTTTACATCACCGTTGGGCAGAAGTAAAATTAATGCACGATTTCTCATGGATCAAAAGTTATAATATTGTTATTAACAACGTTGGTCAGAAAATAACAACATCATAATTGCATCAAAATTATCAGAAATTCATTTCTCTTAAAATTAAATTATCCCGTTGGTTCAAATTTAATCAAAGAGAATAATAATTATCATGCACAGCGGAAACATTAATAATCTTTTCATGTTATTATTTTCCAGAAGCACTAAAAAATTCATTGTTTTCTGGGCAAAATATCATTGGATAAAATTTGCACAGAAAATTGTATCAAAATCATTCAAATTCATCAAAATATGCATTCAAAATTGTTTCTGGAAAATAATAAGAAAAAAAAATTCTTGTTCTTCTTTCATTTTTCAGCCCAGCGCGGCCCAAAACGCGCTGAACCGGCTCGGCCCAGCATCCGCGCGCTCGCCCAGGCCGCACCCAGGCCGCAACCTGGGCCTGGGCCGGCAAACCGCGCCGCGCGCTCGCGCCCGCCTGGGCCTCGACTTGGCCCAGCGCATCTCGGGCGTTCGATCTGATCCGACGGACGAGCGGCCGTTTCGCGTGGATCAAAACCCAGGCCGCGGCCGGCGCCCTGGAACCCTAGCCATTTCGGCTCTTGCTCTCTCTCTCTCCTTTCTCAGTCGCAGCAGCGAGGACAGCCGCTACCGAGCAGCCGCGAGCGAGGAAAACAGAGCGGGAGGTCCTTTGCGCCGTCGCCGGCCCCCTCGCCGGCGCGCGTGCTCCCCAATGGGTGAGCACGCCGCCGTCGAGCGGCCTGGCCGCGGCGCTACCTTGGCCGAGCCCGGCGAGTTCGCGCCCCGGCTCGGCTTCTTCTTCGGCGCCGGCGGAAGAGCCGGTGCGCTTCTTCTTCTTCTTCTGCGCCGGTGGAGGTTTATCCCCGATGAACGGCGTGTTCTTTCTTTTCTCGTTCTTCCCCGTCCCCTTTCTTCCCCATTCCGACGCACGGGAATTAGGGTTAGGGTTTGGGAATGGGGTTTTTTACTGTGTTTCTTTTGGCTTGTTCATCCGAATGGGATTAGGGTTAGGGTTTCAGTGTGCCGCCTTTTGTTCTTTTCCCCTTTCCCCTTTCGGATTTGATTTCTTTCTTCTTTCTTTTCTTCTCACTCGTTCACCCGAAAAGGGGATCTAGGGTTAGGGTTCGGTTGAACCCGATTTCCCCGATCCGTGTTTACCTTTTGTGTGATTCGAGATCTAGATGGTAGGGTTCCTTTTCTTTCTTCTCGGATTGAACCGATTGGTGATGAGATTCTTTCTAGGGTTAGGTCTTAGTTCGGTTTTTCTGTTTTCTTTCCCGATCCGCATCGTATTGGTTTGATTTCTTGTCGAACCCTGGCTCCGATGCCATTGTTAATTTTAGGGTTCTTAGATATGTTCATCGGATCGGGATTCTTAGCACAGTAATAGATCAATCGGATTTCACAGAGAGAGATTGAGAGATAGGTGATAAGTAGCAAACCGTCAAACGTCGTAGTTGTTGAAGCTCCGGCCGGGGTTTCGTTGACGGACGCCATCTGCGCGCCGGCAGCGATGGTCGGTGGAGAGGGAGTCGGCGCTGTGGCGTCCTCGGCGGCGGCGTGAGCGTCGGGTGGCGTTGCCGGCGTCGGTGGTACTTCCCGTCGCTGGCAGCGCCCCTACTTTCGATCGGGTCTAGGGTTTAGGATGTCGGTGGGGTGACTGGCGGCGCGGTAAACCTCGTGTCGCGAGCCCCGGCCCCCACCTTCCTTTATAGCGCTGTGCGACGGGGGCCCACCAACCATGTAGGGTTGGGCGCCCCCGATCAGGGCGCGAGGACAAGGCCCAGTTAGGCCGTTGGGCCTAACTGGTGGGAGATCAATACTAACACAGGACCCTTCAAGACGTGTGAAAAAAACTATGTCCCTATATTGTTTACGGACTCTAAAAGTACACACAAAAGTGGCTTATCCTACAATATTTCAATTTATAGAGCTAGGGACAAAAATGCCCTCGACCTTAGCCTCGTGCAGAGATTCAGAGCGACGCTAAATTTTTACGACCGGAAAGAATATATCTCTAGAATAGAAAATTTTCATGGAATAATGAAAGACGTCAAATGACTCTCGTCTGCAATGAAAATTGGGATTCACCTTTGATAACCATAATACACTACACGTATTATCCTCCTCGCATCCGGATCATTGCCTACTCCTCGTGGCCAATCAATTTGAACCTCGTCATCCCACGCCTTTCAAATTCGAAAATTTCTGGACGTGCGGGTCTTGCTTCCAAGAGATAGTCAAGCAGGCATGGAACACGCTAACTCATCGCAGTGAATCCTTTCATAGGCTAGGCTACAAACTTTGCACAATGACGTTTGACCTTTGATCATGGAGTAGGTCCATCATCTTAGACGCTTGACTGAATTTTCACATGGGCCAGGAAATCATCCTTCGGCTGAATATGGTCCAAGAAAACAAGAGCACTCTCGGATGTGGAGTTTTTAAACCGCCTTATAAGCTCAAAGGCGCCTCATGGGCTAGGCAATCATAGAGAAGGCAAGGAAAAAAAAAAACAATCCTCCAAAATTTCATACCTAGGAGATGCAAACACTCAAATTCATACCCAGCTTGGTTTCACCTTAGATGGCATCAGAACCAAATGGATTTGATAGTCGGCACCAATTTTAGACAGTATCTAAATGTTGGCTAAATTACACAAGAGTTGGTGGGACAGAAACATACTTATTCCTTGTTTCCACTTTCCAAGATACTTGCTCGGGAAAAGGAGTTTTAGCCCACACCATTCAAAGTAAAATGACATCTACAACCACCGCACAATCCATCATTTTTGTCGCTAGATTTTGTAAGAGCTTCAGAGGTCACCTTTTGGAAAGACAGAAACTGATTGTTGCTCTAAAAGCCCCAAATATTATGAATCTTTGATGAAAACATATAATACGAGGTGAAACTGAATGATAAGCAATGTGTTCTCAAGTATAACCATCAGTTTCTGTTTTACAGATCTCCATAATGTTTACTCTCAAAAGTCTACCTACATCAAAAGCATTATTGGAGAAGTTACAAATTAGCTGTCTGGCTTGAACTACTGAACCATACCAAAAAAGTTCAGAGAAGCGCTACCTTACGCGATCAACAACATAGTGTTACAGGTAGCCCGGCTCAGCCAACAACATATAACATACTAATAAAGACAATTTACAGCGAGATGCGGCCATCTCGTGTCATCTCAATGCTGTGTTGCAGTGGGTGAGAAAGAATCGGAAGTCTGGATGGTACACTTGGCGATGGCGAAGCCAGTCATCTGCTGTCTGCATCAACGAAGCTGCAAGCTGCTGCTCCTCAGGCCTATTTGAGGACCAAATAGAGCTCTTCAATTTGTATGATGCCAGCCCAAAGACAGGCAATGTTAGTTTACCAGTGGCGTTCATACAGCAATTAAGGCCCCCAAAACTGGGGCATGCTGGTGTACTGGGATCAGTATCTGTGAAAAAGGATTCTAGCTATCAAATGAACTGAAGAATGGAAGCTCATACAGCAACAAAGAATGAGGGGAGTTTATCTGGTGCAAGAAAAGACTAGATACCAGCAAAAGATGGAACATACCCTTGGAAGGTGTTGATAAGTAATGAAATGTCAAGAAACATGCATCCAAATCCTTGAGGGTTGGTCCAGTTGGGATTCTATAGATAGGGTACCTGCAATTGTAAGCCCCAGGATGAAACTGATGTAGAGTCATAGCAACACTTCAGTTACAGTATTACTCTAAAATTTTACAAAAGTTATTTAACTGAAATTTAGCAAGTGCCCCTTTGTAATCTATCAGTCAATATGAAGTGTACCCTCTATTTGAACCACAACACATGGATGATAATTCTTGCTATATAGAAACTTATAAGCACCAGTAACTGATAGAAGAGCACAACAACTGTGAAATGAGGTCTCACAAAAATATTGGTAGTGGCAATGAACACAAAAATTAATTTGGTATCGGTATAAAGTTGGGAATTAACTCCGCCTATGTTGTCTCAACGTAGCAGGTCCCAAGCCCTGGCAAAGGAGGAGGGTTGTGATAGGCGTGGCGAGCCAACGTTAAATCTAGCCATTCTAATGGAGATGAAACCCGAAAGAAAACCTCTTTTATAATTTTTAAATATTGGGGCGTAACCCTCTTAGCGACGCGCCATATTAGAACCCAGGTATGGTGTTAAATGGGCAAGGACCGGGTCGGCACCCCCTTGGTGACGCGCCGTGTCGCGATCTGGGCATGGTGTCAAGTGAGCAAGGATCGGGTCGTCGCTTCCTTAGTGGCATGCTACATCGGCGCCCGGGTGTAGTGAAAAATGAGCAAGGGTCTTCACATCTGAGTCGACGGGTAAGGAAGCTAGCCGAACCAACTAGGATCCATTTAGGTAGTTAGAATGTAGGGTCGCTTACAGGTAAGTTAAGAGGATTAGTTGATACCGCGACTAGGAGGCGTGTAAATATATTATGCGTTCAAGAGTCTAAATGGAAGGGTCAGAATGCGAAGGAGGTGGACAATACAGGTTTCAAGCTTTGGTACACAGGGACAGTCGCGAATAGAAATGGAGTAGGAGTTTTGATTGATAAGAGCCTCAAGAATGGTGTGGTGGGAGTGAGAAGGCAAGGAGATAGGATTATCTTAGTCAAGCTTGTCGTTGGTGATGGGGACAATTGTTTGGCGGACATCCAAAGTGATGGTCCTTTGCTGGCGGACACCCACTTTAGAGCATTTTGCTAGAAGACACTCTGGTTCGATGAAATTAGGCCACAGGACACCGCGGACCGGTTGCAGCCGGTTGAGAGAGAACAACGGTGAAATGACATTCTTGCCCCTGTCGCTTTCTTCTTCCTCTCTCCCTTTCTCTTTTTTCTGTTTCCTGTCCCCGCCACCCTCTCCGCCTCCCGCACCTGCCATCGCGCATCACGCCGTTGCGGGCGGCTGCGCCTCCGATGCCCACGCCTCCGGCGGCGCTGCTCCAAATCCGGCTGGCACTACTGCTGCTACGCGTGCGCCGCTGTAGCCCGCTGCCACATGCCGCCGCTGCCCTGGCATGGTTGCTCGCGCCACCGCCACTGCTGCTTGCTTGGCTCCTTCCTCTCTCTCTCCCTTTCTTTTTTTCCTCACCTCGCCTGTCTGCGTCGTGGACACGACGGCCACCGCAGACTCCAAGAGCAGAGCACAGGGCACAGCCGGTGGCCAAATCTGGCCGGCGCGGACTCCGCCTGTGGCGTGGCGGGGCTTCGCGAGCCTGTCCGCACGGCGACGGGCGAGGCCGGCATGGGCGACGCGCATGTGCAGCAGCAGCCGGTGCGACGGCGACAGCACATGGACGAGGTGGATGCACGCGTCCAGCCAGAGGTATGGTGACACGCGGCTGTCCACGAGGAGCACACGCGCGCCCCGGGCCTCCATGCGCGCCGCAAACGCGCGGTCGCCCACCTGCGGCTCGCCTTGGCGTTGGAGCGCCACGTCTGTGCCAAGCCCCACCACTCCACGACCCCCTCTAACCCTCCAATCACATTCGTTGGGTTCAAATCAAGGCTTTCCCCATGGCTAGTAGTACAGTCATGCGCCATTGCCTGCATGACGACGCCCGGCGCTGTTCTTGCGAGGGAGAAAGGAAGGGCGCCATCCCTGCACGCTTGTCCGTCCCTGCATGGAAGCTATTGCCGGCCATGGGCGCGAGGCCACGACGGCCGGAAGCCATCATCGGTCGCGTTCACAGAGCCGCGCGGGGCCGCCAGTTCGGGCAGGCCACGAGCAGAGGCTGCGCGAGCCATGGTGCATGGCTTGGCCGGCGTTTGCTGCGTCGTGCAGCACGCGCATGCACACAAGCACAAGCGCGATTGCGGGGCCAAGGCCCGCGCAGCTTGACGGGGCCGCTAGCCCGTCCACGAAGACGGCTGCGTCCACCATGGCCGGCTCTGGCGAGGCCGCAGGGCCACCCTCGCTTGCCCCAGGCCACGACCTCCGTCTGCCCGCCTAGGCCGCGATGCCGGCCGTGACCTCCATTCGCCCCGGCCGTGCTCTGTCCGCCCACGCCCACAGCACATGCACCGTCGGCACACGCCTGCCCAGGCTACGAGCCCGGCATCGACGCCGACCGCACCCACCATGGCCGGCTCCGGCCGCGCTGGAGAAGCTCGGGAACGCCGCCGCGCTCGCCACCCGCGTGCACGACGGCGTGGAGCACGCCCGCGGCCACCTGCGCGCTGTCGAGCTCCTGGGGTTCCTGGACGAGGCCAGCGACGGTGGCGGCGACGGCTACGACAACACCGTGCCGTTGGGGTACAGCGGCGCCATCCCCTCCGTTGGGTCCAACCAGACTAGGTTGGGGCGGACCTAAGTGTGGCTTAGGTGCACCAGATGTCCAAAACAAAATTTTCTCTCTCCTTAACCGACTGAAACCGGGCCACGATGTCCTGTGGCATAATTTCAACGAACCAGAGTGTCTTCTGGCAAACTGCTCAAAACGGGGTGTCCGCCACCAAACGACCATCATTTTGGATGTCCATCAGACAATTGTCCCGTGGTGATATGGTCTTGAACGTAATTAGTGCGTATGCCCCCCAAGTAGGCCTCGACGAGAGTGCTAAGAGACAGTTCTGAGAAGACTTAGATGGGCTGATTAGAGCTGCATCTAGTAGTGAGAAGTTTTTTATAGGAGGAGATCTTAATGGGCATGTAGGTACTACAAGCGCAGGTTTCAAGGCAGTTCATGGAGGTTTTGGGTATGGTAGTAGGAATCAGGAGGGGGAGGAAGTTCTGGACTTCGCGGTAGCTTTTGACCTGATGATAGCCAACACTTTCTTTAGAAAGAGAGAATCTCATCCAGTGACCTTTAGTAGCGGACAACATTCTAGCCAGATTGACTTTGTCCTCGCAAGAATAAAGGACAAACGAGCATGCTTGGGTTGCAAGGTGATACCAGGGGAGTGTGTTGTTTCCCAACATAAGCTTTTGGTGGCAGACTTTCGTTTTCAGGTGCGTGCCCGTAGGGATAAACAAGCTAAGATTGAAAGAACAAAGTGGTGGAAACTGAAAGGGAAGACGTCAGAGGTATTCAGGGAAAGGGTTATCAAAGAGGGCTCTTGGAAAGAAGAGGACATAACCAACATGTGGGAGAAGATGGCAACCAACATTCGAAAGGTGGCCTCAGAAGTGTGTGGAGTAACCAAAGGAAGTGGAGGCAAGGCTAAAGATACTTGGTGGTGGAACGAGAAAGTCCAAAGAGCTATCAAGGAGAAGAAAGAATGCTATAGACGCTTGTACCATAACAGGATTGTGGACAACATAGAGAAGTACAAGGTGGCAAAGAAGACTGCAAAGCGAGCTGTAAGTGTGGCAAAGTGTAGAGCTTACGTGGACCTTTGCCAACATTTGAGTACAAATAAAGGAGAGAATGACATTTATAGGATGGCTAGGGTTCGTGAGAGAAAGACAAGGGACTTCAACTAAGTTAAGTGCATTAAAGATGAAAAGGAGCATCTCTTGGTGAAGGATGATGAGATCTGACATCGATGGCAAGAGTATTTTGATAAATTGTTCAATGGTGAGAATACGGACACAACCTTTCAGTTGGATGACTTTTTTGATGACACCAATAGGCGCTTTGTGCGGAGAATCCAAGAATCTGAGGTCAGAGAGACGTTGAAAAGGATGAAAGGAGATAAGGCGATGGGACCGGATGGTATCCCAATCGAGGTGTGGAGATGCCTCGGGGACATAGCTATAGTATGCCATGTTTTAAAGGCGGCTAGGCGTCCAGGCAAGTGCTTGGTACGCCTGGACGCCTAGGCGGCGCCTAGGCGACAAGGCGCCACTGTTTCCCAAGGCAAGCTGGGTACGCCTGGACGCCTAGGCGACACCTTTAAAACCATGATAGTATGGCTAACCAAGCTGTTCAACCATATTTTTCGATCGAACAACATGCCTCACGAGTGGAGAAGTATATTGGTACCGATCTACAAGAATAAAGGGGATATTTAAAGTAGTCCTAATTACCGGGGAATTAAGTTGATGAGCCATACTATGAAGCTTTGGGAGAGTTATCGAGCATCCTTTGAGAGCAATAACGCGGGTCTCTATGAACCAATTTGGTTTCATGCCCGGAAGGTCAACCATGGAAGCCATTTTCTTAATAAAACAAGTTATGGAGCGGTATAGGGAGAAGAAGAAAGACCTACACATGATTTTTATTGACTTGGAGAAGGCTTATGATAAAATACCAAGGAATGTTATGTGGTAGGCTTTGGACAAACATAAAGTCCCAACGAAGTACGTCAGGCTCATTAAGAACATGTATAAAATGTTGTGACTAGTGTTGGAACAAGTGATAGAGACACGAATGACTTCCCGATTAGAATAGGACTACATCAAGGGTCAGCTTTAAGCCCTTATCTGTTTGCCTTAGTGATGGATGAGGTCACAAGGGACATACAAGGGGACATCCCTTGGTGTATGCTTTTCGCGGACGATGTAGTACTAGTTGATGAAAGCCGGACATGAGTGAATCAGAAACTGGAGTTATGGCGGGAGACTTTGGAGTCCAAAGGTTTTAGACTCAGTAGAACTAAAACTGAGTATATGAGATGTGACTTCCGAACTACTACTCGAGAGGAGGAAGATATTAGTTTGGAAGATCAAGTAGTGCCTAGGAAGAATACATTTCGATATTGATGAAGATGTTAGCCATAGAATCAAAGCAGGGTGGATGAAGTAACGCCAAGCATCTGGTGTCCTATATGACAAAAGGGTACCACAGAAGCTAAAAGGCAATGTTTATAGGACGGCGATTAGACCTGCTATGTTGTATGGTGTTGGCCTATGAAAAGACGACATGTTCAACAGATAAGTGTCGCGGAAATGCGTATGTTGCGTTGGATTTACGGTTATACAAGAAGGGATCGAGTTCGGAACAATGATATACGTGATAGATTAGTGGTAGCACCAATTGAAGAAAAGCTTGTCCAACACCGGTTGAGATGGTTTGGACATGTCCAACGAAGACCTCCAGAGGCACCGGTGCGTAGTAGAATCCTAAGCCAGGATAGTAACGTAAAGAGAGGCAGAGGAAGACCGAAGTTGACTTGGGTAGAGGCAATAAAAGAAGACTTAAAATGATGGAATATACCCAAAGACTTAGCCTTAGATAGGAGTGCTTGGAAAACAACTATTCACGTGCCTAAACCTTGATTGCTTCTGCTGGGTTTCAACTCTAGCCTACCCCAACTTGTTTGGGACTTAAAGGCTTTGTTGTTGTTGTCGTGTATAAAGTTGGGAATTAGTTATTTAAACACTTAAAATGGTAAAGTTGGAAGTTTGTCCTATAAGAAATGGAATAGTTAAAAGCTTATAGACATCAAATAAAAAAGAGCAGCACAGTTCAGAGATGCTACCACTCAAAAAGATTGCATTGTAAATGATGTCAGAGAATCCAAGAGCATTATAGACATACCATGCAACAGACATCCAACTGGTTGGCAGCAGGTCACAACTTCTGAATGTCTTCAAATCTGGAAATTTACTTGCAAGAACTGACACCTGAATTGAAATTTAGAGTAAAGTGTCAACAAATAACATATCTAGTCACATTTCATTTGACATACGAAATAAAGACTTGCCTTGTCTGTTAAAGGCTCTCTACCAAATGGTGGATCCGTCTCAAGATATTCAAAAATTGGCCGAGTCGATGGTGAGTGCATTTCATCACCATCCCTTTGAAAGCCACCGTCCAATCGACATGTAGCTTCCACGGTTGAGCTTCTTAATCGGTCAGCATCAGTTTCGCTGCTACCTTCGCTGCTAGTATCCATTGATTCCCCGTCACTTTCCTCCCAAGGATGCCTTAATTAAGCGAGAAAATTAACTAAGACAGTGTTACGAGCTATGAAACCGCAGAACCAAGAAAAGAACCATACTGGGAAAAAAAAGCCTTCAGACAATTCATGTTGATTTCTTTTAGTTTTGATGCTTATTTTGATGTCCTTATGTGGAACTAGGTTCCACGCAATAAACAATACACAGCTAAAAGACTTGCAAATCCTAGTGACCTGTAGGTTGTAAGGCTGCAAAACACACAGCAACAAATCATATAGGTAAAATAAACTAGATTTCTCAAAATTCTAGTAAAGGTGTTGTTTGCATTATTAGGAAATATCAAGCCTCAGCAAAAGGACTAACTTACATCCTCTCTTTCTGCTCTAGGCTCCAAAAATGTGATAATTCAATCAACTCATGTACAATGGATGAGTGAGTGTCAAATCCAATGGCAATTGACCTCTTTATAAAAAGAGTCATCTATCCTGATGGCAGTTTCGATAAGTCCAATTTCAGTAATAAGACATATCCTGAAGAACACATTTATTCATGGGCAATTTAAAGCTAACCCAATAAGCGCAACAACAAAATGCTTAAGTGGTTTTGGGTAGAAGAGGAGGTTCCTTGCTCCCATTGCATTGTTCTTACAATTATTTCAGTCCTAGAATCTTGTTGGGCGACCAAGTTAAACATGATATGATCAATCGAGTTCAAGAAAAGTAAGATCAGCTGAGCAATAGATCAATCAACCACAACTGAATTAATCAAAGGAACTCCCCAATACAAGAAGGTCTCACAGGTCAAGGAAGAATAATATTAAAAGCAGATTCACGACCACATACAAAAAGTGAATACATGAGTTGCATATCAGTACTCCAATTTCCATTGGCAATTTAACCAGATCAAAGGCTCTTATACTGAGCAGTCAAATTTTATGGAGTGTCACATACGTGAATAACAAGCAAAAAGACATATTGGCAACTATGACATAACCTGACTACAAAACCACTTGGGAGACGAACCAGGGAAAAGCTGTACACATTCTTTTTAGATCAAAGAATGATCAAGTGCTCAATAGACAATATACAGCTTTATATTACATTACATGGATTCAAAAAAACAAATCTTAGCTAATGCCATTCATCAACAGGATTTGCTAGACTCCATCAGAAAGGAAAGGATTTTCTAAACTGAAACCATTTTTATTGTTCAATAAGTATAAATCATATCCCTATTTACGATCCATTAAAAATCCGATGGGCCAATCGATCTGCTGCCTACCAGATGGCCCTATCCTGTCACATCAGAATACCTTTTTAATAACTGAAAATGCGAATAGATAAGAAAATAAAATTTTACTAAGCCTCTGATATTAAACTCTAGCCACAAAAAAAAGCTGAAGCATTCAAATTTCCTGGACTTTCTTAAGAAAGTTAATCCTTTGTATGATACGGATTTTTGAGATGTAAATGACTAAACAGAGTAAGAATATTTTGGTTGTCAAGATGGTCCGAAAGGTAACAGCACAATGCATACAAGCCATAAGAAAAATCCACTCTCCTCATTACAGAAAAAAAAATGCACAGAGGTTCAAAGTTCATAACTAATTTCAAGGATTCAGAAGCCATGAGATTATTTCCTTCTGTTTCACATTTATAAAGCAAGGCTATTGAAGAACAGAAAATTGTATCTGACAAAAATAAAGAACATAAAACAAATGTTGATCTTATACACTATCTTACCTGGTCCTTGATGAAAGCTTTGAAGGGTCTGCATACAGCTGTATACCAGAAAGGTATGGCACATAATACTGAATCACAGATTCACTTCCACTTAAGACAAGGGGGACACCAGCCCCGTAAAAGCTCCACTCCTTGAAAGCCTCCCAGAGATCTCCGAGGCAGAAATATGGTCGAGAATTCGTAACATCAGCAATCCTCCATCCCCTCATGCTGGTCTGGATAAATGCATCATCATTTATCATAAAATAAACCAAACCGAGGAAACAAAAAAAACTTCAAAAGCAATATATTCAATAATTATCACAAAAAACTCCTTTTTCTATTATTATGAATATAAATTGTACCCCTCCTGGAAGCAGGACTGCTGGCCTGACCATAAAATAATGCTACTGACCAGATTCTTTTTGGCACTAAGTGCTTCCTAACCAGCTTGCCCAGGGAAAGAACCTAGGCTGGCTGATTCACTTGACTGCAACATCAACATAGGGAACTCATCCCAACCCTTTGAACTAACAGTTCTTTGTTTGAAGAAAAGGGTTTCTACATCAGTGCAGTTGATATTGATCGCTCTAGCAACACTTTCCAATTGTGTACTAGGTAAAAAACTTTAAAAAATCACCAACAGTAACACACTCATGCAGCACAGATATAAAACAAGTAGGCATAAATATAGGAAAAATGGAATATTCTCTAATTTAATTCTCCAATCGTTGAGGTGTAACTTGGCACTAGAGAAAAGCAAAGTATCGTCACAGCTACGGGTCCCAAACTTTCCCCAATCACAAAGATTGACAACAGCAATACGAATTCAGCACCATCAGGCAAAAAATCTGACAATCAGCATGATTCTAGCAGCCATAAACGTTTCGTCGCAGTCAAACCAAGCACCGGACGCACGCACGCACGCGCAATGCAACCTTGCAAGCAAAGGCAAGCACGCAACTTAAAATTCCACCGAAAGAGGAACAAGAATCTGAGGCAGACCTTGGGCAAGTAGTGCACGGGCACAGATGGCGTGGTGGAGCTGAGGAACCTGTCGAGATTCCCCGCCTCATCCAGCGCAGCCGCCGGGGTAGCGGCGGTGGCCGCATCCGCCGCCTTGGCGGTGGAGGCCGGCGGCGCGGACACGGGCGGCGGCTTGGAGGGCGCGGCGTAGGCCCGCCTCTCGGGCTCCTTGACCGGGGCGGGCGTCTCGGCCGGTGGCGTCTTCTGCTGCCTGGCGGCGGCCCTGGGCGTGAGCGTCCCCGCCGCCGGGGACGACGGGCGCTGCTGCCCCTGGCCCTGGGCCAGGCCCTTGAGCCGCTGCAGCTGCTGCTCCTGCTGCTGGCGGCGCACGTGGGGCGGGCTGTAGAACCGGTCGACGACGCCGCCGACGCCGCGCGAGGAGGAGGAGGCGCCAGACGGGCCGGCCATGGCGGCGGCGGCGGAGGTGGGGCTAGGGTTTATTACTCCGGTGGCGGGGGCCGGGGGCGGAGGCCGCGAGGAGAGGGGAGGGGAGGGGCGGGCAAGAGCAGGCAGGGTAGGGTTTTGGTGGGCGCTATTTTTGGGGGCGGCGGGAAGATCTGGAAATGGAGGAGGCGCCGTGGCGGGCGACAGCAGCGAACCAAGGGGGGAGGCCGGGAGGGAGGAGCCGAGGAGAGGTTCCGTTCCGTTTGCCGGTTTGGTTCCACTTGGCGTCGCGTCTCCTCTGGCCTCTGCTACTCCCGTTCCGTTGCTGGTTCTGGTTGGTTGATTCCCTCCGTGCACGAGAAGATGGCGATTCTGCCATTAGGAAACGTGGGCTTGGCTCTTCTCGTAAATGAGATATGTATTCGTTCATTTGGGATTTTTTTTTTCTGTAAATGGGATTTGTCCGTTTGTTACTATTAAATAAGCCACGTCCACCGAAATGTTCGACGACGGATTAATTACCAAATTTAATATATTTTTTTTTGCCATGGTATCTTTTTCGTCCCGTTTTGCCCTTGAGCTAGCTCTTCGTTTCTTTGTGATCATGGTCTTTTTGACGGGAGTTCACGGAGAGCCCCTGAGTCGGTCGTGGAGATCATGCACCACATCGGGAGGCGTCGTTCCTGGTGCACCTGTTCAGCAGCGACGACGGCGAGGGCGAGCGCGTGGCGGTGCGGCGGGAGCCCACGGCGCCGAAGAGCGGGCCGAACGTGCGGCGCCGGTGGGGGCCGGGCGGGCAGCGGAGGCCCGACAGGATCATCCTTGTCGAGCAGGTGGCCGTCGCCGCCACCGCGGACGGCGGCGCCTCCGCCTCGGAGGCGGAGCGGCAAGTGTGGGGGCTGGTGGTGCAGGCACGCGGCATGGAGTACGCGTCATGCTACGTGCTCAACACCTGCCGTGTCCGCTCGTCGGCCGGGTTCTGCACGCACTTTTGCCTCGCGCAGGTGCAGTGCTTCGCGCGACCCTGTCGAGCTCCAGGCCTCCAGCTTCACAATGCCTAGCTCAACCGCATCGCCGGCAGCCGATAGCCGCCTGTTGGCCACTGCTACTACTAATGCCAAGGACCAAATGCAACGACGCCTCCTCTTCGCTGGCAAGACTGAGGAAGAGAAGCATGTAGATTGGAAGCAAGGGAGACGAACAGAATCCACCAAATCTTCTCGTTCAGTTAATGTATCTGGAGCTATGTTATTGTGTAAACCTTTATGTAACTTAACGGTACCTATGTATTGTGTGAATCTTTATGTGAACTAGTTTCTGGAATATTATTATGATCATAAAATTGTGTCAAAATTCTATCCAGATTATACTAAAATTCTGTCCAAATTCTACCAAAATCCTGTCCAAATTAAAGCAAAATTCTATCCAAATTCTACCACATGGTTTGCATAACAAGTGAAAAACACATGCCCATTTCAGGAAACAACTTCTTAGCTAATAACTACTTCTTCGTTCCATAGGACTTAGATGTCATTACAACACATTACTGCATATCAGTTACTAAACAGACCACCACCAGGAGTCATACAACACAATCTTTCTTCACTTGCTAATAAGCACTACCACACCTAAAAGACCTATGACAATCATGACTAAACAGAGCACGACGAGCAGATGGACCAGATCGATAAGCATGTCTATCTTGAGATACATCCTCTCTTCATCAAAAAATCATGCTTTTAAGCTTCATTTCGTCCTTAGTTTTAGTTTCACCTCGACCTTCGTATGGCACTGCAGCTTGCAAATCTTCTTTAAGCTTCTTTGTGACTACTTCCTTGTAGTCTTCCAACCACCTAAAGAATGGACATTCTAACAATACAGAGAAAGGGCAGCTGTTGGGAATTGGGATGAACGACGAACTAGACGAAGCCTCACCCATAGCAGCCTAGCGTGTGCGGTAGTGGCCTAGGGAAGAGACCCAAACTACGGCAGGTAGGAGTAAAGGCCGTAGATCTAGCGACGGGGAGAGCGTCGACCTACTTGTGCCGGCCGCGGCGGTGGCTATGGCAGAACCATCTAATCTAATTGTAGGATCTACAGGAAGATAAAGGAGGCCTAGAGGGGGTGAATAGGCCTGTAAAAATTCAACTCAAAACTCTGTTAGAACAGAGGGCGGCACTGCCGGCCTTTCAGGGTGGCACTGCCACTCTACGAATATAAATCTAACACAGCTGAGATTTTACAGAGATGAACCTGACTCCACTAGCTGCTTAATCTTGCAATAGAAAGACAAGATCCAGTTCAAAGACTGAATACCACAGAAACTCCACACAAATATGGATCGAGCAACCAAACCCTAATAACAGCTAGCAAAGAGCTAAACCAGCAAGTAAACAAGATGAAGCACGCGAGACACAAGATTTATCCCGTGGTTCAGCTCACCACAAAGATTTGCCTAAGTCCACGTTATTGAGGAAGCCACAAAAGGCTTGGGCTTGCCACAAAGGCTTGCCTTACCCTCGTTCTCAAATCAAGAGAGCGAACTCTTAAGGTAAGAGATGATTTCTTAGCTTTTGAATGAGGTTACAAACCTCCCAAGGCTGCCACATGAGTTAGCAAGCGCAAGGGCGACGCCTAGCCAGCTAGGAGCAAGCTCCAAGAGTAACAAACCCTAGAACTGCCGGCCAAATATGAACCAAATGCTCTTAGACTTTGGGAATCAGTGGATCTGCTCTCCAATCGAGTTTTGCTGCATTTTCTCTCAAGTTTTGATGGTTGGAATCAAGGATTTGCTTAAGGGATGGTGGAGCAGCAATGGAGGAGAGAAGTGAGCTTTGGTTCTGTCTTGTTTTGAGTAGAATGACTCAGTGAAGAAGATGACCGTTGTGGGCCAGGCCTGAAGGGTATAAATACCCCTTGGGTCCAATAGTCAGTTAAGGGCGGCACTGCCGTCCTAGCCAAAACAGGTAAGATGATATGAAATTTGGCTGACTGTTTTGACTAGGTGAGAGGATGTAAATCTATGAATTTAAGCATCTGGTTCAACAGTTGACCAACTGTTCTAAAATCCCTCTTAATAGTGCGGCTTTCCCTAAACTCAATTTCAAAACATAAAAGAATTTAAACTTCCTTTGAGCTAGGCCTGGCCACCTTTTGTAATTAGGACACCTGCAACCTGTACATCATCCTCATTTTTTGATTCCCTGCTTGTCATCTCAATGAATCTTGTTAGTCCTCTAATTTGGTGGTCATCAATGCCAAAACCCACAATAGGGTTTGATTGCACTTACAATCTTCCTCTTTTTAGTAATTGATGACAACCCAATTAGAGCTTACAAATGATATGAAATCTAAACTAATATTTTCGAACTATGGGTGTAGGAGCCTCCCCCTAAATATATGAATAGAGATTTGAATTCTCAATTTAGCATAAAAGGCCATGATTCTAATTTTATGTGTGATGGGAACCTCCCCCTACATCCATGCCTGATGTGGGGTGCTGAACAAAGTGTCACAGGAATAAGAGTGATGCATATGATAGGTCATATTAGTTCAAGCATACAAGACTCTGGCTGATACAGCATAGGGCGGCACTGCCGGCCACAGAGGGCGGCACTGCCGTCCTGACTATATCAGTCAGGTAGCAATCAAATTCCTATAACAGATCATATAAATATAAAACAATCTAAACTCAGAATATGACAAGCTAAAACAGTAACCATGAATACATGTCCATATTCGAAGCAAATTAAGTCACAAAGTAGCATATTTCATAAAATAGAGTTTTGAGCGACTCTCAAACTCACAACTTATCAACTACTCTCAACAGATCTGGACATAAGGCGCAGCTACAGATAACTCATGGCGTCAAAAATCTATTGACCCCTCTAATTTTCTCCCCCTTTGGCATCAAGTACCAAAAAGAGAAGAAAAAGAAGAAAAGTCACTCGTCACTATCGGAGTCGACGCAGGCACGTCCGGCGACGTGGGTGCGAGAAGTGAAGCGTGCTGAACGTCGCAAAGGAGATGCCCTAGCTGAAGTAGAAGGACCTGGCTGATCCGTCAAAGGACGCGATCTCCTAGAATATGTGCGAAGCAAGACTGCCTGAACCTGTGGATCAGTCTCTGTGGAGTGAATCTCTGCACCAAGGTCCTGCTGCTGTGGGGGCTGCTCAAAATGTTACCCCTATGGGTACCCATAGTACTGACTGAACGCCTCATATGAGTGCCCATACTGCTGATCATCTGGCTATTCATAATGATGCTCATGTGATTGATCCTGCTCTTCGTCAGAGGAAGAAAGGCGAGGCAAGTTAGGAAACTAAGGTGGTGACTGCACTGGTGGAAGTGGTGGTAGCCCTGCCATCTCCCTAGCATGCCTCACTGCTTCCCTGTTTTCCATTCTATCCTCATAAGCAGTCTATGAAGCATATGCACAATGAGCAAAGATTGCCTTCATCCATGCACTCATCTTTCCCTACTTTGACTTCTTCTTTTGTTCCCTAGCCCTGGATGGCTCAGGAATATCTCTATGTGTAGCTCCAGAAGAGTGAAAGCCTGCTGCCCCACTATCTCCAAGTCCACCAGAACCAGTGTGCTGAGTAGCTGAGCCAAGTCCCCTTAAGCCACCATGGGTCTTTTGGATCTTGTAAACAGTGTGCTCACAATCTTTAGGGAACCACATGACAGTCACTCTCTCAATCATAAACATGAGGTAAGGAGCATAGGGCAAAGATCTCCTCCCATCATCCATGGCATATGCTAGCTCAACCCAAATAAATCTTGGAACATTAAACTTTTCATAGTTGGGAAACCTAGACAACACATTAGTGATATAGCCATTCAAATCTGTTGCATTATCTTTGGGGTTAAGAGTGATCCTGAAAAGAATTGTTCATGATGTAATAGAAGCTCTTGAGCTTGGTCCTTGACCAATCAGGAACTGCAAGATTTTGATCCTCCCACATAAAGCTTACTTCCATTGGCTCAAGACGACGCTCATTATGAATCCTCTCATATCCCCTATGGATGTGTCCAAAACCAAGAATACGACAGAAGGTGACAAAATCAATGCGATAATGTCACCCATCAGTCATCCAATGAAGCTCATCCACTTCCCTGTTCTAATAGTAAGTGGCATGGAACTGTGCAAGAATCTCCCTGTTCCAATCATACCTGAAACTCATGATATCTATCATCTCAAAGTGGTCATAGGTCTTGATGGCTACAGCAAACCCATGATCATCCCTGCTCTCCAAGTCACCAAAATTAATGTACTACATCTTGCTAATCTTTCCCTTTGGCTTAGATAGGTGGCATAAAAATCAGATTGGAAAGCATTCTAAAATCTATAATCAATGCCATTGGATCTATCAGAGGAGTAAGGATCAATCTCTCTAGCTTCACCAGTCTTCTTCCAACTCATAGAATAATCAATGACCTTGTGATTGTCACTATTTTGGGGAGGATTGAGGTTGAACACATCAGAGTTTTCTCTCATGTAGCTGCTATCAAACTCTGAAATGTGCAGAGGAGAATCAGGCCACACACGAATAGTCATTCCCATCCTCTGAATCCTTTCCTCTTCAGCAAGGTCTTCATCAAGATTTTAGTCACTAGGAATATAGGTTGCCTGTCCCCTGCCTCTCTTGACCTTTTGCTTAGTTGTCATCACCATCCTTTTTCCTCGGTCCATTTATGCAATTAAATGAGACTTGATAAGAAACTGTAAAAGATGATGAGTTAGAGACAGCTACAAGCAGGTTTTAACAAGAAAAAGAATTTTGAAAATGACACAAGAAGCTTTGCTGGATTTGGAATCAGCATGGGAGGGTGGCACTGCCGCCCCCTGAGGGCAGCACTGTCGCCCTCAGTTGCTTCACTAGTTCATTTTCACCTTTCTCGTTTTGGTTAAATCCTACTTCCAATAGTGTCTATCCATCATCACAATTTCATAATCACAATCTAAACGAAAAATACATGAAACCCTAGCCATGGACTTGAAAGATTGAGTATGAAAAATATTTAGAAACAATTTTTGTTAAATGAATCCAATCCATTTTGAACTTTTAGATTAATGAGATTGAGTATAGCAGTTAGAATCTGCTAGAGGTACCATTAATGGTCCTATGGGTGGCATTGCCGCTCTCCCCAAAATCATCCAACCAGTGAAATTCAAAATCAATCCGATTCAACCATCAAAAACCTTTCTAAACCCTTCATACTCCCCCTAGAAACAGGAATCCATGACTAAAAGCTTCACATTGCATAGATCGAATGGGGTTAGGGTTTAACCTTGCTTACAAATTGTTGGAATAGTGGGAGAAGAGGAGAAAGGGCTCGGCCAGGAGCTTCCTGCAGGGACCAGCGATGAGAAGACTTGGCTAGCTACAGGGGCGACACTGCCGGGGTGGCAGGCCATAAGGAACGGCAGTGGCATGTGCTTGAGAGAGAAGAGGAGAGGAGCACGGGCATTGCGTCGGCTGGGAGAGAAGGGAAGAGTTGAGTCGAGGGCCAGAGAAAGAAATAGATAGAAGAAAACGGGCCTCGCAACCCAGCCAAAATTGGCAGAAAACGACCCAGTTTTTAGAGGGCGGCACAGCCGACCATTAAGAGTGGCACTGCCGCCCTGCCAATTTTGTAGGGATTACGCTTAAAACTCTATGACCTTCTTTACCTCAGATATGGATATATATATTATCTAAATATCATGACCGGTAAGCAATCAACAATACAGACAATGGTCATGACACTTAGTTAGCCTTTTGAAATGGTTTTGAAACACAATATAGTATCCTTTTAAATCATTTTCCTATGTCGCTAGGTTGTCAAACAGAGGTGTGCCATATTTCAAACCACATTACGAGAATCAAGTATATTTAGCTCACTACGCAAAGCATAAAACCTTGACTCATCGAGAGGCTTAGTGAAGATATCGGCTAGTTGTTTTTCGGTACTCACATGACAAATTTCGATATCTCCTTTGATTTCGTGGTCTCTCAAGAAGTGATGTTGGATGTCTATATGTTTGGTTCTTGAGTGGCTTATGGGATTATTTGCAAGCTTTATGGCACTTTCATTGTCACACAAGAGTGGGATTTTGGTGAATTGACATCCGAAATCACGAAGGGTTTGCCGCATCCAAAGTAGTTGAGCACAACATGCACTGGCTGCAACATACTCAGCCTCGGTGGTGGAAAGGGCTACACAATTTTGCTTCTTTGAACTCCAAGACACTAGGGACCGTTTAAGGAATTGACATGTCCCCGAAGTACTTTTTCTATCTACCTTGCAACCGGCATAATCAAAATCCGAATAGCCAAGTAGATTGAACTTGGAGCCCTTAGGATACCACAAGCCAAGGTTAGGAGTGTGTACTAAATATCTTAAGATTCTTTTAACAGCCATTAAATGACACTCTTTCGGGTTGGCTTGAAATCTAGCACACATGCACACACTAAGCATTATGTCTGGCCTAGATGCACATAAGTAAAGTAGAGAGCCGATCATGGATCGATATACCTTGATGTCCACGGCTTTCCCTTCTTCATTTAGATCAAGATGTCCATTGGTTGGCATGGGAGTTTTGATAGGCTTGGCATTCACCATGTCGAACTTTTTAAGCATATCATGGGTGTACTTGGTTTGGCTAATGAATGTCCCTTCCTTTATTTGCTTGATTTGAAATCCAAGGAAGAACTTCAGCTCACCCATCATGGACATCTCAAATCTCTTAGTCATGATCCTACTAAACTCATCACAATACATATGGTTAGTACTACCAAATATTATGTCATCGACATATATTTGGCACACAAATATATCATTTCCAACTTTGTGAGTAAAGAGTGTAGGGTCAGCTTTGCCTATTTCAAAGCCTTGTTTGAGCAAGAATTTCTTAAGGCATTCATACCATGCTCTTGGTGCTTGCTTAAGCCCATAGAGCGCCTTTTAGAGTTTATAGACATGATTGGGGAACTTGGGATCTTCAAATCCTAGTGACTGCTCCACATATACCAACTCTTGTATTGGGCCATTGAGGAATGCACTCTTGATATCCATTTGGTACAGCTTGAAGTCATGATGGGCAGTAAAGGCTAGAAGCATTCGAATCGCTTTAAGTCTTGCTACCGGTGCATATGTTTCTTCAAAGTCCAAGCCCTCTACTTGAGTGAAGCCTTGGGCCACCAATCTTGCCTTGTTCCTTGTCACCATGCCATTTTCATCTTACTTGTTGTGGAAGACCCATTTGGTACCAATGACATTGGTATTGGGCCTTTCCACCAAGTTCCACACTTGATTTCTCTCGAAGTTGTTGAGCTCTTCTTGCATGGCCATGACCCAATCTGGATCTCCAAGTGCTTGTTCTACCTTGAGAGGTTCCAAAGAGGAAACAAATGAGTAATATTGATAGAAATTTGCTAAATGTAAACAAGTTGTTACCCCCTTTCGAATGCTCCCAAGAATATTGTCAATGAGGTGATCCCATTGTATAGTGTGACATAGCCTTGGATGCTCAACACCTCCTTGTTCTTCCTCTAGACTTTTAGTTTCTTCTTGTTCAAAGATAGGCTCCAGGTTGAGCCCTTGAAGTGGTGGAGTAGGAGTTGAAGGAGCTACTGCTGAGGTGGATGGGGCGCACTACCGCCCTCAGGAGCGGCACTATCGCCCTGCTGATTTTCAGCAGGCGAGTGCTACCCTTGTCGATGGAGTACGTCAGCGGAAATTTATGCAGCAACATCCTATGGATCCTCATCATCAGTGGCTCGATCTTCTTGTGGCCTAATGTCACCTATAGCCATTTGCTTGATTGCTTCATATGGTGGATCCTCCTTTCCTACAGCACTTGAATCAACTTGCTCCACTTGAGAGCCATTAGATTCATCAAATGTCACATCTACCGTGACTTCAACTCTACCCATGGTTTTGTTGAAGACACGATAGGCATGCTCATTTGATCCATAACCAAGAAGAATGCTTTCATCAACTTTAGGTGTGAATTTAGAGGTTTTGGGTCTTTTGTTAAGTATAAAGCACTTGTACCCAAACACTCTAAAGTATGACACCTTTGGTTTGTTATCGGTTAGAAGCTCATATGAAGTCTTCTTGAGTTTTTTGTGTAAGTAGAGGCGATTGATGGCATGGCAAGCGGTGTTGATGGCGTCACTCCAAAAGAGGTCCGATGTCTTGTACTCATCTAGTATTGTCCTTGCCATATCAAGAAGTGTACGGTTCTTCCTCTCTGCTACACCATTTTATTGAGGGGTGTAAGGAGTTGAAAACTCATGCTTGATGCCCTCATCATCAAGAAACTCTTCAACTAGAGTGTTCTTGAATTTAGTCCCATTGTCACTTCTTATCTTCTTGATAGGAAGACCGAACTCCCTTTGTGCCCTTCTCACAAATATCTTGACTTTCTCTTGCACTTGGGACTTATCATAAACAAAGAACACCCAAGTGAAACGGAAATAATCATTAACAATAACTAGACCATATTTGTTACCCCCGATGCTTAGGTAGGTGACCGGTCCAAAGAGATCCATGTGAATCAACTCCAACGGTTGTGTGGTGGTCATGATGCTCTTTGGTGGGTGAGGTACACCTACTTGCTTTCCGGCTTGGCAAGCACTACAAATCCTGTCTTTCTCAAATTGAATATTGGTTAGTCCAAGGATGTGGTTGTCTTTTAGGAGTTTGGCCAAGTTCCTCATCCCAACATGAGCTAGTCGGCGATGCCATAGCCAACCCATGCTAGATTTTGCTACTAAACAGGTCTCAAGCTTAACTTTACTTTTGCTAAAATCAACTAGGTAAAGCTTGTTCTTGAGGAGACCCGTAAACACAATAGAGGAATCCTCCCTCTTAGAGACTTCCACACCCTTATCCGTGAAGAGACAATTATAGCCCATCTCACATAATTGAGAGACGAACAACATATTGTACTTCAAGGAATCAATATGTAAGACATTTGTAATTGAATGATCAAGTGTAATAGCTACTTTACCAAGTCCAATCACACCCCCTTTTGAATTGTCACCAAATATAATATTCTCATCTGAATTTGTAGTTGGGGAGTATGATGAGAACATACTCCTTTCTCTAGTCATATGATTTGTACAACCGTTGTCAAACACCCAACTTGACCCACCGGAGGAGTATGCCTGCAACACAAGTTTAGTTCCTAGTTTTAGGTCCCCAAATATTCTAGAGGCCTTGCACATTAGTCATTAGAACTTTAGGAACCCAAATGGAAGTATTAAGATAAACATTTTGACCATTGCTAACAAACTTGGCAAACACTTCCCCCTTGCTATTGTGCTGCAAAACAAAGTTAGAATTCAAACATTGTTGATGTGCTTTTGCCTTTGGTTGATAAGCATATCTATTTGGAGTGACCCAGATATATTTCTTTGGTTTCTAGACAACCTATTCAGGATGAGACACCTTCTTCTTGGGCTTGACATGAGCAGAGGAGAAGGAGGTGGTCTTCCCTTTTCTGTGGGGGCGGCACTGCCACCCTTCACAGCGGTACTACCGCCCATAGGCTACGGTGCTACTCTAGGCTGGCCTTGTGCCACCATCTGTGCAGACCTATCTATACCTTCCTGCCCTTTGCTCATGAACTGAACACACTCATATCCATTGATTATCTTTCTCCCATTGGTTTTACCTCCATGATGTGCCCAAGCCCATCTTTGATGCGTGGATTTCTTCCACCTTTGTATTATAGCCTCTTTGGTTTTTCAACTTTGCCACCAGTAGGTTTCTTGCCTTCCATGCACCTTTTTCCTAACATAGCATTGAGCCTAGCAATCTCCTTTTTCATAACCTCTAAGTTTGTAAGGTTAGTGGAATAAACATTTAAGTCAAGATTATAGCATTTTTCACATCCTTGGCTAGTGGAGAAGTGTCATTTGTGTTAGAGGGGAGTGGGGTGCTCTCGCATAGAAGATTATATTGCTTCTCAAGTTTGTTGTGCTTTTCAACTAAGACACAATACTTATCATTGATTGCAATATTTGCCTTCTTTGTGAGAGCATGTTCTCTTTGTTCTTCGACCAAGGCCTTGTTCAAAGAGTTCACCTCACTTCTCTCTAACTCAAAAGCTTCCTTGCAGCCAATATACATCTTTTTGGTTTCCTCAAGATATTCATCTCTATCAGCTAGCTCGGCTTTGACACTTTCTAATTCCTCCATTAGATTTATGATGAAGAGCTTGGTCTTAGGATCCAACTTTTTAGTCAATTTAGCATATTTCTCAACATCACTAGTATCATCATCACTAGAATCACTAAGTTCACTACTAAAGATGTCACTAGGAGGTGGAGGAGATTTGGTTCTTCGTTTTACCTTCTCACCCTTTGCCATAAGACAAACATGAGTGGAGCGGTGGTCATCATCATCGGACATGATGTTGAAGAGCCTTGGTGTAGAGAATGACTTTTGAATGGCCACGGTTGTAACCTTCACATCCTCATCACTTGACTCCTTAGTTGAGTCCCATTCATGCCCAATATGTGCCTCTCCCATTTGCTTGTATCTCTTTTTATGTTCATGCTTGCCTTCATTGTTGTCCCTCTTGTATTTGTTTTCTTTCTTGTCATAGGGACACTTAGCAATGAAGTGCTCCGTGCTGCCACAATTGTAGCAAGTTCTCTTCTTCTTGTTTGGGAACCTTCTTTGTACTATTTTATACCCATTCTTTTTTAGCCCCTTGTGATAGCTCTTCATGAACAAAGCCATGTCATCAATCTTCATGTAATCAGCCCCATCATCTTCATCTTCACTTGAGGATGAACTTGGATCGTCATTTTGTGGAGTTGGCTTGATTTCCTTGGGTTGACTTGTTGATGCTTGCTTGCTGCCCTTTGCCTTGTTAGAGGTGCCTTGATTGCTTGATTTATTGGCCTTGAGAGCTACTTTCTTGATTTTCATGCCTTCTAGCTTGGCTTGCAACTCACCAAGTCTTCTCCTCTCATTGACTTCTTCTCTTTGCATGTCAAATGTCAACAATCTTCCAAGCACATCATTAGGTGTGAAGTGCTCAAACTTCTTTTTATCTCTAATCAAGGTAACTATGGTCTCATTTCTTGGTGAGTAGGCTTCCAACATAACCTTCACCACTTTGTGATCATCAAGCTTATCACATCCATAGCCTCTAATCTTGCCCACCAAGGTCATCAATCTATCAAACATCTCTTGTGGCCCCTCTCCATCAACAATCACGAACCTATTGAGCTTAGCCATCAACAAATCAATCTTTACTTTCCTCACTTTATCAACACCTTCATGTGCTAGATGCAAAGTGTCCCAAATCTGTTTTGCAGCATTGACATTCATCACTCGGTTGTACTCATTTTCATCCAAGGCACTAAGAAGAATACTTGTGGCTTGGCCATTGAGATGGACAGCAGCTAGCTCCTCATTTGTTGGCGCTTCAAGATCTTCCGGTGGTTGTAATCCATTCACTACAATCTCCCAAAGACCAGGGTGAAGACCTACAAGATAGGCGCTCATCAAGTGCTTCCACTTGGTGAAGTTTGTCCCATCAAAATGAGGCAATTTGCCCGTGGGTACATTGATAAAGGACCTTTTATTATGGTTAGACAAATAAGAATAAGGGTCCGTTTGGTTCGTGTCCATAATCTGCCGCGCCGCATTTTAGGCATGCCAAACCGAGTTAGGTAGGTGTTTGGTTTACTACCCTAGGTGAGGCTGCCAAAGAATCTCCGGCGCTGCCGCAGTGCTTTGCCACAGGATTTTTTGCCGAAAGTGCGGCGAACGATTCCTTCGCCGCAACTCTGGTGTGCCGACGCGAGCTGCCTTCAGCCCGGGAAAAAATGGCGCGTAACTTTGCCGCGTGTGTGCATATATGGCGCGAAACTAAGCATGGACCCTTTCCTGGATATTTCTTCACCGCTTATCCTTATCCTTCCTTATCTGTTCGCTGTTGGGGGGAAAAGAACACCGTGCCCGCCGCCGCGGCGGCTCTCCACGGAGGGCGCGTCGCTCTCCCATTGCAACACCGTGGGGCCCGGCATCCGACGCTGCGCGGCTCGTTGGCCTGGCGTGGAGGTTCTGCCTCCGGCGTCGCGTTCCTCCGCATCGCTACCATAGGGCGACGGTGTCGAGGTCACACCATCTTGTATGCAGGTACGTGCATCTGCACATCTCCCAACAGGGAAGTTTTTCTTGGTAGCTGATTGCAGAGGCTTGTGTACTAATCATTATTTGTGGCTTCTTTTGCTAAAAGACAAATGCATTTCTATTGAGTCCATACGAAAAACATATGACATTCAAAATGCTTTTTTTGACGAGTTGTTGGTAGAGATCATCTAGCAGAAGTGAGTAATATTTGTCTAAATTATTTTTCCCCAATCCGATGTGTGTTGAAATTTTTATTTTTTTGGGAATATTTGCTAACCAGATGGATCGAAGGATGAGTCAGTTCATATATTATTACTTCATTGAATGTGACTGTGGAAGAACAAGTGGCAATGTTTATGCATGCTGTGGGTCATAAATGGTCTAATAGAGCTATTGGTTTTGAGTTCATTCGATCAGGTGAGACTGTTAGTAGGTACTTTAATGAGGTTTTAGATGCGTGTGCAATACTTGCTAGAGAACTCATATACATCAGGACCACTGAAACACATCCAAAGATCACAAGTAACCTAGGAAGGTTCCACCCTTACTTTGAGGTACAGTCATGAAACACCTTCAGCTAGGATATTGAAACATAAAGGAGAGGCATGCTAATTAGTCTAACAAAACATCATTTGTCTTCCTTAGGGATGCATAGGAGCTTTGGATGGTACTCATATACCAGCATTTGTCCCTGCACACATGCAAGGCAGGTTTAGGGGTAGAAAGTCTATCCCGACTCAAAATGTTCTTGCGGCCGTTGATTTTGACCTGCGGTTCATATACGTCTTAGCTGGATGGGAGGGATCAGCTCATGACTCTTATGTACTTGAAGATGCTCTAAGACGCCCCACTGGCCTAAAAATACCTGAAGGTAGGGAGTCATGTTTTTGACAAATTAAACAATACATAGTTCATCTCTAACCTTAAGCAACATGTTCATATTTTAGGAAAATTCTTTCTGGCAGATGCTGGATATGCAGCAAGACCTGGTATACTCCCTCCATATCGTGGCGTCCGTTATCACCTAAAAGAATATAAAGGTGGTAGAGAACCTGAAAATTATAAGGAGTTATACAATCACCGCCACTCCTCTCTTAGGACAACAGTTGAGCGTGCTTTTGGTACCTTGAAGAATCGATTTCAAATCCTTAAAAGTCAACCAAATTTTCCTTTGAAAATACAAGTTAAGATTGTTCTCGCATGCTGTGGGCTTCACAACTGGATACTAGAGCATGCTGCTGATGATGAGTACGTCTACGATGAAGAATCATGGTACAGGGCTTTGCCAAGGAGCAATAGGACATATCGTGACATACGTGCTGAGAGTCAAGCCTGGGTACTTAAAAGAGATCAGATAGCACGTAGTATGTGGAGAGATAAAGTAGGTGAATCAAGCTCTGAGTTGAATCACCCCACTGAGAATATGATTGGTATGTAGTGACGCACAAATAATTGGCATGTAATGAAGAATGCAATATTCCTAAATATGTGTGGCATGTAATGAGACTTCTTTTTTTGCGAGCAATGTAATGAGACTTCTGCAGTGTGCTGGTTGATTCTAATGTTATCAGGTTATAGCATATGAAAATTTCTGTTTATTATAGAGTATAGATAAAAGAATAATTTTTGTTGCCCTTTTCCGTTTTAGTTTTTTCCTGATGAATGATTATCTGTAGCCTGTGCATACCTGTAGTTGTTGCATCTTTCTTGCAACTGGGCAAGATGGTGAAGAAAAAAGGAAAGTTGGATGTTGATGGGCCTATCCGTGCAAGAACCATAACTTGGGAGGAGGACCAGACTAAGTTCATGCTGAATTGGTATATTGAGTATAGGAAACACCAGCATGCAGGTTTTGTGTGGAAGAAGCCACACCATGCAAAGTGTGCTGATGCCTTAAACAAAGAGTTTGGCATGGGTGTAACCATTGAACAGGTTAATCGTCACTATAGGGAGTACAAGGACAAGTGGAGGATAGTTGAGAGAGCTTTAAGTAACAGTGGAAATGGATTTGATGCAATCAGGTGCAAGGTAACTATTTCTGAATCTGAAAAGAAAAAGCTAAAGGTATGTCTCATAATTTTGCTTGGCATTACAAATACAGAATTTACATGGTCATAGTCTTAAATATTGTCTTGTATTCACATGCAGGACGTAGAGAGGCGCTTGCTTTCTAAGCCCATCAAATTCTATAATGAGATGGAAGAGCTCTTCAAAGGTAGCCATGCAGATGGTTCTCTTGCCATGGATCAAGAAACATGCTTGGATGATGATAAGGGCTCTGATAGTGATGATAGTGGAGGCCTTAATGACATATCTGGTTATGCACATCGAATTGACCTTGAAGGTGATGACTCTGACACATTACCCTCACCTGAAGGTCCTAAAACTAGTCCTAACTATGAAGGTAGTGGAGAAAATAGCTCAAAGAGCCCACGTCGATCTGGAAAGAAGCGACCAAGAGGGGTCAAGTCGCCTAGTAAGAAGCCAACAAAGTCTAAGAGTCGTTTTGCAGATGCCACTGAAGACATCAGCACAACTATGAAGGTCATTGCAAACACTCTTACTCAGCCACCTCCTCCACCACCAGTCCCAATTTCTGTGGATCCACATGCTGAATTGTGGAAGAGGTTAGAAGCTTTGCCTATCCATGCAGATGATAAAATCACCGTTGGTGTTTACTTGGCACGAGCTGAAAATGAAGGTATGCGTGGTTGGCTTAGTGCTTCCAGTAACACAACTTTGGAGACTTGGGTGTACCGGTTCTTGTGTAACCAAGATGGTAAGCCATGATAGTCGGACTTTTGCTGAAGGGTCTTTTGGTGAACTTCTTTTGCTTCTTTTGCACATGGAACTATGGAAGTGCTCATCATCTAAGCCTACTGATCATTGAGGCTTCAGTAAATTATGTGCTTATGCTTTTGGATAGGGTTGGTAGTAGTTGATGGTTCTGTATGACTATATATAACCCAAATCTGAAGACCAGTAGGTGCTGCTGCTTTTGTATAGGACAGACTGAAGTGGTCCTTTGCAACTCATCATGCTTTTGTGTATACTAATATAGCTAGGAACTAGAATGGATATGTCAAGTTGTCATCCTGCTGTTAATTATTGCTCAGTATGTTCACTGGTGCTAATTACTTGCATTCTTTTCCACCATGTTGGAGTGAAAAGTGTCGAAATTCTGGTGTGGTGACTTCAAGTGGTAAGCTCACCTCTTCCTAGAATAAGGTAATTGTAATAAACTTTAGCCGTGAACCAAACACCTACCACATACATTTGCCGAACTTGTGGCAGCTCATATGGCCATGAACCAAACAGTTGCCGGAGTTAAATCTGCCACATCTAAAGTTTGGCATGGTAGTGAACCAAACACCTTGTTTTTGCCGCAAAGTTGGCATGCCACTACTCTGGCATATGCCTAACCTTAGTTGTGGCAAACTCTGGCTATGAACCAAACGGACCCTAATTAAAGGATACGGTGGCATATTTCTTCTTGTTGTTGTTGCTGCCCTTGTCATCGCTATCCTTCTTCTTGTCCTTGCTCTTCACCTTCTTGCTATCTTTCAAAGCATGGTATGACACATCATCATCTCCATCATCCGAGCTACTAGAGAGCTCACTAGATGATGCATCATACTCATTCTTCTCTTGCTCTTGAGCTCTTGCTGCCCTTCTCTTGGCTCTTGCCTCTCTTGTGATTCTTCTAGCTTCTTTTCATTTCTTCTTGTCTTTGAGATGCTACTCTTCCTTCTTCTTTTCTCTTGTTGCGATCTTGGTGGCTTTTCTTTCTTTTCTTGCCTTTCTTCTTTCAGCATCGGTGGTCTTAGGTTCTTTGATGGTGGCGTCACTTGCTGTCGACATGGACAGCTCGCTGCTACTGCCGACATCCTCGACATGCACACCACTTGCGTCCGCATCGCAAATGGTCCTCGAACCTTCTCCTTCTTCCATACTTCACGCGGTGAAGCGTATACGAAGCAACCTCGCTCCGATACCACTTGTAGGATCTACAGGAAGATAAAGGAGGCCTAGAGGGGGGTGAATAGGCCTGTAAAAATTCAACTCAAAACTCTGTTAGAACAGAGGGCAGCACTGTCGGCCTTTCAGGGCGGCACTGTCGCTTTACGAATATAAATCTAACACAGCTAAGATTTTACAGAGATAAACCTGACCCCACTACCTGCTTAATCATGTAACAGAAAGACAAGATCCAATTCGAAGACTGAATACCACAGAAACTCCACACAAGCATGGATCGAGCAACCAAACCCTAATAATAGCTAGCAAAGAGCTAAACCAGCAAGTGAACAAGATGAAGCACGCGAGACACAAGATTTATCCCGTGGTTCAGCTCACCACAAAGGTTTGCCTAAGTCTATGTTGTTGAGGAAGCCACAAAAGGCTTGGGCTTGCCACAAAGGCTTGCCTTACCCTCATTCTCAAATCAAGAGAGCGAACTCTTGAGGTGAGAGGTGATTTCTTAGCTTTTGAATGAGGTTACAAACCTCCCAAGGCTGCCACATGAGTTAGCAAGCGCAAGGGCGACGCCTAGCCGGCTAGGAGCAAGCTCCAAGAGTAACAAACCCTAGAACCGCTGGCCAAACATGAACCAAATGATCTTAGACTTTGGGAATCAGTGGATCTGCTCTCCAATCGAGTTTTGCTGCCTTTTCTCTCAAGTTTTGATGGTTAGAATCAAGGATTTACTTAAGGGATGGTGGAGCAACAATGGAGGAGAGAAGTGAGCTTTGGTTGTGTCTTGTTTCGAGCAGAACGACTCAGTGAAGAAGATGACCATTGTGGGCTGGGCCTAAAGGGTATAAATACCCCTTGGGTCCAACGGTCAGTTAAGGGCGTTACTGGGTGGCACTGCCGTGCTAGTCAAAACAGGTAAGATGATATGAAATTTGACTGGCTGTTTTGACTAGGTGAGAGGATGTAAATCTGTGAATTTGAGCATCTGGTTCAACAGTTGACCAACTGTCATAAAATCCCTCTTAATAGTACAGCTTTCCCTAAACTCAATTTCAAAACATAAAAGAATTTAAACTTCCTTTGAGCTAGGTCTGGCCATCTTTTGTAATTAGGACACCTGCAACCTGTACATCATCCTCATTTTTCGATTCCCTGCTTGTCATCTTAGTGAATCTCGTTAGTCCTCTAATTTGGTGGCCATCAATGCTAAAACCCACAATAGGGCTTGATTGCACTTACACTAATGCCTCCCAGGAGTGCTTGTCTTCCATTAGACACTAAACACCCAAAGGAGAACACTAAATTACTCGGTTTCATCGGGCACACCCTGTGGGAGAACCCAAAAATCCACATTTTTGTCATCAGGATCACAAATGAGAGAATAAAGCTTATATCATTCTTAACCATTTCTTATATCACTTTTAATACAACATCAGAGTATAACATTTATTATTATAACATCGGAATGTAATTATATTATCAGAGTTATAAACAGTTTAATTGAACAACGGAATATAAACATGTGATCAGAATTACAACGAAAATAAATACCTATTCATGCAATGATGAAGCATTGATATATAAATTATGACAACAGATTATAAAACTTTCATTTATAAAAACATTTGGTGAGAGTTATAAATAACAACTATGACCGCAACGTAAAGGAATCCTCGCTGATCCCACCAGGAGGTATCCACACACAAGGGTCAGCTCTAGCATCCACTTGTCACCTACAACAGGGGGAATAAAAACCCTGAGTACTCAATTGTACTCAGCAAGACTTACCCGACAGGAAGAAAGAAAAGACTCCAAGGATATACAAGGCTATCTGGCTTGTGGGTTTATTGCATTTGCAGGAAGCATTATTAAGCATGTGTCCTTATATTCGATTTTTATTAATAGCCGCATTGGTTCATTAACTAACCATTCTATGTAAGCACCTGTACTACTTTCAAGCAGGTGGTAAGCAATCAGAATTTCTTTTCTTTCCATCTTTCATCTTCCAGTTCTTACTACGGTGCTACGCCGTAGACAAGCCGTACCGGATTTCCCGGTGATTCCTGAATCAATGCCCCCAGCTGGGTACCCTGAAAACACACGCCTCGCTTGTACCCAAGGCACAAGCAAGACCAACCCATTACCCTCCTATCCTGGAGTCCTAGGTCCCGATCCAAACTGGGACTCCAAGCCCCCGCCCCTGAGTCCCGGACTCAGTACAGTGCAAGGACCTCCTCCATCAAAAGAAACCCTGACAGTCGGTCTGGAAAGAGCCGGAACCCACGACAAGAGAGCAACAAGTCTTCCAAATGCCCATACCCAAGTATGTGCTCGGGATAATAAGTCTATGACTTGCCTAGAGTCTTATGCAATGGTCGGTCCTTCATCGATACAGACAGAGAAAGCAGTGTAACCAAGCCATGTCCCGTGTTCACGGCGACACAACCTCTTACACCCACCAATACCCAAACCATATCACTGCCCGATCACCATTTTCCTTTCCACCATTTATATTTTTCCAAGTGATGATAATACAGTAATATATTTCCTATCTCTCGTGAGTGACAGGCAATGACTTGACTTCTACCAGAGTCCTATAGCATAGCACTCTACATGATCCTGTAGTACTAGTAAGACTCATAGGACAAAGATATATATGTAAGTGGGTTTCATTCAACTCCTTAAAACTTAATGCATTAATATAATTTAAACTGCAAAAAAGTAGGAGTTATGCACCGGGGCTTGTCTGTGTAAGATATATTAAAAAGTTAGTATTTGCATTTTCAGATCATCCACCATCAACTGAATAAAAAACCCATTGCATCATCTCCTAGAGAGAATACCATTACACCATCTTCAGATTCTCAATCATCCTTCAATTGATCCGTTGATCCATCATCGTACCTATATGATATGCAATGCAAGAAGTAATTAATCAACCGCAACCGTGATTCGTACAATACGATTTCCGCCTCTCAGGTTAACGAGCTAGTTCTAACGATAACCGTACTTATCTACGTACCCATGTTGTCGAATAAGACGTTATTTCCCAATAAATATTTTAGTTATACAAACCCAAGTTGTTTCTTTGTTTCATTCTATCGATTTAATCATTATTCAAAATAGAGCATCATTATCTATTTAGCAAACTAATTATTCTGGAGCTACAAAAATTACAGTGAGTACCTAATATTGCTAGAAGCCTACTGTACAAATTTCAGTTTCAACAATATTACCGATTTATCATGGAAATTCCTACAAGTTTACCTTTTCATAATATTAAGTACCTTAAATTAATTATATAGCTTCCAAGAATATTATCAAACTATGTGAACAAAATATACTAATAGGTAGATTATAATTTTAGAGACTCAACAAAACTAGTTTCACCATTTTTGGACACATACATAATTTTATATTGATTTTACAAGTTTATTTCCGAAACTTAATTAGAAAGTGTTAATAGAACGAAAAGGCCAGCGACATCTAAGTGGCCTAGAAGGGCGGAGCGCGCGCGGTGGAGCGGCCCAGGCGCAACAGTGACCAGCCGACCCAGCGGGGCGCATGGTCAATGGTAAACCGGCCAGCGCGGCGCAGGCAGTGGCCCAGTCAAGCCAGCCCACGCGGGGGTGGGGGTCCTGCCCAAACCGGCCCAGTGGCCAGCTCGGCCAGGTCCAGCGGCTAGGCAGCCTAGGCGCGGCGGCCGTAGGCCGGCCCAGCGCGCAGGCGCGAGCGGCCCAACAAGGCACGCTGCACCAAGCCTAGGACAGGCGTGCGTAGATGGCCCAACGGTGCGCCCAGTAGGTGGCCCACCAGGTAGCCCAGTGGTGGCGGCATCATTTTGCTAAGAAGCTCTTGTACTTTCCTTAAATCAGCCCGCAGGACATGAAAACGGTTTACGTGAGTCACTGAAGTTGCATCGAGGACCCTGGAAAGATTATATCCTTACCTATCTCACCTTTTCCTCTTCACAAAAACAAAGCATGGAGCAATCCGCCGGTCCGCAGTAGTCCGTGGAGGCCCAGCTGGCAACGCTTTGGCACGGCGAGGCGCCGCGTTTCGGCGCATGGAGCTGGAGGCGAAGGAGCAGCGCTGAAAGGGGAAACACCGTGGAGCAGTGGGTGTCGTGCGGGACCGTGGGGCTCGCGCGCATGAGGGAGGACCGGACCAGTGCGAAACCACGGACATGTGCGCGCATGCAGGAAGCTGGCAATGGCGCAGCAGGCATGAAGGGAGGCAGTCATGGTGCTCGGCGCGACAACGAGCGCACGTGCGTGACTGGTCGGTGCGCGGCCACAGCGGGTTGCTGGCGGTAGGATACGGCACGGTAGCCTAGCTAGGACGTGCGGGAGGGCAGCGCCATGGGCTAGCACGCGCGCGGTGCGCCTGGAGTGGCGGCGGGGACACCGACGCGAGGCAAACAGAGGGAGGGCGAGCTGGGGACGAGCAGGGGCGGCGCGTGCGCTCACAAAGGATAGCAGGGGGCGAAATGGCTCAACGGCGGTGCTTCGGAGCGCGGCACAAAGGTGGAGATGGGCGCAGGTGCCGTGGAGCTGCGACGTGCGGAGGAGGCGCTGCGGCTCGGCGAGGGCAGACCCTCTGGCAGCGGTGGACCCGGCGCGGATGATGGTCGGATGCTGCGGCTCTGGCGTGGAACCAAGGGAGCGGCGCGTGCTCGGGTGGCGAAAAATGGCAGCGGCATAGCAGCTCGGCCACAACGGTCGAGGAAAAAGGGGAGGGAGGGAGAAGGACCGGGGAAAGGGAGGAGCGGCGGCCATCGGTGGTGGTGGAAAGAAAGGAGATCGGGATAATGAGAAAAGCTATAGAACTCGCTTCTGGTTAAAGCGAGCTGGGTTCGTGAACACGAGGAGCAGAGGCAAGACAGACAAGACAGAGACAAGATAGAGGCAGGCAGGGGCAGACACCGAGAGAGTGAGATGGAGAAAAATAGGGCGACGACATTTACATGGGTCGGCCATCGTTGCCTGCGAAGTACCGTGAGACGACTCGACTAGCTAGAAGCGAAGACAGACCACGACGCTGCGACCAGGACAATAGCGCGACGGGACAACGAAGGCAGACCACGGTTGATCGATAGTGATGGCACACGCTGGAAGCCTGGTGAGTGGTAAGCGCTGCATGTAGAGTCACTGCGCTTTGTACGGCAGACGACACATCAATCGCCAACAGTCGCTGCTTGTCATGCTGTGATGCTGAAATAATAATAGTGAAGGCAGGGACAACGCTCCACGATGCAAATAAATCAGGTGACTAAGGCCTTGTTTAGATGCTATCCAAATTCCAAGTTTTTTCACTCTCTCTCCATCACATCAATTTTTAGCCGCTTGCATGGAGTATTAAATGTAGGTAAAAAAATAACTAATTACACAGTTTAGTTGGAAATCACGAGATGAATCTTTTGAGCCTAGTTGGTCCACGATTGGACAATATTTGCCAAATAAGACGAAAGTGGTACTATTCATCGGATTCAAAAAATTTGCAAAGTGAACAAGGCCTAAATCAGAGCAGGGGAAAAACACCACCGTCGTACCAGCGAGGCAAGTGGGATGAATGGCCAGCGGCCCTCTCGTTTTTATTTCTATTTTGTTTTAAGTTTTAACCCGATTAGCTTCCACCAATAATTATTTCACGCAAAAGTTCATACTTCGCACTAACCCATAGACACAAAATATTTAAGCGCTATTTAATTACTTTACTCAATATAGTTTGCTAAAATGGCATTTTAAACATAAGCTCAACATTTAAAATTTTAAAATCCGAGAAACTCGTTTCAAAAATTTGTCTTAGGCCTAAACCGTGGTGCTAAACGAGCTCGTAACACCAGGGGTGTTACAGTGGTGTGGACGCGTCGGGGCGGCGCTGGCGCCCGCCTGGAGTTGCGGCGGCGGTGGCTGTGGGTGGAAGAGAGGCTGCAGCCAGCGGGGAAGAGAGGCGGCGACGGAGCTTGGAGTTGCGCCGGCGGAGGTTGTCTCCGTCACATCTCTCTCCCGTTCGTTCTGGCTCTCCGTGAACTCCCGTCAAAAAGACCGTGATCATGAAGAAATGAAGGGATAAGGATCAGGGGCAAAACGGGAAGGAAAAGATGTCACGGCAAAAAAAATATTAAATTTGGTAATTGTCCCGTCGTAGGGCATTCTAGCAGGTACACGATTGGTATTATTAGATAGATCTTTGAATATGTTTTCATAATAAACTTATTTAAAAATATAAATGTTACTAATATTTTCTACAAATCTAGTCCAATGTAAGAAAGTTTGACCAGCACGAATCCTATAGTGACTCTTTTTATGAGATGTAGGGAGTATTTGGTTTGAGAAATCAAATCATTTTAGATCAGATGACGCATCATGAATTCATTACTCAGATTTGATAGAATAACTTTATTCTTCATACTACTACTAATTATTAGTACCTCCTACAAAAGATGTAACTATATGTTACGTGCCAGTTAAATTGCTTCACATTTGATCAAATTTCTAGTAAATAACATTCACATTTATGGCTCTAAATCAATTTATTATGAAAATATATTTCGTAATTAATCTAATAATATTTATTTGATATTATAAATATTTATAATTTTATCTATAATTGATCAAACTTGATATACTAAAATATGACACCGTTCTAGAATTGTATTCTTTTAGACGAATAGAGTATCTTCTAAGGAATAAGATGATGATGTATGAACTTATTTTGTTCTACAAATTAAACAAAAGTGACGAGTGAGGTAGAACAGCTCGATCATTCTTCAAACCAACACCCTATAAGTTTCCCGTCCCAAAATAAAGTAACTTTTTTCTTTCTCAAGCAACTGAGCAACTTCAAGAGCAGTGTAAAAATTCACTGCTATCCAATGACTTTTACCAAGCTAACAAATTAAAGCAGTGAGCTCAATATATACTTCCGATGCTTTTCTATGATAGATTATAATAAACATAAAAAAACGAGGGCTATTTTTTGTAACGACCCAGTGTGCATTTCTTGATAAGAATCCTCATGACTTCATCGTAATTATCACGTCATAAAACCCTATTTGCAAAACTGTGTTGAGAGTTGCAAGGTCCGGCATTGGATTTAAGCATTCCATAATTCCGAAACGGTACCATTGTGCTACATGCTGGTAGTAATATAAATAAATAGCACATTGCGATTTCATGAGTAGCTTAATTTAGCCAAGATTTTACCTCCCTATAAGCACCTCTAAAGGATTTGAGATTTTCGAAGTCATCGCTGACGCCTTGCTGTCAACGAAGAAATTGTCTACCACTATAAACATAATGCCATTAAATTATATAATAAATTCAGAAAAACACGAGCATACATACCAAATCGAGAACTTCAACCTAAGTGGGTAGGTTCCATTGTAAGAAACACAACCAGATAATGTATGATCAGTTTGCCCGAGCACGTGGAACTTGTCAACTTGAGTTTCAGTCACTCCGATTTCCGTCTTAAACATTTTGTTGGTTTCACTATTGGTTATGGGATAATTATATCGACCTGTATCGGTCAAAGAAAAATTGAGCAGGTGTTGACACATAAATTTCAGATCCGGACCAAGTACTGCCACAACACTTGGAATAAAAAACGATGAAATCGCTATGAGTAGATAGAGGATAATAAACACGATAAGGTTTCCAGCCGGGCGATACCCCATCATATCATATAGTCGGCCATAGTGGCTGGAGAGCTTTTTTTTTTCGATCTCCACCGAAGCGAGTAAAGATATCTCATATCGGGCACGACCCATATCCACGCGACCTAGCCCTGGCCGTCCACACTGCCTGCTCCCTGATCGGACGGCGCTGGGCCGCCGGCCCTCGCGTGCGGAATTTTCTAGCGGGACGTGGCGAATATTCACCGGGCAGCAGCAGCAACTGCTTCTGCACTTGTGCCACCCTCCCGCGTCCCGACCAGGTTGGTCTCACTCTCACTGAGAAGTGGATGCCATGCTTGGGTGCACCCTGCACGCCATGGAGTCTTCACGGCGTGGCGTGGACGCGTGGACCTGCCACGGGCCACGTGACACACGCACGTGTCGCCGGCGACAGTCGACAGGACCCGTACGGGCCCAACGCTGGCCGGTCGCGGTGAAATGATGATGGATGGGTTTCATTCAGGGGCTAGTTTAGTTCCAATTTTTTTTTGCAAAATGGGTACTGTAGTATTTTCGTTGTTATTTGGTAAATAGTGTCCAATCATAATCTAATTAGGCTTAAAAGATTCGTCTCGTAGATTTCGTCTAAACTGTGTAATTAGTTTTATTTTTTATTTATATTTAATACTTCATGCATGCGTCTAAAGATTCGATGTGACGGGGAATGTGAAAAATTTTGCAAAATTTTTGGGAACTAAACTGGGCCCAGGTCCGCGGGCAACTGGTAAGTGGGCCCCACCGGACAGGAACAGATCAGATCTGGGTCAACTGAGCTGACCGGACGGTTCCGTGTCGACTGTCAACGATGAAGAGTTGGGCCGTTTAGGGCCTTCGTTGATGCTGATGCTATGTGGCCTGACCTGGAGCCCCAGCTTCCGATTTACTGGGCTCAGATGAAACATACGGCCCACAAAGCTAAAAGTGCCCTTTAGTAACAGGCTAAGCACGTATATCATTTCTCTATAAAATCTCCCTAAAAAAGTCCCTATAGTAGTTCTATAAAGTACTAGCGCAATATACTATGCTGTAGTACGTATCATATATACTATAAAAGAGCGAGGAGATTGAAAATAACCTCTCACCCTGATATTCCTATCCACCTTAATTCTTATCCCTTAGATCTACATTAAAATCAGATCCAACGCTAAATGATCCATCGTGATCTGACGAGCGGACCCGGCCGGAAAACTTGTACACGTTTACGCATGTTTCTCTCTTGCGGATGACTTGCGTTGGATTTTTTTCTCACCCTCCTCCACCCCTACCCACCCGTCGTACCCACGCCACGCGCAAGGCCGTCGTTTCGCAAAGGGTTCTCATAACGGGCGCCCACCTCCGATCCGTCACCGCTACTCTTTATAAAGGCGACCACGCGTACGTCCGCGCCACCATCATCTGATCACCTCAACAATTCATCTCCCATGGCCGCGAACCGCTAGGTCGGCCGGAGAGCAGAGCGATCGAGGGAAGCAAGCGTGCGGCGTCAGTGAAGATGCAGATCTTCGTGAAGACGATGACGGGGAAGACCATCACGCTGGAGGTTGAGAGCAGCGACACCGTCGACAACGTCAAGGCCAAGATCCAGGACAAGGAAGGTGATCCATCCATTGTCTCCTTGATCTCTCTTCCAACCTTTTTCTTGTTTATTTGATCGATTAACTACCCTTCCAATTTGCCCAAAGTAGACATTGTTGACTGCCGGGAAGCTAGCACCTAGATGACGGCCTCACCCTTGCCTTGCCGACTACAACATCCAGAAGGAGCCCACTCTGCACCTGGTCCTCCGCCTCCGCGGCGGCGGCGGCCGTGGCGGCTACCCCACCATGCGTGTGCCGTGGGACCTCATCAACCTGCCAGCAAGCACAATGAGAGCAAGATGATCTGCCGCAAGTATGTGTAACCGCTGCCTAGTCCTTATCGTCTACTCATCTGTTTAACCTGCTATGTAATTAGCTCTGTCGCCCAATATAATTTGCCGCTCAATGCATGAGACGGACTGCTAAATTGGATTCAATGTAGTGGACTGGACACCATGCATGTGCTAGATTATTTTGTTTCATACATATTATATGAGTAATTCCAATCAACACAGATTGAAAATGTGTAGTTTTATATCTTGATATACATTTTCATAATGTTAGATTTATTTTTTCAATTTTGTATATCTAATAATCATTATTTTAGGTATTGTTAAATGGTTCAGCCTATAACGGATCATTTAGTTTGTCGAGTTGTCTTCTTTAACAGCATCTAAATATTGCAAATTTTAGCTGTTCTTCTATCTGCAAAGTTTGGCTAATAAGAAGTTGAATTGATGCTAAAATTTTCTTTTTCGTTGTCTTTGATTTTCAGGTGCTATGCCCGCCTGCACCCCAAGGTCTCAAACTGCCGCAAGAAGAAGTGTGGCCACAACAACGCGGTGAGACGACTTGCTTATTTTTTAATTTCTCTGCCCCAGGTGTCCTTGATGCAAATAAAAACTTTCTAGGGTTTTCTCACCGGTCTTTTTCACGATACTCAACTTTTTTGAGTTCGTACTGTGGTTCTTTCGGTTATATATATATATACACTCTCTCTCTCTCTCTCTAAAAATAAATCAATTTCTAGAATCAATTTAAATCAGATTAATATATTATGTTTCACCAAATTTATACAAAAAAAGTAACATATCATTGACGACACCAAATAAGTAAATATTATGAAAATATTTTTTTCTACGTACCCACACGCCAAAATTACGACTATCCACCGAAAACTTTCTCCCCTCCATCCCCATGTGTTTGCCTCCGCTGCTCCTAGGGCGGCGGCGAATTTGACCAAAATAGTAGGTTAGGAATAAGGATCATTTACACTGAATGTTCCATAAAAGAATTACTCTTTGTTTTGCAAGACTGGGTAAGATTTACCCTGCTACCTAATCTATTTACTCTTAATGTTCTAAAAAAATAAATACTCTTTATTTTTGCAGTTGGTGGTCGCTACAAAATAAGATTGGTACAGGGGAATCAAGATTTCTTAATTTCTTTCAAAAAATGAATTGTTAAGATAGGGCCTTCAAGTAATTAATCTAACAATTTTGTTATGGCTATACTCTACCTTATTGTTCTACCTTCTGCTTCTAGATATAACATATCAACGTCTTGGATGCAGGATGTGTAGATCTTTGAACAAGAAAGGCAGCTAGGGATGGCCTTTATCTTCTGGGAATGCCATGGTCGTCGTATCTATTTTTGCTAAGTATAGCTAGATACAATACTAAAACAATTAGGTTACTTACCATCCTGAGCAATAAGAATTATGTTATATAATAACATGTTATTTTTTTTTTCAAAGGACTGTAAAAGCTTTGCCGTGAATTTTATTAGATGAACAAATGAAAATAGTGCCTATGTTTAGCCAAGATGCCTGAGTCGAGTGGTATTCTAAGAAAACGATCATTATCTCTGATTAATAAAATAATTCTAAAGCGTCTAATCATAGGATGTTGACTATCATATATATCTATATTTTTACTATAAAGGAGCGAATGAATTGAAAAATACATGTCAGTTAAAAACATTGTACCCATTTAAGATCCCCTTCCGATCCATAATTATAAACACATCATGTTATTCATAAAAAAAACTCGTTGACTTTACTCACTCTTTTTGCTAATAAACTTTGAATTGATTATTCATGAATCTTTCTTTAATCAGATTTTCCAATTATGTAGCCTTGTGTTCTGATGAAAACCGAGGACCACTCCACACCATAGAGAACGAGAGCGGACAGGGACGTGGAGCGGAAGCATCACAAAGAGATAGGTGGAGATGACAAGAATGAATCCAAAGTCCTCTGTAAAAGTGTTTCAAATTTAAAATTCAGTGATTGTGTTTATATTTTTCTAACCACACAATTCTCCGTATCAAAGACAATTCATGAGATTTTCTTTCTTGTAAACAAATTTTTTTATAGACACGTGCGTGTCGCGCGTGCAAGTCCACTAGTCATCATTAAACAACAACAACAACCAAAAAAAAAAAAAGTAAAAAAACAGTAGGACATCAAAGCCTGACGCCGAAGTATGATATGCTGAAGCAACCATTAGGCAACTGCAGCTCGACATCTTGGCTATCGGACGGTTGTTACGGGAACAAAGACAAATGATCGGTTAAAAAAAAGTGTTCCAAATACTCGATTTCTGGGATTAGAGGCGGTGTTCGGAACAGCAGCTGCAGCTACGGCTGCGGCTACAGGTACAGGTAGCAATTGCGACAATGCTGCTGCAGCCACAGCGAACGGCCCAGAATTGTTCATTAAAAAAACACAAAAATATATTCGTACTCAATCTTATTTTGTTTGCATTAATTGCAAATAATTTGTTGGTGAAATCATTTCGGAAAAGGTAAGTGGTTTGGAAGAAAATTGAATTAATTTATATTGCCACATGGCCCAACTATATGCGACCTGCCCCTGTTCCACCTCTGCGCTAAGACCGGCTCTAGTGTTGGGCATAATCGAACTTGTGGGAAGGAAAAGACGAGCCAAGCACGTTACACCATTCGGACGTTCGATGTCAAAGGCAAAATCGCACTCTGTAGATGGTTCGTACCGGAGGGATAAAATAAACCTTTCCGGATGACACCATCTGCTTGCTCTTGCCAGCACCGCTTGGATAAAGGTGATTTTTTTTTTGGAGTCAATGAAGATGGGGATGGCAGGAACTTCTAATAATGAAGTACTTGAAAACAAGAACATTGGAGAGGTCTATTGGAAGTCAGGAGATTCACACTATTGATTAGGTCTTATAAAGATTAAAGACCAGTTCTTAGATTTCTCCACTTTCAAGATCCATGACGGTTCTCAAACTAGGTTATGGAAGGATAAGCGGTTAGAAAACTTTACCCTCAAAGACCAGTACTCATCTCTATACAATATTGCAAGAAATAAACATATAATAATAGCTTATGATTTTAGCACTCCACCTCTAAATATTTCTTTTCGAAGGGTTTTAGTGGGGGCGAGGATAAATTGTACAGGTTGTTTGAGTTAGTCATGAAAGTTACATTTGTGCAACTAGATGAACAACGTGACTCTATTATATGGAGCCTCACTAAAAATGAATATTATTTATAGTGCAATCGATGTATAAACAAGTAAACCAAATTGTAATGCCTCTAAATATTTTTTTTGTTGAAGTTCAATTTTTTTAAGGGTCAGCAGGGGAGGTGTCGACAAAAGATGCTCTCGATCCCAGGGCATCCCGTGATGTGGCTGGATGCAGGCTTCATTGAGCTACCGGTGGGGTTAGTCTTCTAGGACTCTGTCACGTCGCTGCTAGAGCACGTGGCCACGAGGGCGGCGAACCATGCCATGGATGAATGGCGAAAGAAGAAGGACGACAAGGAGAAGAAACGCCGGTCGAAGCAGTGAGCAAAGCTGCAGCGAGGGAAGCGGCATCAAGGCTCGTTGGAGGAAGAGGAGGAAGAAGAAGAGGATGATGAGGAAGATGACAGCTCCATGTCGCCCATCTCGTGGGATGATCTGGCCACCGGGGACGAGGACCCGCCTTAGCCGCAGGCGGGGCCCTTCCTATGGCATGTTGCCAGGTAGGAGGGGAAGGACGCGCCCCCGGAGCTGGTAGAATCGAGCCGCCCCACCACTTCCGAACCTTTGACGGTGGCCTCAGATCCAGCGGAGCTAGGCCGCCTCACCTCGTCTGGGCCTTCGACGGTGGCCCCGGAGCCAGTGGAAACAGGTCGCCCTGCTCTGTCCAAGCCCTCGGCGGCACCTCTGGAGTCGGCGGGGGGGGGGGGGGGGTGGCCGTTTTGATTCGTCTGAGACCTCCGAGCCGAGGGAGGGCTCGAAGCGGCAACATGCTGACGAGGAGCAGCCGGGGTTGAGCAAGCCGGCCCAAAACTTCCTTGTATGATGGCGTCAAGGTGAGTCAAGAGTTTTTGTCATCCTTTTGTCCTAATGAATTTTTGCCATGAACTGACCGCCATGTCTCTTGCAACGTCAGAGGACGTGGGACTATCCCGCGACTTGCTCCGAAGGAGATCCTCCTCCGGCAAATGTTCTAGGGGCTGGCTGTTGCAGCGCTAGTGGAGGGTGCGAGTGGCGTTGGGGTGGCCACGGCGTCGACCAGGGAGGCACAGCTAATGGCTGTGTCCATGGGAGACCAGGCGGAGGAGGGCGCATCCGGGGCACCCGTGGCGGGCACAGCGCGGCCAGTCATGTCCTCGACATCGTAGGCAGAGGAGGCACGACTGGAGTCGCCATCCATGCAGGTGGTCATGTCTACGGTGGGGCGGACAAAAGGGGCACACCTGAGGCATCCTTCATGGATGTGGCGATAGGGTAGACCTCCGTGTCCACATCAGCCGCCCCCTCTGTCATTAGAGGAACCGCTCTGGAGGAGCTGCCGCCGCTAGAGAGGTTGGCGCCGCTTGAGGTCAGTGTGGGGACGTCCCGGTCTTTGGTCCGGGTGGCTGCCCTTGATGAAGTGGCAGAGGAGAGGGAATGGGGGAGCGTCCACATGGAGGTTGGGGATGCGGTTTGTGCCCTAACCACCATGCTGGGCTCGATGTGCGACATTGTCGCCCTAGTTGGCTAGGTATGGTATCACCATGCTTCTGACCCCCATGTTCTCTTCCCACACCTCTAAGTCTTGTCTTCTTCATAGGCTCTTATGGCCCGTAGCTAGGAGAAGTCCTAGCTCCTTGTTGAGGAGATGCGGCGGAGTGAGGGACTGGCCACATAACTCATAGCCGCCCATCAGGAGGTGGCTGAGCTTGCCCCTACCACCTGGGAGGTGGCCAGCCTCTGAGTCAGGGAGAAGGAAGCTCACGACGCTGCCCGCGAGGCCGAGGAGAAGCTCTCGGCCCTGATCAAGAGGGTGCACACAGACACCGTGGAGGCCGAACGACTACATAATGAGCAAGATAATTTGCTCTAGGCTGTAGAGGAGCTCTGCTCGAGGACTAAGCTGGCTTGCTAGGAGCACGCCGACGCTCAGCAACGGGTCAGCCACATCGAGAAGGCGCTCTGGAGGGAGAGGGACCTAAAGGTTACAGCCAAGGGCATGTCCACCAGGCTCACCGCGGAGGTCGGGTAGCGCCAAGAGGAGGTCCGATGTTTGGAGGCCGAGGTGACCTAGAGCACGATGAGGTGTGCAGGCTTCGAGCAAATGTGGATGGTAAGTCCTCGGTTTGCCTTGTTGTCTTTCTCCCTAGAATCCATGGTAGGCCTTTTGACATGGTTGGTATGTGACTTGGGCAGGTCTCGATGACAAACTTAGGTCGGAGGTGGTGAAGAGCCACGACCTAGAGAAGGAGCTCAGTGAGGTGAAGGACACCCTCTAGAAGGAGAGCGATGAACATGACAAGCTGCGCGTCACAGTCTAGCTGGACTACGATGAGCATGAGCTAGCCCTAGAGCAGGAGACAAGCTCCCTCGTGGTTCACGCCACCCAAATTGTGGACCAACCATGTGATATGGCGAGGGGCGCACTTTGCTTTAGTGTTCATCGATCGTTCATAATCGCCCGTTCTCATTATGAGAACATTGATCTGGCGATGATTAGCCATGACTCCACGCCCATCTATACTGATGCTGAGCTAGACATCATCGAGGAGGAGGTGGCCCCCCTAGCACATGACCTTTCTACCAAGATAGAGGATGAAATCATCCCTCTGAGAGGTTAGTGTACTTAGATAGGTTGGGCGGTGCCTTTGTTATAAGCGGACGAGTTCCATCCCTTTTGTTTCGTTTGAACAAGTCTATTATTTTGTTTTGGTTTGAACAAATTTGTTCTTTCTCCTTTTTTATGTGTAAAAAAGGGGTTAATGAGCTTCGACCCTTCCTTTTGTTAAGACTATAGAGCTCGAGGTGTGGGCGAGAAAACTCTGGTCACGCTGGTAAGCAAGAGTGATGTAGCCATTGGGGCATAGGTTTCTTGCAGTCTGACTAGTTTTACTCGGCATTCGTTTTCGCAAAGCTTTCCTCTAGATCTTAGCGCGAGAAAGGGTCAGGCACAACAACTATTTTAGAAAGAGTATATATATACCCTTATCAGCCATTGCCGGGGTCGGGTTTCACTAAAGATCAAGGAGACAATAGCGAAACTGGTGGGAGAAAGCGTTTTTTGTTTTAGAAACTTTATTCTTAGTTTTCGTACGTATCGCCTCCCTAGGATCTGAGCCATCATTCTATGACCATGTATTTAGTCTCCTTGTGAGTCTAACTTCCCTTGAGCCCCTGCATATTGTAGGGGTCTAGTCAAGGAGTCAGCTCGTCTTTGTGATCATCACCCCGTCCATAGTTTCTACATCTAGAGGGGTTGAGCTAATGTCACTTGCCTCGATGGCATGAGTGTCATGCTCGGTGAGCTCGCTAATGGGCATGTTTGAGTGGAATCTAGGTCTATTGTTCATAATAGGGTTGGCATAGCCCTCATGTGGCATTCCACTGCTCCTTAACCCACCTCCCAACAGATGCCTGAGTTGTTCTGGAGACTAACTCAGGTGGCCCACTGGACTACCCTCAATGGAGATTCTGTGGGCATGGCTCGAGGTTAGGATCAAACAAGAAGGTTGAGATGACCCTGTCCGCTTCTGAGCAGGTCAGGCAAAGGCTGCTGGGGCTCATCTATGTTTTCTCCCTAGGCTCTGTTCGACATGAGGCAGCCTCAAGCCCTTTGTGGGCTAGCCTTCGAACCTTGGTCGGTCGCCACTCATGTTGAATGAGACGACTACCACTTCATGATGCGACACAAAGCGTTGTGATGCAATAATTGCATATGCGATGCTTGGATGTATGAGAATGGATGAATGAATGCTCATGTATTGGAAAGGTACAGTGGGGGTTGGTAAAGTTACCTCGATGGCTGGAGTGATAGGTTCGAGGAGCTCTTATCAGATATGTCCGAGTGGAATCTGGGTCCATCGTTTGTGACAAAGTCGGCATAACCCGCATGTGGCATCCTACTGCTCCTTACCCGTCTCTCGACAGCGGCCCAAGCTATCCGATCGACTTGGGTGACCCGTTGGCCTCTCCTCGATGGAGATTCCACTGGTGGGCCCCTCCAAACCCTTCCTAGGAAGGTGGAGGCTAAAGCTCAGGGTGCGGGCAAAAAACTCTGATCATGCTGGTGAGCAAAAACGCCATAGCCGCTGGGGTGTAGGTTTCTTGCGGTCCGACCAATTTTACTCAGCGTTTGTTTCCGCAAACCTTGCCTTTACATTTTAACATGATAAAGGGTTGGGCATAGAGAATGTCTACCAAATAGATATACTCTTATCAGCCTTTGAGTGAGACCAGACCCCTTGACGTTGCTGGGGTCAGGCGTCACTTAAAGATCGAGGAGTCGATAGCGAAATTAATAAGAGAAAATGTGCATAAATTAAGGGTGACCCATCTCTCGGTAGCAGTCCGGGCCATCTGATTGACTTGGGTGATCCGCTGGCATAGGACTTACCTTGATGGCTCAAGTGACGAGTTTGGGGAGCTCTTATCGGATAAGTTCGAGTGGAATCTGGGTCCGTCGTTCATGACGGAGTCGGCATAACCCGCATGGGGCATCCTACTGCTCCTTACCCATCTCTCGGCAGTGGCCCAAGCCGTTCGATCCACTTGGGTAACCTACTGTCATAGGACTTACCTGTGGAGATAGAGGATGGGATCATCCCCCCAAGAAATTAGTTAGGCAGATAATCCAGGTGGCGAAATCGTAATAAGTGGACGAGCTCAAAATTTTCGTTATGACCAAATAGACTTTTAGCCCTTCTCCCCTTTTTGTATAAAAGGTTAATGCATTCTGACCCTTTCCGTCATTAAGGCTGTAAAGTTTGGGGTGCGGGTGAACAAACTCTGATCACGTTGGTGAGCAAAAATGCCATAGCCGCTAGGGCGTAGGTTTCTTGTAGTCTGACCAGTTTTACTCAGCGTTCATTTCTGCAAGCCTTGCTTCTATATCTTAATGTGAGAGAAGGTCAGGCACAGAGAATGTTCGCCAGGTAGATATACTCTTAAATGCATTCTGACTCTTTCTGTAGTTAAGGCTTAAAAAGCTTGGGGTGCGGGAAAAAAATCTGATCATGCTGGTGAGCAAAAACGCCATAGCCGCTAGGGCGTAGGTTTCTTGCGGGCTGACCAGTTTTACTCAGTGTTTGTTTCCACAAACCTTGCTTCTAGGTCTTAATGTGAGAAGGGGTTAGGCATAGAGAATATCTACTAGATAGATATGCTCTTGTCAGCCCTTGAGTGAGGCCTGACCCCCTGCCGTTGCTGGGGTCAGGTGTCACTAAAGATCGAGGAGTCGATAGCAAAACTAATAAGAGAAAGCATACGCAGATTTAAGGGTAAAAGAAATGTAGTTATTCGATGTTCTAGGCATTGATGAAGACTTCGCTGTCGATGGTCCTGAGCTTATAGGTGCCTGGTCAGAGCACCTCTATGATGACGTACAGTCCCTCCCATGGCGGAGAGAGCTTGTGGTAGTTCTTGTTGCTTTGGATGAGGCAGAGCACTAGGTCCCCGATGTTGAATGCCTGACCCCACACTTGATGGCTATGGTACTAGTGCAACGCTTGCTGGTACTTGGCCGAGCGGAGGAGGGCAATGTCATGTGCTTCATCTAGCTGGTCCATGGCATCCTTGAGGGATGCCTTGGCTCCTTGTTCATCGTACACCCTGACCCATGGCGCTACATAGTCAAGGTCGGTCAGGAGGACAGCCTCAGAACCGTAGACCTTGAAGAATGGCGTGTAGCTGGAGGCCTAGCTAGGGGTCGTCCTTAGGCTCCAGAGCACCGCGGGAAGCTCCGTGACCCATTGTCTGCCAAACTTGTTCAACTGATTGCAGATCTTAGGTTTAAGTCCTTGTAGGACCATGTTATTCACGCGCTCGTCCCACCTGTTCTTGCAGGGGTGCGCCACAGTGGCCCAATCAATGCAGATGTGATATTCATCATAGAATAGGAGGAACTTCTTTCTGGTGAACTGCTTGTCGTTGTTTGTGATAATGGAGTTTGGGACTCCAAAGCGATGGATGATATCAAGGAAGAACAACATGGCTTGCTCAGACTTGATCATGGTGATCGATCAAGCCTCTATCCACTTTGTAAACTTGTCTATAGTGACAAGCTAGTGCTTATAGCCCCCAGGTGCCCTCTTGAGAGATCCGACCATATTGAGCCCTCAGACCAAGAATGGCCACGTGATGGGGATCATTTGGAGTGCTTGGGCCAGTAGGTGGGTCTGTCGAGTGTAGTATTGACACCCTTCATGGGCGCGTACAATCTGTTCAGCATCGGCTACTATGGTTGGTCAGTAGAAACCTTGTCGAAATCATTTCTGACCAGGGTCCTAGGCGCGGCATGGTGCCCGTAGACCCCACCATGGATATCACTCAGCAACTGCTTCCCTCGTTTGATGGGGATGCAGCGCTATAGGATCCTAGTGTGGCTTCTCCTGTAGAGCTTGCCCTCAATAAGGGCAAAGGACTTAGTGCGACATGTGAGCCATCAAGCCTCCATTTTGTCCAACAGTAGTGCCTTAGGAGGAGATAGTCAAGGTAAGGCATCCTCCAGTCAGCCATAGGGTTAGACTCTATCGTTGGATCCTCGTCAACCTCCATGACTTAGGGGTTGGATGGAGCCGCTAGATGGTTAGCCCCTGAGCCTAGGGCAGGCAACATGTCACAGGTCTATTCTAGCTCCTCATAGCAGACCAAGAGCTTATACAAATCACTGGTGAAGACGCTCATTGGCACTGGCTCTCGGCCAGACACCGTTTTTTCTAGTGTGTTGGTTGCCTCATTAAGATGCCTCAGGATGTGATTGAGCTCGAGACCATCGAACTTGTCCTCTAGCCGGTGGACTTGCAATATGCAACCATCTGGGTATTGTGGCAGCTTGATTCCTTTATGACTTGGTCAATGACTAGCTAAGAGTCACCCCAAATATCGAGCCTTTGGATACCCAACTCGATGGCGATGCGTAGGCCCTTGATGAGTGCCTCATACTTGGCCACATTGTTGGAGGAGGGGAAATGATACAAACCATGTACCTCATGCATACCCTGAGGGGCGAAATAAAGACCAGCCCCACACCGATGCCTTTCTTCATCAGCGATCCATCGAAGTACATCATCCAGTACTCTTGGTTGATGACTGCTAGCAGCATTTGGACCTCGGTCCATTCCACAATGAAATCAGCCAGTACTTGGGATTTGATGGCCATCTGAGGGGCATATGAAATGCCTTGACCCATCAGCTTGAGTGCCCACTTTGCAATTCTTCCTGTGGCATCCTAGTTTTGGACGACCTCACTAAGAGGGAAGGACGTCATGACCATCACTAGATGTGACTTGAAGTTGTGATGCAACTTTCTCTTGGCGATAAGGATGGCATACAAGAGTTTCTAGATTTGGGGGTAACGAGTCTTAGAATTGGACAAGACCTTGCTAATGAAGTACACGAGACGCTACACTTTGAGGGCGTGTCCCTCTTCTTCTTGCTCAACCACCAGGGCGACGCTGACCACTTGTGTGGTGGCCGCAATATAGAGCGGAAGCGGTTCCCCATTGGTTAGAGGGACTTGGATTGGGGCCTTCGTCAAGAGCTGCTTGACCTTATCAAGTGCCTCCTAGGCCTCGAGCATCCATTCGAAATGGTCGGCCTTCTTCAGAAGCCGATAGAGGGGGAGACCTCATTCGCCGAGGCATGAGATAAAGTGGCTGAGCGTGGTGAGGCACCCCATAACTCACTATACCCCCTTTATGTTCTGAATTAGACCCATTCTCATGATGGCTGAGATCTTCTCCGACTTAGCTTCGATGCCATGCTCGGAGACGATAAAACCCAGCAGCATACCCCTTGGGACCTTAAAAATGCACTTCTCGGGGTTGAGCTTAATGCCATTTGCTCGGAGTTTCACGAAGGTCTGTTCTAGGTTGACTATGACCTAGTTAGCCCATATGGATTCGACCATGATGTCACCCACATAGGCCTCAATGGTCCTCCCGATGAGATCCTGAAACACTTAAGCATGCAGCGTTGGTATGTAGCCCCCACATTTTTTAGATCGAATGGCATTATGACATAGCAGAATGATCCAAATGGGGTGATGAAAGATGTCATGTGCTGGTCAGACTCTTTCATCACATTTGATGGTATCCAGAGTACGCTCAAGGAAGCAAAGGGTTTCACACCCTGAGGTTGAGTCTACTACTAGGTCTATGCGTGGCAAAGGGAACTAATCCTTTGGACATGCTTTGTTGAGACCCGTGTAGTTAACACACATTCTCCATTTCCCACTCTTTTTTTGTATAAGAACAGGATTGGCTAACCACTTGAGGTGGTATACTTCCTTGATGAACTCGGCCACCAAAAGCATCGCAATCTCTTCATCAATGGCCCTACATTTCTCCTCATCGAAGCGACGCAGGCGCTGCTTTACCGGCTTGGAGTCTGGCCTAATCCTCAAGGCATGCTCGGCGACTTCTCTCGGAATGTCTGGCATGTCCGAGGGTCTCCATGCAAAGATGTCTCTATTGGCACAGAGGAAGTCGATGAGCACGCTTTCCTATTCGGAGAAAATCATGGTGCCAATGCGCACCACTTTGCCCTTGGAGCTGTTGGGGTCTATGAGGACCTCCTTAGTGCCCTCTACAGGCTCAAAAGACCCAACCAACCACATGGGGTCAGGTGTTTCTTCGACAATCTCCTCCCTGATGGTCACAAGCTCTTTGGAGGCGACAATTGACGCGGCGTGTTCGCAGCACTCGACCTCGCTCTCGTAGGTGAGCTAGAAGGAGGTGCCAATGGTGATGACCCCACATGGACCCAACATCTTCAACTTCAGATAGGTGTAGTTGGGGACGGCCATGAACTTCACATAGCATGGACGTCCTAGGATGGCGTGGTAGGTTTCGTGGAACCCGACCACCTCAAAGGTAAGGGTTTCCATCCTATAATTGGTCGGATCCCCAAAGGTGATGGGCAAATCGATCTGCCCAAGTGGCATGGCTTGCTTTCCTAGCACAATGCCGTGGAAAGGCTCCCCGGTCGACCGGATGCACGCTCGGTCGATGCCCATGGCGTCGATCATTTTAGCGTACCTGATGTTGAGGCCACTGCCTCCATCCATCAGCACTTTGGTGAACCCCTTCATGTCAATGATCGGGTCGACCATGAGCAGATATCTTCCTGGCTGTAGGTTGCTTTCTAGGTGGTTGGTTCAATCAAAGGTTATGGCGGACTTCGACCATTGGAGGAAGATAGGCACAGCTGACTCAGCCGTATAGACCTCGTAGCGCGCAAGCTTCTAGCGGCGCTTGGAGTCATAGGCCGCTGATCCTCCAAAGATCATGAGGCAGCCATCTAGCATAAAAAATCCTCTGTTCTTCCCCTCAGCATCATCTATAGCCTACTTGGTCTCCTTCCTATGACCCCCCTTGTTGGAGCCTCCGGATAAGAACCACTTCATGAGGATGTAGTCCTTGTATAGGTGCTTGATGGGGAAAGTATGGTTTAGATATGGCCCTTCGAGCAGCTTCTCGAAGTGGTCTGGGGTACCCTCGGTGGGCTTCTGACCCCTTTGCGGTCGGTGGTGGCCATGAGCGAGCCCTCGCGCCACTGCTTATTCTTCTTCTTATTAGGACGGTTGGAGGCGCCTTCGTCTATGTCCTCGTCCTGCTTTGCCTTGCCTTTGAGGTGGTTGAAAATTGCCCCGACCACCTCTTCGCCCAAGGCGTGGCTAGTGGCGATGTCGAGGAGCTCCTTGGTGGTTCACAGGCCCTTATGTCCTAGCTTGTGAACCAGGGACTCATAGGTTGTCCTAGATAGGAAAGCTCCTATGACATCGGCATCAGCGATGTTGGGCAGCTCATTGCACTACCGGGAGAAGCGCCAGATGTACCCACAAAGAGTTTCCTCGAACTTTTATTGGTTGTTTTTTAGATCCTATGGGTTCCTAGGACACGCGTATGTGCCCTAGAAGTTTCCCATGAAGATCTCTTTTAGGTTCGCCTGACTTTGGATTCGGTTGGGCGGAAGGTGTTCCAACTACGTTCGCGCTGAATCGGCCAGGAACAAAGGAAGGTTGCAGATAATGAAATCATCATTATCTGCTCCACTAGCTTGGTAAGCAAGCCAATAATCCTTGAGCCATAGTCCAAGGTTCATTTCCCCAGAGTATTTTAGGATGTTGGTTGGCGGTCAGTACCATGGTGGGAAGACGACGTTGAGGTTGTGTCGACCAAAGGCCTGAGGTCTCGACAAGTCGGGGCTCGAGCTTTGGTCCTAGCCGCTGTCATAGCATCTGCCACAATGAGGTTGGTAGCCATGGCTAGCCTCCTCCCTCGCACAGCTGTGGGTACGCCTACGAGCGTCCAGGGTGTCGCACGCGTCATGGTGGAGGGCGACATGCTCATGCACCGGGACCACGACGCGTGGCCTACCACCTTACCACGCTTGGTGGACTGACACATCCCTATTGGGTTGCTCTAAGGGTGCGTGCTGGCTAGCATCGAGCTCACGTCGTTAGGATAGTGAGCTCTTGGCCTATTGTGCCACCACACGCTGGAGTAGTGTGTGAATCTTGCGATAGGCCTGATGATCCTCGGGTGTCGCGGCCCCAAAAGCCTCCGGAGCAAGGCCACCGTAGCAGCGATGTTCTGGCTTGCCTAGGTGAAGTGTGGGAGGGCTTCATCATCCTTGATGATCCTCTAGTTCATGTCATGGTCCATGGTGCACGCATGCCCACCGTCTCCATGACGCTCGATCTCTCGTTCGAGCTAGAGTCGTGCTTCCTTGAGCTCTTGGTGCTAGGCCTTTAGCTGCTCTACTTGTAGGTAGGGTAGGACCCCTACATCCCCCTTGGCCTCATCATTGAAGCCATTCATTAGGGTAGTCTCTCCATCATGGATGCTTTTGATGTACCCCTCGAGGGTACCTGCCATCAAACATTAATGAGAGGGGTGATGGCTCCCCTGCTGGGTTAGAGTTGGAGGACAACTCCGATTCTCCTGCCGAGAGGTCATGGAAAGATTCCATGACATATTTAGTCATCCCCACAAACTCATCATTTGTGGGGGATGGGGGCGTGTGTTGCGCCACAAGCTGGCTAATGGTCTCTACGGCGTTGCGCAGACCAAACGGCTGCGCTGTTGGGGTGCTCCGGACGAGGTATTCTAGGGAGAGCGGCTCTCCTCTAGCAAGCTATGTCATAACATTGGTGAACAAGAAGGTTAGATGGCCTAGGTCCTCCTAGGATGGTTGGTGTGGGGGGTATGACCCCCGATACCCATGGCAGGCCACATGGGCTGCGCCCCCAGGGGTCACCTAGCCCACAAGATGAAGGCGTGCATGGCACTGGTCGACGTGCAACGCCAGATATTGGATAGTACCATATAGGATACTTTCCTTGTAACCCTACCCCTCCAGAGTATATAAGGAGAGGCAGGGGTCCCCTAGTTGACATCTACTACATCTCAATACAATACACCAAAGATACATGACGTAGGGTATTACGTCGATCAGACGACCCGAACCTATCTAAATCGCTATCTCTACGCCTTGTGTCACCATCCGGTTCCTATCATGCGCACCTCCACCAATCAATCTACCTTCATGTAATACCCCTTGGAGGACTATCGAGCATCTTTTGTCGACAGTTGGCGCCCACCGTGGGGCTCATGTGCGCTGATCCCTAGCGAACCAGATGGCATAACTCAAGATCAACATCCTTCGTGGCAACTCAGCAGATCGTGTCGACATCCTTCGACAACCATGGTGCACTTCTTCGTAAGTGGATTAACATTGCCAAGCTCCGACTACGTTCGTCCTACTCCAACATGAGATCAACTTCATTCTAGCCGTCAAGCAAGCCGCTAAGTGAGATGCCCACATTGCCGACCAGATAACGCCATATGCCGCCGACCAGACATTCTGTCTAAAGCTAAGTCACGCTTTAATATTCTTCTAAATATTCTCTAATCTCCATATATCGCTGCAATGTTTCTCCGACCTATTTTCTCCATGTTTGTTCTCCAAACGATTTTCTTTTATGTATACCATCTTAAAGATGACATTCAGCTAAGTCTAAGACAAACCCCCGAATAGTCATGTTGACGCTCGGATGTCCCTAGAGATAGCCCTATCTCTGGCTCCTCCCTACACATGCACGAGCGTCTGCCCTCTGCGTTATGGGTGGTCGGCAGTGTCTCCTTAGCGACGCCTTATTCTTCCTACATGCGCACGGGCTCCGCGCTTCATGTTATGGTTAATAGGCTAGCTAGAGCTGGAGGCTCAGCTACACACTAACTGGTCGGGCGGTTTGTTTTAAATATAAATACATCTCCAGAATAACACTAAGTGTTCACACCAACTGATCGCCGAGCTGCATACGCTATTTCATCACCATTGCTGATTCTTCTCTAGAGTTCATATATTTTTACATCATGTACTACCTATTCTACATATTTGTATTGTAGGATCATCGTCCAGGTGATTGGACCACCTGGTGCTTGGACTTCTCCACCGATCAACTGGTCGAACCGCTAGGTTCATGGACTTTGTCATCAACCAGCTGATCGAACTATTCGTTGGTCATTTCTACTCAATGCTCACTTCATCGCCGACCAGTTGACCGAGCTATTCATCGCTCGTGCTTCATCGCCAGCTGCACTAGGGACTCCTCGATGCTCGGACATCGTCGGCTACGCTAGGGACTCCTCGGTGCTCGGACATCGCCGGCTACGTAGGGGACTCCTCGGTGCTCGGACATCGCTAGCTATGCTAGGGACTCCTCGGTGCTCAAACATCACTAGTGATGCTAGGGACTCCTCAGTGCTCGGACATTGCTAGCTACACCGAGGACTGCTCGGTGCTCGGACATCACCATGCAAGCATCGCTGGCTAAGCTAAGGACTCCCTTAGTGGTCGGATCTTGCTATTTCTTATCAATGTGCTATCAAGCTGCTCCATGCTGTTCGGATTAGGGTGTTGATCTTGGACAACACATCTGGGGTCTTGATATGCGCATGTCAGATGATGTCGGCAAGCTTGCAGACTTCTTTTCTTTGACCCTACTACAAGATTCATTCTTCATCTTCTAGCAGGCTCGGGGAATAAGTGGCTACACTTCACCTGGCGGTGAATGTAGTGCTTATTTCTTGATTTACCCTACTTATTGACAGAGTTTAAGTGGCTACACTTCTCCTAAGTGGAAGAATTTTCAAATTTTATCTTGCGCTCCTTACATCTATAACACCCTCGGTGTTACATTGTATAGTTTTTGCTAAAACACTGCATGAGCATCATATTTGTGTGTGAATGTGTGTAATATAGGGCATAAAGTAATGTACGTAACTTGAAACATTCGTCAGCAACACAAAACAAATGCTACATTTCATGTTGCTTTATATCATTTAGGGTTCTAAGTGAATTTTTATCGAATCGAAATGCTATAGAATGCTTATGCGAGACTTTGATAAAGTTCATAGTATGAACTTCGTAGGTGATGATGAAATACGTAGGGTCGAGGATGGGGTTTGCTAGCTAGTGTATCAAGTAGCTTGGAAAAGGATTTCGATGCGAAACCATTTGAAGTTTAGTCATTTCGCGTAAGTCTAAAAATGGGTCGACGAAGCCATGTTCGACAATTTTTGTAGGATGATCGAGTTAAGAAGTGGCAAGATGCTTTGGCTTAGTTTGATAGCCCTAGGTACCCTCTTGAGTGTAGAATAACTGGTTTGACTTTTGAATCATCGGGTTTGAGTTTTTGAATGGCTTTAAAAAGCGTGCAAGTAACGTGTTGAGCAATGCCAGCGTCTGGGCGTGGTCACCACCTAGTTCTTGGTGTTGCCACGCCGGCCGCCTGTTGTGCCTACGCGCACACACCCGCATGTTTGGCTCTGCAATGATGGCCACAGCCTCTTGCTGCCGCACTCTGGCACACGGTACGTGCGTGCTGGGCCTGGCAAGCCTGGCTGCTCTACCCCTCCCCATCGCGTCTGCCTGAGGCTGCTGCTCACCATCGCGTTGCTCGCACTGCGCACCATCCAGCGCTACCGCATAACTACTGCTTCTATTGACGTTCAGCTGCACACGCGTGTGCTTGCCCTGCTTGCCCTCATTCTCACGTTTGCGTGCGAGGCCATGCCAAAGGTTCCCATCACATTGCTTAGAAGGTCATCGGCCGGCCGAGCCACGCCAAAGCCAAACCAATGGCTGGCCCCATCCATGTTACCGAGCACATTTGGTGGTCTAGTGGGAGGACAGCTTCGTGCCTAACCTACCACTGTTGTGGTGGTACAAGGGAGGGGCATCAATTTAAGTTTTTGCCGTCGCCAGCTGCCATATGAGCTCGGGTAGTGAGCTTTCGATTGGGGTCGTCCCAACATTCATTCGGCCTACAATAAGGTAATGCAGTGCGTTCCCCCTCGCGTCGGTCTACCATGGTTGTCGAAGTGGGTGTATGGCCAGGGTGTCACGTGGTGCTCCGCTGTTTCAATTAGGCTATGCATTGTGTAGTAATTGACTTGGTGACCTCGCTCATGTAGTGGTTTTGCCGACAGAGCAGTAGGTCATCGGGAATGTCGCTGCCATGATTGTCGAGAACTAGAGCGACCCCATGTATGTGGCCAGTCACCTTGCATGCCCCGTGACCTCATCCAAGCTTCCCTATGTGTCGTTGGTAAGGCCCTCCTACTCCTAGGATAGCTGGGTGAATCAATTGGGGCTAAGGCTCGCCAGAGTGTGTGGCCACCACCAGCGGACACCAACATGCCTAATTTAAGATAACTTGAACTCTAATCTTTCCCTTTTTGTAGAGTCCAACATGCCTTGTCCTGGCACTGATCGTGGCCTTTATCATTATCTGCTGGTGCTGTCTAAAGAAAGCTGATTCCAGTGTTGCATTTGAATCAGCTAATACCGTTCCATATGCGATTGATTCCTTGATGACATGATCTTGGGAGCTTTCAAGTCCTTGCAATTCTTCTTCCAAATTTTGGTGTAAACAGCTTCAAATGTGGCAAAGATGGCCACTATGCCCGAGCGTGTCCCCAGAACCAGCCAGCTCAGTCTGCTCAACCATCGGTGAATTCCAGGCTAGTCAAGCGGACCGTGATCAAGAGGAAGGTGCCAGTCAGTCGATCTGGATAGGTGAATTTCACAGATGCTGAGTAGATATTGCAGTAGGAACCGGTGATGGCTGGTATGTTTACCATCGATTCCCATCCAACTTATGTGTTGTTCGATTCTAGTGCATCACATTCCTTTATGAGCATGGGATTTGTAGACCAGCACAACATACCACTTATGGCTATACCATATGCCTATAGAATCCGTACTGTAGATTCGCAAATGTTCATCAATACCCGAACGGACATAGTAAGCTTGGTATTAGCCACCCACACTTACCGCCTATAGTTCATGGTGATGCCTGGGTAAGGCATTGATGCTATTCTTGGAATGAACTAGTTGCAGGTGTATGGGGTAGTCTTGGATTTGAAGTGGAGAAGTGTCGAGTTATGACTTTCTTCTTCTGAGGATAGGATGTCTCTTCTTGTACCCTCAGATCCAGTCTTACCTGTTGCTGCCCATGCTGAAGCCTCTCCTAATCTTACCCCCATCCCTATGATATGTGAGTTCCCGAATGTTTTTCCTGAAGATCTTCCTAGATTGCCACTAGACAGAGAGGTGGAATTCAACATTGAGCTAGAGCCTGGTACTACTCCTATCTCCCGACGCTCGTACCACATGGCTCCAAGGGAATTGGCTAAGATGAAGAAGCAGTTGGAAGAGTTGATGAAAAAAGGTTTCATCCGCCCTAGTTCTTCACCATGGGGTTGTCTAGCCATTTTTGTGAAGAAGAAGGATACTACTCTGCGGATGTGTGTGGATTACCGCCCTCTTAATGCGATAACAGTTAAGAACAAGTATCCTTTGCCTCGCATATATACTTTATTCGATCAACTAGCTGGTGCCAAGGTGTTCTCAAAGATTGACCTCCGATCAGGCTATCATCAGATCAAGATCAGACCACATGATATACCAAAGATAGCTTTTTCTACTAGGTATTGGCTGTATGAGTACCTAGTGATGTCTTTTGGTCTCACCAATGCTCCCACATTCTTCATGTACCTGATGAATTCAATCTTTATGCCAGAGCTGGACAAGTTTGTGGTAGTATTCATTGATGATATCTTGATATATTCCAAGAATGATGAAGAGCATGCCCAACACCTTCGGATAGTATTGGCTCAACTCAGGGAGCACAAGCTGTATGCTAAATTCAGCAAGTGTGAATTTTGGTTAGATCGAGTGTAGTTTTTGGGGCATGTGTTGATACCTGATGGCATTTCAGTAGATCCTAGCAAGGTGCAAGATGTGTTGGATTGGAAGTCTCCCAAGTCTATGCACCAGATTCGTCAGTTCCTTGGTCTAGCTGGGTACTATCGGTGTTTCATCCCGGATTTCTCCAAGATAGCCCAGCCAATGACCAAGTTGCTCCAAAAAGAAGCTAAGTTTGATTGGAGCCTAGCTTGTGAAGAAGCCTTCCAAGCTCTGAAGACATTTCTGACCACTGCTCCTGTGTTGGTCCAACCAAACATTGATAGACCCTTTGCTGTATATTGTGATGCCTTGAAGATAGGGTTAGGGTGTGTGCTTATGCAAGATAGGCGTGTGATAGCTTATGCTTCATGCCACTCATGACTTAGAGCTGGCTGCTGTGGTCCACGCTCTAAAGATTTGGAGGCACTATATGTTGGGCAACAAAGTGCATATTTTTATAGATCATAAGAGCCTCAAGTATATTTTCACTCAGTCTGAGCTGAATATGAGGCAAAGGAGATTGTTAGAATTGATAAAGGATTATAACTTGGAAGTCCATTATCACCTAGGAAAGGCTAATGTAGTGGTTGATGCTTTGAGCTAAAAGTCATATCAGATTGAAGAAATACCTTTGTCTCTCAACCATGCAGAGCTGTTGGATCACATTGCCTTAACCTCAGAATTGCTTGAGCAGATTATTCTAGAGCAAAGGCAAGACCCCGAAGAAATTCCCCACATCAAAAAATTGATCTCCGAAGGGTGTGGCCCTCACTTTAGTGTTGATGAGCATGGTGTAGTGAGATACAAGGATAGGCTGGTGGTTCCATTTAGTGAGGAGATGAGGAGGAAGATTTTGAGTGAAGCTCATCATTCAAAGCTGTCTATTCATCTGGGCAGCAACAAGATGTACCATGATCTACGCCACTTGTACTGGTGGCCCAACATGAAGCAGGACATCACTCGGCATGTCATGGAGTACGACACTTGTGGTAGAGTTAAGGCAAATCATATGCATATGCTAGGATATTTGCAGCCCTTGCCCATTCCTATGTGGAAATGGAAAGATATTTCCATGGATTTCATTGTGGGTTTACCCCGCACAACCAAGGGCTATAACTCTATCTGGTCATTGTGGACCATCTCACTAAGTCTACTCATTTTATCTGGGTGAAGATTTCATATATAGCCAGGAAGTATGCTGAGATATACTTTGATCGGATTGTGACCCTACATGGAGTTTCCCTTACTATCATCTCTGATAGGGGATCAATTTTTGTCTCTCGCTTCTGGGAGCAACTCCAGGAGTGTCTTGGGACTAGTCTCCTCCATAGTTCAACCTATCACCCCTAGACTAATGGCCAAACAGCAAGGGTGAACTAGGTGCTTGAGGACATGTTGAGAGCTTGTGCCATTTCTTTCCCTAAGAAGTGGGATGAATGCATGAAGTTAGCTAAACTTTCTTATAGTAATAGCTACCAGGAAAGCATCCGCATGGCACCATTTGAAGCTCTATATGGAAGAAAGTGTAGGACACCACTCAACTAGGTTGAAGTGGGAGACTGTGGGTACTTTGGGCCTGAATTCATCAAAGAGGCTCGAGAGCAAGTAAGCATTATTCGAAGTTACTTGAAGGTAGCTCAAAGCCGACAGAAAGCATATGTAGACAAGCGAAGAAGGCCTTTGGAATTTGAAGTTGAGGATTATGTGTACCTCATGGTGTCTCCTATGAGAGGGGTGCATCAGTTTGGTATCCATGGCAAGCTAGCCCCTCGATATGTGGGTTCTTATTAGGTGTTGGAGTAGTGTGGCCTAGTTGCTTATCGTCTCCAGCTTCCTGATATTTTATCTGTGGTACACAATGTATTTCATGTTTTGCAATTGAAGAGATGTTTATGGGTTCCAGATGAAGCTGTGGGAATTGAAGGGCTTACCCTCCAGCCAGATTTGACTTATGTTGAGCACCCTGGCAAAATCCTGGATGAGAAAGAAAGAGTGATGAGGAACAGTGTGGTAAAGTTCTACAAGGTGTAGTGGCAAAATCATTCAGAGGATGAGGCCACATGGGAACAAGAGAGTTACCTATTGAAGCTTTACCCCCACCTCCTCGCTGGTTTTGATAGTTGTTGCATCGAAATGTATTTTCTATCTCCTTCTCACACTAGGCACATAAAATCTCGGATCGAGATTTTGTTTTAGGGGGGGTAGATTTGTAACACCCTCGGTGTTACATTGTACAATTTTTGCTAAAACACTGCATGAGCATCATACTTGTGTGTGAATGTGTGTAATATAGGGTATAAAGTAATGTACATAACTTGAAATGTTCGTCGACAACACGATACAAATGCTACATTTCATGTCGCTTTATATCGTTTAGGGTTCTAAGTGAATTTTTATCGAATTGAAAAGCTATAGAACGCTTATGCGAGACTTTGATAAAGTTCATAGTACGAACTTCATAGGCAACGATGAAATACGTAGGGTCGAGGATGGGGTTCGCTAACTAGTGTATCAAGTAGCTTGGAAAAGGAATTCGACGCGAAACCGTTTGAAGTTTAGTCATTTCGCGTAAGTCTAAAAATGGGTCAACGAAGCCATGTTCGACAATTTTGTAGGATGATCGAGTTAAGAAGTGGCAAGATGCTTTGGCTTAGTTCGATAGCCCTAGGTACCCTCTTAAGTGTAGAATAACTAGTTTGACTTTTTAATCATCGGGTTTGAGTTTTTGAACAGCTTTAAAAAGCATGCAAGTCACGTGTTGAGCAATGCCAGCGCCTGGGTGCGGTCACCGCCCGGCTCTCAGCGTTGTCTTGCCGGCCACCCATCGCGCCTGTAAGCGCAGACCCGCGTGTTTGGCTCTATGATGCCAGCCACGGCCTCCTGCTGCCGCGTGCTGGTCCCGGCAAGCCTGGCTGCTCTACCCCTCCCCATCACAATCGCCTAAGGCTGCCACTCGCCGTTGCATCGCTCGCACTATGCACCGTTCGGTGCTACCACACAGCTACTACTTATATTGATGTTCGGCTACGCGCACGTGGGCTTGCCCTACTTGCCCTTGTTCTCACATTTGCACATGAGGCCACACCAAAGGTTCCAGTCATGTCGCCTAGAAGGTCACCGACCGGCCAAGCCACGCCAAAGCTAAACCAATGAGCTAGCCCCATCTGTGTTACCAAGCACGTTTGGTGGTCGAGTGGGAGGATAGCTTTGTGCCTAACCTGCCACTATTGTGGTGGTACAAGGGAGGGGCGTCAATTTAACTTTTTGCCATCGCCGGCCGCCATAAGTCCGTAAGCATCGCCCCCGAAATTGACCTCACATAATCCACATCTTTTCAATTAACCATATGCACTACGAGCTCGGGTAGTGAGCTTCCGATTGGGGTCATCCCAACGTTTGTTTGGCCTATAGTAAGGTAATGTGGGGCATTCCCCTTGCGGCGGTCCGCCATGGCCGTCGAAGCGGGCACACGGCCAGGGCATCGCGTGGTGCTCTGTTGTTTCAATTAGGCTGTGCATTGTGTAGTAATTGACTTGGTGACCTCGCTCATGTAGCAGTTTCACCGGTGGAGTAGCAGTCATCGGGAATGTCGTCGCCGCGATTGCTGGGAACCAGAGCGACCCCACGTACGTGGCTAGTCACCTTGCCATGCCCCATGACCTCGTCCAAGCCATCCTATGCATCACTGGTAAGGCCCTCCTACTCCTAGGATAGCTGGGTGAGTCAATTGGGGCAGAGGCTCGCCAGAGTGCGTGGCCATCGTGCGGTGGACGCCGTGTTGTCACTGTGTCTATGGTCGGTTGGATTGGGAGAAGGATGGCTGTATCTAGAACCTCTAGGGTGTTATCGGTACTGTAGGAATGGAGGCTAGGAGTAGTGGTAGCGCTAGGTTGGACGTTTAGCCGACGTCGACGTCACCACGGCCAAACCCCACTGTGGTGCATGGTCGTGCCTCTACATGCCATCAATCATGATGATGGGTACCTCGTTCAACTATGTTTGCGTTGAGGAGTGTCTCGGTGGTGAGTATTGCTGCCGAGAGGGTCGGTGCTCGCCGACATTGGCCAGAGACGTTACAACCTCTATTAAATCTGGCCAGGGGTGTCAGAACATAAATTCGAGATGAGACAGGGGAATAAATGCGAGCGTTAGTGAGATAGTAGAATAGTAGGAGGGACGGTGGAGTCATTTAGCAGAAAGCCGAGGTCTCTTTTGCATATTCACCAGCGTGCGCGTGGGTCTCCCTGCGTTGAGCCGCTATCATGGGAACGGGCCATCGCGTGGGCCACACTGTTGCGCGAGTGCGGGTTGCTGTGGTGGGCTGAGCCACATTTCGAGTTGGGCCGCGCTGTGAATTCATTTTCCAATTTCCAGTGAATTACAAATATTTATTCAATATAGTTTCTAGCTAAACCTTGATAAATTGTAGTAAATCTTGTAGATGTCCAAAAATAGTGAAACCAAGTTTATTAGGTTCTCAAAAATGCCATCTACCTGTTAGTGTAGTTAGATTATAGTTAGTTGCGACAAGGGTAGGTTCATAAATTCAAACTAAAGAGCTTAGTATTATGTAGATTAATAATTGGAGGAATTTTTGTGGTAAATTGGTGATAGCTATAGCTATGAAAATTTTATAGTAGGCTCACTAGATTATTATATACTTGTTATAAATTTTGTAGCCCTAGAATAAGTTGATAAATAGAGTAGCTATTATCCCTGTGTTATCATATATAGGTTAAGTCAGTATTAGGAGTAAGAATACCTTTAGTCGCTGTGATAATGTATGTCATGCTTTGTACTTATTAGTGGTAACAGTAGATAACTTAGTACCTTAGCCGGTAGCACTAGTTAGTAGTTAGACAGATGTACTTTTATTTTAAGAGTTGTTGTTACCATATTACTAAGTGTTGCATCATCATTTCATGCATGTAGATCATGAGTTGGTAGAGTTCGTGCCTCTGGACAAACAGGAGTATGAGGAAGTCATTGAGGAGTACGAGGAGGAGATCCTCGTGCAGGAGGGAGCCTCAGAGCCTTTTGGTGCTGACTTTGCTGACTCGTCACCTGCCCAAGGCAAGCCCTAGTGCATAACCCCTATTTTATGATCACTGAATATATGTATATGATGTGCATTTAAGTTACAGGCATTTTATGGAAACTACATGTATAAATATATCTACCCATGAGTCCTACTAGTATAGGTTGAGTAGTTGCTATGCTCAGGAATTTGGTAGCGTGAGTAACCTGCTGTTACTCACAAATAGGTGATAAATATGATCACTCATGATAAAATGGTGGAAAGGAAAATGGTGACCGGGTAGGGATATGGTTTGGGTACTAGTGGGTGTAAAAGGTTGTGTCTTGCGGCCAATAGGGCATAGCTCGGTTACATTTTTCTCTGTCTATGTCAATTAAGGACCAGTCATTGCATAAGGCATCGTGGGCAAGTCATAGATTTATTATCCCGAGCACATACTTGGGTATGGGCGCAGGGAAGACTCGTTGCTCTCTTGTCATGGATCTAGCTCTTTCTGGACCGACTGATTGGAGGCGGGGATGGTGGAGGTCCTTGCACCACACTAAGTCCAGGACTCAGGAGTGGGGGCTTGGAGTCCAAGTTTGGATGGGGACCTGGACACCTAGGACAGGAGGGTGATGGGTTAGTCCTACTTGTGCCTGGGGTGCAAGCGGGGCATGTGTTTTCAGGGTATCTAGCTGGGGGCATTGATTTGTGAATTGCCAGGCGATCCAGTATGGCTTGTTTTGTGTCTAGCACCATAGTAAGAACTGAAAGATGAAAGGTGATGAAATGAAACTGATTGCTCAACTCTTGCTTGAAAGTAGAACATGTGCTTATATAGACTAGATAGATAATAACTTAATACGGCTGATAATAATAACATAAATAAAGACTCACTATTAGTATTGCTTTCTGTTAAAAGAAAACTAGCAAACCATAAAGCTTCTCATATTCCTTGGAGTCAGGAAATTATTCCCACTAGTCGGATAAGTCTTTTGAGTACATTATGTACTCAGAGTTTATTTACCCCTGTTACAGGTAATGCATGAGAAGTACCCTTGTGTGGAGGATTCTTCTGGTGGGCTCAGACGGATCCTCGTTCTTATCGCTAGATGTTTATTTTAAATTCTATTGTTTATCATTCTGCACTCTCACATTTGGTAATGTAATAATGTAATTTTCAAGAAACTCTGATGTATGAAATAGACAAGTGTTGTAACTCATTCTTATTATTGGATCCTTGGGGAAAATGTGGATCTTTCAAGTTCTCCCTTGGGGTGTGCCCGACGGATACCACCCGCTGTAGCTTGCCTTCAGGATGCTTAGTGTCTAGTGGAAGACGAGAACCTCCATAAGCATGTTATTTTGGGTGGTTCTGCCACAACATCCTTATGGCAAGCCTTACTTAGGATACACTACTCGATGATGGCTCACACTACTCGGTGATGGCTCACATTGTTCGAAGATGGTTCACAACTGCTCGGTGATAGTTCACAACTGCTCGGCAACTCATCATGGTGGTTGGACCATGAGTTTGACTGCTCAGCTTTGTTCGCACCTGCTCGGACAAGCTCAAGACGGTGTTGCACAATAGATACAAGGTGCTCGGGGACTAGTTGTGGGGGTACAACCCTGATACCCATGGCAGGCCACATGGGCTACGCCCCCAGGGGTGGCCCAACCCATAAGACGAAGGTGTGCACGACACTGGTCAACATGCACCGCAAGATATTTTATAGTACCAAATAGGATACTTTCCTTGTAACCCTACCCCTCCAGATTATATAAGGAGAGGCAGGGGTCTCCTAATTGACATCTACTATATCTCAATACAATACACCAAAGACACAAGACATAGGGTATTACGTCGATCAGATGGCCTGAACCAGTCTAAATAGTTGTCTCTATGCCTTGTGTCACCATCCAGTTCCTATCACGCGCACTTCCACCGATCAATCTACCTTCATGGGATACCCCTCGAAGGACTGTCAAGCATCTTTTATCGACAGTTAGGGTCCCAAGAGGGCACTGAGCTGGCGCTCTAGCCTCCTATAATTGAAGCCAAGGAGCTAGTCACCTCCAGGGGCACGGGCCTCTGGTGTGTGCAGCTATAGCTCCTCAAGTTCCTCGATGATCGCATCAAGGCCGGTGGAGTGGAGAGGTTGGATGGTGGCAGGGACTCGCGCTAATTCTCCCTCTATTGAAATGATGAAGTCTAGGTTCTCGAAGCACATGTGCACACCCGAGACCCAGCTGATGCCGTGATTAGCCATCCGAGGCCTGATGTGGACATCAAGACACGCAAAAAGGCCCTACCTGGTAGGCCAACTGTTGGTGTTTTTGGACCACCAATGAGTAAATTTGTATTTGCGTATCAGGCTTAGATGGTGTACTCAGAGGATACAAGGGTTTATATTAGTTTGGGCATAATATCCCTATGTCTAGTTTGCTATTGCTCATGTTACCAGCACTTGGTTTGCAGTAGGGGTTACAAACAGGTGAGAGACAGAAAGGATCCCAAGTCTCTAGTAAAAGGAGTGAACGGGTGCTGAGAGCTCGATCACTGCTCAGTCATGTGCTCGTGTCGTGCTCTTGTGTTTTTATCTTGATGTTTGGTCTTGTGCGGATTTGGATCCCCCCTCATGGGGCACCCTGCTTCCCCTTTTATAAGCGAAGGGAAAGCGTGGGTTACAGCGGAGGAAAAGGAGAAGAACAAGAGAGAGAAGAAGGCTTTCAGGATAATTGGGTCCTTCTTCTCCTTCATGGGGGTCCTGCCAATCCTATAGATGTCAACAGGGATGGCTCCATGTTGTGGCCCTATTCATCACTGGAGCCATGTGTAGGCATCATCTACCTGTCATGGTGTTCCATTTTGTCCCAATGGACGTCGTGGTGAACTAACACGCCTATCAGTGTTCGTATGATGGTTAGGCAGAACATCACCGACACGTCCGATGCTGTTCTTGATGTAAATCCTTAGGTATGGCCTGTCTTAGCCACGGGTTACATCAAGTCATGCTAGTCTCTTCCCTAGTGTTAGAGTTTTGACCCAGGCCCATATGCTTGGACCTAGAGTGGTTGACGGTGGTATGGGTCCCCGTCAGGCGAGACGAAGCCTGTGGCCTTAGGGTCGGGCAAGACGGAGCATGAACCCAAGGGGTCGAGCAAGACAGAGCATGAACCCAAGGGGTCATGCGAGATGGGGCACAAACCCAAGGGGTCGGGTGAGATGAAGCACGAACCCAAGGGGTTGAGTGAGATGGAGCCCATGGCCTTGGCGTTGAGCGAGATGGGGCATGAACCCAAGGGGTCGAGCGAGATGGAGCATGAACCCAAGGGGTCAGGTGAGACAGAAACCACATCCTTGGGGTCAGGCCCGATGGAGCATGAACCCAAGGGATCGGTAGAGATGGAGCCTGCACCTAAGGGGTTGGGCGAGACCTTTTAATATGTCTTGCTCCATCTAGGGAAGTCAGCGTGGGCACTAACTTCCTTGCTTTGGGTATCCCTACTATCGATACCCGACAACGAGCAATCTACTAGAGTTGCCATTGGTGCTTCGCCGATGAAGGCATAAGAACCCCTCACAATTACAATGATCGGAGCTGGAGATAATCACCTTCCTCCGCTCTATGATCCACCAATCACCGGGTCATCTAGGTGTCGGTAAACACTAAGAGTAACATGATCTACACCAGCCCAAATCATCCAACTAGTGCCACAAGATGCTAGAACACTAAGCAATGAACTAGAGGCTATCCAATCTCACTCAAGTTGATCAAATCAAGTGTGCAAGTGAGTGGAGTGGTGTGCTCAGCTCTCCAAGGGTATATGCAGCTATTAGAAGTGCCAAGAGAGTGGCCAAGGCCAGCCACACCCTCTATTTATAAGCCCACAAGCAAATAGAGCCGTTACCCTTTGGAGCAACTTTTTGTTGGGGCACCAGATAGGTTTTTGGTCACCGGATAGGGGGTGATGGTGCCCCTCCAACAGTCATCCAATGGCTGGTTTTACTAGCTGTTGGGGCACCAGATAGGCAGCGGTGGCACCGGATAAGGGTGGCGGTGCCACTCCGGCTAGCTACCCCAAAAACCATCTCCCTGGAAAATTAGGGTGGTGCACCTCATAGGGGTGGCGGTGCCCATGGCAGTGCCCAACATGGCTTCCCTAGCCTCTGGTGAAAAATGGTGGTGGCATCGGACAAACAAGGGCGGTGTACCATCATGCCCATGGTGGTGCACACCGCCACTAGCGGTGCCAGCGCCCAACTCCTCCTCCTCGGCCACTGCCAAGTGGTCACCACCACGGGGGTGGCGGTGCCGCTAGACACAGCACCTCAACCCCCTTTTCGCCTCCTTTGGTTCCTTTGCAAATGTGCCAACACCACAAGTGTTTCACCATCACATGCAAGTGTGTTAGCATTTTCACAATCATTTTTCAAAGGTTAATCACTTCTCACCAAATGTGCACTAGGCCTAAAATGCATTTGCATGTTTTCCAACACCTAGTGGCACTAGATGATCGAGTTGTTTGATAGGAGCTCCCCTCTTAATAGTATGACCATCTATCCTAAATGTGATCACACCCACTAGGTATCTTGATCACCAAAACAAAATGGCCCTATGGATATCACATTTGCCTTGAGCCCATTTTATTTTTCTCTTTCTTCTTTTCCAAGTCCCAGAGCTTGATCATCACAAGTGTTCACACCATCATCATGATCTTCATTACATCTAGCCATGGCCATCCATGAGTGCCACCTAGCTCCTTCACTTGGATTGGACCATCCTATCTAGTCACACACTTAGATGCAAGGATTACTCCAAATAGGTTTCATCAATTAGACAAGACCAAACTAGGGCTTTCACCAACCTCCTCGTGCTCGATGATGATAGTTGTGCTAACAACCCGGGAGGTCACGGCGATGTAAACTAGTAAAGTCTCACCGGATTGAGGCACAATCATAATTAGAGGCGAAGTCAAGAACTGTTTCAGTTCGGCGAAGGCCTTGTTGGCCTCTTCTGTCCACTCGAAATGCTCATTAGCCTTCAGCACCTTGAAGAAGGGGAGACCTTTCTCACCCAATTGTGATATGAAGTAGCTCAGGGCTGCCATGCATCCCATAAGCTTTTGGATGTCTTGGACGCAGGTCGGCCGCTACATTCTGGTAATGGTCGAGACTTTCTCAGGGTTTGCCTCGATCCCCCGAGCGCTGACGATGTAGCCTAGAAGGATACCTGATGGGACATCGAATATACACTTGGTGGGATTCAGTTTCCATTGGTATACTTTGAGAGCTTTGAATGTTTGCTCAATGTCGGCGATTAGGTTATTGGCGGTCTTTGACTTAACTACTACATCATCGATGTAGGCCTCAACGTTGTGGCCTATTTAATCATTAAGGCACCATTGGATGGCTCTCTGATACATCGCACTAGCATTTTTGAGTTCGAAGGACATGGTGGTGTAACAGTAGGCGCCGAATGGCGTGATGAAGGACGTTTTGATATGGTCCTCCTTTAATGTAACACCCTAAAGTTTACAATAATTGAAACTAGGGGAATTTGATTTATTAAGCATTTTTGTGAGCATTTAAATTTAGGAAGAATAATAAAGCTTATCAAATTAAAATTGAATATAGGTTAACAACAATGAATGTGCATTCATGCCGCTACATATTATTTTGTATTGCCTGGTTTCAAGTCGGATTTCAAATTTAGTTGGAATTGCATTTTGAATGGCTTTGGAAAAATTGAAAAGAAATAGATTTCCTTTTTCTTTTCTTACCTCTGCTTTTGGCCCACTCAGCTTCGCCCACCTACTGGCCCAGTTGGCCACTGGCCTTTCCTTCCTTGGCGCCAGCCCAGCTCAGTTTCGTTCCCTGGCGCATCGCGCGGCCCAGCGCTGCAAGCCGACGGCCCACTCCCTCCCGCACTGCATCGCTCGGCCTAGCAAATCGCTGGCCCAGCCATGCGCCCAGCCTCTCCCGTAGACCCGCGCGCCTCCCTCCAACATTGACCAGCTAGGCCCGTTGGTCAGGCTCCTTCCTCCTCTCGTCATGGCCGAGTCGGACACTATCCGCCGTTGGTGGAGTCCGGCGCTGCTACAATCTCCGAGGTGCTGTGTTGCCCAAGGGATTTGGCCCCATAAATAGCGCCCGCGCCCTCCTCTATCTCCTGTCCCATCTAGCGCCCAGTTTTTTGCTCAAGCAGCCATAGCCTCATCTCGCTCAAGCGCTGCCACCGACCACCACAGTCCACCAAGCGCCAAGCCACCGTCACTACTTCCCTCTAGCGTGTTCCTGATCCGGTGAGATCCCCGTTCCCCTCTCTCTCTCTCTCCCTATACTTGTCTTTCGTCGAATTGTGCCCTTAAAGCCGTGTACCATGAGCTCCAGAAGCCGGCCATGGCACCGTCGTGCTCACTGCCGCTGGCACTGTACCGGTTTGGGTTTTCTCTCTCTCCCCTTCAAATCAATTCCTGGCCGTCGATTTCTAATCCAATGGATCAGATTGAAGGATACCCTTTCGCTGTCGACTTTGTAGATACGCCCTTACAATTATTGATGTCTTAACCCGCAGTCCAAAGCGCATTTACAGATTTCGTTTTCTCTTTTTAAAAAGCGTATTTTGGATCGGTTATATTGAAATACGTTTTTAGTTATTTACAGTTTTACCATTCAACTTGTTTTAGCCATAAAATCACCGTTTTAACTCCGATTTGATCCGTTCAAGTTGTGTTAGGTTCATAATTAAGTGATCTACATATTCATGCTACTGTAAAGTAGATTTCCAACTTCTAAAATTTGAGCTTAGATTTAATTTATTATTATGCTATAAGGAAACTTGTTTAATCCACAACCTCTGTAGAGTGTAAAACTGGTATATCAGCCATGCTCACGGTCACAAGCGGCCTTGGAACCCTTATGGAATAGATGATCACTAAGTAATATCTATTTATGCTATTCATTACTCATGTTTACATTTGATCATGTGTTTTGCATTGGGAATTGGAAACAACTTGTTGCTACTCATAAGCTAAAAGTGTGACAACTAAAAGATGAACGCTGTTAAACCTATGTCAAGCCTTTTGAGCCTCATGAACCCCGTGTTACACTTGTTGAGTATGACATGTACTTATGCTTGTTTATTTTCATTATTTGGATAAAAATCCCAGATGGGTAACAGATGACTTTGGGTATGATGATTTTCCTGAGGACTACTAGACTTGTGGTCAACCAGTCAACGTCCCTATGAAATGGAGCTTCCGCGAGAGATATTTTTATTACCTTCGCTATACTTATGTAATAACTCTGTCTTATTTGTGATGTAATAAACATTGGTGATGATACTATTCATAATTTGTTGGCTTATGTGTGTGACTGATCTCTGGGTGCACATAAGGTTTTGCACCCCATTTTATCCTTAAAATTGGGTGTGACAAATTGGTATCAGAGCTGTGTTGACTGTAGGACGCAAGCCTAGTTAGCAATGGTCATTTTTAGCTTCTTTTGCTTCACTCGTTTCATGCTTTCTATCTCACCCTTGATATTTGCCAAAGTTTATGCTTCTTTTGCCTTATTCTATTATGAAAATTATTGCTTCTAACCTAATCTAACTAAGTCTAATTTTGTAGATGCCTCGAGCCCACAAGACTGCTCGCTTCAGCACTGGAGGGTACTACCCCCCTCAAGGTTTGTCCATGGAGCCTGAGGAGGAAGAACCCTAGGAATAGGAATTCGATCCGCCAACACTAGTATCTATGCCTGAGCCCGTTCAGGAGGAACCTCAAGAAGTCAAGGTCGTCGACTTGTCCAAAAATGAAGAGGAAGACATTGTTGAAGAAGATGAGCCAATCCCGCCACTAGGTGGACAACAAAGGTGTGGTATAAGCCAGGGTGTGAATCCTCTGTTTCACATCACCGACTTATGAGCATGCTTCAGACCTACTACAGCGACTGGGATGCAGCTGTGGAATACGTCTGCGAGGAACATACACACCCTCTTGAAGATACCTACTGGAATACTAGGGTGTGCATCACCATCAAGGATGAACAGAAAAACGCATATCAGCTGCATTCAAACTACGCGCACCATGGTCACCGTGCTACCATGGAGGACGACATAGAAGATGCAGCCGCTGAAGCTTGCATAGGCCTCCATGGTCGCCGATTCGAGGACATGAAGAATGATCAATATCAATTCCTCTCTCATCAACACCTAGAACTGGGATGGGCGATGATGGACCCGCGGGGCACAGATCCAACCACCGAAGCAATGGTACACTTTGGCTTTGAGTCTGTGTCAAAGATTCACCGATTGGAGAATCAATTGAAGGCGCAGCAGGAAACTATCAAGAGGCACCAGCAGGTGATAGACAAACAAAGGGTGTGCCTCAATTTGCCAAAGATGTATGAGGAGCTTCCCCATAAGTATCGCCCATAGCTGTTGGAGTCCCTCTTTATGTAATAACACGATAGTAGAACGAGTTAAGTTGAGTCTAGTCGAGTCTATTAGTGCGGTGTGAACATTGGTGTGTTTAGTTGATTTGTTATTATGTTTATGCGTGAGTTGGATCTTTGTAATGTGTGCTGGAACTTTGTGGGCATGTCCGCAAGTTCCATAGTTAAGAATATTAAAGATTGGGTCAATAAATAAATAGTTGGGTATGTTACATTTTGTTCTCTCGGAATCTGTTTTTTGGAGCAGTCTGCCTTTATCTTAATGCCAATTAAAATCTACATGACCAAAAATTATGAAATTTTTAAGGGAACAACTAGACTTAAGTATCTTTCTAATGCATCTGGAATCACCCCCATATCTGATCTGGTTCGTGAGATATCTCTATTTCAGGTTAAAGTTTCTGCACAGTCTGGAATCTAGGAACAGTTTCAGTTGTATTCTGTTTTTGTGTAATCTACCGACAGAATATAGGAAAGTGGTCTGAATAAAAGTTGTAGAAAATTTCGTAAGCTTTCTAACCATATAAAGTACACCCTATTTGGATTTCTATAACTAGAGATATGACTGTTTTACAGAACTACTGATGTTGAGACTCGTCCAGAAAATTTTCAGAATGTATTCTAACTTAGAAATTTATAAATTTTGAATATTTGGTAACAGATGTCTGAAAGAGGAAGAGGCTGAGGTCGTGGAGGTGTTCCCCCACATCCACCACCACCACCGCCACCGTCTATTGAGCAACTCTTGGGAGTACAGACGCAGATCATGCAAGTGTTGGTGCAGAATCAGTAGAACCAACAGGTTGGTGGAGCACCGCGTGATAAGCGTGGTGAATTTTTGAAGGGCCGTCCCCCGGTGTTCTCTCGTGCCACTGATCCACTGGAAGCAAATGATTGGCTTCGTGCAGTGGAGCGGCAGCTCAACATAGCACAATGTGATAATCAACAGAAGGTGTTGTACGCTTCAGGACAGCTCCAGGGTGAAGCTCAAGACTGGTGGGAGTCATTCAAGTATGGATGCCCCGCCAATGCTCCTCCTGTCACCTGGCAGGAGTTCAAAGAGAATTTCAGATCTTATCACATACCAGAGGGACTGATAGAGCTCAAGCAGGAGGAATTCAGAGGTCTAAAGCAGGGATCCATGTTCATCGCGGAGTACCACGACAAGTTTGCTCAGTTGTCACGTTATGCTCCAAATGAAGTAGCTGATGATGCTGACAAGCAACACCGCTTTCTCAAAGGTTTGTATGATGGTATGCAGCTCCAACTTATGTCCAATACCTATCCCAATTTTCAGATGCTGGTGAATCGTGCTGTTGTTATTGACAACAAGCGCAAAGAAATGGAAACCATGAAGAGGAGGCTTCAGGGTCAAGCCTCTAGAAGTAATACTCGTCCATGTACCAATCCTCAACAAGGCTTCTAGCAGAGGTTTCAGGGACCACCCAGTCAGTGGAATCATGGTCAGTATCCTCAGCGCAACCCAAACCAGCAACAAGTTAGCAATTAACGCCCTCAGCAGCAGAGTGGTCCACAGACACCACGATAGGGAACCCCCAACAACACCCCTATGAAGACGAGTGCACCTAGTACCCCCAACGTATGCTATCATTGTGGAGAAGTTGGGCATTATGCTAATCATTGCCCCAAGAAGCAGAATCAGCAGACACCCCAGGGTCAGCAGAGTAATCAGAAGGGAACACCGCAGAAGCCAGCACCCAACACAGGGAGGGTGAATCATGTGTCTACCGAGTCGGCGCTTGTAGAACCAGAAGTCATGCTTGGTATGTTCAATGTCAACTCAACCCCTACCACTGTTCTTTTTGATTCTGGAGCTTCGCATTCATTCATATCGCAAGTATTTGTTAGAAATCATAACATACCATTATGTGCCATGCAAAACCCCATATTAGTAAACTCACCGGGTGGAAGTATGCAAGCTTCATATCGTTGTCTTCCGACTAGTCTATTCTTAAGGGGGGTAGAGTTCAAAGTGAGCCCTATTGTGTTGAGAGCATCCGGTATAGATGTGATTCTGGGTATGGACTGGATGAAGCAACAACAGGCAGTAATCCAGTGTAAAGAGAAGGTAGTCGTTGTGACTGCACCAAATGGAGAAAGAATCAATGTTGATGTTGTAATACAAGCATAGCCGATAGCCACAGTGAACCAGCTTGATGATAGCGGCAACAAGGAGGACCTAGTGGTGGATGAATTTCCAGATGTGTTCCCCGATGATTTACTAGGTATGCCACCTGACCGTGACATTGAGTTTATTATTGAATTATTACCTAGAACTGCACATATAGCTAAGCGTCCATTTAGAATGGGGGTTAAGGAATTAGAAGAACTTAAGAAACAAATTAAGGAGTTACAGGAGAAAGGTTTCATTCATCCTAGCTTGTCACCTTGGGGAGCACCGGTTATATTTGTTGATAAGAAGGATGGTACTCAGAGGATGTGTGTTGATTATCGGTCACTCAATGAGGTTACTATCAAGAATAAGTATCCGTTGCCAAGAATTGATGACTTGTTTGATCAGTTGAGAGGTGCTTGTGTTTTCTCTAAGATTGATCTTCGTTCCGGCTACCATCAATTGAGGATTCGTGCAATGGACATACCCAAGACAGCTTTTACTATGAGGTATGGTTTATATGAGTACACTGTTATGTCATTTGGTTTGACCAATGCACCTGCCTACTTTATGTACATGATGAACAAGGTGTTCATGGAGTTTTTGGATAAGTTTGTGGTGGTGTTCATCGATGATATATTGATATTCTCCAAAACAGAAGAAGAGCATGCTGAACATCTGAGGTTGGTTTTGCAGAAGCTCAGGGAACACAAGTTGTATGCTAAGCGAAGCAAGTGTGAATTCTGGTTGAAGGAAGTTTCTTTTCTTGGCCATGTTGTCTCTAATGGTGGAATTGCAGTAGATTTAGGTAAGGTGAAAGATGTATTGAATTGGAAGCCACCAACAGATGTGGGACAGATTCATAGTTTCTTGGGATTAGCTGGATACTACAGAAGGTTCATTGAAGGTTTCTCTAAGCTTGCCAAGCCAATGACAACTTTGTTGGAGAAAAATGCTAAGTTTGTGTGGTCCAAAAAGTGCTAGGCTAACTTTGAAGAGTTGAAGAGGAGATTGACTATAGCCCCAGTATTGACTTTGCCAGATCTGAACAAGAGCTTCTCGATCTATTATGATGCATCTCGTCAAGGACTTGGATGTGTTCTTATGCAAGAAGGCAGAGTAGTGGCTTATGCATCCCGGCAGTTGAGAAAGCATGAGTTAAATTATCCTACTCATGACTTGGAGTTAGCAGCAGTGGTTCATGCTTTGAAGATATGGAGGCATTATCTTATTGGGCATAAGAGTGACATTTATACTGATCATAAAAGTCTGAAGTACATTTTCACTTAGACAGATCTGAATATGAGGCAGCGTCGATGGTTAGAGTTGATCAAAGATTAGGATTTGGAGGTACACTATCATCCTAGAAAGGTGAATGTTGTCGCCGATGCTCTTAGCAGGAAAAGTTATGCCAATGAGGTGCAAGTGACATCGATGTCAAGTGAGTTGTGTGCCGAATTTGAGCGACTAAATTTAGGCTTTGTCACTAATGCAGTGGAGTTGGTGTTGGAGCCCAAATTGGAGCAAGAAATACGTATGGGTCAGTTACAGGATGCGAAGTTGAAAGAGATAGCGGAAAACATAGTGATTGCTAAGGCACTAGGATTCTGTATGGACGATAATGGAACTCTTTGGTTTGGGAAAAGGCTATGTGTGCCTGAGGATAAGGCTTTACGAGCGGCAATTCTTCATGAGGCACATGAGTCTGCTTATTCTATTCATCCTAGAAGTACCAAGATGTATTTGGATCTAAAAGAGAAGTATTGGTGGTACGGACTGAAGAGAGATGTTGCTGAATATGTTGCTTTGTGTGATACATGTCAGAGAGTCAAAGCTGAACATCAAAGACCTACAAGATTGCTACAACCAATGAAGATACCTGAGTGGAAGTGGGAAGAAGTTGGTATGGATTTTATAGTTGGGTTACCACGTACTCAGAGAGGATATGATTCAATCTGGGTAATAGTAGATCGGTTAACTAAGGTTGCTCACTTCTTACCGGTTAAGACTACCTATACTGAACCCCAATTGGTTGCGCTATATATGGAGAGAATAGTTTGTCTACATGGAGTTCCTAAGAAAATTATGTCTGATCGAGGTACTCAATTTACATCTCATTTTTGGCAGCAAGTACATAGTTCATTGGGAACCAAGTTGAATTTCAATACAGCATATCATCCTCAGACATACGGGCAAACTGAGAGAATTAATCAAATACTAGAGGATATGTTGAGAGCTTATGCGTTGTAGTATGGTACAAGTTGGGACAAGAGTTTGCCTTATGCAGAGTTCTCGTACAACAACAGTTATAAAAAAAAGTCTCAATATGGCACCTTTCGAAGCTTTGTATGGACGAAAGTGTAGAACCCCATTGTTTTGGAACCAAATAGGAGAGACTCAAGTGTTTGGGCCAGATGTCTTGAGAGACGCAGAAGAGCAAGTAAGGTTGATCAGGGATAACTTGAGAGTGGCTCAGTCTCGATAGAAGAGCTATGCCGATACTAGAAGAAGAGAATTAGTTTTCGAAGTAGATGATTATGTGTACTTGAAGGTGTCACCTATGAGAAGTGTGAGAAGGTTTAACATGAAAGGTATATTGGACCTTTCAAGATTTTAGAGAGACGTGGAGAGGTACCTTATCAGTTGGAATTGCCCGAGAGTTTGTTAGGTGTACATGATGTGTTCCATGTATCTCAGCTAAAGAAGTGTTTGCGTATAATTGAGGAGCAGATACTGTTAGAGGAGCTCACAGTTAAGGAAGATCTCACTTATGAGGAGTTTCCGGTAAGGATTTTGGAGACGGCAGAAAGAGTTACAAGGAGCTGAATTATAAAGATGTGTAAGGTTCAGTGGAATCGGTATACCGAGGATGAGGCAACTTGGGAAAGAGAAGAGGATCTGAGGAAAATATACCCGTAGCTATTTGAGTAAGCATTGTCTGAATCTCGAGGACGAGATTCATTTTAAGGGGGGTAGAATTGTAACACCCTAAAGTTTACAACAATTGAAACTAGGGGACATTGATTTATTAAGCATTTTTGTGAGCATTTAAATTTAGGAAGAATAATAAAGTTTATCAAATTAAAATTGAATATAGGTTAACAATAATGAATGTGCATTCATGCCGCTGCATATTATTTTGTATTGCCTGGTTTCAAGTCAGATTTTGAATTTAGTTGGAATTGCATTTTGAATGGCTTTAGAAAAATTGAAAAGAAATAGATTTCCTTTTTCTTTTCTTACCTCTGCTTTTGGCCCACTCAGCTTCGCCCACCCGCCGGCCTAGTTGGCCACTGGCCTTTCCTTCCTTAGCGCCAGCCCAGTTCGGTTTCGTTCCCTGGTGCATCGTGCGGCCCAGCGCTACAAGCTGCCGGCCCACTCCCTCCCGCGCTGCATCGCTCGGCCCAGCAAATCGCTGGCCTAGCCGCGCGCCCAGCCGCTCCTACAGACTCGCGTGCCTCCATCCAACGCTGACCAGCCAGGCCTGCTAGTCAAGCTCCTTCCTCCTCTCGCCGTGGCTGAGTCGGACACTATCCACCGTTGGTGGAGTCCGGTGCTACTACAATCTCCGAGGTGCCGTGCTGCCCAAGGGATTCGGCCCCATAAATAGCGCTCGCGCCCTCCTCTATCTCCTATCCCATCTGGTGCCCATTTTTTCGCTCAAACAGCCGCAGCCGCATCTCGCTCAAGCACCGCCGCCGACCACCACAGTCCACCGAGCGCCGAGCCGCTGTCGCTGCTTCCCTCTAGCGTGTTCCTGATCCGGTGAGATCCCCGTTCCCCTCTCTCTCTCCCTATACTTGTCTTTCATCAAATCGTGCCCTTGAAGCCATGTACCGCGAGCTCTAGAAGCCGGCCATGGCGTCGCCGTGCTCACTGCCGCCGGCACTGTACCGGTTTGGGTTTTCTCTCTCTCCCCATCAAATCGATTCCCGACCGTCGATTTCTAATCCAATGGATCAGATTGAAGGATACCCTTTCGCTGCCGACTTTGCAGATACGCCCTTACAATTATTGATGTCTTAACCCGTAGTCCAAAGCGCATTTATAGATTTCATTTTCTCTTTTTAAAAAGCGTATTTTGGATCGGTTATATTGAAATACGTTTTCAGTTATTTACAGTTTTGCCATTCAACTTGTTTTAGCCATAAAATCACCATTTTAACTCCGATTTGATCCGTTCAAGTTGCGTTAGGTTCATAATTAAGTGATCTACATATTCATGCTACTGTAAAGTAGATTTCCAACTTCTAAAATTCGAGCTTAGATTTAATTTATTATTATGCTATAAGGAAACTTGTTTAATCCATAACTTTTCCGTTTTAGATCCGATTTTTGTGATCTTCGCGTCTATGTGTTTATAGTGAGACATAGATTCGTTTTCCAAACTTTTCATCATGACTCTTTGCTGTTGGTGTACTGTTCTAATCTGTAGCCTTGTTTGCTTTGCATGATTGCTCCTGGATGATTGTATGTTGCTGTGGTTATCGAGTTTACACAGTGAGCAGTTCTCGGGAGATCAAGGGTACGACTTTGATGAGCAGGACTAGCAGGAGTACTTTGCTCAAGGCAAGTATAGCATGGGATCATCCTTGTTTCCTACTCACTTTAATTCATTAAATTCATGTTGCATGTGTCATCTTGATAGGGATTTCCTAGAATTCGACTAATGCCTTGTCACCTGTGGGTTATGCATTTGGGTAGCTTTGCTAGAGCTCAATTAAACCATGATTGTGTAACTTGACTAATGGTATATGCAATAAACATTAAAATATGATTTTTAGCAACATGGAAACATGGGGCTGGAGTGTTTAGCTACTTTCTAAATGCTTCAGATTCCTCTCCCTAAGGACTTATCTGTAAGTGATCATCCGGGACTTACAGTACAGCTATGAGTGCTATATGGCTCTGGCTTTAGCACAGTATGAGGACCTTTTCTAGCTTGTTAGTGGTTACCTTTATTGGCGTAAGAATGGCTTGCCGAATCGGGTATAGGACAGCCTCTACTCTTATGTGTATAGCCGTGAAGGAATTGTGCCATTTGACAGGGGGGTTCCTATAACTGTTTGCTGAGTGAATCTAATGGCCCTAACTTGTTAGATGAACCTTTGAAAAACTTCATAGTGACCCTTGCCTGCTCACCTTAGAAGTGTTTTGGGAGTAATTAACCCGGGCATATGGGTATCATGACTCACAGTGAAACTGTACAACCTTTGCAGAGTGTAAAACTAGTATATCAGCTGTGCTCATGGTCACGAGCGGCCTTGGAACCCTTATGGAATAGATGATCACTAAGTAATATCTGTTTATGCTATTCATTACTCATGTTTACATTTGATCATGTGTTTTGCATTGGGAATTGGAAACAACTTGTTGCTACTCATAAGCTAAAAGTGTGACAACTAAAAGATGAACGCTGTTAAACCTATGTCAAGCCTTTTGAGCCTCATGAACCTCGTGTTACACTTGTTGAGTACGACATATACTTACGCTTGTTTATTTTCATTATTTGGATAAAAATCCCGGATGGGTAATAGATGACTTTGGGTATGATAATTTTCTTGAGGACTACTAGACTTGTGGTCAACTAGTTGATGTCCCTGTGAAATGGAGCTTCCATGAGAGATCTTTTTATTACCTTTGTTATACTTATGTAATAACTCTATCTTATTCGTGATGTAATAAACATTGGTGATGATACTATTCATAATTTGTCGGCTTATGTGTGTGACTGATCTCTGGGCACACATAAGGTTTTGCACCCCATTTTATCCTTAAAATTGGGTGTGACATTTAAGGATATCTAATGATAACTAGAATAGCAATCTAGAAAGGAAAGCAATTCGCAACCGGCGGTGCAATCTATGACCTCGTCGATGCGAGGGAGACCGAAGGGGTCTTTTAGGGCAGTGTTTGTTGAGATCGGTGTAATCAACGCATATTCTCCATTCTTTATTCTTCTTTTGAATGAACACTGGGTTAGCTAGCCACTCAGGATGATACACCTCTTTGATAAATCCGACTGCTAGAAGCCAGTTTAATTCTACCCTAATAGCCTCCTTCTTGTCCTACATGAATCATCGAAGCTTCTGCTTTATTAGCTTGGCGGTCGGCGAGGCGTGTAAGAAGTGCTTGATCAACTCCCTTGGTACCCCGGGCATGTCTGCAAGTTTCCATACAAACATGTCCGCATTGGTACGTAGGAAGCTGACGAGGGCGTCTTCCTATTTGGGGTCTAGGTGGGCCCTAATGTTCATGGTCTTGCCAGGATCGGTGAGGTCGAGGCTCACTTCCTTGGTATCCTTGGCCTTAGTAGCTTTCTAGGGCGCCTCCATCGTTGGGATCTCCTGAGCTTCTTTGAGCACCTTCTTGGATTTGGCAAGGCAGGCCTCCATGCATGCAGAGAGGTCGAAGGCCTCGGCAAGGGTGAGGCTCTCCTTCTCGCAATCATAGGCGATAGTGAGGTTGGCCTACAGAGAAAGGACTCTAGGCACTAGCATCTTCAGCACTAGATAGGAATAGTGCGGTATGGCCATGAACTTGGTGACCACCGATTGACCAAGAATGGCGTGGTAGATAGTATCGAAGTCGGTGACTAGGAACATGATGCACTCAATGCGGAACATGTCAGAGGTGCCGAACTACACAGGCAACATAATCTCACCAAGAGGCTAAGATGCCCTGCTCGAGACAATCCCCTAGAACAGAGAATCTACAGTGGTGAGGTCTTGCTTGGAGAGGCCTAACTCCTTCAAGGTGCTGGCGAAGAGGATATTAGGGGCACTTCCCCCATCGATGAGAACCTTCATGAAGCGGACCATCTAAAACATGGCATCCAAAATGAGCGGGAAGCATCTAAAGTAAGGAATCTCCGCCCACTGGTCGACCCTGGTGAAGGAGATGGGCTAATCTAACTAGGGGAGGTACCTAGGATCGATGATGGTGCTTGTAGCTTTGATGGCAAGGATCCACCGTCCTGTGAGCTTTTGGTTGCGCTGTTCTTGGTGGCTGCTCGGCCCACGAATATTGTATGGACGATCTTGCTGGGTTCTTAGAAAGCACCGCCCACATCCCTAGGGAGCCCGCGATCCTTGCCCGTGTCGTCATCACAGTCATTGCGCTTCTTGTTCTGCTCATCGAGTAGGGCCTTGGCAAGGCCCATGCACTCTCTCATGGTGTGCTTCGTGCCCTTATGAACCAAACACGGACCGTCGAGCATCTGGTTGAACTACGCACTATAATTGCGCTTAGCATGAGGTTGCTCGATGGAAGCAATGAAATTGTCTGGTCAGCGGTGTCACAATTGCCCTTGCCTAGAACCCTCTGGCCTATCATGGCAGTCACGGTTGTTGGATTGGTGTTAGCGATTGTCGCAACAGCGGTTGTGGTTGTCAGGGCGTCTGTCCTCGTGATGGTCATCGTCACAACGTGCAAGGTGATCGGTCCAAGGAGCCCAGCTGACTTCTCCCTTGTGGCATTGTTCAGCTTCTTTGGCATCAACGTACTGGTTGGCCATCTAGAACATCTCATCGATCGATGTCGGAGGCTTCCTATTAAACTTCCTTTGGAGCTCATCATGATGATAGAGCTCTTCGACAAAGTAGGTGATTACCTTAGCCTTGAGGATGTTAGGAATCTAGTTCCTTATTTCTAAGAAACGCCAAATGTAGCTCCAAAGGAGCTCTCCTATCCTCTAATAGACCCCTGCTAGGTCATGCTTTGTGGCCGGCCGCTCGTAGGTCACCTTGTAGTTCTTAATGAACATGTTCATGAGGTCGTCCCAAGAGTCGATGATATCTAGCTAGAGGCTAGTGCGCCAATTCATTGCGGCGGGTTGGAGCATAACTGGCAGGTAATTTGCCATGACATCGGGGTTGCCGCCGCCGGCCTTCATGGCAAAGGCGTAACTCATCAGCAACTGCTCAGGATTGGCGTGGCCATCATACGGCTGGACTCCATAGATATTGAAGTTGACAGGCCACTGTACGGCACGAAGCCTCATCGTGAAAGCTCGCGGACCATCAGTGATGATGGCGTCATCAATGACGGCTTGTAGAGCGGCGGCTCCTATAGCTCGTGGGGCGACGATGCCAGCAATAGGTCAGATGATAGGCCAAGCAGCATTGTCGGAGTTAGCTGGCTTAAGCAGTTGAAGGGCGGCTTCAGTGTCACCCCACTCTTGGTCATACTCCTATCGGTGGAGAATTTCACCCTGATGGCGCGAGTTGCGATTTCTCTCGATGCGATAGTGAACGTCATGGAGCTGGTTGAGGTGGCTCCAAACATCACCACCATGGGGTTGGTTGGCTTCCTGATTGACATTAAGGTTGACATAGCATGGTGGCTATCTGAGGTTGACAACATAGTTGCCTCGTGACCCCCTCTAGAGATAGGGCCGCCAGCCTGAATACGGATGCCACCCAGATGGTTGGAGCGAGACCGTCGTGACCTCCTAGATCGGTTGGACCTGGTGGAGTGAGATGGAGCTTGATACTCACGGATTTCGAGGACCTAGATCGCCGCTGCCTTAAGCACGGTGGTGGCTTTGGCGAGCTCGGGGGTCAGACCCCCGAGCTCGTTCATGGCCACATGAGATTGGCGCTCGACATCAGCTAGACTTGGTGCCCATAGACTTGTAGGAACTCATCGTCGAGATTGCGGGCGATGCGGCGACCGCCCTATTGGTCGGCGTCGCCTCCTGCTGCCGCGGCGGCACCTTCTGCTGCACGGCGTCTGGTGTGATCGGCGTTCTTGTGCTCCCGAGCGATGTGCTGGGAGTCAGTTTCCCCGTCACAAGGGGGGCTGTCACAGCTGACCAAGAAAAGTTCCCCAAGGAAATGCTTGGGTGGCGATGGGGTCTCGGGGAGGATGTCGGTGATGGTCTCAGTGACGGTCTTGGTGGAACCCTCAGATTTGGCCCTTGGATCCTCCTCCAAGATGGGGAGTATGGAGTCTTTGTCGAGCTACCGGATCTGCACCATGTTGATCGCTGGAGCGAACTGGTCGGTGATGGGCAGATTGGGCTCGAAGAGCGGGTAAACGTGGCTAATCTGATCGGTGTAAAATTCACGCAAGGCCTCTTGATAGACGGCAGCCGCATTGGCCAGCCTATAGGGTTGGGCAGCCAAGGAATCGTGCGCTAGAGCTTCTTGCCTGGCCCTAGGCGGACCAAATCTAGAGAGAGATGGCGTCGCACCGTGCACCCCGTTGGAGTCGCCGTGATGATAAAATCTAAATTGTGCCGCTTCGAGCGGCACGGTCGAGCAGAATGCTCGGTGCAAACCATCATGAAGTGCTGGAGCGATAGAGACTCATCGTCATGAGGAGTCCAATCCATGACCGACTCTATGAGCGACAAGCACTCGGCTAGCTTTTCATTGACCTGATCTATGGAGGAGATCAGATCGTCCTGCTGGATGGGCTTCCTCTGCCAATGTGGCAGCGGTGGTCGAGTTGTCGAAGAGGAAGGTGGTCCTAGGAGAGTTCCCAAGATCGAATCTGCTGGCGCAGACGTAGGCGCAATCAGCGCAGGGTTGACCTGCACCGGCTGGACGATCTCCCTGTCACCGTTGGTGTTGATGACCCAAGTGACAGATCCGACCGTGAAGGTTGGCCGGTCCTAGGAGCGAACGAAGAGCTTGGGAAACATACCATCTTGCTCGCCATGGGATCTAGCGCACACCCCTACCTGGTACACCAACTATCGACAAAAGATGCTCGGCAGTCCACTGAGGGAGCTACCCACGATGGTAGATTGATCGGAGAGGTGAGCGAGATCAGGAGCGAGAAAGTGACAATACACAAGATTTATACAGGTTCAGGTCATGAGCTTGACGTAATACCCTAATCCTGTGTCCTGTCGATTTGTATTGGCTATCGTATATGATTGCGTGTGTTTTGAGGGGGTCCCCTACCCGCTTTATATAGCCCGGGGTAGGGTTACATGCTGATCAGGTCAGAGTTCGATCGGGTAAGAGATAATATATACATGGAATCACACATTCAGCATATCCTAACAGATTCTATGCGATCTTCAGGATGCCGCCAAGATGCCTTGCGGCGGGCGCCGAGCTATGCCGTGCGCCGCAAGCTTTCGTCTTGTGGGCTGGACCGTCCCTGTTGGTGCGGCCCATGTGCATCGCCGTGGGTACCTAAGGTCAGACCCCCACATGAGGCCCCTACTTGTATTTTTTATATATAATATGCAAAAACAAAGAGATACAATATGTACAGTGTACAAGGCTTGAAGAGCCCAAAGGGAAAAAGAAGGTGGAAGTTGAAATTACCCTTTAAAATCAAGATAGTTGTTTAAATTTGGTTCTTGCTCAAAAGGGGTTATTTTAATAAAAGACAACTTACTAAACCGGAATTGGAGTGGAGATGCCAATTGTTGTTTTTGCAACAAGGAAACAATCCAACACTTATTTCTTCGATTGCCTTGTGTTAAACTTTCAAGTTACATTTGGTTTACAATTTTTGGGTAAATTTGACTATGCAGAAATGACATGATTTTTGACAACAAAAGATTTTGCAGGTTATTTTTAGGAGCACTTACTGGACGCGTTTCTAGGCCATTCTTCAGAGAAAGTACGACCTACCGACTTTGAGATGGACATGTCATATACTAGAGATGGCGGCAATGGAGATTTTCGCCAGGAATGGATGGTTGTCTTCTTAGACTTGATGTTTAGTTGGCGGCTATTGTCCTTTTGTGTCGCTCTTTAAGAACATGTTGTTTTTAGTCTATGTATGTTTTTTTAATAATGAATGATCGTGTGCATAACTCATGCATATACCAAATAAAATTCCTTTTTTTTCAAAAAAAAAATCAAGTCCCACAAGCCGATGCATAGATTACAGGAGGTTACAGGCAGCGAACTCTGTTCTTGTTCGGCTTCTTTGAATCACACGGTTCGGTGTGACATTGGAGCTGCCCTAAGGGCATCTCTAACATTGAAGATATAATTTCCCTCTACTATAATGCTCTATATGTCAGGCTGTCTGCACGAGACAATATATAAACTAAAGCTACCATTCGGCTACTAACCTCGTGCCTTGGTTATTATTGTTGTGTAGCAATTCTCCAAACCTGTCTAGACAACTTAATGTTTTGGTCACTCCTGCCACCTGATTTTTGCTCATACATTTACAATACCTTTTAACTATAGTTACAAATAATTTATTACTATATTTATAATAATTTCTTTAGTGTAATTTATTAGACAGAGTGATGTAATTTGTGGAGAACATAACTTTTGTTTCGCATAGAAATATATGTCAAATTTTTAGAAAAAATATAAATTATTTCTATGGATTATAGATATCAGAGAAATATATATCAAATTGTTCACAAATGTCGCTCGATGGCCGGCCGCTGAGAAGGGGCCGCCAGAGCCGGGTCAAGGGAAGCGTCGGATGGTTCTCCACAATTGAAGCATATGTTATCATTAACTGTATTTGGTGTCTTTGGTGCGTCATTCTTCTGTGGAGCATTGGAGACATTATTCCTCACAGGAACATTGTTGACTTGTTGCTGGCGCTGAGCTAGTGCCATATACTAGTGCTGCTGCTGTGCACGCTGTGGTTGCTGATTGCGATTGACCAGACTAGACTGACCTTGATAGCGCTGCTATGGGTAAGCTTGCTGAGGAGCAGTGCAGACACTAGAGTTACTGATGTGACCACGCCCACGCCAGCGTCGGGGACCTCTCCAACCACCTCGGCGAGTTCTCCGACCACCTCGGCGATCTCTCCGACCACCTCAGCGACCTCTCTGACCACCTCGGCGACCTCTCCGACCACTTCACCGACCTCGGTGTCCTCTCCGACCACCTCACCAGCTGATACACCACTCCAAGTCCCAACTGGACCAATCACCCGTAGCCGCGCCCGAAAGATACAGCAAGAGGTGCACGCGCTACTTTGTGAATTTCAATTAAACATTGATGGTAATTTCGAGCTACCTAAGTCGTGCATGTTGTTATTACTCAGGTTCTCTGAGAAGGAAGACAAGGATACATCAAGGATGGATCAGAGAGAAGAGCTACGTTCGAGTCAACCCAGCATGATAGAACCATACAGAAGAAACAGTCATATTTTTTTGTCTCCCCAAAGGCTATGAAGGAAGGAGTTATGACCAAAACATTAAAGACTGCACCGAAGCCCAGAAGATGCGCGGAAACTGAAGACCACCTCGTGAATGATCTAGGCCGATGACCTCCCACCTCCCAACCTGGCTTCTTCAGTTCACATCTATCTTAGAAACTTCTCATAGTATAAATATTACCTCTAAGCTACTAGAAAAGGACTTTTGGATGATTTGCTAATTCCAGTGATATTATAGCCGAGCTGCCGAGTGCTTACTCAAACCCTTGTTCTTCCTTGTTCTTCCTGGACTTGTGAAGAGATTCCTCTGGGATCCACTAGTTCGTGCTTTGCGGGTTCCAGTACAGTTGTCCCGCCTTGTGCGGATTAGCTCCGGTTGTGGTTCTGCGGTCGTTTGGAGATCGAGTCGAAGTCTTCGTGGTTTCGGTGCCTCTCTCCCCATCGGCTGGTCGCATCCAACCTTGGCCAGGTATAAAGCTAGTTACTCCACTGTTCTTCAGCAAGTTATCCTTTTATTTTCCCCGGCCTTGTTGCAAGTTATCTTGATCATGACCTACTGTCGTGAAGATTGGGCCAACTCCCGTACTAAAATAGTTCAGTACCTATCATCTGGTATCAGAGCTTCGGATTGACACAGTAGGTCTTGCCGTCATCCACATCGTTATCCTTGTTTAATCTACTTCATATATTTGTTTTTTTCATATCCTATAGTCCAAAGCCACACAAAAAAATACCTATAACCATTTCACGGTACTGTTACGTGTGTTTTGTGTTCATCGAATTGCTAGTCACCGCCGTTTATATATATTTTGAGTTGTTTCGTTCATTACCGCTGTCAGTGTTATAAAAAAATAGATCAAAAAAGGAAAGATTAGTTAAAAAAAGAGAGAGAAGTGAAAAGAATTTGAAGGATCTGTGTTGCGGTGTATTGCTGAAAATTTCAGTTTACATATTTGAGTTGGTGGTTATCTTATTAGCAGCAACGTCGTATCTTTGAGCACATCAAACCACTCGGTTGGCAGTACCGTAGCCATCGTTGTTAGCCACCTATAGCCCCACCAAAAACCTGAACCGGGACGTTCGATTCGTAATCCTTACGACCTCTCTACCATCTCCGTTGAAGCTGCCACACCAGCACTGTCACGGTCCTTGAGATCAGGAAAGAACTTGGATAAGTAAAAGGTGAGATCGAGTGTTTTCATAAATTTACCTAATCCATTTTTTTCTTGCAACTAGTCTAATATGGCAGGATCCAATTTGAGTATTCATGGTGGAAACCATGGAGATGGGGAGCCCCCTGTCTCACGGGCTGAGGTGCGCCACATGGCAAACTCGCTGGTGGAGGCGATGGAGAGGATGCTTGATGCTCGCCTTCCCGTGGAGGGAGGCCGAGGGCCACATCGTCGTCATGAAGAAAATCACCAAGAGAAGTTTGGTGATGAGAATTCTGGTTTTGGCCATGGATTTGATCGCTTCAGCGATGGCCATGGAGGACATGGTGGTGGTCGTCGTGCTAATTTTGATAATCAGCGTGGTGGCCATCGTGCACATGGACGACATGTATGATTTGAAGATGAAGAGTCTGAATACAATGATCATGAAGGATCTTATGATGATGAAAATCCTTTTGCACATGGCGGAAGGTTTGAGCGACGTCATCACCATCACCGATGTGCTGATTTTGAAGATAGGAATCATCATCGTGGTCGTCGTCATAGAGATGACCCAGACAACATTGCTCGAGTCAAATTGAACATTCCAAAATTCACTAGGAAGGAGAATGCTGATGAGTATCTTGAATGGGCTGAGCAGTGTAATCAAATCTTCAGGGTACATAACCTTTCAGATCAGTGCCGTGTAAATCTTGCTTCAGTGGAGTTCTCTGGATATGCTCTTACTTGGTGGAATCAAGTACAAGAGAATCAACTTGAATTGGGTCTTGGTTATATTAATACATGGGAAGAGATGAAGCGAGTGATGAAAAGGCGATTTGTGCCTTCGAGCTATCAGCGTGATCTCAGAAACCGGCTGCAAATGCTAAAGCAAGGGAAGAGAACAGTTGATGAGTACTATAAGGAGATGGAGTTGCTGTTGGTACGGGTCGGGATCAGAGAAGATGCAGAGTCAAAAATGGCAAGATTTTTAGGAGGACTCAATGAAGAAATTTCTGGTTTTGTTGAGATGTTTCCCTACCGTACCTTGCAAGATCTAGTTGATCAAGCTATGCGTACGGAAAGGAAAATTCAGCAAGAGTCCCACGGAAAATCATATGGCAGTCATTCCATTGCTGCCCCTTGGCGCAAACAGCATTCCAGTATGTCTTTGGGTGGAGGACGATCTCAAGGAGCTGCAGCTAGATCTTCTCCATCAATTGCTAATTCAAAGATGGCGGCTTCCACAGCGTCATCGCCTGCAAATCAATAGTGGTTTGCTGCAAATTCAGCAGCCCCAACCGTTGCCTTAGGTGCCGCTTCTTCTACTCGAAGCAGAGAAATTGTATGCCATAAGTGTCACGGCCGTGGGCACATTGCTGCCCAATGTCCAAGCCGTAGGACCATGTTGCTAAATAAGAAAGGTGAATAGGAATCAGAAAGTGATCCAGAAGATGATGGACCAATATTTGATGAAGAAATTGAAGAGGACGCGAGTGAAATTCAGCCTGATGAAGGAGATCATAATTGTTTTATTTCTCTTCGTGTGCTTAGTGTTACTGCTATCAAAGAAGAGAATAATCAGCGGCACAATCTTTTTCACACCCGGGGCATGATCAAGGACAAGTTGTGTCAAATCATTGTTGACAATGGCAGTTGCAATAATATTGCAAGTCGAGAATTAGTTGAAAGATTGGGACTAAAACAGCGGCGCCACCCTTCTCCATACAAGATGCAATGGTTAAATGATTGTGGTGCGCTATGTGTAACAAATATTGTGATTGTTTCCTTCTCCATTGGGCGGTACAATGATCATGTGGAGTGTGATGTGGTTCCAATGGAAGCATGCCAATTGCTGTTAGGAAGGCCTTGGTTATTTGATCGTGATGTTCAGATCTTTGGAAGAACCAACAAGCTGTCTTTCATGTACAAAGGAGAGCGAATTTCTTTGCTTCCTTTAACACCGGAGGAAATTTTAAAGGATGATCTTAAGAAAAAACAGCGAGAGAGCGAGAACCACCTACGAGTGGCCCACAAAAATAGTGAGGGAGGGATTCCAAAGCCAAATAAAACCCCACAGCTTCAAAGAACCAAGACACCAGGAAAAGAGGATCTAGTTATGATGGCTAGGAAAGAGGATCTAAAAGAATTAAGTGAACCCAATGCCATGTTCTTCGTACTCCTGTACAAGGACACTCTTCTTTCTACTAACAACTTACCCTGTACCCTGCCAAGTGTTGTCTTTGATGTGTTACAGGAATATGAGGATGTATTTCTGGATGAAATGCCAACGGGACTACCACCTAAGAGAGGAATCGAACATCAAATTGATCTTGTGACCAGTGCTTCACTTCCAAATTGTGCTGCCTACCGCACCAACCTGGAAGAAACCAAGGAGATTCAGTGACAAGTGGAAGAATTGATGAGAAAAGGGTACGTACAAGAAAGTCTGTCACCTTGTGTTGTTCCTGTCCTTTTAGTGCCTAAGAAAGATGGGTCTTGGCGGATGTGTGTGGATTGCCGAGCAATAAATAACATTACCATAAGGTATAGACACCCCATCCCTCGGCTGGATGATATGCTTGATGAACTTAGTGGTGCTATCATATTCACTAAAATTGATTTAAGAAGTGGATACCACCAGATTCGCATGAGAGAAGGAGATAAATGGAAAACAGCCTTTAAAACAAAATTTGGGTTGTATGAATGGTTGGTAATGCCTTTCGGGTTAACCAATGCACCAAGTACATTTATGAGATTGATGAATCATGTGCTTAGAGATTTCATTGGCAAATTTGTTGTTGTTTACTTTGATGACATCTTAATTTACAGCCAGTCTCTTGATGAACATGTTGAACATATCCAATGTGTGCTTGCCGTCCTATGTGAACAGAAATTGTATGCTAACCTTGAAAAGTGCACCTTTTGCACCGACAAGGTAGTCTTTCTTGGATTTGTTGTTACAGGACAAGGAGTGGAGGTAGATGAAGAAAAGATCAAGGCTGTACGGGACTGGGCACCTCCACAGAACGTGAGCCAAGTAAATGCTTCCTTGGACTTGCTGGTTTCTATCGGCGGTTCGTGAAGGATTTCAGCACTATTGCTGCACCAATCAATGAGCTAACAAAGAAAGAAGTGCTTTTCAAGTGGGGAGAAGCACGACAGAAGGCATTTGAAGAATTGAAGATGAAGTTAACAACAACTCCAGTCCTTGCACTCCCAGATTTTGGTAAGTCATTTGAAATAGAATGTGATGCAAGTGGAGTTGGGATTGGAGGTGTGCTCATGCAAGAACAAAGGCCAATTGCATACTTCAGTGAAAAGCTAAGTGGTCCAACTCTAAATTATTCAGTTTATGATAAAGAATTATATGCTCTTGTTCGGAGTCTGGAAACTTGGTGGCATTACCTTTTTCCTAAAGAATTTGTGATACATTCAGATCATAAATCATTGAAACACCTTAAAGGACAACTAAAACCGAATAGAAGACATGCAAAATAGTGTGAATTCATTGAATCATTTCCCTATATTGTCAAATACAAGAAAGGAAAAGAGAATGTTGTAGCAGATGTGTTGTCTCGACATCACACTTTGCTAACCCAACTTGACACTAAGATTCTTGGATTAGAAAGCATAAAAGGTTTATATACAACTAATTCATATTTTGCTAAACCATATTGCAAGTGTCGAGATGGCAAAGGATGGAAAAACTTTCATGTGCATAATGAGTTTTTGTTTCGAGCTAACAAACTATGTATTCTAGATTGCTCTGTTCGAATTTTACTTGTGCAGGAAGCCCACACAGGAGGACTCATGGGCCATTTTGGCGCCAAGAAGACAGAACAAGTCCTTACTGACCACTTCTTTTGGCCAAAGATGAGAAGAGATGTGGAGAGACATGTTCTTCGCTACGAATCATGCCACAAAGCTAAGTCTCGTGTGAATCCTCATGGATTATACACTCCTCTACCTATCCCTAGTGTGCCTTGGGAAGATATCTCCATGGATTTTGTTCTTGGTTTACCTCGAACCAAGCGGGGAAGGGATTCCATCTTTGTTGTGGTTGATTGTTTTAGCAAAATGGCACATTTTATCCCATGCCACAAGAGCGATGATGCTTCACATATCACTGAATTGTTTTTCAAAGAAATTGTACGACTACATGGAGTGCCACGAACCATTGTTTCTGATCGTGACACCAAATTTTTGAGTTACTTTTGAAAAACTTTGTGGGGAAAACTTGGAACACGGTTGCTATTCTCTACGACGTGTCATCCACAAACGGATGGACAAATTGAAGTTGTGAACCGTACTCTATCAATGCTACTGCGAGCTATCCTCAAGAAGAACTTGAAACTTTGGGAAGAAAGTTTGCCACATGTCGAGTTTGCATACAATAGGGCAGTACACTCGACCACTAAATTTTGTCCATTTGAAATTGTATATGGGTTTAAACCCACTGCTCCCATAGATCTTTTGCCTTTACCTATGCAGGAACGTGTAAACTTTGATGTAAGCAAGCGAGCCGAGTTTGTCAAGAACCTTCATGATAGAGCTCGGACAAACATTGAAAAGATGACAAAGATGTATGAGAAGCACGCCAATAAAGATCGAAAGAAGGTGCTATTTGAACCAGGAGACTTGGTTTGGGTGCATCTACGCAAGGACAGATTTCCTGAACAACGCAAAAGCAAGTTGCAAGCCCGACCTAATGGTCCATTCAAAGTGCTACGCAAGATCAACGACAATGCTTATGAAATTGATCTGCCTAGTACTTATGGTGTGAGTACCAATTTTAATGTGGCCGACCTATCTCCATTCTTTGGATTGGAAGAGTCGAGGACAACTCTTTTTCAAGAGGGGAGGATGATGTGACCACGCCCACGCTAGCGTCGGGGACCTCTCCGACCACCTCGGCGACCTCTCCGACCACCTCGGCGACCTCGGTGACCTCTCCGACCACCTCACCAGCTGATACACCACTCCAAGTCCCCATGGGACCAATCACCCATAGCCGCGCCCGAAAGATACAGCAAGAGGTGCACACGCTACTTTGTGAATTTTAATTAAACATTGATGGTAATTTCGAGCTACCTAAGTCGTGCATGTTGTTATTACTCAGGTTCTCCAAGAAGGAAGACAAGGATACATCAAGGATGGATCAGAGAGAAGAGCTACGTTCGAGTCAACCCAGCATGACAGAACCATCCAGAAGAAACAGTCATATTTTTTTGTCTCCCCAAAGGCTATGAAGGAAGGAGTTATGACCAAAACATTAAAGACTACACCAAAGCCCAGAAGACGCGCGGAAACTAAAGACCACCTCGTGAATGATCTAGGCCGATGACCTCCCACCTCCCAACCTAGCTTCTTCAGTTCACATCTATCTTAGAAACTTCTCATAGTATAAATATTACCTCTAGGTTACTAGAAAAGGACTTTTGGATGATTTGATAATTCCAGTGATATTGCAGCCGAGCTACCAAGTGCTTACTCAAACCCTTGTTCTTCCTAGACTTGTGAAGAGATTCCTCTGGGATCCACTAGTTCGTGCTTTGCGGGTTCCAGTACGGCTGTCCCGCCTTGTGTGGATTAGCTCCGGTTGTGGTTCTGCGGTCATTCAGAGATCGAGTCGAAGTCTTCATGGTTTCGGTGCCTCTCTCCCCGTCGCCTGGTCGCATCCAACCTTGGCCAGGTATAAAGCTAGTTACTCCGCTGTTCTTCGGCAAGTTATCCTTTTATTTTCCCCTGCCTTGTTGCAAGTTATCTTGATCGTGACCTACTGTCGTGAAGATCGGGCCAACTCCCGTACTGAAATAGTTCAGTACCTATCAGTTACTCCCTTGCTATTGCCCATAGAACTTTCTCTTCTTGTCCTCCATCTGACGGCGCTTTATCTCTATAACCAAGGCCTTGTCTACTGGCTGCTGGAAACTGGCGCCATCAGGATGAGGTAAGGCCTGGGTGGCGGAGGGAGCAGCGGCCGGCCTGGGGGTGGGGACGGAGGGAGCAGGAAAATCGCATGCTGAAGAGAGCAAAACAACCGGTTGTTGGAGGGAGGCAAACAACCGGTTGTTGTGCAGCGATGGTTGTTATTTTACGAGAGCGCATCAACTGCTACAACTTTTATTACGAAATAATTTTCCATCAAGTTCGAAGTGCAACTGGGCCAGCTGCATCTAGTGGAGTACGCGTCTACTAGTAATTCACTGTAGTTCTGGTCTGTGACTTGTTTATAGGAGCCAACTCGTACGCCTACGAGAGGTTCTTCTCCACGAAATCTGAAGGACGCCACAGTTTGTGTGATCCTCCTATTCAGCAATCATGGAGATCAGCGGAACCTCCGCCCTGACCATCTTCCTGTTCCTCGTGCCACTGCTGATCCTTGTATCATCCTTGAGAGCCAACTCCAACTCCAGCTCCAAGAAGAGGCGGCCACCAGGTCCACGGGCGTTCCCCTTGGTGGGCAGCATCCACCACATGCTCACCTCGCAGCCACAGGCCGCACTCTGGGACCTCGCCGAGAGGCACGGGCCGGTGATGCTCCTGCGGCTGGGGCAGGTGGACACCGTGGTGATCTCCTCCCCAGCCGCGGCGCAGGAGGTTCTGCAGGGCAACGACCTCAGCTTCGCGTCGCGGCCGAGCCTCCTCTCCTCGGAGATCATCTGCTACGGCCACCTTGACCTCGCCTTCGCGCCCTACGGCGACTACTGGCGCGCGCTGCGCAAGCTCTGCGTGCTCGAGCTCCTCAGCGCGCGCAAGGTCAGGCACTTCGCGCCCATCAGGGACAGCGAGACCATGTCCCTGGTCGCCGAGATCCGCGCCGCCGCCGCCGCCGACGGTGATGGGGAGGAAGCTGCTACTTTTAACCTCGGCAGGCTGCTGGTGTCGTGCACCAACTCCATCACGGGGCTGGCGACCTTCGGCGACGGCTGCAGCGGCGAGCGCAAGGAGCAGTTCCTGTCGGCGATGGCTGTGGTGCTGAGCCACGCCTCGGGTTTCAGCGTCTCGGACCTCTTCCCGTCGCTGTGGTTCGTGGACGTCCTGACTGGGACGAAACGCCGGCTGTGGAGGGCGCACCGGCAGCTGGATGAGCTGTTCGACAAGATCATCGAGGAGTGCGAGGCGAGGTGGAAGGATGAGTCTGCAGCTGCAGGAGATAATATTCTGAGCATCATGCTGAGGGTCCGGGACAACGAGGAGTTCGCCTTCCCCTTCGGCAACGCAAACATCAAGGCCATCATAGTGGTAAGTCTAAGTCCTGCTCTGTTTTTTCTCCAAGCAGCAAGAGGATCACCATCCACTGCCCACTCCGGCGGGGTCACCGCTGCCTCCGCCTAGCCGCCGTCTCTCTTGTCCCCGCCGCCTGGCCTGCCTTTTTTTCTAAATAAAAAATAGGGGGTAGCTGATCAAAATATTTTTTCCAGCAAAATTATCATTTTGATTGCTGTTTGTTTTTCTATGAATTATGTATGTGTAGGATTTATTCATAGCAGGGACAGAGACAATTTCGTCCACTGCCGAGTGGGTCATGTCAGAGCTAATCAGACATCCAGAATCCATGGCGAAGGCACAGGCAGAGGTTCGGACAGCTTTCAACAACATCATCCCACAGCACCACGAGTCTCACATGGACGCGCTACACTACACGAGGCTGGTGATCAAGGAGACACTGAGGCTTCACCCGTCCCTCCCCCTCCTCCTGCCCCGTCTCTGCCGGAAGACCTGCGACATCGGCGGCTTTGAGGTCACCGAAGGTTCTAGGGTGATGATCAACGCGTGGGCGATGGCGAGAAGCCCCGAGTACTGGGGCGACGACGCCGAGGAGTTCAGGCCGACGAGGTTCGAGAACAGTGTGGCTGACTATCAGGGCACGGAGTTTCAGTACCTGCCGTTTGGCAGCGGGAGGAGGATGTGCCCTGGCTCGGCGTTCGGGATGGCCACGCTGGAGCTCGTCGTGGCGCGCCTCCTCTACTACTTTGATTGGAGCCTGCCGGGGAAGATGCGGCCGGAGGAGCTCGACATGGAGACGATAGTTGGCGGGACAGCCAGGAGACGCAACCAGCTGCACCTTGTGGCGACTCTGCATGATGTTCCTGTCCAAAGTTGAAGGTCTTTCTTTACCGCCGAGTCTTTGGTGGTCTTGTCCGTTTCATGTGTTGGTTAGTGTGGAAACAAAGCATTCAAGGTTTCAGTGCATCACAGATGTTGGCGTTGCAGTTGTGGAAATGATCCGGAGATGCATGCATGTCTTCTCTTTTCGTTTGGATGTCTATGTGGGAATGATATTGTAACATGGAGTAATTTGTTGGTGTAAAGAAAATGTTAATGTTTGTTTTGTGAAAGAAACAAAAGAGTCGACTACACTTCAGTTCAACCTGTACAGTAGGAACACAAAAGTGCACACTAGAAACACACTTTATTTCTGCATCCAAACTAACGTTTAAACTGAATTCAGGAATGCATGATAGACGAAAGATCATATACTGTGTTTTTTCGTGATCCGTCAGTAGGTAGAATCGACCTGCAACTCATCCACGGCATTGATTCAGGGACAATCAGCGAATCTGCTAGCAAAACAAGAAAGTAACACATACCATAAACTAACCCAATTTGATTTCATTATTGATTCCCGTATTTCATCCACTGCATTGATTCAAACAAGAAAGTAACCAAAACAAGATCATTGTTTTTTATGTGGATTATTTGAATCAAAGTACTGGCTTTATGTCCCTTTTAATTGATTTAACAAACGATCCTTCTCAGTACTGTAGTTTGTGGCTTGAGTAAATAACGACAGGACGACACCCGTCATCATAGCCGGTTCGTGTGTGTTACAAACTGGAAGTGAGACAGTGATAAGTGGAGTGTGGTACCTGGTGTCTTGGATAAATTAGCAGTGGTGTATCGCCACTGTTTCGCCCACTAAGTAGTAGGGATTTTTTTTTTTGACATTATGAATAGGGCTATTGTCATATTCCGTGAGCTTGAGGAAAACAGAGAGTAGCTCTGTTTGTTCCCTCTGTGTTTACTCAATAGTGGCAGTTTATGGGTGGCTACTTGGTGTTAAGACTCGAGAGGCTTCAAAAATTTGGAGGAACCCATCTGTCCTAGGTGCTCCAAGGTTAGTATTTTTTTTTTTGAAAAGAACTGGAGGGGTTTGCACCCCTACAGCAATGCATTAAACAAAAGAATAAGATACAGAGCTACGGTCTCTTAAAACAAAAACAAAAATAAAACAACAAGGAAAAGGGTAAGACACAAAGGCAAAGGCAAAGGCAAAAGGTTAGCCTAAGAGACAAAAAAAAGTTACAAGAAATAGCAGTACAAGCACTGCTAGAAACCTGGCTACGCTAGATTGACAATCCATTGTTCAATACGTGGGTAGTAACTCCTTTTCGCCCTTAGAAGAGCTGAAATTCATTCCTGAAATTGCTCTTAGCAAGTGGGATACTTGGATTTTCTTGCCGAAAGATCAGGTCATTTCTTGCCTTCCAAATTGCCCAGCACATCAGTATGATGATCTCTATGAAGAAAGGCACCCCCAGTTGAACTTTGAAGCTTTGCAGGTTCTGGAAGGGGTTCAGCTGTTAACTAACCTGAACATTGATCATTGCCCAGCATTGTGCAGCAAAAGGGCAGTCTAAGAATAAGTGATTCAGAGATTCCTCCACAGTAGCATTGCATAGGACGCAATTATAATCTTGCAAGATCATTCTCTTCCTTCTGAGTAACTCTCTTGTATTTAGGCGGTCCTTTAAAAGAAGCCAGAAAAAAACCTTGTGCTTGCTCTGGCAAGAACAGGCCCAGAGCCATTTGAAGTCAGGATGGGGTATTATGTGGCCACTTAGATGCTTATAAGTTTTCTTCACTGAGAATTTGCTTGAATTCCAAATATAGATCCATCTGTCTGAGTCCTTATTTACATTGATTTCTTCCAGTAACATTTGAAGCTGCAGCATCTGGTCATGTGCTTGTTCAGACAGGGGGAGATGGAAGAGGCTATGCAATGGTAGCTGAGCATGACCTTCAGCAAACACAATATGCTTTTTCTTGGCAAAGGAAAATAGCTCTGGGAATTGTTGGGAAAGGATTTCATTGCCCCACATGTCCTGCCAAAGAAAGCATGATTTTCCACTGTTAATCTCAACTCTTGCCATACCTTTGAATTTATCCAAAAGTTTCAGAATGTCTCTTCGCCAAAATGAACCTTTTTTAGTACTCCCAGGCAACTTCCCAGAATCATAATATTGTTCCCAGACTAGAGAGACCCAAGGGGTGTTGTCTCTATTAAAGAAATTGTGAAGATGCTTAATCAAGAGAGCGTCATTTTGGGTTTTAATGCTCAATACTCCCAGCCCACCCTCATTCTTTTCTCTGCAAACTGATGGCCAAGCTGCTTTTGGTTTCTGTTTGGCATTGATGTCAGCCCCTCTCCAACGGCATAATTTCCTTAATTTGTCTATTTGCTCAATCACTGATTGCTGAAGCAGAAAAGTACTCATACAAAAAGTTGGCATTGCAGTCAAGATTGAGTTGGTCACCTCTAGTCTCCCAGCTTGATTCAAAAAAATCGAAGTTGCAGCTAGTCTCCTCTCACATCTGGAAACTAAAGGGGAGAAATCAATTACTCTAGGCTTTGTGAGACTCAGGGGCAGTCCTAGATAGGTGAATGGCAGACTTCCAGTTTCACAGCAGAAGGTTCTTGCTAGGTGTTAAAGTTTTGAATGGCTTGTATTGATAGGAACCATGAATGATTTCAAATAATTGACTTTGAGCCCAGTAGACTCACCAAAGGTGTGCAGAAGAGCTTTTAAGGCTAAAAGCTGCCTGCTGCAAGCTTCCATTATCAAAAGTGTGTCATCAGCATACTGCACAATTGGGAAGTCATCTGTATACCTTAATGGAATTAGCAATTTTAATATCCCTTGGTCTTTAGCCTTATTGATCACTGATTGCAAGAGGTCAGCAGTGAGCACAAACAGTAGTAGGGACAATGGGTCCCCTTGTCTAACACCTCTTTTACAATGAAACACTTTACCAAGGATTCTATTAAGCAACACTGAGGAAGTTCCAGAACTCAAAATTGACTTTACCCAACTGATCCATTTCTGACCAAACCCCTTTGCCTTAAGGATCTACAGAATTGCTTCATGTTCAATCTTGTCAAAAGCTTTTTCAAAGTCAAGCTTTAAGATGATTAGGTCCCTCTTAGATTTGTGGCACACATGTATGTACTCAAGTGCCCAAGCCAAGCAGTCCTGGATGGTCCTGGTTTTTATGAATCCATACTGGTTCTAGTGAATAAGACTCATGATAGGTTGTTGTAATCTGTTGGCCAGTAATTTGGTTATCAACTTGATGGAGGAGTTAAGCAAAGAAATTGGCCTATAGTCAGAGACACTCTGAGGACCATCCTTTTTTGGGATTAGCACAATGTAAGAATTGTTGATGCTCCTCAGGCAGACATCCCCTGTGAAATTCATCACATAGTCTGTAGAAGCCAGGTGCTATAAGAGGCCAGCATCCCTTTATAAACTCATTGCTATATCCATCTGGACCTGGGGATTTGTTATTTGGGAGGTTGGCCACCACTGTATCAATTTCATTCTTAGAGAAGGGCATCTCTAAATTCTCAAGGCCCTCAGCTGGCTGCAGGAACTGATCAAGGCTGAATATCATCTGGTTAAACTCAGACTGACCCATTCTATCTTTGAAAGAATTCCAAAGAAGCTCAGCTTTTGGCTCATGCCCATGAAAGGCATTCCCCATGGTATCTTTTAAAGTGGTGATGTTGTTCTTCCTGTGTCTGATTGTGGAATGAGCATGAAAAAATTTTGTGCCTGCATCACCATCTTTCACCCATCTGATCTTACCCCTCTGCTTCTAGTAAGTTCTTTACTGTTTCAGTAAGTAGATTAGCTTCTCAGAGACTTTGTTTCTAAAATTCCATTCAGGTAAGGATAGGTCCCTGAACAACTCAATAGATTCCAAAAAATGGAGCACAAGTTTAATTTTCTCAATAGCTAAAGAGAGCTTTGGTAGTTTTAATCTCCAATCCTTGAGCACTCTTCTTAGGTTTTTAAACTTGGCTGCTAGGAGCTTAGCAGGATCTGAAATATGATTTGGACCATTCCATCCACTGATAAATGACTGCAGGTATGAAGTCCTCACGGTTAAGGCAGTAGTTCTCAAATCTGAACATCTTACTCTGTGGAATTGTTGTGCTGATTTCAACTATGCAAGGCCAGTGGTCAGAGGTTTCTATGACCAAAGTTTTGACCAAGGTATTTAGGAATTTGAAAGTCCATGTGAAGTGAAAAACTAATCTAATCTTTCCAAAAGTGGAGGGAATTGCTTGTTTGTCCAAGTAAACTGCCTACCATGCAGTGGTAACTCAATCAAACCAAAACTGTTGATGGCTTCATTAAACAAGAACATTTCATTGGGATTAGCCCCTTCCCTATTCCTGTCCTCAGGTCTTCTAATCAAGTTAAAATCACCAACAATGAGCCAGTCAGTTTCAGGAGGCATTTGAATATCCCTAAACCATTCCAAGAATTCCCTTTTGCCTACTGCTGTGCAAGGGGCATAAATGATAGTCAGAAGCCAAGTTTCATTGTTGAGCTTGGAAGTGAATTCCAAGGAAAGAGCAAATCTGTTGCTGAATACCATATTCCCCCAAAAGGCATTGCCCTTCCAAACCACCAGGATTCCCCCTGAAGCTCCCACTGAGGGAAGGTACTCAAAGGAATCAAAATCAGGGGGGCAAATATTGCTGATGAAATTGGCATCAAAGTTATCCCTTTTAGTCTCTTGTAGGCATACAATTTCACTCTTGCTTTCTACTATCTTATCCCTGATGGAGTTCCACTTTTTATCAGAATTTAAGCCTCTGACATTCCAATTCAGCACTTTCCAAGCTCTGTTGTGTGACATGGGAAACAGAGATGGATTCTAATGCAGCAAGGTAGGAAGTAAAACTTTCTACCGAAAAACCATAGACCAAAGTTTAACAGAAAAACACAGAAAAGCACAGAAAGGATATAACAAAAGAACCAGTAAAGCTTAAACAGCCTATCCAGTAAGGCCAGAAAAAAAACCAGCTAAGTTTAACCAGTTTTTATAGTGAACCAGGATCCTGAACAACTTGAAGGAAACAACTAAAAGATCTAAAGAACTAATCAAAAGCCATAACAGGCTAGCAAAGCAAAAGACAAGGCAAGTCCTCTTGCACCTAGGAGCTAGTTGTCATCCTTGTTTTCATCATTGGTGTTTTCATCATCATTCTTGTCCTTCTTATTTTTCTTCATCTTCTTTCCCACTGGCTCCATTTTTTTCTTCTTCGTCATAACTTCTTCCTCCAGCTGATCCTCCTGAAGATTGCATAAAGATGTACCAATCTTCTTCAGAGAGTGTGGTGCTAGGGTCCTTATATCAGCAGAGCAGCCCAGGCAGTTTTTGGTGGCGCACGTGTTCATCTTAAACCCATTAGTGCTAGCCCTCACTCTATTGCTCCTTCTGACTGCAGAGTTCACAATGGGTGTGGCAGCTTTGCCCTTCCTTCCTATTTTCTTGTTTGGTAATGATTCATCTAAGTCATCTTCAGGGATGGCCTTCTCAATTTCATTGGCAGCAGCAGGTTCAGAACCCAGAAGTTTGCAGGCCTCTAAAGTAGAGGGTGAGCAATTCAGTGCTAAAGGAGTCCCCATGGCATTTCCATCCTGTAGCAACTGGGGGAGGCCAGATTCCAAGAGCTGCTTGGCTCATTTGTATTGGGCTAGTGTCTGAAGTAAAGCCTGGAAAAAGCCCATCCACTCTTTGGGGACCTCAATGATTGTTTTCCCTTGCCCCTCATTTGGGCCCATAGCTTTTGGCGCCAAGCAAGACATCAGTGGAGTTTTTGGAGTATCTAGAGGGTTGACAAAATATGTCCTGACTAGGCCCAACTGAATGACATTCTGAGCAACTAGGGCATTAGCTTGTTGACCAATCTCACCATCAAACTGTTCCTGTCCTACACCTGGATTGTTTCCTCCTTCCTCATGCAGGCCATCCATGACATCATGTGCAACCAGATCATCAGCTTGGTGGTCATCAATCAAATCATTAGGCAATTCCTTCACCTCTTCTAGCTGGTTTGCTTCTGCCACCTGCTGTTCAGGTATTCCAACTGGCTGCTCTGGATCTTCCTCCTGCTGTTCTTCGAGGTCCAAATCCATTAGTTCATCTTCCTAGATTTCAATGTGAAGGAAGTTTTCCATTAGAGCCTGAAGAACAGGTATCTGTACAGGCTCATGCACCGGGTCCTCAATCTCTGCTACTTGCTCAGGTTGGATAACTTGTGGAGGTTGAGGCACTAACTGCTGGTCTTTTGCTTAGTCCCAATTATGGGCAGAATGAATGATCATCTCCTGGGGGCCTTCAACTATAGGTGCTTCATTTAGATCTTGCACTATCACTATTGGCTGAGCCAGGTTGAGTTCCATTTGCTGCCCCTCAAGTTGTGGCTATGCTGGCAGCTCCTCAGGCCATGCTGGCCAATCTTGCTGCTGAGCCGGAAGATTCTGAGCATCTTGGTTGTTATGAATGTTCTCCAGGAGTGGCTGTTGCTCATGCTCTGCGATTGGGGCTAAGACCTGTTGCCCCAGACCAACGAAGTCAAACAAAGGAGGGCCATCTTCTGCCTGAATAGGTACATACTCCACATCAGGTGGACTGTTGGTATATTTAACGCACACAGATAAGTCCACGAGCGCACGGATACCGCTGTAGCTTTCACCCGAAAATATTCCAAGTATCGTATCCACAGGGAAATGTGTGAGATTAACTACATCTAACTTAACTCGGAGTAGCAACAAGAGTTAAGATAACAGGAGTATAAAGGAGATCACTAAGGTCTTCTAGTTCTAACTTCGGTAAACTATGTATTCTATTGTTCAATCTGGGGATATTACTAAGGGAAACACAGACAGAGTATGTTTCCTACAGTAACTAAATCCTGCTAGGCCTAGAAACGGAAGATGGACTACAAAGGATTCAATGAGGCTATAAGAGTCACCCTCGCGAGCTACCACCGATCCAGAATATAGGGTACATCTACGAGTAACCGAGTCTAAGCACCACGCTTACACTACGAATACTACTTTAACCTAGGAATGACAAGGATGAAAGTACTCAAAAAGAGTCGTAAACCTGAAGAACAATATAAACACGTTACTTGAATTAGAAGTTGATTACTAGAGAAATCTCATAAACAAGCTTATGAAAGACTTGATTCTACCAGGGTACAAGCCATAGAGAGAGCACCGACACGTTGATACTTCCTCCAAACTCTTCCCTCACACACTATCTCTCTATTTCTAATACAAGACTACATCATATGGAGGACTAATGTTCTCTTGATAGCTGGCTCTGATCCTGATGAGAAGGATATGAATTAGGGTTTCAGGATGGCTCTAGGGAGGGGGCAGGGGGCGCCTTATATAAGGGAGATGAAGTAGGGGGCAAGGCATTACCACGTCATCGATCCGCATCAACTCCCTCGATCACCGTTAGATGAACCGACTTAAAGCAACGCCATAGATTTAATCCTTAAGGCGGTGGAGAACCATCGTAGCAAAGAGAGGCTGACAAGTGGGGCCACTGGGCCGGCTAGCCTACAGGTGTGGCCGGCTGGCACCACATGTCATGCTCTCAGGGTCTGCTTCTGTGGGTTGCCTTTTGGTGTCTTCTAGAGTCTTCTGGAGTTGTTTTTGTCATGGATAAACGTGATTAAATATGACAATTAGATCCTCCTTGACGGTTTTCTAGATAAACCCTCCTGCATTCATAGATTTACCAAAACTCGTAGAATTTATTAGTTTAAACCCATATACCGATGTTTGGTGATGGAATTAAGTATATATGTAGGATATGTTGACGGTTTATAATTCATGTTAACGACCATCAACAAGCTCTCCCAAGCTTAAGCTTTGCTAGTCCCTGAGCAAAGCTAAACTCAGCAATGGATCAGAAGTTGGTACAATGCTTTCATGCCTCAAAAGTACACATGCGTTCAATCAAGAATTCTCCTCCGGATTAGAACAAACTAATCTCACCTTCAAACTTACCCATATTATCTTTAACTATGGGGCTTCTTAGCCTTCACTTGGGTCTTGAGCAATTGAAAGACTGAACGATCAAGTCAAGCACTATGTCTCAAGTTCTTTGTTCCACCATTATTTTGGAATTTTTATAAGTTTTCAAAATAAAACTCAGAGATTTCATTATATGACACTCTCAAGTCTCTCAATATATGCGGTATTTGTGGATCCTCACCAAGGTAATAAAGATATTATGCCTTTTTCTCTTCCTACCATTAAGGCTTATGTGAAGTTCATAGGTAGGGAGAAAGCTAGAGCATACTTGCAATACATATATTGTAAAGTCAAACAACGGATCCAAAGAGAGTTGAGTCATACAATCAAATTAAGATATGTATGTGTGCGGATATATGGTGGATATATATGGTGGCTAACCTAATTCTATATTGCTCCTTAAAAACTTTTCTCTCTTTTGAAAACTTGAAAACATCTGCTAGAGAGAAGGGGCTATCTTATTCATCTTTTTCTCTTTTTTTCAGGCGGGCATCTAAGTATCCATTGTTTTAAATATCTCAGAAACTTATCCATTTTTCTCAACTCTTTTTTTTATTTTCTTTCTTTTTTTATGAATAACTTTTGCATAGCCCCATGCCTCTTTTCTGCAACAAAACTTTAAGAGATATCAACAAGAACTTGGAGCATTTATTTGGTGAATGGAAAACCTATCAAACATGTTTTTGTGTTCACTCCCAGTGTAGGAGTAAAATATTTTTGGGTGGATCTAGATGGAAGACATATTTTTGCGCCTACCCCTAGTGTAGGAGTAGTGTATATTTGGATGGTGTGTACGTGATCTTGATTTTAAGAGCATGACAAATCTTTCATAAGGATCAACAAAGCTTGACAAAACTCAATACAATTACACGCAACATATATATGGAAATTTTCCTAGCCTAAATAACATGTATGGCTATGGTGGGAATTCAAGATTTGTCATACAGGAACTCATCATGTAGTATTTTTGTATTTTTTAAAAGATAAATCTCTAGAACTTTAGTGTCACTTGGAACACGATAAACAGTAGCTCAGACCTTCTCATATCATATCCATCAATTACCTAGACTTAGATCAAGCATATGCTACCCACGAGTTTCAAGTTCAGAGTAAATCTTTATATCAAAACAATTTTATTCAAAACTCAGGAGAATTCAAGGCTGAAAACTTACTTGAAAGGAATTACAATAGAGCAACTATTTATCATTTCCATTTAAGATATTATTCTGAGTTATCTTTATTTTATTCAGCACATAAAAATAAATTAAAGCAAACTAGACATACCTTTTTATTTTTATTTTCAATTTTACTAGATCCACATTATTACTATAAATGACTAATGCAAAGATAAATTTTTATTTTATTTTTCATTCATCATTTTTAACTAATTAAAGAAACTAAAATTAAAACAAAAAGGGGAAAGAATACTTACCTGGATACACGGGAGTACTTCTCCCGCAAGCTAGCTCTTTTGGTTAGGGTTCAGTGTTGTAAGTTCTTCGAATCGGACTTCTCTTTGTGAAGTTCATTGATCAAGTACCTTGGTTCGCTCTAAAGATGAGGATTCTTGTGATGACGCATCTAATGGTGATGTCACCTTCTTCCACCAAACCCGCCTTGGTTTTGAGTTTGACAAGTTTAGAACCTTCACTTGTAGAAATTGAAGAATCGACTTTCTCCATACTTTACTTGAAGTGTGTCCTGCTCATAAGACAAGGTAGAGATCAAGTGCATGGGCTCTATTGGTGGGAAAACACCAATAGAACCAAAATTTTATTTATTATTCTCTAACCTTAGGCACATTGAACAAGATAAAGTTAATGTTATAACATGGGTGGTAAGATCAGAAGATTGAGCATGAATGTAGCATTTAAGTACATTTGGCAGAAAAGATTGAGTTGCTTAACCTATGAAAGGATAGTCTATCTTTACATAATGTATCAATCTTTACATAATTATGACTATCATCTTCCAGAGATAGGATGTGCACTTTTCAGCTTATTTGGTTAAGACTATGAGATCAAAAAAGTGGTGCTAGGAACAAACTTAAAGAACTAAATATATTAAGTTAATCAGGTTTGATCAAGTAAGTTGTAACTCGAACATGTTTGTTTCTTATTTATGTGCATACCAGAATCAAGGAAAAACTTTTTAAATAATGACCATTTACCTTAGGATGTTACCTTTATCATTGTAGCGTGATGACACCATATGACGAATGGTACATGACTCGTGATGGTCCTTCTCTTATGCTTGAAGTTCTCCTTGTTTGGTTAGCCTCATAGTTTGAGTTGTTCATGAGCTTCTTGTTTCCTAAATTGCACCCTTTCTTTCTCATCCTTTTGTTATGCTATCTTTTTGCTCTTTGATCTTGACATCTTGGTGGACCTTCCGCTCACTCATTGTTTTATGCCTCAAACCTTGATTTGTTTCCACGAATGATCTCCTATTGGTGAGGGCTTATGGCTTGTTGATTTGATTGTCCACTTCTTATGAGTGAGTGCATTGATTTTAGATCGTGTTTTATGACACTCATCCTCTTCCTCTTTGATCTATAGAGTTCTTCCATCTATAATGAAAGAGATGTGTCTTCTTTACGCAAAGTTATTGGAGTTCATCTTGTACCTTGCTCCATCTCTAATTTGAATTGATATCGTGACTTACCCAAATTGATTTGAGAGTTTTCTGCAGGGGTTAATCTAACAAAATATCCGGTATCTACTAAAGCACACTCTTGGTCCACAAAAATTAAACTAGACACCATGTCTAATTTAATTTAGGAAAGCACTTTAACCTAAGCACCACGCTTAATTTATAAAGCCTTTGGTAGTAAGATCATCACTCCTAAACTAAGCACCATGCTTAATTTTAAAGATGTATGAACATACTCCAAACCTTAAGCATACTATAGCAAACAAAGGTAGTATGAAAGCATTATAGAGATTTATTCAAATAGAGATGATATGAAAGCATTATAGAGATTTATTCAAATAGAGATGGAGGAGCATGGTTGTTATTTAGCAAAATGAGCATGGCTTGAAGGTAGAGACAACCAAGATAATTTAGTAACATGTCAAGAGATGTTTTTAGGGAAGTCTATCCCCCAGCTTGAATTTTGCAGCAAAATCAAGTTTGGATGGATGTGATTCAATGTTGTATGATGATTCGTTGGACAAACCTTGTGTTGTCATCCTTTGTTCGTTTTGCTTCAAACCTGAAATGGTTAGCGACAAAAATACCCGAAGGAATATTCTCACAATTATATTTCTGTGCTCATTTCACAAGAGCACAAAAGGTGAAAACTCATGTTATCTCCCAAAAGTGCTTGTTTTAGGACAAAAAACTCGTCCCTGGAAAACCTTCGAATTGCGCTTCAAGCTGGTGAAGTCGTTTCCCCTCCAACACCGGTCTTTATATACCTATCTCAAGATACAACACAATGAGATCTGCAATATTTATGATAAACAAATGCGTCTACAACCACCCTTTCAAAGTTTTTATGAACAGGAAGTATGAGGGGTGTTGGCATTTCTTAGCATGATCACCAAATGAGGAGGTTTTAAGTCCATCACCGGCAACGGCGCCAGAAATGCATGTTGGTATTTCTTAACACCATTACTAAGATTGAGTTAATCTTAGCAACGCCGCCAAGAAATACCAACTATGATAGTTCTTAATGATTACAAAGAATATCCACAAGCGCACAAATATATCATTGTAGCATTTCACCTGGAAGTATTCAGGGTATTGTTATTTATATTTTCCTAAAGGAGGGAAAGGTATTAAGAGTCTAGCATGAGCATAAACATGATTACATACTTGCATAGCGAACCATTAGTTCATAATAGGGGTAAAAATGGTATATCAAGGATAGTGGACACACATCTAGGCCAACCTCAAGGATAAATAGAAAACAAAGAATAAAAGAATATTCCTACGTGGAGCCGATATGTTCTAATATAGCCATGCAAAGAATAGTTAATGATCATACAAGTTATATGACTAGATGTCGGGGACCAATACTAGGGTACCCGAAGAGGAGGGGCTAATGGTCATCAACATTAATTCATCTGAACAGTCAAGAGCGTGACAATGGCCTCGACCGACCCTTGGGTTTGCGCTCTGCCTCGCCTGACCCTTGGGTTTGTGCTTTGCCTAGCCTGGCCTCTAGGGGGAGCTCCGCCTAGCCTGACCCCAAGGCCATGGGCTCCGCCTCTCCCCACCCTTGGGTTTGAGCACTACCTCACCTGGCCTCTGGGGGAGGGCTCTGCCTTGCTCGACCCTAAGGCCGTGGGCTCTGCCTCACCAGACCCGGTTTACACTCCGCCTCGCTCAGCCTCTAGGGAGGGATCCGCCTCGCCTAACCCCAAGGCCACGAGCTTCGCCTTGCTCTACCCTTGGGTTTGCGCTCCACCTCGCCCGACCTCTGGGGGAGGGCTTCGCCTCGCCCGACCCCAAGGCCATGGGCTCCACCTCGCCCGACCCTTGGGTTTGTGCTTCGTCTCGCCCGACCACTAGGGGAGGGCTTCACCTCGCCTGACCCCAAGGCTACGGGCTCCACCTCACCTAACCCCAAGGCCATGGGCTCCGCCTCGGCCGACCCTTGGGTTTGCGCTCCATCTCACCTGACCCTGAGGCCGTGGGCTCCGTCTCGCCCGACGGAGACCCATGCCGCCGCCAACCACTCTAGGTCCAAGTGTATGGGCCTGGGTCAAAGCTTTGACACCAGGCAGGAGATCGGCACGCCCCAATGTAACCTACAGTCATGACAGGCCATACCTGAGGATTCATATCTGGAACAACGTCGGGCGTACCAGCGCTATTCTGCCTAGCCCTCGTATGAACACTAATAGGCATGTTAGTTCACCATGACGTCCACTAGGATGGAGTGGAGCACCATGAATGGCACATGATGCCTGTGCATGGTGCTAGTGATGGATAGGTCCGCGATGTGGAGCCATCCCTATTGACATCTATAGGGTCGGCGGGACCCGCATGAAGGATAAGAAGGACCCGGTGGTCCTGAAGGCCATCCTCTCTCTCTTGCTCGCTCTCCTCCTTTCCTCCCCTGTAACCCATGCTTTCCCTTGGCCTATAAAAGGGAAAGTAGGGCACCCCATAAGGGGCATCTAACCATCAAACAATCGAACTATCGATCTAGGCCAGACCCGATCGAACCATCATGAACCCATCGAACCTCAAACCGATCACAACACAAGCACATGGCTAAGGAGCAACCGAGCTCTCAGCACCCATTCCTTCCTTCCATTAGAGACTTGGGACCTATCCCTCTCTCGCCTGTTTGTAACCTCTACTATAAACTTTCAGTGCTAGTAACACAAGCGGCAACGACAAACTAGATATAGGGACATTCTGCCCGAACCAGTATAAACCTAGTATCCTCTAAGCACACCATCCGAGCTAGATGCGCAATATTAGAAATTTACATGTTGGTGGTGACTCAAAACACCGATAGTTGGTGCGCCAGGTAGGGGCCTTTTGCGTGTCTCGACATCCACACCATGCCTCAGATGGCTAGTCAAAACATCAGCTGGCTCCCGGGCGCACACGTGCGCTTCGGGGACCTAGACTTCATCATCATGATGGAGGGAGAGCTGGTGCAATCTCCCATCGCTGTCCAACCTCTCCACTTCACCGGCCTCGATGCGATCATTGAGGCGCTTGAGGAGCTGTAGCTGCATGCACCGGAGGCCCGCGTCCCCAGGAGCGACCAGCTCCTCAGCTTCAACTATGAGAGGTTAGAGTGCTAGCTCGGCACCTTCCTAGGACCTCAACCATCCCAGGAGGACCTATGCCACCTCACCTTCTCGTTCGCCAACGTCATGGTTGAGCTTGTTGGAGGAGAGCCGCTTTCTCTGGAATACCTGATCCAGAGCACCCTGACAGCGCTCCCGTTTGGTCTCCACAACACCGCAGAGACCATTAGCCACCTTGTGGCACAACACATGCCTCCATCCCCCATGAACGATGAGTTCATGGGGATGACCAAATATGTCATGGAATCTTTCCACGACCTCCTCGCGAGAGAAACGGAGTCACCCTCCACCTCTAACTCCAGCAGGGGGAGCCATCACCCCTCTCGTGAGTGTTTCATAGTAGGTACCCCTGAGGGACACGTCGAAAGCATACACAAGGAAGAGGCTACCCTAGCGAATGAACTTGATGATGAGGTCGAGAGGGATGAAGGGGCCCCACCATGCCTGCAGGAGGAGTAGCTGAAGGCCCAACACCAAGAGCTCGAGGAAGCGTGACTCTAGCTCTAGTAGGAATGTGTGGAGCTCGAGCGAGAGATCGAGCGCCATGGAGATGGTGGGCATGCGCGTGCCATGGCCCGTGATGTGAACCGAAGGATCATCAAGGACGATGAAGTGCTCCCACACTTAGCCTAGGCAAGCCAGAACATCGTTGCTGCGGCGGCCTTGCTCCAGGGGCTTTTAGGGCCCTCAACACCCGAGGATCCTTGGGCTCATCATGAGATTCGCACGCTACTCGAGTGTGCGGCGGTGCAGCAGGCCAAGAGCTCGCTGTCTCAACGACACGAGCTCGATGCCATCTAGTGTACTCCCTCGGAGCGACCTAATAAGGATGCGTCAGTCCACCAGGTGTCGCAAGGCGATAGGCTGCTTACCGCGGTCCTGATGCATGAGCATCTCGGTAGCCACCGTGACGCACACGACACTCTTGCTGCCCATAGGCGTGCCCGTGGTGATGTGAGGGAGGGGGCTAACTATGGCTACCACCCTTGTCATGGTAGACACTACGACAGTGGTGAGGACCGAACCCTGAGCCCTGGCCTTCTGGGACCTTAGGCCTTCGGCCGGCACATCCTCAAGGCCGCCTTTCCACCATGGTACTGACCAATGGCCAACATCCCAAAGTACTCTGGGGAAACAAGCCCCAGACTATGGCTCGAGTATTATTGGCTTGCTTGCCAAGCCGATGGAGCGGATAATGATGATTTCATTATTCGCAACCTTCCATTGTTCCTGGCCAATTCGGCACGAACATGGTTGGAACACCTTTTGCTCAACAGAATCCAAAGTTGGGCGGACCTAAAAGAGATCTTTGTGAGGAACTTTTAGGGCACATACAAGCATACTAGGAACCCATGGGATCTCAAAAACTACTAACAGAAGGCCAAGAAACCCTTTGTGGGTACATCCGTCACTTCTCCCGGTAGTGCAACGAGCTGCCTAACGTCACCGACGCCGATGTCATAGGAGCTTTCCTATTTGGGACCACTTGAGAGTCCCTAGTACATAAGCTAGGATGTAAAGGTCTGCAAACCACCAAGGAGCTCCTCGATGTCGCCACCAGCCATGCCTCAGGCAAGGAGGCAGTCAGAGCGATCTTTGATCGCCTCAAGGGCAAGGCAAAGCAGGACGAGGATGTCAGCGAAGGCGCCTCCAACCACCCCAGCAAGAAGAAGAACAAGCAGCAGTGTGAGGGCTTGCTCGTGGCTACCGCCGACCACAAAGGGGGTCGGAAGCCCACCAAGGGTACCCCAAACCACTTCGAGAAGCTACTCGAAGGGCCATGCTTGAACCATTATTTCCCCATCGAGCACCTATACAAGGACTGCGACCTCTTGAAGTGGTTCTTGTCCGGAGGCTCCAATAAGGGGGAGCATAGGAAGGAGCCCAGCTAGATGAAGTGCGTGACGTCGCCCTTCTCCGCTCGGCCAAATACCAGCAAGCGTTGCACCGGTACCACAGCCATCGAGTGCGGGGTTGGGCCTTCAACGTCAGGGACCTGGTGCTCCACCTCATCTAGAGCAACAAGAACCACCATAAGCTCTCTCCGCTATGGGAGGGACCATACATCGTCGCGGAGGTGCTCCAACCAGGCACCTACAAGCTCAAGACCATCGACGGTGAAGTCTTCGTCCATGCCTGGAACATTGAGCAGCTACATCGCTTTTACCCTTAATATACGCACACTTTCTCTTATTAGTTCCGCTATCGACTCCCTGACCTTTAGTGACACCCCACCCCAGCAATGGCAAGGGGTTGGGCCTCACTCGGGGGCTAATAAGAGCATATCTATCTGGTAGACAGTCTCTACGTCCGCCCCTTTCTCATGATTAAGACCTAGAAACGAAGTTTGTGGAAACAAACGCTGAGTAAAACTGGTCAGACTGTGAGAAACCTACGCCTCAGTGGCTATGGCGTCTTTGCTCACCAGCGTGATTAGAGGATTTTTCTGCACCCCCGAGCTTTTTGGCCTTAGCCACTGAAAGAGTTGGTACGCGTTTAAGAGCTTATCCGCCTAGCAAACATTCTCTGTGCCTAACCCTCTCTCACGTTGAGACCTAGAAGCTAGGGTTGCATAAACGAACACTAAGTAAAACTGGTCGGACTGCAAGAAACCTACACCTCGATGGTAACGGCGTTTTTGCTCACCAGCATGATCAGAGTTTGTTCACCCGCTTTACGGCCTTAATGATGGAAGGGGTCAGAATGCATTAACCTTTTTATATGAAAAGGGGAGAAGGGCTAAAAAACTATTAGGCCATAATGAAATTTAAGAGCTTGTCCACTTATTACAAGTTTTCCACATGGCTCATCTGCCTACCTAAATTCTTGGGGGGATGATCTCATCCTCTATGTCCACAAGAAAGCCCTATGTCAGTGGGTCACACAAGTCGATTGTACAGCTTGGCCACTGTCGAGAGATGGGTAAGGAGTAGTAGAATGCCCCATGTGGGTTATTCTGACTTCATCATGAACGACGGACCCGGATTCCACTCGAACATATCTGGTAAGAGCTCCTCGAACCCGTCACTCGTGCCATTGAGGTAAGTCATGTGCCTACGGGTCACCCAAGTCAATTGGATGGTTTGGGCTGCTGCCGAGAGATGGGTCACCCCTAATTTATGCACGTTCTCTCTTATTAATTTCGCTATCGAGCCCCCAACCCCAGCAACGGTAGGGGGTCAGGACTCACTTGGGGGCTGGCAAGAGTGTCTATTTGGTAGACATTCTCAATGCCTGGCCCCTTTCTCATACTAAAACCTAGAGGCAAGGTGTGCAGAAACAGACTCTGAGAAAATCTGGTCAGACTGCAAGAAACCTATGCCCCGGTGGCTACGTCATCCTTGCTCACCAGCATGATCAGAGTTTTTGTCCCTACACCCTAAGCTTTAGCCTCTGCCTTCCCAGGAAGGGTTTGGAGGGGCCTACCTATGGAATCTCCACCGAGGAGAGGCCAATAGGTCGCCCAAGTCGATTGGATGGCTCAAGCCACTACCGAGAGATGGGTAAGGAGTAGTGGGGGATGCCCCATATAGGTTATGCCAACTCCATCACGAACAATGAATCCAGACCCCACACAGACATATCCGGTAAGAGCTCCTCGAACCCGTCACTTGAGCCATTGAGGTAACTTTACCAACCCCCACTTTACTTTTCTAGTACATGAGCATTCATTCATCCATTCTCATGCATGCATTCATACATTCATTCATACATTCATCTCATACATCCAAGCATTGCATATGTAATTATTGCATCACAACACTTCGCATCACATCACAAAGCGGTAGTCATCTCATTCGACATGAGCGGCGACTGATCGAGGTTTGAAGGCCGGCCCGTGGAGGGCTTGAGGCCGCCTCGCGTGAAACAGAGCCAGGGGAGAAAAATGGAGATGAGCCCTAGCAGACCTTGCCTGACCCTGCTCAGAAGCGGACAGGGACATCTCAACCTTTCTCGTTCGATCCTAACCTCAAGCCAAGCCCACAGAATCTCCATCGAGGAGAGGCCAGTGGGCCACCTGAGTTAGTCTCCAGAATGACTGGGGCATCTAAGAGGTAGGTTAAGGAGCAGTGGAATGCCACATGAGGGCTATGCCCACCCCATCAGCGAATGACGGACCCAGATTCCACTCGAACATACCCATTAGCGAGCTCACCGAGCGTGACACTCGAACCATTGAGGCAAGTGTCGTTAGCTCAGCCCCTCTGGTTGTGGAAACTGCGGATGGGGTGACACATGAAATTCAGCCGACCCCAACTGACCCCAATGGGGCTCGGGGGATCGAGCCACCCGACCCTAACTCAGGAATCCAACTGACCGGGGTTCAAAGGCTAGCCCGTGAAGGGGTCGAGGCCACCTTATGTCAAATAGAGCTAGGGGAGAAAATATAGATGAGCCCCAGCAGCCTTGGCCCGACCCGCTTAGAACTAGATAGGGTCATCTTAACCTTCTCGTTCGATCCTAACCTCGAGCCAATCTCACATAATCTCCATCGAGGGGAGGCCAGCGGGCCACCTGAGTTGCTCTCTAGAGCGACACTGGCATCTGCCCGGAGGTGGGCTAAGGAGTAGTGGAATGCCACATGAGGGCTATGCCGACCCCATCACGAACGACGGACCCAGATTCCACTTGAACATGCCCGTTAGCGAGCTCACCGAGCACGTCACTCGAGCCATCAAGGCAAATGATGTCAGCTCAGCCCCTTCGGTTGCAGAAACCATAGATGGGGTAACGATCACAAAGACAAGTTGGCCCTCGATCGGGCCCCACTATGCGTGGGGGCTCGAGGAAAGCTAGAATCGCACGAAGATCGAACGCATGGCCGCAGAACGACAGACGCCCATAAGGGTCAAAATTAGGAAAGACCTTTTCCGACCTACTAGATCTCACGGCTATACCCCCGAGGGGTCCCATCTCAACAAAAGGGAATCCCCGTCCCTAGGTCACGCCGTGGGCAACAAAAGAAGGCCAAGGCCCTCAGAGTCCTCCTGTTCAGAAAAGCCTCCGAAGGAGTATCCTACTCCTCCGTAGGCTCAGAGGCTACTGTTGGGGACCAATACTAGGGTACTTGAAGAGGAGGGGCTAATGGTCATCAACATTAATTCATCCAAATAGTTAAGAGCGCGACTATGGCCTCGATCGACCCTTGGGTTTGTGCTCTGCCTCGCCCGAACCTTGGGTTTGTGCTCTGCCTCGCCTGGCCTCTAGGAGAGGGCTCCCCCTCACCCTACCCCAAGGCCATAGGCTCTACCTCGCCTGACCCTTAGGTTTCTGCTCCACCTCACCCAGCCTCTTAGGGAGGGCTCCTCCTCGCTTGACCCCAAGGCCACGGGCTCTACCTCGTCTAACCCTTGGGTTTGCGCTCCGCCTCGCCTAGCCTCTAGGGGAGGGCTCCACCTCACCTGACCCCAAGGCCACGAGCTCTACCTCGCCTGACCCTTGGGTTCGTGCTTCGCCTCACCTGGCCTCTAGGGGAGGGCTCTGCCTCGCCCGACCCCAAGGTCATGGGCTCCACCTTGCCCGACCCCAAGGCCATAGGCTCTGCCTTGCCCGACCCTTGGGTTTGCACTCCGCCTCACCCGGCCTCTAGGGGAGGGCTCCACCTCGCCTGACCCCAAGGTCACGGGCTCCGCCTCGCCCGACCCCGAGGCCGTGGACTCTATCTCACCCGACGGAGACCCATGACGCTACCAACCACTCTAGGTCCAAGTGTATGTGCCTGGGTCAAAGGTCTGACACCAAGGAGGAGACTGGCATGCCCCGATGTAACCCGTGGTCATGACGGGCCATACCCGAGGATTCACATGAGGAACAGCATTAGCCATATCGGTGTTGGTCTACCTAGCCCTCGTACGAACACTAACAGGCATGTCAGTTCACCACGACGTCTGCCAGGATAGAGTGGAGTGCCATGACCAGCAGACGACGCCTGCGCATGGCGCCAGTGACGGATAGGGCCACAACATGGAGCCATCCCTATTGACATCTACAAGGCCGGCGAGACCCACATAAAGGATAAGAAGGACCTAGTGGTCTTGAAGGTCGTCCTCTCTCTCTCTCTCGCTCGCTCTCCTCCTTTCCTCTGTTGTAACCAGTGCTTCTCCTTGGCCTATAAAAGGGAAAGTAGGGCAACCCATAAGGGCCATCTGACCATCGAACAATCGAACTATCGATCTAGGCCAGACCCGATTGAACCATCATGAACCCATTGAATCGATCATAACATAAGCACACGGCTAAGGAGCAACCTAGCTCTCGGCACCCATTCATTCCTTCCATTAGAGACTTGGGACATGCCCCTCTCTCGCTCGTTTGTAACCCCTACTGCAAACTTTTAGTGCTAGTAACACGAGCGGCAGCGATGAACTAGACATAGGGATATTCTGCCTGAACCAGTATAAACCTCATGTCCTCTAAGCACACTATCCAAGCCAGACGCATAATATTAGAAATTTACTTGTTGGTGGTGACTCAAAACACCAACACTAGAGTTAGAACTAAGTGTGAGATGGACAGGGAGATCTTCGGGCACTGGTATGCTAGCAAGCTCGGGAGACTTTAAGACTCCTACACAATACCTAGACATGGGGCATTACAAGGGACGAACAGGGCTATCACCACCTACCGCCTACCCCTTAACTGTGGGATACCGTCATATCCGAAGGTTCCCGTGTACCTGAGCACTACGCCCGTGTACAGAGAAACTACCTATATCCCCTTGGGACTCCAACCCTACGGATTGACAAGCAAGAATATAGGCAAACCTAAAGGAACAACGAACCATCACCCCAACCCTAGCTCTACTTCTACTCATACAAATCATATGAATGATTAAGCATAAAGTTGTACATGTTAAGATCATAACACACAAACTATATGCTAGTTCATATATCATGATTATAACATGAAAACTATACTCTAGTTCATATGCACTACTATATAAATGATATGAGAGCATGACTATGGAAGAACTCTTCATAGTATTATTCATACCAAAGTTTCTCTTCTTCCAAGGAGACAAGCTCTCCAAGTAGCTTTGCTAGCTCCAAATACTACTAAAAGTAAAAGTACAAGAGGTGGTAGTGAGGTGTAGCTCTAAATGATGGTGTGTTTTGAGAATGAGCCCTACCCCCTTATTTATACAAGCTAGAGGTTGGTTTAGGGGGAGATAAAATAGGAAACTAGACTAAACCAACCCCAAGCGTCATTAATGCACTGCCTATGCAAGGTGGGGCCAGGAGGAGGTGGGGGCAGTGCATTCGCACCCCTGTTGCGGCCGCACCTGGGCCGGCCCTCCTCAGCACCGCCTTTGCGCTGTGGGCTAGTGGTTGGGCCTGGACCCCTACCACGTCGGTGCTCGGCCTAGATTGTTCATTAGAGTGGGCCTTTGCTTGGTTCTTTGATATAGGATCTGCATTACGCTTTCTGGATTGCGCATTTTGATCATTTTCCACTTGTATTCATGTATATGTCCTGCAAACATATTTCCTCCAATACAAGTGGAACTAGGTCAAAATTATATGCATGTGTCAAAAGTATGTTTATTTCTTCTGTTTTGGATAATAATTGGTGGTCGAATGTTGTCGTTAGTGACCGCCAACAAAGGGGTTGAAGATCTTGTGTGTGGTAGTAGAGAGACTAATTAATTCAGGAGATTTCTCATACGAGCAAGGGTTTGATGAAGTGTTCATGAAACGGCTTCCATGCTCATTGATGTTATCTTCCTTTTCAAGCTCCAAGGTTTATTTGTCATGAAAGTCCAAAGTTTCCCTTGAATTGGTGACTCTCAGGTTGATCTTGTCTAAGGCCTCCTCCAAACTCGGATGAGTCATGTTTATTTGGGAGATTGATTTAAGCTCACCCTTTGTATCTAAATCTGGTTTGGGTTCTACCCTTAATAATTCAACCTCGTCCAACCATTCAATGGCATATGAATTCTTAACATCCTCCAGCCGTTGTCGTGGCTCTTCTTGGTCATCCTTGTAGTCTTCATGGCTCCTATGCTTGGAATGTCTTAGTGAATTTCTAGGATCATCAAGAGACTCAGGAGAAAGAGCATAAGAGGGATCATCGAGGTCAAGGATGGGTTTAGAGATGGCTTCAGACGAGACATCTAATGGGGGCATAGAATGGGAGAAGATAGGATTGGCTTCTAAATGGCCCATCTCTCCTTCTATGGCATCACTTGTCATGCCATCCTTGATTTTTTCCCAATGTCCTATATGGGAATAAGGAGGCTTTCTAAGAGATCTCTTCTTAAGAGGATTTGAATTATATTCACTCAAAGGTCTCTTATGTAGCAGAAATTTTAAGCTTTTCCCAAAATCAGCATAAAAAAGATCATCCTTAATTTCATCAGGGCTTTCCAAAGGTGGAATTTCTTCTTTCCTTGGAGGATTTTGTGGTATTGATGGTTCGGGATTGATAGCTAAATTTTGGGATTGGAGTGGTTGTGATATGGCTATCAAAGCTTCATCTTCTTGATCAGGAGATGATTTCTTTTCTTCCTAGAGGAGTTCATCATGAATGCTAGTGCTGGAAATCTTTCTAATAATTTTATCAAGGATAGTCCTTGCCTTACTAGCAGACAAATGAAGGAAAGCTCCTCTAGAGGCTGAATCAAGGAATTTCATGGAATCCTTGCTAAGACCCATGCAAAAATGTTGAAGAAGTATAGGGTCTTGAATGGCAAGGTCAGAGCCAGTGGTGATGAGGTCATTAAAATGAGCCCATGACGCACCAAGAGATTCTTCTTCTAGTTGTCTAAAAGAGAACCTTTTTTCGAAGGCTAACTACTTTAGAGACAGGAAAGAAACATAAACAAAATTGAGAGTATAGCATTTTCCAATCTCCTTGCATACTTCCTACGGTTTGTCTATACCATCATTTAGCTCTTTCCGTCAAAGAGAACGGAAACAACTTCTATCTTAAGGTCTCATTAGACATGCCAGTAATATGCAAGCATGCACAGGTCTGCTCAAACTCTCATAGGTGTGAGTATGGGTTTTCATCGCCTTATCCCGAGAAGGATTGTTCCTGAATCATTTTTATAAAATACGGGCATAGCTCATAGCTAGGTGCTAGGATAGGCTCTGTAGATTTTGGTGGCTCTAGACATGCGCTCGTAGGTTTAGCATATTGGTATATAGGCATGGATTCCAAATCCATAGTAAAAAATAAAAGAATAAAAAATAAAAGATAAAAGAATAAAGATACAAGGTTAAGCTAGATTCGTAGTTAATTCAGCAACTGTTTTCCCGACAATGGCGCTAGAAAGCTAGTTGGTATATTTAACGCACATAGATAAGTCCGCAAGCGCACGGATACCACTGTAGCTTTCACCCGGAAGTATTCCAAGTATCGTATCCACAGGAAAACGTGTGAGATTAACTACGTCTAACTTAACTCGGAGTAGCAATAAGACTTAAGATAACAGGAGTATAAAGGAGATCACTAAGATCTTCTAGTTCTAACTTCGGTAAGCTAGGTCTTCTATTGTTCAATTTGGGGATATTACTAAGGGAAACACAGGCAGAGTATGTTTTCTATAGTAACTAATTCCTGCTAGGCCTACAAACGTGAGGTGGACTACAAAGGATTCAACGAGGCATAAGAGTCACCCTCATGAGCTACCACCGATCTAGAATGTAGGGTACATCTACGAGTAACCGAGTCTAAGCACCACGCTTACACTACGAATACTACTTTAAACTAGGAATGACAAGGATTAAAGTACTCAAAAAGAGTCGCAAACCTGAAGAACAATATAAACACGTTACTTACTTGAATTAGAAGTTGATTACCAGAGAAATCTCAGAAGCAAGCTTATAAAGAACTTAATTCTACCAGGGTACAAGCCATAGAGAGAACACCGACAAGCCAATACTTCTTCCAAACTCTTCCCTCACACTCTATCTCTCTATTCCTAATACAAGACTAGATCCTATGGAAGACTAATCTTCTCTTGATAGCTGGCTCTGATCCTGATGAGGAGGATATGAATTAGGGTTTCAGGATGGCTCTAGGGAGGGGGGTAGGGGGCTCCTTATATATGGGAGATGGAGTAGGGGGCAAGGCATTGCCACGTCATTGATTCGCATCAACTCCCTCGATCACCGTTGGATGAACCGACTTAAAGCAACGGCGTAGATTTAATCCTTAAGGCGGTGGAGAACCGTCGTAGCAAAGAGATGCTGATAAGTGGAGAACCCTCGATCACGTTTATCCCTCATGCTATTGGGGTCTGCTTCCGTGGGTTGCCTTTTGGTGTCTTCTAGAGTCTTTTGGAGTTGTTTTCGTCGCGGATAAACGTGATTAAATATGACAATTAGATCCTCCTTGACAGTTTTCTGGATAAACCCTACTACATTCACAGATTCATCAAAACTCATAGAAATTATTAGTTTAAACCACTATACCTATGTTTGGTGATAGAATTAAGTATATATGTAGGATATGTTGATGGTTTATAATTGATGTTAACGCCCGTCAACATGGGCCAACACCAAAGTTTCATGCTGTAAAATCTCAATCTGAACTGTCCAGGACTGACCTTCATAACCAATACCATCAGCGAAGACAGAGAAATGCGGGATGGATTCAAGATCAACTACACGTGCCATGACAATCAATCTAGCAAGGTGGTCTGGATCATTATCATAGCTGATCACCCTCGCACAGGACCCAGCACAATTTCAATAAATTCCTGCTCCCAGTAATCCTCAGGGAGCCCCATTAGCATTAACCAACATTCTTGGTTGAAAACAATCCTTCTCCAGTTTCTCCCCTAGTTATGACGCACAAAGGAGAAGTCCACACCACCATAAGGATGTGGACTCTCAAGTACCATATGATCCCTATTAATTTCATACTCAAAATGAACAAAAGCTTGACCAAGATGATAGGGCTGCACTTCCTTAATATGAACTCTTCTATGAGCCAAAAACTCACGGACCACCTCTTCAACAGTAGGAAAATGGAGAGGATTATCCGGCAAAGGCGAGATGGTGACGATCGGCAGGTCTTCATTCCTTGGCCTTGGCCTTCTTGGCGCAATCGCCCGAACCATCATAGGCCTATTTGGAATGTCGTCAATGTGCATCCCTCTTGGTTTGAATGGGTTCGGATCAGCACGCTAGTAAGCCATGACTGGTGGCTCGGCGCTGAAGAACAGAGAAGGTTGAGCTTGAGGTTGCGACAATGGCGCTGGGTTGTCTCTGCCAAATGAGGGTTTTCTTGACTCATTGGGGTTTTTTACTGTTGCAGGCAGAGTGAGCACGGTTATCAGAGGAAGACGGAGAGGCATCAAGCAAAGTGGTTATTCTGCCCAGGCAAAGCTCAGTCCCTGGGTGGTGGGTCTCCAAACCCTGTGTCCCACCAGTCATGAACAATAGGGTAGTCGGCCATCGAACGGTGATTGGCTCCGGCGGTGGCACAGCCTGAGAGGTGGACACCTGTGCCCTGGCCCAAGCCGAGAAGGACTCAAAGACTGGTGGGCTGCGTCACCTCGGCCCAGAGGCCAAATCAGTTTCCAAGGCACTGGTCTCGATCTGCTCGAGGATCCCCTTTTCATCAAGGGTGTTTGGTTTTACGGGAGCACGTACATGGAGTATTAAATATAAACTAATTATAAAATTAATTACATAATTTGCGATTAATTTACGAGATGAATTTTTTAAGCCTAATTAGTTCATGATTTGGCAGCGTAATACTACAGTAAACATGTGCTAATGACAGATTAATTAGGCTTAAAAATCGTCTCGCAAATTAGCCTCTATCTATGTAATTGATTTTATAATTAATCTATATTTAATATTCTTTATTAGTATCTAAACATTCGATGTCACATGAATTTTAGAAGCGACTAAAGAACCAAACACCCCCTAACTTCAACCGCAGCCTCCTTCTCCTTACTGTTTACCACCACCTTTCCTATTAGAGCAAGACTAATAATACAGCCGGCTTGCTGGTTGTAAGGTTCCTTGCAGCCTTTTCTCAGCCCACTCATACAGTAGTTAGCTCTTTACAGTTAATACATGGCCCACTTGTCTCTTTCACAGACTTTCTTGGTTCTTGTGCCTAAGCCGGCTGTAAGCTTACAGCCCACTTCTCCTCTCTCTCCTCCCCTCTCTCTTCCACCTCAGTATTTAGTCAGTTTACAGCCTGCTATTATACAGGCTCTTAGGCCCCGTTTAGTTCCACCCAAAAACCAAAAATTTTTGTATAGTAACCGTCACATCGAATCTTGCGGCATATGCATGGAGTACTAAATGTAGACGAAAAAAAAAACTAATTACACAGTTAGTCGAGAAATCGTGAGACGAATCTTTTAAGCCTAAATAGTCTATAATTGGACAATTTTTGCCAAATACAAACGAAAGTGCTACGGTAGCCAAAAGCCAAAAATTTTCGGAACTAAACACGCCCTTAGTGCCGCTCAGACAATTCAACGCAATGTGTCCCCCATGCCTACAAGCAAAACATCAGATAGAAGATTTACACGCCTCTCTAGTGTGACCTGCAGTCAGACATCTAGAGCAAATCCCGGGTGTCAGGGCACTCATGGGATTTTTTGCAGCAGACCATTGACCCAAAATAGAACCAGCCTTCAAACTTGGTTCAGTGGCAAAACGCTCTGGCCTTGCCTGATTGAACTGATCAGTAACAAAACGCTCTGACCCTGCCTGCTTGAACTGACCAATGGGCTCTTTCCCCTTTTGTTTTGAAACACCGGAATGAACTGGGAAAATCAAGCGATCAAACACATTTCTCCATGGTTGATGAACCGAAATTGGAACTCTGTTAGCACCAGTCATCGGATTTTGTTTCACTGTATATGTGAAAGAGACTGATGGATTGATCAAATTAGCTCCCTGGCCATTGCTGATTTTTTTTAACATAGGTCCAAGAGGCAGCTTCTTCAGCATAGAAAATTCTCCACTCACGAACCCAGTTTGGGCCACCATTGCTCCAGAGGTGAAAGAACACTTTGAAAGAAGAACACTCAAAAGAACGCAGCTTAACGATGTGAAAACCAACGAGACTCGAAGAAACCGAAAAATGAAAAACCCGATCAGCGAGAGGAAAGACATCAAAATCATCAGCAACACCGCCGATCGTGGCCTGGAGGATGGCTCCCACCGAAGATGGAGAGAGCTTAAACTTACAGTGGCCAAATTAAAGGAGGCGACCAGGAGGAACGCTCGCCCGCGGGTTACGGGGGACACCGAGCAGCCATACTTGGACTTGATCACTCCTTGAATGCCGATGCCTGGTCGAGTACTCAGACCACTAAGGTCCAAGGACTGGGTCGGCGCAACCATGGCAGGCACACTTCGTCAGCGACAGCTATGAACCAGGTCCATTGCCACAGACGGACGAAGGACCATGAATGTCGATGGAGAGGTCACTGGGGTTCGATGACAGGGGCGGCGCCGAGGCGCCCGTGGTGGCACGAGGGGAGCAAACAGTTTCTTGAAGATCTCTGTTAGGGACAGGTTAGTATTTTGATCTTCACTCCATTTTAATTAGGTTTACTGCCTAAATTGCAGTAGGGGTTGAAAATAGGTGTTTGTTCCATGGTGACGAATTCTAAGGGGGGGAGGGGGTTGTCATCTTCATTTTATTTAGATGGTGTAGTGATTAGCGAATGCAGCATGCTGGATGATCCAGTGCTCTAAGGAGCCTATTTGAAAACACCAAGTACTTATGGGCCTCAATTAGGTTCCGGATGAAAGATTTATGTCCTCCGCAACAATACTGTCGGACAGCTGGCAAACCGAAGGCTTGCACTCCAGGAAGACCCTGCATATGATGCATTTATATCCTATATGTTGCAGAGGCTACTGAAGGAGTCTCTCAAAAGTTGTCACACCCTCAAATTGTTCCCAAACATACTCAAGTTACCAATATTAGACAGTGGTATGTTCTCATTTGTTTCACTATACAAATTTAGGAACGAGCTCACTCTATTTTTAACTTTCATTGTCATATCCAAAGGTTGCATGTCGTCACTCTATCAGTATATGATTAAGCCACACTAATGCCTCTCATCAAACATAGGCACTCAAAAATCCGGACACATAATCATCCCTATGAACACAGATATATACACTCTACTCCTAATAGCAACCCCAAAAGACAGCCGATTGACCACTATCGATGAGCACCTCACCTAACCACTGAAATAATGGTAATATTAAATCTTGGATAAAATCTAGATGACCCAAATTTGGGTGGACAGACGCCACAATAATAAACCTAACCATCTAAGGTACATTAAATTAGTTCATGTCTCTCATCAAATTCCGAAAGTGTCTTATTTTATATTTGTCAGCATGGCCCATGGGTTATGTTACATTTTTAGGCTTGTGTTGAACTCTTCTAACAATTAATGGTGATGTTTTTAAAGAAATGAATACCATAGATTATGTTATGTTTTAGGTATATAAAAGGAGACACGATCATATACATTCAACAGCCTGTTCGCTTGGTCATAAACGATCGTAAATTTCCAGCTAGAACAATATTTTTCTCTCACACCAAACCAGCCAACAGTAATAATCCACGATCGTATACGATCGTTTCAGCCCCAGCCGAACAAGCTGCAACTCTTCATCTATAGAGTGGAGAGTGTGGATTACAACAGAAACAAACAAACAAAAAGAATGTAGAAATTAATGCATACACTCTGTGAACCACTAGTCGTTTAAACCAATGCTGTAAGCATACAACCAGTGACAATAGTACAAGACTCCTAATCATAATAGTTTGATTAAAACTATTACATATCCATTTGTTTGCTGGTAGCTTGTAACTGACATACATATGAAAACAAATCCAGCATAAAGACAAATAATTATATGCACATACATATATACTAACAAATATATGTTCATGCGTTGCAACATATCTTACAATTTGTTGCGTGGTCACTTGGACTTGGACCATTTACGGTTTGGAGATTTATTAATTCCTCGCTAGTTGTCGAACTCCGCTTGACACATCTTGAAATCGGACTTCATACAAATCATTCATTGACATCCGTTGTTCTGACTCGTCACATAAATACGGATTTACATATTATGAATGGTACGGAGGATATCATGGGACGTAAAATAAATAAAGATGGACAGATCCGTTTCATTCGTTCTTTCACGCACGCAAGGCTGAAAGCGCGCCGTGGCTATTGGGAAACTTCATTATGCATGATGAGAAGAGAAGAAGAAGAAGAAGAAGAAGAAGAAGAAGAAGAAGAAGAAGAAGAAGGCGAGAATAGAAAGACGTGCCAAGAGGCCGGCGTTGAGTACGTCAAAGCATGAAGCTTCTTCTAGCTGACGCGCGTGTGCACGTGGCGACCTCTGTGGCTGGCAGCCTGGGGGTTCTGCCTCTGCTGTCCGCGCGGGTGTCCGAGTCTGATGATGATCTGATCCGTCCACCGACAGCATCCCCACTCCCGTGCAGTGCATGCCCGCGGCTACCAGTGCTAGCCGCCTACCTCTATGCTATGCCCTTGTTGGATTACCTGACAGGAAAATATACCGGACTAAATCGATTTCAGTTCACTGCAATAATATATATATATATATATATATATATATATATATATATATATATATATATATATATATATATATAGTGCAAAATTTGGTAAAGAGAACCCCCGAAGCTGCTTGCTATGAACTTTATTTGCTTGTGACTAGTATGAACCTCAATAATCTATACTAGCTACTCACTCCGTCCAAATATTGTGTCATGTTTTTAGTATCTCAAGTTTAACCAATTATATATTTAAAAGTATCAATATTTATGATATCAAATGAATACAATTATATTAATTACAAAATGTATTTCCGTAATAAATTGATTTGGAGCAAAATAAATGTGAATACCATTCACTAGAAACTTAGTCAAATCATGTCATTGCTCTTGGTCCTGCTTTTATCCGTCTCACGATGATCGACTGTCGACAACGAGGCACCTGTGGTAATAACTTTGTCAATTATGAGAATTTATCAGCTCAGTCTTTGAAGATGCTCATAGAGATAGAGTTTACATACGTACGTTCATAGAGATAAGTGTGCATGCATTGTGAGTGTCTTAATTATACTATGTAATCACAAAAAGGTATTTGAAGAGCATATATATCTACCAAAACAAATATGAATGCCTCGGGAGGATTTTCCCTTCGTTCTTCCTCTATGTTATTACAAAATCTAGTTCTTTTGGGTTATAGCCGATGGCTCTGTCTAGTTCTGTCTCCACTACAAAACTGGACATGACAGTTTCTTCGCATCCATTTCCTCACGAATGAAATGAGAAAGCGTAGGAATTTTTAAACCATTTTAACTGACATGTAGCTTATAGTTGCATTTTTTTTCAACGGATCGAGGGAGTACTTTGCTAGTATGAATTGAAATTGCACCAAGTTTTATTCGTTGATATACGCTCTGTTCACTTGACTTATAAGTTATATTTTTTTAATCAACAAATAATATTTTTCTTTCACAATAAATCCGTCGGGGCAACGGTGAAATACGTATGTACAGTACTAGCTTGCTTTGGATATATTATATTGATGCAAGTACAGGTAGCATGCCCACCACCATACGTGTGCCCTTCACGCAATAAACGGGGGCAGATCCGATGGCCACCTGCCCAGATCGAGGCCACCGTCGTAGCACGCATGTGGGACACGCTCTCCCATGCCGCATCACGCAAACCTCGCCACGTACTCCTACACTGCAGCAGCATCCTGACGTGCCACTAGCACGCCCCCAGCCTGCCGAGCCCATCGAGCTAGCAGCAGCAGCCAGCATCTCCCCACGCTCTCATGTCGCCCCCACCGCACGCGCTCCTCTTCCTCCTGCTGCTCGCCTCGGCGCCGCTGCCGCGCCCGGCCGCGGCGGACGACCGCCCCCTCGTGCAGCAGTTCTACTACTACTCCCCTCCGCCGCCGTCCACTCCTCCCGGCGGTGTCGGCTACGGCGGCTACGGCGCCTACCCGCCGCCGGCGACGACGACGACCGGGCCGCCGACGGGGAGGGGGAACAACAACAGCGCGCCGGGGGGGCGCGGCCAGTACGCGTTCCTGTCCGGCTCCGAGGCACCCGGACGAGTAGCGCCGCTCCGGCTGCCGCCGCTTGTCGTCTGCGCCGTGGCCGCCGCGGTGGCTCTTGCATGGCGTTAGGCGCTCGACTGTCGGTCGCTCTCGGTTCAGCGAGTGTATCGCCGGTTATTGTCATTATTATGTGTAAGCGCGCTCTCAAATTGTGTTGATGGAGTCATATGATTTATTTATTTATGTGGATGTGTTTTATATATGCAACATTTTATATATAGCAGAAAAGAAATTTGGGGATGCATCTGCTCTGTATACTTTCGACTGAAAAGGTCGTCGCAAAGAAAACAAAATCATTTTTGCTTCAAGTCACAAAAAAAGTCATTTTTGCTTCATAGACAAAATTTCCGAGTTTCCATATCTGTCTCGTGCTCTGTCACACACTGTGCCCCTATTTAGAACACGAAAAAAAAATTAACCCAATTTTCCAAGCTAATGCAGATGTTACCAGTTGTGTGTTAGCGTTTTTATTGGAAAAATGTTTTATTACAATCTCAAAAGCTATACAGCAAGTTGGTATACAGGCAATACAGCCCTATATACCTAACAAAAGGTACACAAACAAAAGAACTAAAACCTCATGTATTGGTACTATCAATTTGCTGTAAACTAGACCACTCATGTTCCTAGAAAACAAAAACAAAAAAATTGTTCACATGCATCAACTATTATGGTATCGTCCTGACTCTATCCTATGAATCCAGTATGAATCCGGTTTCTGCAGAAAAGGCTGAGTACGCGGTAAGCGGGTAATAGTAAGTAGCAGCTAAACTACATAATAGGAATGTCTTTTTTCTTTTAAAAACCAGTATCATTCTTGTTGAACAATATGGACAAGTCAGACAGCTACTTCTGATGAATTTTGTTATTTTCTTAATTACATTTAGCTAGGTTATCTGGTTTTTTTCTCAGTACAACTTCTTGTTACAGATATCACAAAAATATTACCATTTTCAACGAGACCTTCACTTTACGAATTAGTTTGTTAATGTTAAGGAGATTAATACATCTTAGGGCGTGTTTGGAAGATCGGTTTTAGAGCTAAAACCAGTGTTAATTACCGGCACCAAAAATTTTACGGTCGGATTGAGAAAGTGTTGTTTGGATGAGTTGTGAGACTATTTATTTTATCGTTGAATTCGGCCAAAACCTGCGGAAGAAACTGTTGTGTGAGGATGTCGGAAAAAAAATATGATAAAGAGATGCACTTGTATTTTGGACCAATTCTTGGATCGATTCATGGGGAGGGATGAATTGGAGCGGCTGCTGCATGAGCTGGAGCAAACACGATGCGATTTCTAGCTGAATTGAAGAAGGCCAATGGAGATTAGCCTTGGTTGTTGACTCTGAACTTTTGTTTCTGAATTTAGCAATTTGTGATATGAGAATTTTGAACTTGGAAAACCATACCATGATCTAAAACCCAGAAAATCTATTTTTAGAACTAGGTGCAATTCTGTATACTTTGGGGCTCCTTGATTGTAGTTTTGCTTGAAAGTGATTCTTTGTGTTAATGCAGGTTAGTTTGTCGCCTGAACCGTTTTCTCTGAAGCCTGTATCCTCTGTTCTGTCAAGTTGGTGGTGAATCTGCAAATTGAAGTGTTTATCTACTGATGAGGAATATCAGGTGACTGAAATGAGTTTAAGATCATTGACGTATTATTTGCAAGTTTCAACTCTGCTTGATATTCCTGTACCTGATATTAAAAAATAGTCATTTTGTTCCTGGTCAATGCACTTGTCCTTGTTGAACAATAAAAAGCCTTCTCTATTCACACTCGTGGCTGCATGTGCCAGTAACAATAATAGTCATATTTACGGGGCTGTATTTAACCTTTCCCAAACAACATTTCTCCAAGTGTATATAAATCCAGATGTATTGCTGTGCGCAGAAAAATACACCTGGAAGGCAATTTCAGGTGTGAAAATGTACGGTGCTCCAAACAGGGCCTTAATGCTTGCTTGGTAGCATGGCTGAGAACTCGTCCGTGAAACACGTCTTGCTTAAGGTCGAACTGTATATTAGCTATACGAAGCAACCAGTAGCACAAATTTTTTTTATACGAACGGCATTTTTTTAGATTTATATAACAGTGGACGGATCAGATCATCATCAGACTCAGCAGAGCAGAGCGCCAACTTCGTACTGGCTGTCAGTGCCCACAAGAAACCAAGCTGGGTTCTGGCCCAGCTAGAGTTAGCACCGTGTTTGTTTGGCTTAGGACCTGTTTGGCAAGGCTCCTCTCCGGTTCTGGCTCCGGCTCCTCCAGAGGAGCCCTACCAAACGTTTTCTTGGAACAGCCGTTTTTCAGTAAAAAACAGAGGAGCCGGAGCCGTTTTGGAGGAGCCACAATTTATGGCTCCTCCAAAACGGCTCTGGCTCCTCCTGAGGAGCCCCTCAGGAGGAGCCGTGCCAAACAGGTTCTTATAAGTCATACTTTTTTAACCAACTAATAGTATTTTTCTCTCATAACAAATCAATCAACCGTATTTTCAGAGAAAAAAGAGCGTAGGTTCGGTGGGAGAACGATGGGCCCCGCCCAAGCGGCAGGTGACGGCAGTGGGCTCGCACGCCGACCTCTGACTGGTAGTAGCAACGAATGGAATGAGATGCTGAACGAGTCAAAGTCTTTGGCCCATGGAGTCTTGACATTCGGCTGTGGCGGGACGGCGGTCGCGATAATGGACCGGCCCATTCCTCTTTTCCTTCTTTTTATTATGGAATGGGGAGCAAGCTGCTGCATTGTTGTTTGATGGTTAGACTACTGAGAGCAGCCATTTTCTGGCATTCTGTTTGTTGTTTCCATACATTTAAAGATGTGGGATACTATCTGTGAAAGTTACCATATATATTGCACATTTCAAACATGTGGGCTACTTGAGTCTGTGAAAGTTGATCTCACATATTTTCCTTTCATAGTTAGAATCTATACGTACCTAGAAAAATTATTTGATGTGATCCATAGAGTTAGCATGGGCAATATACTAGTTATATGTATGTGCTTTCTTCGTTGTTTGAGTTGTTATTATAATTTAAATTTGTAACATTGACAGCTACAATATTCGAACAAATGCATCATCACAATTTTATTACATGTTGTAATGAATGTGAGTTAGCGTTATGGGTTAGATGCTTGTGTACTTTTGTGTATACTTGGTCGACCTAGAGAAATTTGATTTAGTACAAACTTAAAATGCTCTGTTGTCGAAATTGAGGGAGTAGAAATAAGCAGCCTGTTCGTTTCGTCGTAAACGATCGTAGATTATTTACTGCTGGCTGGTTTGGTATGAGAGAAAAATACTATTCCAGCTTATAATTCACGATCGTATATGAGCAAGCGAACAGGACGAAGGTATGTTAAAATACACGTTGGAATTCGTTCATCCTGGATGAGCATATCACGCTACGAGAAACATGAATAATTGGAGTAGATGGAGAGAATCAAGGCAGGAATTTGACTTTTTAGTCTCAATCTTTTTTAGATCAAAGGCATTGTCCGGTTTTATTGAAAGCTTATCAAGCCAAGATCCCACGCTGGGGCTCTGCCAGCTTTACAATAGAGTTCGAGAAACACTCTCTAGTGTAACTACCCGAAGGGAGAAAAAGACAGAACTCTAACTAGAGTTTGAGGCAAGCACGCCATTGCAAAGCTAAAATGAGCATCCCAAGGGCTTGTTCGTTTTGGCCCGGAATGGCCCGGATTGCGGCCTGATCCGCCCGGATCAAATAGGCCTGGTTCGAAGTCAGGCCGAATCAATAATGACCGTTCGGTTAGATACAGCCCGGAATGCAAACCGGTCAATCCAGGCCTTTTTCCCCCTCTTTGGCCAGGAACGGAGACGGACCCTCCTACGTGTGGAACCTATCCTGGCGACGGCGTGGGGCATCGTGAGGGGACGCGACGGTGCGACACGAGGCGACGGCGACCGGTTCCCATTGAACGTCCGCGCTCTCCGCTGCCTTCTCGCCGGTAACGCATCGCCCTCGTCTTCCTTGCCCCATTCTCTCCCCGGTGCTCGGGTTCTTGCTAGGGTTCTCGTCGGCGCTAGGGTTCTTGCTTGCTTGCGCTCGATCCGTCCCTAGGTGAATGAATGGCTTGCTCGCCCGGTCGGTCTGGTATTGCCAAGAAAGGCGCCACTCTTTGCCCCCAGCGACCAAACTGCTCGTCGGTCTCTTTGGTTAGATGCATACTTAAAGCTGGATCAGAAAAAGGAAGAATGAGAGATATGCATGCTTTTCGTTCATTTGCTTTGGGCAGATGGACTCCTTTGCGGTGCATCTGGGCCTGCACGTTTGTAAAATACTGGAGTCTGGATTACCACAGGAGTGATTTACCTGGTTGGAGGATTGTTGTTTCACTAGGACATGATCATTGAAAAATATTTAATTCTTCTATATCAAAATCAAAGAAGATGAGAAAACTTTGTAGGTGACTATGGTTTGGTATGTGGTGGTAAATAATAACTAGCTGCAAGGCATGGAGCTCATACTCCTGCAGCTTGGAAATGTATCCTGTCACGGACATTATAACATCCATGTCTTCTTTTGAAAAAAAAAAAACGTAGATCTTACCTTGTAGTGTACAGGGTAGCTTCTCACTACTTGTTCTCAGTGATTTTTCATGGTTAGCTACCTTCTCTCCTTCAGCTGCTGTTGGCATTATTGTCTAAAACCTTTTGTGTCAGTATATTCACAACTGATCTGCAAGAAATGTTATTTTCTTTTTATTGGCAAGCTTATATCCACTATCTGCCTATTTAATTTTGGAACTGACTCGTGGTTCTGCGGTTTGGATTAATACTTCAAGTGAATCATGGTTTTGCGATTTGGATTTATATTTTAGTAGATGTCCCTTTGTATTCATTGCCTCTTATAGTCAGTTGAAGTATTATCTGATTAGCATTGTCTTGATCCAGAAGTCATCTTCGTTAGCATTCTGGAAGCCCTTACTTTTTGTTCTGATTCAATTACTTTTGTTTCAATGACCAGGAATAAAAGCTTTTTAACTGACTAAAATGTATAACGTGTGTTACCATGTATCAGTTCTGATTTCTGAAACTACTAATCAGAAGAACTGTTAATTTGGATATATTAAGTAGTCTGTATACGTGTGTTAATTTGGATATATTAGAGTATGTATGTATTGCATGCATAGGAATAGGATCGATATACAGCCTTGTCTTGTTATCGGCTATATATACTAGTTGTTGGGTTGGGTGGCCGTGTACGTATATTGTCAGTGTCATTGGCAAGGGTGCCTACCTTTAATTTGTGTGGGGTAATCTATTTTATGCATAGAGCAGGAGCAATCTGTTCATATCCTAGCTAGCTATGACAGCCCTGAACCTCTTGATTAAGACCCGTTGGATGCGTGCAAAGTTGATTAACGCAGGAGCAATTTGTTCAGGGTTCAGTTTCACCGGATGTTTTCTTGTTGCTTGTATTACTATCTAGATGATATTTCTTATTTTTATCAAACTAATAGTTTGTTTGCACCCCCTCTCACCTCTTTCCATTGGTTGGCGATTGCTATATCATAATGTCCAACATTTTCGTTTTAGGTTTTAGAGAACCTAAGGATACTGAGGTAGTACAAGGTGCCTAGAACGTGTGTGTCTATCAAGTTGCTGCGTAGAACCCTTGCATTTTAAACATTCAGAGATCTAATAGAAGATTTGTGCCAGATGTGATCTTGTAGAAACAAGAGATTACTACAAGATACAACAAGTAGAAGACCCCTTTCAAAGTTTCAATACCTTGATTTTTGTTTGTTAGATGATCAGTGATATGGATCGTATAAATTCTTGGGAACTATCGGCTGTAACTGTTGTAAGAGTATGTTGCTGCTGATGCACTTTTGTATTCCTTATCACTTGAATTTACGCTGGTTGCAGACTTGCAGCTGCCTCTGATGCACTTTTGTCAGTTAAACATCTGGATATGTATACGCATCAGATTCTTAGCCCTGGATTCATCCCTGGCTAACCGAACAATCAAATAGGAGCAAGGGGATTGGTTCTGCTAGGGAATGACTGGCAGCAAGGGGATCAACTAATTCCAGGCCTGGATTGGTTCCCCAGCTGCCGAACGAGGCCTAAGAATAACATTAGATTCTTGGAAATGACCAAATTTATATGATAAGATAATGACATTTATGATACAAACTACATATCATTATATTCTTCATTAATTATATTTTCATAGTATACCTATTTGATGTCATAAATCTTTGTAGTTTTTTCTATAATTTTGGTCAAACTTGAGATGCTATGACTTTCCAAGGTTTTTGGAATAACTTATAATTTGGAATTGAAGGAGTAGTGGTTTTATGAACTGCAGTGTGAAAGACCATTAAAAATAGTGATTTGTTACTGGTGTCGCTTAAGAACCGTATATGTAAATATTTACATTGGTGATTGCCTTATGGCTGTCTTAACATAAATCGATTTACACTAACGGTATACTTACACCATTCATCCGTATAAATGGTTTTATAGAATTATCAAATCGGATAAAAAGTAGACTATTCCTTTTACTTTGGAAGAAGCAGCCGCACGTCATAATTCACAAGATTTTTTATGCGAATACGCAGTTGTCGGCCACCGAGATCGAATTCATTATCTCAGAGCGTGTTACTTTCTTACTGCTGTGCCGCAGAATCACTTGTTACCAAGTGGATGCTATTTACTTTATTAAATACTTTAATACCAAATATTTGTATTAGATATTTGAGACTCTAAGCGAATACAAATGAAAAAATTAAACTGAAAAATCTTGGACCTCTTAAATTGCTACAATTTTGTTTAGATCATTTCAGCATCTAAGGTCATTTGAAAAATTAATTTTAAATGATCTCAAATAAAAAAGATTGTCAACTACAAAGTTACAACCTCTTTGAGTACTACAACTTTGGTTTTTTGTCATATTTTCATCTGATGTACCTTGAAAAATTAAAATAAATCTGAAAACCTAAAATAAAATTTCTGATACTAAATGGTTTGAAATGAAAAGTAGTCAACTACAAACTTCCAAGCCTCTTTGAGTGCTACAACTTTGGTTTATGTTATTTCTCCATTCAAGATTATTTGAAATTTTTTATACATTTAATTTAAAATTATGAAACTTAAAACATTTTTAGTCTTAAATGATTTTAAATGAAAAAGTCATCAACTAAAAAAATTTAGATACCTTTGGGTACTATAACTTTCATATAAAGTTTATTTTCATCTAACTTAATTTTGCTGACGGAAGCTAGTCCGGTTGGTCTAGCGCTCCTGCGGCACCCTGCTGGCCGGGGATCGAACCCCCTCGGGGCCGATTTATGCTGGCCAAAGGGGAAAAAAATCCCCTCGCTTGCCCTGCGTTTCCCAAAGCACATGTTGCGGACTGGCCCACTCCCAGGGTTACGGGCCCCTGTATGCGGACAGGGTATGGGGTTCGGAGGTTTTTCTCGACATGCGTGAGGGGTCTCCTTCTTAAAGCGCAAAGCTCCAGGGCTGTCTAGGCATCCGAGGGTCAAGTTTTTTATCCAACTTAATTTTAAAAAATATTTTATTATTGTGCTGCACCGATTTTTAGTGGCGAATCAAATTACCATGAGATGGCTAGAATTTTGATCCGCATTCTAAAAATGACACAATTTCTAGAGGAGGCTGGAAAGTCTAGCTACCTTAAAAAATGGTATTTTTAAGAGACGGATCGGTTTGCGAAACATCTTTAGAAATATCGGACATTTCTAGAGGTGGTTGGAACTAAAAAAATATTTATAGAGGCAAGCTAGCTCCGAAACCATTTTAGAGGTGCATTTTACGTATTCTCCCCTAAATAAGCCGGCTGATTTCAGGTGATGGAGCAGTGTGCACGTCGCCCGGAATTCCCTCGTCTGTCCGATCTTGTGTTCTGCGGTCCAGATCTCTTGAATCAGATTTCGTCTGAAGCGGCTCCTCGTGCTTCTCCTGACCTTATCCGGCTTTTTCATCGTTTCTTCTCGTATTCTCCGACTTCTCGACCGAATCAACAAAAGCAAATATATACTCCCCGTGCAGGACCCGTGGAGTACTCAGCTTCCGCTTCTGTTTCTTGAATCTTCTCGTCGCCCCCTCCTCTCTCTCCCCATCGCTCTCTCCCTCGCGTCTCGCGTCACGCCGTCTCCGACGCGACGACCGCCGCTGCACCTTCCTCCCTCTCTGCTTCCCTCCTTGCCTCGTGGCATCACCGGTGGCGCGAGGCGCCACCCGCGCGCTGCACGCGCCGTGGCCAGGGCCTCACTGTCCCCGTGCAGGACCCGAGCGCACAATCCACTGAAACCCTAGGTATCGCGGGCGCCGTGCTCAGGGTCCCCTCACCTGTGGCCTTCCTGAGTTTGTGCCGAAGGTGGGATCCTTTGCCAGCTCCACGCGCCGGGGGCCAGGACCTACGTTTGCTCCGTCTTGGTCTGCTGGTCCATCTTCGAAGGTTCTCCGATCCAGCATCGCCCCTGCCTCGTGTTCCTCATTGCCGACCCTGGTTATTTCCCCACGCTTCACATCTTTCGTTTTGATTCAGGCTTTATTCCATGCTGTACTTCCACGTATCTGTCCCTATGGTCATCAGCTAGATTATACCGGCGGCGGCTGACACTATGTGTTCTTCCTCTTTACTGTTCGTGCACGCATCGTGTTTGATTACTACTAATAGTTTAGCATTTGGATGTGTTACCAACTCAATTTAGGTTCTATGTAGACCTGTTAAATTACTCAGTGCCCTGTCTATTATAGACATAGATTGGATTGTTTTTAGATTTCTCATATTTTCTTTTTTTAGAGGATATATGTTTTTGCCGTGCTATGGAAATTGATACAGGTGCCCTTGCCTTTATGGGATCAAGGTAAATATGAGATATTTGGCTCAGTAAGCTAATGCTTAAATGTGGATGAGTTCTTACTATGCCACCACTTTGCAAGGGTATGAATGCTTCTCAAAATAAATAACCAGCATGGCCACTGCAACTATGATTAGCATGTCCTTTCTTATTTTCCTTACCACCTCTCTTCTATTTTACAATGAATTTTATTTAGTTGCACATGATATATCATATTGAGCCATGATTCCCTTTGTTTTTCTAACTGTATTTTACTTGGCCTAATACTTCTATTTGTTTTTATGGCCAGCATATGCGACTGGGAAAAGTATAATTGGAGTGCTTCAGTTCTCATTTAGCAGGCAAGGTAACATCCAATTCATATTCCTCCTTGAAAGATCCTAATATGGTTAGAGGGGGTGAATAGCCTATTTAAAAATCTACAAATCAATTAGAGCAATTTGATTAGTATAATAAATAGCGAAATGCAAACTTGCTCTAGCTCTACAAGGGTTGCAAGCCACCTATCCAACAATTCTAGTTGCTATGATCTTTAGACACACAATTTGCTATGTCACTACTCACTAAGAGCTCTCACACTTGCTACACTAAAGAGCTCCACTAGATGAACTTAAAACAACAAAGCAAGCTCTCAATTCTAATTACACTAAAGAGCTTCCTACAACTAATTTGTAAAAATATAAATGAGTGAGTAGAGTAATTATACCGCCGTGTAGAGGAGTGAACCAATCACAAGATGAATATAAAATCAATCACCGGGAGAATACCAAAGGGAAAGAGACAACTAATTTTTCTCTCGAGGTTCACGTGCTTGTCGGCACGCTAGTTACCGTTGTGTCGACCAACACTTGGTGGTTCGGCGGCTAAGAGGTGTTGCATGAACCTCGTCCACACAATTGGACACCGCAAGAACCTACCCACAAGTGAGGTAACACAATAACACGAGCAATCAACTAGAGTTACATTTCGGCGCTCCGCTGGGGAAGGCACAAGACCCCTCACAATCACCACGATCGGAGCCGGAGACAATCACCAACCTCCGCTCAATGATCCTTGCTGCTCCAAGCCATCTAGGTGGCGGCAACCACCAAGAGAAACAAGTGAATCCCGTAGCGAAACACGAATACCAAGTGCCTCTAGATGCAATCACTCAAGCAATGCACTTGGATTCTCTCCTAATCTCACAATGATGATGGATCAATGATGTAGATGAGTGGGAGGGCTTTAGCTAAGCTCACAAGGTGGCTATGTCAATGCAAATGGCCAAGAGAGTGAGCTTGAGCCAGCCATGGGGCTTAAATAGAAGCCCCCACGAAATAGAGCCACTGTACCTCTTCACTGGGCACTGCTCGAGGAGACCAGATGCTCCGGTCAGATCGACCGGACACTGGACCTCAGCGTTCGATCGCCCGATGCTTGCCACGTGTCATCGGCTTCAAACACTGTTCATCAGATCTCAATGGTCAAGTGTTGACCAGACGCTCTGCACAAATTGATCGGACGCTCCAGCACCAGCGTCCGGTCATTTCCAGTAAGGTACCAACAGCGACCGGACGCGTTAGTTGGATCACGACCGGACGCAGGACCTCAGCGTCCGGTCGTTTCTAGTAAGCTTCCACGCGTGACCGGACGCGTCCGATCAAGCCTGACCGGACACAGCCAGCATCCGGTCACTCACTGCCTCTCAGTGTGCTGCCACTTCAGTGCGACCGGACGCAGCCATCCAGCGTCCGGTCGAAGACCGACGCTGCGCGTCTTCAGCAGCAACTGACCAAACGCGCCGATCCATCCGAGACCAGCATCCGGTCACTGCGTGACCAGCATGACAACTCCTTTTCAACTCTATCTTCTTCACCCTTGCTCAAATGTGTCAACCACCAAGTGTATCACCTTGTGCATATGTGTTAGCATATTTTCATAAACATTTTCAAGGGTGTTAGCATTCCACTAGATCCTAAATGCATATGCAATGAGTTAGAGCATCTAGTGGCACTTTGATAACCGCATTTCAATACGAGTTTCACCCCTATTAATAGTATGACTATCGATCCTAAATGTGATCACACTTACTAAGTGTCTCAATCACTAAAACAAAATGGCTCCTACTATTTATACATTTGCTTTGAGCCTTTTGTTTTTCTCTTTCTTCTTTTCCAAGTTCAAGCATTTGATCATCACCATGCTATCACCATCATCATGATCTTCACCATTGCTTCATCACTTGGAGTAGTGCTACCTATCTCATAATCACTTTGATAAACTAGGTTAGCACTTATGGTTTCATCAATTAACCAAAACTAAACTAGAGCTTTCAATCTCCCCCTTTTTGGTAATTGATGACAACCCTTTCACAAAGATATGAATTGAATTTTTAATTAAATCCATGTTGCTTGCCCAAGCATATTTACCATGTGTAAAAGAATATGGACAAGTTTCATAAACTCCAAATGGTAGCAATTGCTCCCCCTACATATGTGCTAAGAGTTGGGATTGTAGCTTGCACATATACTTAGATAGGAAATATAGGAGACAATTTCTACCAAATGATGCTAAGGTATAAGAGATGGACCTTTGAAGCCTGATACCAATCAGAGTGCACCAATATACCATCCTTAGCACCATTAGTAACTAGACATACACAAAAACTAGAATATCTCATGAGATCAACATTACAAGCAAGGGTCTAGTTTTCATATGATGAACATAAGTCTAGTTACTTTAGCCTATGCATGCTAGTTTTTCATTTCAACATTCAAACCTACAACTAGCATGCACCACACAAGCATGGATATTGAACTTTAAAACTTGTGTCATGCAAGCAATTATATTAAATGCACATTCAAAATGCAACATACAAGTTTATGAGCTTGCTCCCCCTACTTGTGTGCATTTTTTATTTGATCCCCTTACAATGTCATTTCATTTGTTTTCTCCTCCTATCTTACTATCTTTGTGAATTTCTCTCCCCCTTTGTCAACAATTAGCATAAAAGGTGAGCTCAAATTATAGATAGGTTGGGGTGAAACCATGTAAAAAGAGGATTATTTTCCTAATTTGGTTCAATCTAGATCACTTGCAAAAGATATTTAACTCGGTTTGATCAAATGACAAGCTTCTTCACACCTCCAAATAAGGGTTATCTTGTACCATGTTGAGTTAAACACTTATAGCTTATTTTCTAGATCAAACACTAGGTTTACAAGCCCACAAACATGTCATATGCTACCACTAGATCATTTTAAACATACAAACAATAGTGGTAACATACAAGCATCAAATTCATTTGATTTTCATGAATGAGCCTATTTAAATGTGAAATATGTCTAGATGCACTAAACATGTCCTTAGCAAGGATGTATGCCATGCCAATCAACTTTTACCTTAGATTGATCGAGGAAGAGGCATGCCATATAAGTGGGGGTGCATCAACACATATTTGAGAAGTCATGTATGTTCAATTCATTCCTTAGCTTGCAAAATCTCTTCTCATCAAGTGGCTTGATGAAGATATCAGTAAGTTGATCTTCAGTGTCCACACTCTCAATGTAAATGTTCCCTTTTTGTTGGTGATCTCTTATGAAATGATGGCGGACATCAATATGCTTTGTTCTTAAATGTTAACCGGGTTGTTGGTGAGCTTTACGACACTTTCATTGTCACATAGCAATGGTACTTGCTTGAATTTGATTTCAAAATCACTCAAAGTAGCCTTCATCCAAAGTAATTGAGCACAACTACTGGCCAAAATATACTTCGCTTCGGTGGTTGAAAGTGCTACACTATTTTGCTTCTTTGATGACCAAGACACAAGTGATCTTCCCAATAGTTGACATGTTCTCGAAGTGCTATTTCTCTCAACTTTGCATCCCGCATAATCGGAGTCCGAATATCCAATCAACTCAAATCTTGCTCCTTTGGGATATCACAATCCAACATTTTATGTATGCTTCAAGTACCTCAATATTCTCTTTGTTGCTTTTGAATGACTTTCTCTTGGTGAGGCTTGGAATTTAGCACATATGCATATACTAAACATCATATCCGGCCTTGATGCGGTCACATAAAGTAGGCTTCTAATCATAGACCGATACATCTTTTGATCCACCATGTTGTCACTAGCATCACTATCCAAGCTTCCACTTGTCCCCATTAGTGTACTAATAGCTTTACTATCATCTATTTCAAACTTCTTGAGCATGTCCTTGATATACTTGCCTTGACTCACAAATGTGTCATTCTTCATTTGCTTGATTTGAAGACTAAGGAAGTAGCTAAGCTCTCCAATCATGGACATCTCAAACTCACTTCCCATCATCTTGCCAAACTCCTCACAAAAATCTTGATTTGTTGACCCTAAAATGATATCATCAACATAGATTTGCATTACAAACAAGTCATTTCCAAGCTTCTTAGTGAAAAGAGTGGTGTCAACCTTTCACATCTTGAATCCCTTAGAGAGTAGGAAATCTCTCAATCTCTCATACCATACTCTAGGTGCTTGTTTTAATCCATACAAAGCCTTTCTCAACTTGTAAACATGGTTGGGTTTCTTCTCATCTTCAAAACTGGGAGGTTGCTTAACATACACAAGCTCATTGATGTACCCATTAAGAAATGCACTCTTCACATCCATTTGGTACAACTTGATGTTATGGGCACACACATAGGCTAACAAGATCCTAATTGCTTCCAATCTTGCAACCAGGGCATATGTTTCTCCAAAGTCAAGACCTTCAACTTAAGTGTAACCTTGAGCCACTAATCTTGCTTTGTTCCTTATTACTATCTCATCTTGATTTTGCTTGTTCCGAAAGACCCACTTGGTTCCAATCACATTATGATCCTTAGGCCTCTCAACTAACTCCCATACTTGGTTTCTTATAAAGTTGTTTAGCTCTTCATGCATAGCATTGACCCAATTAACATCCTTCAAAGCTTCATCTATCTTCTTAGGTTCAATGGATGACATGAATGAGAAATGCTCACAAAATGAAGCCAATCTTGATCTAGTTTGCACACCTCTTGAAACATCACTAATGATAGTGTCCAATGAGTGATCTCTTGCAACATTGGTTGGTTGAAGCACTTACACTTGATTGCTTGCATTTGATTGATCACTTGGTTGAGATGATGAACTAGCCACTTATTGATCTTGCACTTTGTCATCACTAGTTCTTGCTTGAACTTGATCATGAGAACCACTAGCTTGCACATTTAAGTTAGAGAGCACATGATTCTTGTCATCTTCAACATCAATCACCTCTCTAGGTCTTATATCACCAATGTACATATTCTTTATTGCATTGACCAATTGAGTGCCTCTTACATCATCTAGATTCTCATCTTCCTCTTGGGAACCATTTGTTTCATCAAATTCCACATCATGAACCTCCTCAAGAGTACCACTAGCCAAATTCCAAACTCTATATGCCTTGCTAGTAGTGGAGTAACCAAGCAAGAAGCCTTCATCATATTTCTTTTCAAACTTGCTCAATCTAGTACCTTTCTTCAATATGTAGCATTTACAACCAAACCCTTGAAAGTATGCTATGTTGGGCTTTCTTCCATTCAATAGCTCATAAGGTGTCTTCTCCATCATGGGGCGACAATAGAGTCGGTTGCTATAATATCAAGCCGTGTTGATTGCTTCGGCCCAAAATGAATGACTCACATTGTACTCACTCAACATTGATCTTGCCATGTCAATCAAAGTTCTATTCTTTCGTTCAACTAGGTCATTTGATTGTGGAGTGTACTTTGCCAAAAATTAATGTCTAATTCCAAATTCATCACACAACTCATCAATTCTAGTGTTCTTTAATTCACTACCATTGTCACTTCTAACTTTCTTGATAGTTGTTTCAAACTCATTGTGAATGCCCTTGACAAATGATTTGAATGTTGCAAATACATCATTCTTATTAACAAGAAAGAACACCCACGTGTATCTAGTGAAATCATCCACAATCACAAATCCATATTTGTTTCCATGAATGCTAGTGTATGTGCTTGGTCCAAACAAGTCCATGTACATCAACTCAAATGTCTTAGATGTACTCATCATGCTCTTCTTAGGATGTGTGTTACCAACTTGCTTTCTGGCTTGACATGCACTACATAGCTTATCATTTTCAAATGTGATATCTTTCAAGCCTCTAACTAAATCATGTTTAATCAACTTGTTCAATTATTTCATTCCAACATGACCAAGCCTTCTATGCCATAACCAACCCATGCTTGACTTAGTGATCAAACATGTTGACAATTGAGCTTCTCTAGCATTGAAATTAACTAAGCATAGATTCTCATCTAAATCCTTTGAATATTAAGTTAGAGCCATCTACACTTATAATCTCTACATCATCCACATCAAATATGCACTTAAAACCAAGATCACACAATTGAGCTACCGACAATAGGTTGAAGTTCAAGCTCTCTACTAGTAGTACATTGGAATGCTCGTCATTGGATATTGCAATCTTACCAAGCCCTTTGACCTTGCCTTTGTCATTGTCACCAAATGTGATACTATCAATCCCATTGCTCTTGTTTTCATTGATTGAATTGAACATTCTTGGATCACCGGTCATGTGTTGTGTGCACCCACTATCAAGTACCCAATGCCTTCCTCTGGCTTTATAATTGACCTACAAAAGAAGATCAATTCCTTTTAGGTACCCAAACTTGCTTGGGTCCTTAAAGGTTAGTTACCAAGGTCTTTGGTACCCAAATGGCCTTCTTCTTTGGGCCCACAATTGGTGTACCAATGAACTTAGTCTTCATACCTGGCACCCTTAAAAGCATGTAACAAGAATCAAATTTGATTGAGGATACATTAGGTAGCTTGTTCTTGTTAATCTTGCAATATTGCTCTACATGCCCAACTTGCTTGCATCTATTGCAAAACCGACCATTACCCTTCACAAAGCTAACTTTGGGAGTGACAAAGGTTGCCTTGCCTTTCTTGGGGATATAGCCTAATCCCTCTTTGTTGAGAGAAAACTTTTGGCTACCCAAGTACTTTAGCAAGCGAGCATCTCCACCATAGGCATTGCCTAAGGCATGAGTGAGCTCATTCACCTCCATCTTGAGGGTCTCATTTTCCACCATTAGTGAGACATCACAAGTGAGACCATCACTCAAAGGTGAAGTAGAAGTGATAGAGCTACAAGAAGTGTTAGTGGGAGCAACTACAACGGGTTTTCAAAAAGATTCATCAATAATATCACATGTTAGTCCCACATCACAAGACACAATCACTTGCTCCTTCTTGGCTTCCTCCTTCTTGACTTGCTCAATGAGAGAGGAGTGAGCTTTTTCAAGCTTAGAGTGAGCTTTGCCAAGCTTCTCATGGGCTTCTATTAGCCTCTCATGAGTGGCATTGAGCTCATCAAAAGATTGCTCAAGAAATTTGATTTTCTTGCGTAATTCTTTGCACTCCTTTCTCTTCATCTCAACGCAAGTGTGCACTTGCTCACACATGTCCAAGAGCTCCTCCTTGGTGTACTCCTCCTCCTCATCATCATCATCACTCCTACAAGCATCACTTTCACTCATAATCACTCACATCATATTTTACCTTGGTAGGCTTTGCCATGAGGCATGTCGATGGAGTGTCGAAGATGGAGGGCTTGTTGTTGATGGCGATGCTTGCTAGTGCTTTCTTGATAGATTTCTTGCCATCATTACTAGAGTCATCACTATCCAAAGAGCCATCACTATCCCAAGTGACCACATAGCCTCCACCCTTCTTCTTTTAGAAGGTCATCTTCTTCTCCTTCTTTTCTTTCTTGTCCTTCTTATGATTCTTCTTCTCATCCTTATCATTGTCACTATTGTAGGGACAATCCGCTACAACGTGATCGGGGCTCTTGCAATTGTAGCATCTTCTCACATATTCTTTGCTTTTGGTGTGATCTCTTATCTTTCTTGCACCATACCCCTTCTTCTTCATGAATTTGCCCATCTTGCTCACAAATAGAGCCATGGCTTCATCATCAATATCACTAAGATCCTCATCATCACTTGATTCTTTCTTGGACTTGCCCTTGTTCTTGGATGATGAGCTAGCCTTGAATGCTACACTCTTCTTCTTATCTTCATCTTCCTTCTTGTCATCCTTGTCAACCCCTTCCCTTTCCACTCGGTATGTCTCTTGTGTCATGACATCACCTAGTACTTGGTTTAGGGTAATCTCCTTCAATCCTCATCTTATGATAAGCAATCTCAACATCTCAAATCTTGGAGGTAGGCACATCAAGAACCTATGAGAGACATCATCATCGTCGATCTTCTCTCCCAATGCCTTTAAATCATTGACAATCACTTGAAATCGATGGAACATCTCCGGAATGCTCTCATCATCCTTCATCTTGAAGCTTGTTAACTTATCCTTGAGGATGTACAACTTGGCACTCTTCACCGTCGGTGTGCCCTCATATGTTTCCTCCAATCTCCTCCACACCTCATTAGCTCTTTCATAATCCTTGATTTGCTCAAACACCTTAGAATCAATGGCATTGTATATGGTGTTGAGAGCCATTGTATTGCATTGCTTGTTGGTCTTGTCTAGGTTGGTGGGATTGTCGGGGTCAATGATAGCATAGTCATTTTGTCACATCCCATATTTGATCATTGATTGAACCAAGATACATCTTTATCTTTCTCTTACAATAATTATAGCATGTGCCATCAAAGAACGGTGGTTTACCCCCCACATGGTTGAACACAACTTGAGCCATAATTTGACACCGAGGTTCTTAAGCCTTCAATTAAACGGTGACCACGACTCTAATACCACTTGAAAGATCCTAATATGGCTAGAGGGGGGGGGGTGAATAGCCTATTTAAAAATCTACAAATCAACTAGAGCAATTTGATTAGTACAACAAATAGCGAAATGCAAACTGGTGCTCTAGCTCTACAAGGGTTGCAAGCCACCTATCCAACAATTCTAGTTGCTATGATCTCTAGACACACAATTTGCTATATCACTACTCACTAAGAGCTCTCACACTTGCTACACTAAAGAGCTCCACTAGATGAACTTAAAACAACAAAGCAAGTTCTCAATTCTAATTACACTAAAGAGCTTGCTACAACTAGTTTGCAAGAATATAAATGAGTGGGTAGAGTGATTATACCGCCGTGTAGAGGAGTGAACCAATCACAAGATGAATACTAAATCAATCACCGGGAGAATACGAAATGGCAAGAGACAACCAATTTTTCACTCGAGGTTCACGTGCTAGCCGGCACGCTAGTCCCCATTGTGTCGACCAACACTTGGTGGTTCGGCGGCTAAGAGGTGTTGCACGAACCTCGTCCACACAATTGGACACCGCAAGAACCTACCCATAAGTGAGGTAACTCAATGACACGAGCACTCAACTAGAGTTACCTTTCGGCGCTCCACCGGGGAAGGCACAAGACCCCTCACAATCACCACGATCGGAGCCGGAGACAATCACCAACCTCCGCTCAACGATCCTCGCCGCTCCAAGTCGTCTAGGTGATGGCAACCACTAAGAGAAACAAGTGAATCCCGCAACGAAATACGAATACCAAGTGCCTCTACATGCAATCACTCAAGCAATGCATTTGGATTCTCTCCCAATCTCTCAATGATGATGGATCAATGATATAGATGAGTGGGAGGGCGTTGACTAAGCTCACAAGGTTGCTATGTCAATGCAAATGGCCAAGAGAGTGAGCTTGAGCCAGCCATGGGGCTTAAATAAAAGCCCCCACGAAATAGAGCCGTTGTATCCCTTCACTAGGCATTGCTCAGGGTGACCAGACGCTCCGGTCAGATCGACCAGACGCTGGACCTCAGCGTCCGATCGCCTGATGCTTGCCACGTGTCATCGGCTTCAAACGCTGTTCATCAGATCTCAAGTGTCAAGTGTTGACCGGATGCTCTGCACAAACTGACCGAACGCTCCGGCACCAGCATCTGGTCGTTTCCAGTAAGGTACCAACAGCGACCAGACGCGTCAGTTGGATCACGCCGGACGTAGGACCTCAGCGTCCGGTCATTTCCAGTAAGCTTCCATGCGTGACCGGACGCGTCCAATCAAGCCTGACCGGACACACCCAGCATCCGGTCGCTCACACTGCCTCTCAGTGTGCTGCCACTTCAGTGCGACCGAACGCAGCCAGCCAGCGTCCGGTCACAATAACGCCAGCGTCCGGTAGAAGACCAACGTTGCGCGTCTTTAGTAGCAACTGACCGGACGCGCCAGTCCATTCGAGACTAGCATCCGGTCACTGCGTGACCAGCCTGACTAACTCCTTTTCAACTCTATCTTCTTCACCCTTGCTCAAATGTGCCAACCACCAAGTGTATCACCTTGTGCACATGTGTTAGCATATTTTCATAAACATTTTCAAGGGTGTTAGCATTCCACTAGATCCTAAATGCATATACAATGAGTTAGAGCATCTAGTGGCACTTTGATAACCGCATTTCAATACGAGTTTCATCCCTCTTAATAGTATGGCTATCGATCCTAAATGTGATCACACTCACTAAGTGTCTCGATCATTAAAACAAAATGACTCCTATTATTTATACCTTTGCCTTGAGTCTTTTGTTTTTCTTTTTCTTCTTTTCCAAGTTCAAGCATTTGATCATCACCATGCCATCACCATCATCATAATCTTCACCATTGCTTCATCACTTGAAGTAGTGCTACCTATCTCATAATCACTTTGATAAACTAGGTTAGCACTTAGGGTTTCATCAATTAACCAAAACCAAACTAGAGCTTTCACTCCTTTATATCCCCCATTATACTTTTCTCTTAATATTCACTCTTCAAGCACAAGATTAATTACTTGGTTCCGAGAGCATTGCTATCATAGGTGTTGTTGTGTTGTTACATTATCTTAGTGACTTCCTACATGTTTGTGTTGTGCTGTTGTTTATGCATGATAGCAGGGATGGTTTGCAATTTTTTTATCTGGTTAGGTTCCTCACATGTTCTTAATGTCACTACTTACATTACAGGGCCAGAGAGCATGGGATTTGGAATTCTTCGTGCACTTCACTTTGAAATGAATGATCCAAAGTTACTTTATCAGATATTGTAGATAGTATAGGGCACATTTGTTTGAGATAGCGTGAGCACATTAGGTTAGTTGTATTCCTAAAAATTAACGTACTTCTGAAATTAATACAAGTTCCATACGTTGTCGGTAAATATACAGTTACTGGAGCAGCTGCCAGTAAAAGAAGAAATAGTCATATGCGTTGCCATGAATTTTGTCAACGTGTGCCACATCACAGTGAAGACCTAGCTATTTTATTCATCGGGATGCCCCTCGGCTGCCTGGCTATTTCTTGCGTTCCTCATGGCAACCGTGCAGGTTGGTCTGGTGTGTTCTCTGTCATTTTGTTTCTCCTGTTGCTTCTCTATTGAAGCCTGCCTTGCTTCTCGTGGTTGCCATGTACGAGACCTCTGTCATGACATGTCTGCCATGGCGCTTCTGACCACTGGAAAATGATTTGGAAGAAGTGCCATCATATAATGTTCAGTTGTCAAAATATGATATATGTGCATGGAAGCTTTGGAAACTTTTTTATTGCACAAAAAAACTCAGATCCACTGAACTTACTTACATGTATGACTATCCTGTTCATAGCATGTTCTTACTGGAAGCAATTTTTTGGGATGTTGCATTAACATTTACTAACAGTGAAGCGTCCTGCTTTTGTCAGCAACAACAATCTTGATGGTTTGGCAATAATGTATGTTTTGGCATAACTTACTGAAACAAAACAAAAGGTCAATGCGTGATCCATTAAAAATAATGTGGTGGTACCAATCTATATGAGGGATCCTGCGGCTTCTACATTGATGTGATCTTTGTGATTTTTTATGCTCATTATCACTTCAAACAGCCCTCCTCTATCTCAATCGTCTGTTCAATCTTGATCCTTTCTGCTCTCAGGTCTTAGGGGTGGAGGACGCCCAGGTGGTCCCTCAAATGGCGGTGGCGCGGACCTACATCAGCCCCTTCATCACATCTCCTCCCCTGACCGGCGTCGATGGCCTGGTATGCTGCCACCTCCTTTCCCTCTTGCCCTCGCCCTTTCTAGCTCAGGCAGCCTCAGGTATGGTAACCATCCATGTGACCGACATTCGATTCCCCAATTTTACTCCCTTTTCCGGCTGGGATAAGTGATTGATTGACAACCTCACTTGCTCCTATTGTGTGCAGGTCCAAGAACCCATAAAGGACTGCCTCACTCTGATCTTTTGGCTCATGAATGAATCTGAAACCTATTTGCACATGCAGGTTGAGTAGTTTGAGGTCTTGTTTTTTTACCAAAGTATATATGCACATATAAACTTTTGTAACCAATATCGTTCTTTGCATTCATCTTGAATTGTATAGGCTGGTGCAAAACAGCACCGCTGCGGTGCGGTGCCACGGCATGATCACGTCTTCCATAAAATTCAGGTCTACTCCCTGCTCCATGTGTAACTCTCTATCCTTTTCCGTGCGTCAAATGAGGCTGCAGGTTATTTGGTCGGCCTGTTTAAATGTAGCTTATGTTTAGCGTTTGCACATTACTGCAGGTTGTATAGTGAGGATCGATGCCGAGCTGGACCTTCTTGCTTGCTTTTTTCCTTATCAGTTCAGATATGCATCCTGCTCTTGTGTTAATTTTCAATCAACATTTGTGAGACCTCTTGACCTGTCCAATTTTGTAATGCCCTCTTTCTTGCTTAATCTAACGAGCTGCTACTGTGCTATGCATATTGTTGCCATCTGCTTCCTGTCCTCTTTTTTGTTTATTCACACGTTCTATTTTTAGAATAAAGACCCGTATGTACAGCAGTTATTCCTCCTTAGTCTGTAATCCATTTCACAAATCTATAGGTATTTTTAGGATGTGTAAAATAGATATGGCGCAGACGCGCAGTTCAAGCTTGTATATGATACCTGCCTTACATCCCAGGTTGTAAAACAGAAATGGAGGAAGTACGCCTCCATTTTACCTGTAAATTCAGATGCTCTCTGAAAATCACATGTCAATCACTAGACGTTCTACAAGCTGGTACAACATATGCATCCATTCTGATGCTTTCAGCACCTACTGTTGGTTATCAAGAGTTTGTGCAGCTTGACAACATCTAAATGGTCAAAAAGTTTTTTTATCTGCAACTTGATTGAAAAAAAGAATAGGCACAAAGTGATATTCAGCAGGCTACCAAAGATCTCGCCTACTTCATGCATACATGCTTAATTTACATTTTACCTGAAATTTATTATATATCGATCACTGCAACTTCTAGAAATTATCAGGACTACATGGCCACCTAATTTTTACGATCTAATCACCTGCTATATCCTATGAGGTTTATGCAGCATGACAACTTCTAGATGCTCCCTGGGCTTCATCTCAGCTAAAAAATTGTTCCAGTCTAATTCCTATTCCATCTCGCCTGTGCATGCCTTCTGGTGGTCTAAATGGTGGTGGTTCAGTCATGGTGCTGCCTGCCATTGGCTATCTTCGACATTTATTGGCGAAATTCAGATGCTGATCAAGTACCATCACACAGTTGAAGAGAGGTACATTATCTATTTTCGTAATAAGGAAGGTGCATAATTAACAATTGCAACTACAAGTTCCTCAGCTATTTCAGTTACCTGATGATCAGCACAAACAAATTTATGCCGCATCCATTATTTGATATGTATGCACTGCTCGGACTAAAAAAACTCGAGGGCGGGGGGGGGGGGGGGGGGCTGTGTTTAAGACTGTCCCCGCGGCATTACAAATAAGAAGAAGGACCTTCTCACCCGGTCGAGAAAACCACCGAACCCCCACCACCACCCTTACATGGTGGCTTTCCGTTGCCCAAGTGGGAATTGGGCCGGTGCCCCCCCAGTGCTTTGGTTATGGGAACGGACGAGGGGATTTTTTTAACCTCAGCCTGAAATTCACTCCCATGAGGAGTCGAACCCAGGACCTGAGGAGTGCCACTGGGTCACCTAACCATTTGAGCTAGGCGCCCTTTGGCTGCACTGCTTGGACTGTACCTGAAAATTCTACTTCCTGCCTTACGAATTAGATGTTTTAGTTTCGTTTGTCGGTTTTGTTGTCCTTGTTCATGTTAGAAATGTGATTGTTGTTTTCGAGGCCCCTTACAGGTTCAACAAATTATCTTTCTTTCTTCCCTACTGCTCCGGGCTTCTGAAGGTAGGCTCAATGTTATGCAAGAGAATTATTTTTGCAGTTTACCTTTTCCCCTCCATATGTCTCGTGTTACAGTTGCCAAATTCGAGACCTTTTATTTGCTTCCACGCCACATGAGGCTTTTTCCAGCCCATCGCAGATGTCAACTGCTAACCTGCTCTTTAGAGTGTACAGGTTTCCATCCTCTACAGTGTCAGCGACAAATTCTTTAGCCAAATCAAGGGTCCTCAGGTTACATGGCGACAGTAATGTTCAAACCATGGTTGTTTACACCAGCTCATGCTATATGTCACTGTGTGCTGCAAATCTAATTTTGGAATTTTTACAGGAGTAGGGCACAGAAAATTTTGAGGTTTGTTTTCATTTCCTTCTCAGTGCATACATGCATTTTTATTGGATTATTATATCCTCTCAAATCTTATGGTTTTGTACTCATTTTCTGCAGGAGATACCACCAGCAATCATTCAACAGACCACTGGAATTTTTGTCAATGGTTGTTGGGTCGGAATTCATAAGAACCCTGACCTGTTGGTTAAGACTCTTAGGTGATTAAGAAGGCAGATTTCTTGCATCCTGTACTTCCTAATTGCAGATAGAAAGACAAATTAGATGAGTCAAACAAAACTGATTTTATACAAAAGTCCTTTTAAACAAACCTACCGCTACTTATTACCCACTCACATATACAAGCTTGAGAATATATATAACTGATTGAGGTAATTGTTTTTAACAATGGTGTTTAATATGAAATTCAAACTTCTTTTCATGACACAGGTATCTACTGGAATTTCCATTTACTTTTGTAGGATATACAGAGACAGGTAACCCTGCATCTTATTAAGAGTGCACTTCAATGACCTTGGCATCTCAAATTTACTTGGTCTTCATTTTCCGATTGATGTCGACACTAAAGTTCGTGTGGTCCGTGATATCGGTCTTACACAACTTCGATTCTTCACGAATTATGGACGCTGTAGTCGTCCATTGTTTATTGTTGAGGGCCAAGAGCTGCTCATTAAAAAGGCACATATCCGAGCCTTGCAACAAAAGATCAGCCATTGATCAACATCTGCTGCCTTCCACTTCATTTTGCATGTGCATAATTTTTCTCATAGGCTTCTTCTATCCAGCCTTGCAACAAAAGGCCTGCCATTGATGATGTCTGCTGCCTTCCACTTAATTTTACATGTGCATATTTTTTCTCATAGGCTTCTTCTATCCTTTTGTCCACTTATCCAGGAGAGTTCTAATGAAGGTTGGCATGAACTTGTCTCAAAAGGATATATAGAGTACATAGATGCTGAAGAAGAGGAGACTACCACGGTCTCCATGACCATAAATGTAAATCAGATATGCATGTGTAGCTGATTCAACATATTCCGAGGCCCTTGTGTATGAAAGGGATATTGTCTACCGTTCTGGAGATTCTTCTATGTACATTAGTTCTCTTTTTTTCATTGCAAGTACTTTGTTGTGATTATATAGTCAGGGATGAGTGAAGGATCCTACACTTTTTCCTTGATCTTGAATTCCTAATATACTAACTCCATGGAACAATTCAGCTTCATGCCTTTATTTCACATTTGGACATTTACACTTCAGTCATAGTTTGCCTATGCGCACGAGGGCGCGCGCCCTGCACTAGTAGATAGCCAAACAGGCCCGATTGATGGACCGGCATAGATCTAGTCCGAAAAAGGATGACATAGGACCGACACAGCACTAAGCCCTTGGTGCTTGCTCCGGGCATGACATGACCATAGTGTCATGCCTAACTCTAGCCCGTAGGGCCAACATGGACACAAAACAACACATATTTTGGATCGACATGATGTGGTGGATCTTTTTTCTAGTCGTTGCATGGCCTAAAAAAATTTTAGAACCGTTGGAGACTATATAAATAATATCCCCAAACATTAGCTCCAAAACACCAGCTCCTTATCTGGCCGTCTACTCTTATACTCCCGCACGCTACATACTCTAGGTTCCCTTGTGGCGGCACGACGGCCTCAGCGGCGTGGGGGAGAGGGGTGCTGGGGAGCGGTGGTCCGGCGGCAAGATGGCCTCGGTGTGACAGCCTGACAGGGTGACGTCTTATTCTCATCTATTTTGTTAGACATATTATTATATCTAGATACATAATTAAAAGGATGTACAAAAAAGTCAAAACGGCTTATAATTTGGAATGGAGGGAGTAGTATTGTACCAATTAGTGCCTACCATAGTGCCAGGATCATACCGTTGGTTTGACCATATAACATTTTGCTAAATCTGCCTCCGTAAATAAAAACTAAAAAAGGAGCTGCCTCTAAAAATAGTTTCTCTACTCGTGCAGGGATGTCGTCGATGCAGAGGACTCCAAGGTCAGTGACGAACGACCATGAGGTCCACGGGCCATGAGTACCATTTCACCGGGCGTAGATTTGTCTTAACCCCATGGGCCACCATGGATCGGGCCATTGATCCCCACCAACACACGTGCTAGCAAATGCGGTTTTCGATGGAGCGGGTCGGGGGAGTTCAACCCAGCGTGGGCTGCGATCCACGCACACAACACATGGTTTTTCTTCTTTTCTATGGAGTATATGACCTATCAATTTTTAGCCACAGATATCTACATCCCAAGGAAACAGAGACCGCTTGCACGGAAGGCTCACCATATGTCCCGGCACGCATGTTTTCAAATCTCCTACAGCAGCGGCAAGCCATGCATGCATGGGGGACTAGAACAGGTCCTTGGCCATGGAGAAAAACTCGATCGCTTGCAAGAGCACACAGTAGAGCGCACACACCGTAACATACACTTGCAACACATATATATAGTCACTGCAACATATGCAACATTTAGATAAAACACTTGCAACACACTTCTGAAAAACAGTTGAAATATTTGAAACATACACTTACAACATACGTGTATAGCATTGCAACACATGCAACTTCTAGATAAACATTTACAACTTGCAACATGGAAACACTTGCTGCAATATAAAACTGAAACATTTGGAATATACTCTTGCAACATATGTGTGAAACATATTCAACATCCTTATAAAAAACGCTTACAAGCGTACGTCTAAAACAGATGAAACATTTTGAACAAACGTTGCAACATTCTCTAAAACAATTGCAACATGTGCAACATCCCAATCTACTTTTGCAACATCCATATGAAGCACTTGCAACAAACCTCTGAAATATCTAAAACACTTAAAACATACGCTTGCAACATGCGTTTTCAGCGCAATGCAACATTTCAATGCTGCTTGGGAGAATGGAGGCTCATCGGCGTGTGGAGATAACCGGAGGCAGTGTCCTAGTAGTGGTGGCTGCACGATGTAGCAAGGAGGACGCGACAAGGAGGCAGCGCCTGCACAATGAGAGGGAGCTAGATCCGCTAGGGAGCCAGATCCACCAGGGAGCCACTCGTTTTGGCCCTGTCGCGCTGGTCCACCTGTGACCCGGGCCGGCGGTGGTGTTGTGTCGCCATGTCAAGCTAGGGCTGCTCGGGCCTCCTTGTCCTGGCCCATGTGGTCACACGGAGGCCGCTGTGCCATCGTGCCAAGATGCTCGCCCGTACCACAAAGAGAGAAAGAGAGAGAGGGGGGTGTAGCGCTGGAGGCATAAGAAAGCGGAGTGCTGGCTGATAAGGCACGCATGCAGGCACAGGCGTGTCAAGGTCAGGGTAAAGGCGTGTGCAGGTCATGTCTAGCTTGTACAGGCATGGTGAAAGGATAAAGATGCCCAAGAGGGGGGGGGTGAATTGGGCTAATTCTAAAATTCTTTGCAATAGTTAAACCCTACACTTAGCCCACTTCACCCCTTGTTCCTAGAATGTGTTCCTATTGTTCTACCACACAAAAGTTTTGCACCCTAGGTTCCAATCCTACTCTAGCATGGCAATTCTAAGAATGTAAAGACAAGAAATGAATTGCTCAAATATAAATGCTTAAAGTAAAGAGAGGAGAAGGAACGCAATGATGTTTTGCCGAGGTATCAGAGAGTTGCCACTCCCCACTAGTCCTCGTTGGAGCACCTATGCAAGGGTGTAGCCCCCCCTTGATCCGCGCAAGGATTAAGTGCTCTCTATGGGCTGATTCTTCGACACTCCATCGCGTTGAATCGCCCACAACCGCTCACAACTTGAGTTGGGTCATCCACAAGCTCCGTCGGATGATCAACAAACTCCCGATCACCACCAAGCCATCTAGGTGATGGCAATCACCAAGAGTAACAAGCACGAACTCTTACTTGACCACAACAAGCCTAATGAGAAGGGTGGATGCACACTTGCTACTCTCCTTGCACTAATGAGGCCTTAATCTTGGATTCTCAAATCTCAATCACCTCACTAGGCTTTTACTCTCCTTTGCACTTTCAAGGGTGTTTCTCAGTTGAACAAATAGGCAAGAGACCTCCCTTGGATGAGTGGAGTAAGTATTTATACCCCCTCATTCAAAACATAATGTTTGGAGGTTGAGTCATCACTCCGCGGGGTGACCGGACGCTCCGGTCAGTTATCCCTGCCACTGTGTCAGAAAGAGCCATTAAGTTTTGACCGGACTCTGACCTGCATCTGGTCAGCACTGACCAGACATGTCTGGTCACAAAAAATGCTCTTAAGAACCTTACTAATGTTGACCGGATGCTGGCACCCAGAGTTCGGTCACTTCGTTGTTCAGCGTCCGGTCAGTTATCGGATCCTAACCAGCGTCCGGTCAACACTGACCGAACACATCCGATCAGGAAACTCTCTCTCTCTCTCTCTAGAACCTCTCTAGAGTTGACCGGACGCAGGAACCCAGTGTCCGGTCACATTTCACTCAGCATCCGGTCACAACCAGACGGCTCCAGTTGATCAAATAAAGCTCATTTGAATCAGAGTAAAACGTGGAAGCAAGGCAAATGAGCATAACCAAGTGACATGACATATATATAACTCAAAGTAGAGAGCACACATATCACACAAGTATCACAATCACACGTACACATATGTAGTTCAATGCATGAAAGTAAACGTGAATGCATAATGTATCACACATAAAGAGCCAAAAGAAATAAACCATATGCTCCCCAAGATATAACGCTCCCCCTAGATCTAACATACTCGATCCCTCTCCCCCTTTGGTGTCAAGCACCAAAACCTAAGGGTCTACTGATGGCGTAGGAGCAGATGAGTCGGGTGCTGAGGTGCGGTGAGAAATTTGGAACTGTGCAGCATCATCCTCTGACCCTGAGCTCTGAGCGGTCTGACCCTCTATCGCTGGAAGTTAAGCTAAAGCAGTCTAGGTCTGCTCTGGGACTAGCGTGGCCTATGACTCTAGAGGTATATGTAGTCGGTGGCTCTGATGATGCAACAGATGATGGGAGCGTCTTAGTAGTCCTAGTAACTAGAGCAACTGTGGTAGGAGCAGGAACTCATAACTCTAGCAGTGTAGGCTGCCTTGTAAGCTCGCTAAAAGTGGCACCGAGGCTCCTAGAAACTGGGGTGTCAGTCACAAGCACCGAGGAACTCTGAGGCCAAGTGAAGCCCGTAACAATAGGTGTTAAGTGAGGACCCTAGGTTGTCACTGGCGACACAAACCACTGGGACACCTGCTCTGTAGGTGAAGCAAACTGAGTAGTGGGCTGTCCCTGACTCTGAAGCCCACTAGGCCGTACAGCTAGAGTCATTGAAGTGGTGGTAGGCTAGCCGATGTGAGGTGTGGACTATGGCGGAGCAACCCCAATAGCAGTAATGACATGTTGCATAAAACCAAGTAACTGCTGCTGGATTAGGAGCTGCTGCTGGTGCATGGCTTGCTGCTGTATGGCCTGCTGCTGTCTCTAGAACTCGTCCTATCTAGCCTAAACCTGTGCTAGTGCAGCTGCGGTCTCCTGGGCCTGGTGTGCCTGATCCTGCCTCGTCCGCTTAAGAATTGCTAGAAGAGCGGGGTCTATCTACGGTGGCTGTGGAGCTGAGCTAGAGCCACTGGCCTCTCTGTCATGTGGTCGAGGAGGCATTTGTGGAATAACCTGATAATCATCATCAGAACTATCACTAGGGTCACTCTCGACCACACCCTCCTACTGAGCATCTAGCTGCTCCTCCTCTATCGCTACAATGCCCCAGATGATCTCATCCTGCTGGGTCGCTGTCTCCGAGACCTCTAGGCGATGACTCAGCTGATGAGGTGTCCTCGCACTACTGTGGCAGAGCATCTGAGTCATGTTATAAGGAGGGAACTCTGTAGTAGCACCTATGTACTCAGCCATTGTCTCTGGGGACTTCTGTGTAACTGCCTTTCTAATCAAGAATGTAATCTAGTGAGTGTAAGACAGCTGTCTATGACCTCTGAACCCCTCTTCAAGAGTGTCCTCCATCTTTGAAAGAATGACATCCCAAATATCAAATATTGTCTACTGCACTAGAGAGTTCACCAACCATAACTGAATGTGAGTCAATCCCTTGCAATAACCCATCCTCGAAAGCAGGGTCCTCATGATAGCATCAAGAAGCTGAGCTATAGGAGTAAGGTCCCGTGGTGTCCTGCTCGACCCCTTGCCAAGTGGCTCAGTGAAGCATGGTTGGACCATATCTATGGGTGGCACAAGCCCGCCGTGAGGGCATCTGGGAGGCTATGTCTAACCATAGCAAACCTCATGAAGATGAATGGGTGACTCTAGAATCCTGAAAATCTCTCTAACCCTCAAGCTCTACAGCCTATAGTCACGGCCTCTGAATGCAAAGTGTATGAATCTGTGCCTCAGGTCAATTCAAAGTGAAGAGTAGAACTCATGGACCCATGATGGAACATAGTGGCCAGTCCATCCAAGAAGGTCTGTTAACCCTGGCAGATATGATAGATGGGGACGAATTTGCTTGCCTGCTGCTGCAACAAGTGACTCAATAGAGCAAACTCTCTGAGATCTAAATACAACTCCACTGTTTAGATAAGCATTATAGAATTCCTCCTGCAGTGGTGTATAGAATTACTCAGAAGCGCGCTCATCCCGCCTCGGTGGAAACTAGTCCTCGAACTGCATGAAATAGAGCTGTTGCACTTGCTTAACTATAGTTGCCCTCAAGTCAAGGTGAGTCACCGGAGGTGAACCCTATGGTCTGGGAGGTGGACGAGAGCCCCTCCACTGTGTCTCAGGCCTCGGCATCACCTGAGCACGAATATGACCAGAGCATCATAGCTGTGGCTGAGGTGCCTGCTCTATCTCCTTGGTCTGCTCTGCCTGCTTAGTCTACTCAGCCTACTGAGTATCCTCTGACTGCACTAGTGGCTGTGTTTGCTGCTGTGTCTCCCCCTGAGGCTGACTCTCCTCTATAGTGACACGCTATCCTCCAAGCACGATAGTCCTAGCTGGACAACCATGAAGACTCTCAACCCTCTCGATGGTGGCCCTCTGAGCTGGTGATAGCTGATATGCAATACGGACACCACTCCTAGCTCCACCTTTGTCTGCTCACTCAACTATTGCTACCTCTACTGCTGCTCTCTCAGCCTCCACATCAACAAGTTTCTGCTTTTTTGTTGTAGTCTTCTTCGCCTTGCCTTTCTCCTGAGCAGTCAAGCGAGGCGGAGGCCTTAGATCCTCATCACCTAGACCACCTCCGGCATTCTTGACATGTGCCATTGCTAGAGCTAAAAAGATCTACTATCACGGACAAGAATCAACTGCCAACTGACATTCGCGAGGCTTGGCCTCAATCCATACTCGTGGGGTTGGCCCTGAGTTCACTAACAACTGCAAAGACAACCACAAAAGCACCGACTCGCTGTACGATAGAATAGATAGGATATATAAATAATCACAATGTACATCTAGAGATGCGAAACCCTAAGAAGCAAGCAATGGATACGAAATTAGAGGCGATGGCTTGCTACATGACGAACTGGTGAACCGACGAGCAGAGGAACAGATCACGGGGCACCACCGGGCCGGCAATGGCTAGGGTTAGGGTTCTGGTGCGATGTGGTGCGATGGTCGAGCAATGTAGTGGGTGCGGTGGATGGCAGCTAGGGCACCGACATGGATGCAGCTGTGCGACGGTAGAGGTGGTCGATGATGTAACTAGGTCAAGCTGGGTCAGCTTATGGGAGCGGCACAGGCACGGCGAAGGCTCAGGCGGCGGTGTTGACGTGGGTACAGCGACACTGTTGTGGGCACGACTGCGTGGGCAGGCGGCGCGGCAGGCGCTGCGGGCAGGACTATGAGGTGGCGGATGCATGGCTCGGGCATGACTATGCGGCGGTGAACACATGGCTAGGGTGCGGCTGCGTGATGGAGGCGACGTGGGGTTAGGGTAGCAAGGGCGCGTATGGCGATTAGATATAAGTCAGGTGGCCCCCCGTGTTAGATAAGGAAACGAGATAGAGTTCTGGATCCACACATTTTCTACTGACCAGACACTCCGGTGGAAACAACCGGACGCTACCACCCAGAGTCCGGTTGACTATAGAGAGGTCCAAATCCCCTCAAGTCATGACCAGACGCATCCAGTTACCCTTGACCAAACGCAGCCAGAGTCCGGACGATCTTGACAATGCCTTCTTCGCTTGATCGAACGTAGGGATACCATCTGACCGGACGTAGGAAGATCTCTATTTCAGCATCCGATCACTCTTGTGCAACAATGGTTCACCTCTTGTGAACTGACCGAACGCTGGAATTAGAGTCCGGTCTAGCGTCCGGTCGCCCTTTTTTTTTAGCAAATCTTCAATGTTCCTTTGCGCTACCTGTTCCCAATCAAGTCCCAACTTCAATAAGACCCAAATAAACACCAATTGGGACTGATGTGAGTGACCTCTCTCAAATCCTCAAAATTTTCAAAATATTTTTGCCTTAGGCTATACTTCTTTTTAAGAAAACAGGCAATAAAAGGGTAATCATAAGGAAACGACAAAACAACACACATGTATATGCAATGCAATACTTGAAAGTAATTCTAGTTGCTTGTCAAGTTTGATCCAAGGTTAAGCTTCTTCACACGCTTTTCAGTGGTTATCTTAACCATGTTTGATAAGCCCTAAATGCATTACCAAAAATTAAACATGTTGTATATTACAATGCAATGCAAGGGACAATACAAGCTCATTTTCTAGTGAAGTTACTAAAATCAAGCACATTGAGGACATTCCTCAACCGACAAAAAGTAGCCTCATCTAGCGGTTTAGTGAAGATATCCGCCAATTGATCCTCGGTCCTTACACCTTCTAGTGATATATTATTTTTAGCAACATGATCTCTAAGAAAGTGATGGCAGATATCTATGTGCTTGGTGAGAGAGTGTTGAACCAGATTATTAGCAAGCTTTACCGTGCTCTCATTATCACACAAAAGAGGTACTTTTTCTAGAACTACACCATAGTCTAGCAAAGTTTGCTTCATGTAAAGTATTTGTGCACAACAAGCACCCGCGGCAATGTATTCTGCTTCGGTGGTGGACAAAGCCACACTATTTTGCTTCTTGGAGAACCAAGATACTAGTGATCTACTAAGCAAATGGCACCCTCCAGATGTGCTTTTTCTATCAATTTTACAACCGGCATAATCAGAATTGGAATAGCCAACCAGTTGAAATCTAGCTTTTTTGGGATACCAAAGACCAATGCTTAGTGTGTGCTTAAGGTACCTAAGGATTCTTTTAACGACAACTAAATGAGCTTCCTTAGGATTAGCTTGAAATCTAGCACACATACACACACTAAACATGATGTCGGACCTAGATGCGGTCAAATATAATAAGCTACCAATCATAGAGCGGTAGAGAGTATGATCAACCGTTTTACCTCCCTCATCTAGGTCAAGATGTCCATTTGATGGCATTGGTGTCTTGATTGGCTTACATTTATCCATATTGAACCTCTTGAGAAGATCATTGGTATATTTCTCTTGAGAGATAAAAATCCCTTCTCTCATTTGCTTGACTTGAAAACCAAGAAAGAATGTAAGTTCTCCAATCATTGACATCTTGAACTCCTTCAACATCAATTCACCAAACTCTTTGCAATAATCTTCATTTGATGATCCAAAGATGATATCATCAACATATACTTGACAAATGAAGATTTCTCCATCAAGCTTCTTGGTGAATAGTATGGTGTCGACCTTCCCAATGGTGAAGCCCTTCTCAATCAGAAAATCCTGAAGTCATTCATACCTAGCTCTTGGGGCTTGCTTAAGCCCATATAGCGCCTTGGACAACCTATAAACATGATTAGGATATCTAGGGTCTTCAAACTTAGGAGGTTGACCAACATAGACTAGTTTATTTTTGAAGACATTTAAAAAAGCATTTTTAACATCCATTTGATATAGTTTCATTTCATGATGCGATGCATATGCAAGGAGGATATAAATGGCTTCAAGTCTTGCAACCGGTGCAAAGGTCTCTCCAAAATCCAACCCTTCAACTTGAGAGAACCCCTTTGCAACTAGTCTTGCCTTGTTTCTCACTACAACGCCTTGATCATCTTGCTTGCTGTGAAACACCCACTTTGTTCCAATAACTCTTGCACCTTGTGGTCGCTCTTCAAGAGTCCAAACTTCATTGCGAGTGAAGTTGTTCAACTCTTCATGCATGACATTTATCCAATCTGAATCTTGAAGAGCTTCTTCTACATTCTTAGGTTCAACACAAGAGGCAAAAGAGTGATGTTCAATAAATGAAGCAAGTTTTTGAGAGCGAGTCATTACACCCTTTGAAGGACTCCCTATGATGAGATCTTATGGATGAGCTTGTAGTAGAGGTGAATTTCTTCTATCAACCACTTGAGGGGGAGGTTGTGGAGCATCAATATCTTGAGCTTGTGCCACCATTTGATCATGAGACATGAGTATCTTTATTTTCTACTCTCCCATCTTTATCACCATCTTGTGGCACATTTGATGAAGAAGGTGGATCAATCACTTGTACATCATCTTCATCATCTTTGGACTTGATGTCTTCAACCAGAATGTTCTTTATGGCCTCCCTCAATGGTTCATCACCTATATAATCAAGATTCTCATGTGCTCCTTGGGAACCATTAGATTCATCAAATTCCACATCATATGTTTCTTCAACAAAGCCGGAGGTATGATTAAATACTCGATATGCTTTGGACTTTGATGAGTAACCAATAAGAAAGCCAATATCACATCTTTGAAACTTCCCTAGGTGTTGCCGCTTCTTATAGATATAGCATTTGCAACTAAACACCCAGAAGAAAGAGACGTCCGACTTCTTCCCATTGAGCATCTCATAAGGTGTCTTGCCAAAAAAACTTTTGAAGGAATAGGCGGTTGGATGCATAACATGCGGTGTTGATAGCTTCCACCCATAGAGCTTCGGGTGTATTATACTCATCAAGCATTGTTCTTGCAAGTGTGATAAGTGTCCGGTTCTTTCTCTCTACTACACCATTTTGTTGAGGAGTGTATGTTGCGAAGACCTCATGCTTGATCCCAACTTCATCACAATAAGCTTCAATGTTTGTGTTGTCAAACTCTTTTCCATTATCACATCTTATCTTCCTGAGCTTCACTTCAAACTCATTTTGTGCTCTCTTGGCAAACTTCTTGAAACATGATGCAACCTCGGTCTTGTCATGAAGGAAGAACACCCATGTATATCTAGAGTAGTCATCAACAATCACAAGATAATAAAGATTTCTTCCTAAACTCTTGTAAGTTGTTGGTCCAAATAAGTCCATGTGAAGGAGCTCTAGCACTCTTGTTGTTGACATGAAAGCTTTTGTAGGATGAGTGTTTGCAACTTGCTTGTCGGCTTGACATGCACTACAAAGCTTGTCCTTCTCAAATTTCACATCCTTCAACCCTCTCACCAATTCATTCTTCATAAGCTTCTTGAGTGAGCTCATCCCAACATGAGCAAGTCTTCTATGCCATAGCCACCCAAGTGATGTTTTGGTGAATAGGCATGTCTTAAAGTTGGCATCTTTGGAGGTGAAATCAACTAGATATAGGTTGTATCTAAATCCCTTGAATATAACTTGATCGTCATCTTTCTTAGATACAACCACTTCCTTCTCGATAAACAAGCATTGAAAGCCAAGATCACACAATTGACCAACGGATAGCAAGTTGAAGCTCAATGAAGCAACATATAGCACATTTGTGATTGAATGATCATTTGATATTGCCACTTTGCCCAATCCTTTGACTTTGCCCTTTGAATTATCACCAAATGTAATTCTTTCTTGACCATCAACTTCATCTAGTGAGGTGAATATACGAGGATCACCGGTCATATGTTGAGTGTAGCCACTATCAATTACCTAATGACTTCCACCGGTCTTGTAGTTCACCTACACATAAGAGATCAAGCTTGTTTAGGGACCCAAACTTGTTGAGAGCCCTTGACTTTCTCAACAAGTGACTTTGCAACCCAAATTTTCTTAGGTCTATTCTTGTTGGGAGGTCCAAAGAACATGACTTTCATTTTCCACCAGTCTTTTCTAAGCATGTAATGAGCATTGAAAGCAAAGAGTCTAGCATGCTTGGGCAAGGGTTGTGGTGGTGGAGTTTGACACTCATGGGCAAAGTGACCTTCTTGTCCACACTCAAAACATATCTTTGGCTTTGGCTTTGACTTGTGTTGTTTTTGGTGTTGAGCTTGAGCCTTCTTCTCTTGATGTGCCAAGTACCCAATGCCACTTCTATCCATCTTCATTACAGTATTCATGAGTAGCTCACTTTAAAGATGTTGACCTCTTGTAAACTTGCTCAAGCCGGTCTTGAGATGTTCTTTTTCTAACTTGAGCTTCTTGTTCTCTTCTCTGAGTTCATCATGATTTTTCTCTATCTTAAATTTCTTGTTCTCTTCCCTAAGCTTCTCATTCTCAAGAGCTAGATCACTATCATGGTCAAGGTTCTCTATCACAATGGTGTTGGTGGTTGATAGCTTTTCTAGATCTTTCTTGAGCTTCTCATTTTCATTCTTGATCTTGACATACTTATCATAGTTATTGGACTCAACCACTTGCTTGCCTTTGCTACTAGAACCTTGTTCAATGCTCTCAATAATCAAATCATCACATGATGTAGCTATATCAATATTAACAACATGGTTAGTAGCATCATGTGGCTCACTAGATAATAGCTCATGAGAAACAACAAGATTATCATGATTGAACTTTAGATTTGTATATTCTTCTTTTAGCATATTGTAGCTAGTGATGAGCTCATTATGTATCCTCTTAAGTTTATCATGTTTTTCTTTAAGCTCCTTCTTAGAAGATTTGAGCTCCTTGAGTTTAGATGATATAGCTTCATTTTCTTCTCTAAGCTCAACACTAGATTTTTTCGCTATGTCATATTTAGCTAAAAGTGAGTCATTCTTAAGTTCTACCTTTTCATTTTTAGCTCTTGTCTTTCTAATAATTTTAGTATATTGGTTAAGCAACTTGACAAGATCATCATAGGAAGGTTATTCAAATTCATCATCACTATCACAATCATTATTGCTAGCATGATCATCACCACTACTATCATCATCATTTGATACCTTTCGTTCACCCTTGGCCATAAGGTATAGGTGTGTAGAGGATGATGGCTGTGGTGTCGGTGAAGATAGTGAAGATTCAATCACAATAGAGGCCACCTTCTCATTCTCACTATCATCATCGGATGAGCAACTTGATGAATCAATATCCGTGAGCCAATCACCGACGATGTATGCCTTACCATTTTTCTTCTTCTTGTGGAAATCCTTCTTCTTGCCATCCTTCTTCTTGTATGGCTTATTTTTCTTCTTCTCATTATTATCTTCATCACTTGAGTCATCTTTCTTGCCCTTATACTTCTTCTTGTACTTGTCTTTCTTGGGCTTGGGGCATTGATGAGCTAGATTACCAAGTTCTCCACAATTATAGCAATCCATCTTGGAGATTGGCTTCCTTCTATTGCTAGTGAAGAACTTCTTCTTTTGCCATCAAACTTGACACCGTTCTTGTTGAGATTCTTAAGCATCATGGTGGTTCTTCTCACCATGAGAGCAAGACTTGCATCATCAATTTCATCATCACTTGAGCTCTCATATTTAATTCTTGCTTTGCCCTTGTTCTCTTGGCTAGCATTGAATGCCAAGTCTTTCTTCTTGGTGGAGGAAGATCCATCTTGTGGTGTGATGTGCATATACATTTCATGTGCATTGATCTTTCTCAATATTTGTGTTGGTGTAGCGGTGGAAAGATCGCCTTGATGAAGCACGTTCACAATATGCCCATATTTGTCAATGGGGAGGACACTCAAGATCTTTCTTACAACATCGGATGGTTGCATTTGTGTGAGTCCAAGCCCATTGACTTCCTCTACAAGGACATTCAAGCATGAGTATATTTCATTAGCACTTTCTTTCGGAAGCATCTCAAATGAATTAAGCTTTTTCATAACTAGATGATAGCGTTCCTCATGCTCACTCTTTGTTCCCTCATGGAGCGCATAAATGTCCGACCATAGTACATGGGCGTCCTTGTGTTTCCGCACACGGTTAAACACATCTTGCAAAGGCCTCTAAAGATAGTGTTTCTAGCCTTTGCATTCTATTTCTCATAATTGACCTCATCGCCTTGAAGGTGTGTGGGATCCTTAGGTTTTGGGAAACCTTGAGAGGCAGCTCTAGGAATTCCAACATCTAGAGCTTCTAAGTAAGCCTCCATGTGGATTTTCCAATAAGAAAAATTATCTCTCTCAAAGATAGGAGGAGGTCCATCCCCATGGAACATCTTTCTCTAGGCAGTTATGCCTAATTTAGTGAGCACGAGGCTCTGATACAATTGAAAGGATCAAGATGCCCAAGAGGGGGGTGAATTGGGCTAATTCTAAAATTCTTTGCAATATTTAAACCCTGCACTTAGCCCACTTCACCCCTTGTGCCTAGAATGTGTTCCTATTGTTCTACCGCACAAAAGTTTTGCACCCTAGGTTCTAATCCTACTCTAGCATGGCAATTCTAAGAATGTAAAGACAAGAAATAAATTGCTCAAATGTAAATGCTTAAAGTAAAGAGAGGAGAAGGAATGCAGCGATGTTTTGCCAAGGTATCGGAGAGTCACCACTCCCCACTAGTCCTTGTTGGAGCACCTACGCAAGGGTGTAGCTCTCCCTTGATCCACGCAAGGATCAAGTGCTCTCTACGGGCTGATTTTTCGACACTCCGTCACGGTGAATCACCCACAACCGCTCACAACTTGAGTTGGGTCATCCACAAGCTCTGTCGGATGATCACCAAACTCTCGATCACCACCAAACCATCTAGGTGATGGCGATCACCAAGAGTAACAAGCATGAACTCTCACTTGACCACAACAAGCCTAATGAGAAGGGTGGATGCACACTTGCTACTCTCCTTGCACTAATGAGGCCTTAATCTTGGATTCTCAAATCTCAATCACCTCACTAGGCTCTTGCTCTCCTTTGCACTCTCAAGGATGTTTCTCAGTTGAACAAATGGGCAAGAGACCTCCCTTGGACTAGTGGAGTAAGTATTTCTACCTCCTCATTCAAAACATGACGTTTGGAGGTTGAGTCATCACTCTGCGGGGTGACCAGATGCTTCAGTCAGTGTGACCGGATGCTCCGGTCAGTTATCCCCACCACTGTGTTAGAAAGAGCCATTAAGTTCTGACCGGACTCTGACCTGCGTCCGGTCAGCACTGACCGGATGCGTCCAGTCACGAAAAACGCTCTCTAGAACCTTACTGATGTTGACCGAACGCTGGCACCCAGAGTTCAGTCACTTCGCTGTTCAGCGTCCGGTCAGTTACCGGATCCTGACCAGCGTCCAGTCAGCATTAACCGAACGCGTCTGATCTAGAAACTCCCTCTCTGGAACCTCTCTCGAGTTGACTGGATGCAGGAACCCAGCGTCCGGTCACAACTAGACGGCTCTAGTTGATCGAATGAACTGACCGGACTCACCCTTTAGCGTCCGGTCACTACCAGACCAGCGTCCGGTCAGTCATTTGACCCTCCATTCACTTCCAACTCAAAATCATATGTGAATGAAGTTTGCTCCAATTAATCTTAGGACTACTCCAGAGCTACCTAGTGCTAGATTTGATAAGTGTGCACCACACCTAACCCACTAGACTCACATAGGTCAAGCTACTAGTCCATACCCCCTTAATAGTACGGCCAAAGGAAAAAACAAAGTCCTAAACTACTCTAAGTGTCTCTTCAACACCAAACGACACTTAGAACTAGTCCATCCTTAACCTTGTCATCCATCCTTTGAAAACCGAAACGATTTCCATTATAGGGGCATGACAACCATTATTGCCCAATCAATTGCTATTACCATGACCTAACTTAAATTGTCTCTGTAAAACACACATTAGTCATAGTAATCTCGTGTTGTCATTAATCACCGAAACCCAACTAGGGGCCTAGATGCTTTCACACGGGCGGGGTACATGTAAAGGCGTGGGACGGGTCCAGGTCCGAGTTCGTCCGGACGTCCTCGTCCTATCATTATCGTTCTTTTTTAAGGTTGGGTGGCCACGAAATTTTTTGAACCCAATATAGATAAGAGACCATATAAATATCCCAAACATTCGGTTGATTGTTTCTATGGCTGATAAGCCAACTGAAGCTAATTTGTTGTGAGAGGAAAACACTATATATCATGGCTAATAAGCCAGGCTAATAAGTTCAGGCGAACGGGTCGATTAGCTCCAAAACACCAGCTCCTTTTCCAGCCGTCTCATGGTGCATTAGCTCCAAAACAACACATATTTTGGATCGACATGATGTGGTGGATCTTTTTTCTAGTCGTTGGATGGCCTAAAAAATTTTAGAACCGTTGGAGACTATAAATAATATCCCCAAACATTAGCTCCAAAACACGAGCTCCTCATCTGTCCGTCTCCTCCTATAACTCCTCGCACGCTACATATTCCAGGTTCCCTTGTGGAGGCGTGACAGCCTCGGCATGAACTTGTCTCAAAAGGATATATAGAGTACATAGATGCTGAAGAAGAGGAGACTACCACGGTCTCCATGACCATAAATGTAAATCAGATATGCATGTGTAGCTGATTCAACATATTCCGAGGCCCTTGTGTATGAAAGGGATATTGTCTACCGTTCTGGAGATTCTTCTATGTACATTAGTTCTCTTTTTTTCATTGCAAGTACTTTGTTGTGATTATATAGTCAGGGATGAGTGAAGGATCCTATACTTTTTCCTTGATCTTGAATTCCTAATATACTAACTCCATGGAACAATTCAGCTTCATGCCTTTATTTCACATTTGGACATTTACACTTCAGTCATAGTTTGCCTATGCGCACGAGGGAGCACGCCCTGCACTAGTAGATAGCCAAACAGGCCTGATTGATGGGCCGACATAGATCTGGTCCAAAAAAGGATGACATAGGACCGACACGGCACTAAGCCCTTGGTGCTTGCTCCGGGCATGACATGACCATAGTGTCATGCCTAACTCTAGCCCGTAGGGCCAACATGGACACAAAACAACACATATTTTGGATCGACATGATGTGGTGGATCTTTTTTCTAGTCGTTGGATGGCCTCAAAATTTTTAGAACCGTTGGAGACTATATAAATAATATCCCCAAACATTAGCTCCAAAACACCAGCTCCTTATGTGGCCGTCTACTCTTATACTCCCCGCACGCTACATACTCCAGGTTCCCTTGTGGCGGCGCGACGGCCTCAGCGGGGTGGGGGAGGGGGGTGCTGGGGAGCGGTGGTGCGGCGGCAAGATGACCTTGGTGTGACAGCCTGACAGGGTGACGTCTTATTCTCATCTATTTTATTAGACATATTATTATATCTAAATACATAATAAAATGGATGTACAAAAAAGTCAAAACGGCTTATAATTTAGAACGGAGGGAGTAGTGTTGTACCAATTAGTGCCTACCACAGTGCCAGGATCATACCGTTGGTTTGACCATATAACATTTTGCTAAATCTGCCTCCGTAAATAAAAACTAAAAAAGGAGTTGCCTCTAAAAATAGTTTCTCTGCTCGTGCAGGGATGTCATCGATGCAGAGGACTCCAAGGTCAGTGACGAACGACCATGAGGTCCATGGGCCATGAGCACCGTTTCACCGGGCGTAGATTTGTCTTAACCCCATGGGCCACCATGGATCGGGCCATTGATCCCCACCAACACACAGAAGTGACTATGAATGAATATAATCTCACACACATCCCAACACAAATGACAAGGAGAAAAAATTGGTTTGGGTAAGCACAAATCACAATAAACAGAGTTGAACCGAAGTACGGTTTATGTTCAAATGAGGTGGAATTTCACTAACTTTGTCTGGTGCAGTTAGAAATATTGCTTATGATAATCTTGTACAGTTGCACTCCAAAGAACCAAAGTACAGCTTATGTTCAAATGGCTCACCCTTAATTTTAAGGTAGTTGGACGAGCCTTTGGCGTTCCAGCTTGGCTCACTGCGGACCTTTTGAGAACATCTAGAGATGGGAATAGTGGAGTTCCTGGTGGCGTCAGAAGCCTAAAAGTAAACAACTTCATTGTGAGAACAGTTATATAATAACTTCAAAACTGCAGTCCAGAAGTGACCTCTAATGAAATCTATGATGCAGCAGAATGGACTTAATGCTGAATTTAGAGAATACAAACAAAAGAAGTGCCAAAATATGTAGGATACCACCTAAGTCTGAAATGACATCAGATATCTATCTCATACAGAGCTTCTGATATTGTGCACTCTGGATGGATAACACACAAACCCAATAAATTAGTTTATTTGAATCACTTCCCTACCCACTTCGATTAACTTTGCCCTAACCAAATCAAGTAGCTAACCCAGCACTTCTACAAGCACGCACGAACCAAAAAAGAAAATATCCTGTGAGCTTAGTTAAATATCCTGTGTTAACATGGCCACCTATAATCTACTTACTTAGGATCCTATCCTCTATCAACTAGAAAATGTCATTCATAGTCAAATAGCTTTTGCATGATTAGTGATGTCAACAATACTAGTGCAACTACATGCAGTAACAATCAGTTATCAGCCAGCTAACCCCTGGCATGAAAATCCTAGTCCACAACCACAAACAAATACCTTTGTAGTTAGCACAAATCACAATTAACAAAATTCAAGATGTGTTAGCACAAATCACAACAGACAATTTTTTTCTATGAAAGGACAAGGACAAATAAGAGGGGTGTGCTAGCACAAATCATAATTAACAAAGTTCAAGATGTTATAGCACAAATCACAATAGAATTTTTTTTCTATGAAAGGACAAGGACAAGTGTACAAGTTTTCCTGGCATATTGCATTTCAGATTTTAGTTTGTACCTTTTAAGTGGCATGGTGCTTGGCTATTAAGTGATAGCATAGCAGGTTTGTGTCTTCTGAGTACTATTACCATACATGGGTGTTGTTACATGTATTGTGAGAGGAGTTTCAATATCATGTGATAATCTAAATGATAGTACACTTGGACTATTAAAATAAAGAGTTTTTCTAGTGCAAGCTTTCTGAACATATGTTTTCCTGCTTAATCAAATGTAAAAAGGAAAATAAAATACTGGGAAAGTTATATATAAATACTGGATATTGCACATGGTAAACACCATAATTGTAGAATTTTAAGTGTGCAATTTACTACTTATAAATGTGCAATCAAGAAATGGATACTAAACATAACTTTCTTGTACAGTATATGCAATACACAGTTACAACATGTGAGCTCCTACTATTCTACGACAGCCAAGAAGAGGAACCAAGATGAGGATACGACAGACTACAACTATACGAAATTCAGTTGGTGTACAAACCTCAGCATGGCTGACGAAACAATCTCTCCATCCTTCTCCAGAACCATCGTGTACAACCCTTCGTAGCTTAGCCGTTTAAATTCAGACATGTTCGTTCTAGCACGAAACATCTTCTATATAAGCGACACAATCAAGACCTAATATATAACCGAATGACATCTCAAGGTCAGTACAAAAATGTGCATGTCTCACTCTGACTCAAAAAGACTTACCCAAGGCTATACACAGCTTGGTGGAGCATGTCAGTCTTGGTCCGCCGATCCTTCACCGCATTGAAACACTCATTGAGGACGCTGAACGCCACCACAAGTTTCACGTTGCATTCCCTGAGAGCTGCCTGATTCCTCTTTTTGAATCCTTTGGAGCGCCCACGAGAAACCATCCTCGGTAGGGTTCATTACGCCAGTCACTTCTGATAGCTAAGCAGAGAACTGAAACATGCATCCAAAAAAGGCACTGTGTGTTCAGTTTAAATAACACAAGAATAAAAACCAAATGCAATGGCGAAATTGTTGCATATCAACACCAGCATATTGCATATGCTCAGAACTACAACTGCGGTGCCCAATAATTGCAATTAACATTATTTGTGATTGCAATTATGTACCTGAATTTTTTATTTGTTTGGTTTTCATCAACAACTAATATTAATAGGAACAGAGCACTTCAAAATTCAATAGTATACTACGGATGCATCTTATTTCTATAGTACTGCACCAACACAACTTGAAAGTAGCTGGAGCATATTTTCTAAGCTGTGAGGTTTTGTGAACTCAAATTTGAGTATTATGTATGTGAGAAAATTCTCTATCACACAGAAACCAGCCATCACCTGAATTGTTACAGCTGCTGTCAGGACTCCAACTACACTCCCACCAATAACCCTATGGTTAGGACCAAACAAAGCAATGCAAAGCCCTCCGCTTCGGGTCTGTGTGCCACCATCATCTAGCACCAAGTATGACCCGGAAAGGCAATAAATCTCAAATCAACCCTACCAAATCAACAATAAAGCACAAGGGTACAAAACTAAATGAGAACAAAATAATCATAGTATACATGAACAATTCCATGAAAAAAAGAAAGTATCTTGTATAGTATGGCCTGCAAGGATATAACCCCAATCTTGGACTGAAAGCAGACATTCTCAGCATACTTAACTGATTAAGAGAGTGTGAAAACAAATGCCTTCTTTTATGATTTATTTTTCCCCTTTGATAGCAATACTTCAGCTGTAACATGCAAGCAATCCAACTATCCAGGCAAATGCTAGCAGCAAACCTTTTGTTTAATTGGCACAGTGGGCAAACATTTATATTCAAATATGCAACAAGAGAAGAACAGAACACATACATGCAGCAGTTTTTAGGCCAATGATAACCAACAGCAACATACCTCATATGTAACCACACCACCAGAGTCTGAATCTTGGTGAAGGGTTGCTGTACAAACAGCTCTAGTTGCTCAAATGATGCACACTGCCCTTGGGCCTTGTTGAGAGAAGGCCAGTATTCTGGCAGCAACGTCCTGCACAAATAGGAAAGCTATAATCAGCATCCCCATGGTTGGTATTTACCAAAGTTAACAATTGGCACTATAGCAACCACCAATCAGATAGCAAAATAAATGCAACAATAAGAACACATGAATGGCTAACAAATCACATGGCTAATCAAGGACCAGTCGGCATAAGCATTGCCTAACAAATCATATGTCTAATCATTATTAGAGGCCATCATCAACCTATGATGCAGAAACACATAGTGGGGAGAGCACCATTACAGTATATGTTTTATGCAGGTAGCACAAATGAGCAGTTGGGCACTATTGTGATAAGTTATATGTGCTCAATAGGACCAGAGAACCAAAAGAACTCATGAAGATCACTTTCAGATACTTTGCTCGAGAGGTTAGTGACTTGTACATTGTGCCCTGTTTCACTCATGATTCTGGAAGTCAACAAACAAAAAAGGTCAAAATTTTAGTATTTCCTATGATTGTGAAATTGGAGAGGCACAGTAGTTTCTGACTTTAGTCAGTAGGATATGTAACATCATTACAAGAACCAAGTAGTTTCTGCTTGTGTATCTCATTGGAAAGAACCTTTTGGTTGACCTTATTGTATCCTGTCTATAGCTATTGTCCTAAAGAACAATTTGGTGTAAAGTCACCATCAGAACTAAAATTTTAAATAAATATATGTTGCTTTCCAGTAGAAGTACAAAATAGTTACACAAAATCAATAGCAATGAAACAAAAAGGATATATCATACACACATCAGTTGGCCCACTGAAACGTCCATATTTGTATTAGCCATTACAATCTTTACAAAACTAGGCATACAGTAATAACATCACCAGTACTATGACACCTATATACATCGTTTAGTGCAGATAATATACAGTTCTGTGCAAATAATATAAAAGCACAAGGTGACCTGCTGCAGCCTTTCATCTCTCCTTAACAACATATACGTTCTCTTCTTCTTTTTTCTTTTAGGCTGGGTATTGAATAACTAAAGTGTTGATTTCACTGACTGACTTATGATACATGGCCATGTTCCAAGAGCACATTCAAACATACACTATGGCATTTTTGGTTAATGAACACAAGTAGCCATTTTCAAACAAGCAAATATGCACAGAGCGCATAGAACTTGCAATATTTGCCATTCAGTTTTCAGAAAAAAAAATAGTTAACCTACATATATAACACCTAACCTGATGATTGCAACATTCAGATGCCTTTATCTATTTGAGCTTTTGGATCAACATAGTTCATCTATTTGAGATACTTTCACATCATGAGAAGCAGGACATTTAATTTTTAGAAAAAAAACAAACACCAAAAGAATGCTCACAGTCACTTGCATTCAGGTTTCAGAAAAGTAAAAGCTTGCAACACAGGACTTGGAACTTGTCTCTGTTAAACTGAAAACCAATGCACCAATGGCAGCAAACCGAACACTTAAACTCCATGATTTTCATAGGGTTATACTGTAATTCCTACAATGTCAATGTCCTGATTGCTTCCTGGACCAAACAATCCTTTCTAAGTATACAATGTAGGGAGCCAACCATGTACAATAGAAAACAAAATCAAATAAGAGAGGGACAAGCACAGGATAAATAACCTAGGCAAAGATAAGTTAACTGACTATGGATCACACTAATATGCAGAACATAGTAACAGAAAAGTTTCAGCTTGTATCAAGGACCAGTCATGCTTGTATAGTGTTCAAGGACCAATCATGCTTGTATCATAAACTCTGAACTTTGAATGTGAGGAGAAAAATGACAAAATGTTGCAGAAAAGTTTCAGCTTCAGGAAACCGGGTACTGCTTCATCCATCGCTGTGGAAATTACATAAAACTGTAGAAAGGTCACTTGTTGCCAGCAAGAATATTGCTGCTGAAGCCAGTGAATGGGGAGATGACCTGGACCACAATCCTACAATTTGGCAAGTTACAGAGAGTTCAGAAACAACAGTGATGATGTAAAATAATCATATACAATAAGCTTACAACATGTATTAACAGGGAACTCAAGCATAGGTTATCAATGAGCAAGTCAAAAACCTAGAGAAAATGAAGTCTATCTACTTGGCCACTTATCAAGCCCTAAAACTATCATTCCAAAAGTGGAATGAAAGCTACAGCCTACAAGACATCAGTCTGCTACACCATAACGCGCAAATTACACTAGACAAATTATAACAACCAAAGGAAGCAATATGGTAAACCTCTCACATTCACAAGAAATAGGCACCACTATAAGGTCACAGTAGCAGCATACGCAGGACAGAGCAACAAAAAATACTTCACTTCTTGTCACCAACCATGCATCTTCTTGTACACCAAGTGAATCCCATTGTAAGGCAAAAAAAAAAAAGGATAGCTTATCGAGTGGAGCACTAAAATATATTCAGTTTCCTTCATGGGGGAATGCATTAGATGGTCCAACTAAACATAAACAAAGCCAGTGGTGGTGGGCACACATGCTTAAGGGACCGTGGGGGTTAAGAGTGCATATCACTAGTCACTAGTATATCTAAAGCAACAGTAATAACCGAGAAAGGGGCATCGAGATCTACCAGCCCTGGGCAGGCTTGCCCTCCGGTTTAAAGGGATCATGAAAGAATTTTGCTCCTTGAGATGAGGCTACCGATGGTAGAACCCCTACTCGCCACGATCAACGTGATTTTCCAGCCAGAAGATCAACTGCAGAACCATCACATGGTATACATCAATTGTACTGGTACAGAATCATTCCATCTCAACGAAATGCAACGAGGATCAGCGACGGGACAGGCAAAACAGGTCACAGAGAAAGATTACAATTCAAACCATAAGCAACAATACCGGATTTGTCTCAGGCGGACCACCCGATAATGTTCACAAAAACTCGAAGTTAGCAGGTATCATGTGTATACGTATATTGGGGTCAGATCCGAAACAAATAGCTTACATTAGAGTTCGGGGTGCTTGGCTTCGCACAGCAGGAAGGGGACAGAACGAGGCGAGCGTACCTGGTGGATGCTCGTCGCAGGTGAAGACCTGGCGAAGGGCGGCGGCACCCGCCTATTCGTCGCCGAAGGAAACAAATGAGAGAGAGATGGGGGAGGAACGGATGAACGGGAGAAAGAAAAAGGAACGAGAGTACGTGCTCTTCCGGGCTATTTGGATTCTGGGAAATGCACAACATATTTCTGAGCGGCGCGGGGGACGGCATGGGCGGAGAGCGCCGCCGGGATCTGGCGGGTTCCGCCGATGGAGCCCGGGGGGACGGCCTGGGCGGAGAGCGTCGACGGGATCCGGCGGATTCCGCCAGTGCAGCCCGAGGGGACGGCCTAGGCGGAGAGTGCCGACAGGATCCGGGCGATTCCACCAGTGGAGGCCGGGGTCCGGGGGCTTCCGCCGGTGGAGGCAGGCGGGGGCTGGGACAGCATTCCCGCGAGCGGCCGAGTCGCGGCGCGGCGCTGTGCGGCAAGAAAGAGCGCGGCAGCGGCGTACTCTCAGTAGGACGCTCGTCGGAGACGGACGGGAAAACAACATTCACAAGAAAGGGGACAAACCAAAACGCACTAGAAATCACCGGTCGGCCCTAGCATCCATGGAAGACACGAAGGGAGCGGAGAGAACCTAGCTCGACGAACCCTAAAAATCGCCGGTCGGCCGCCGAGAGCGGCGCGTCGCCTGGAAGAAGCCAAAACGAAATGAAAATGGGGGACGGACGCCACTGAATTGGGCGCGACTCCAAAAAAAATCAAAACTAGCACCGACATCTTAGGTCCACAGGTCAGAGGTAAAGACACCACATCCAACGTCGAGCAGACGCGCCCGAGACAATCCAACGGACAGAAAATTCATGTGTCAACAAACCAAAAAACACACATATGTTGTATAGCATTCCTGTATAAATATCCCAAACATTCGGCTGATTGTTTCTGCGGCTGATAAACCAGGTGAAGTTGATTTGTTGTGAGAGAAAAACACTATATACCATAACTGATAAGCCACACTGATAAGTTGAAGGGAACGGGTGGATTAGCTCCGAAACACCAGCTCCTTTTCCAGCCGTCTTCATGTGTCAACAAACCAAAAAAACACACAAGAACGAGGTGGCACATGGTCGTGACTCATGGGCACCGTCTCACAGGGCGTAGATTTTGTCTTAACCCCATGGGTCACCATGGATCGGGGGCCATTGACCCACCAACACACGTGCTGGCTGCGACTGCGACCTACGGAAGACGTGGTTCGGGTTCAAATCAACCTCAAACCCGCCTATCAGTTTTTAGCCACAGATCTTCGACCCAATTAAGGACACGGAGACACCTTGCGGAAGGCTCACCATATGTCCCGGCAGGCATGTTGAACTCTCCTACAGCAGCGGCAAGCCATGCATCCATGGGGGAGGAGAACAGGTCCTTGGCCATGGAGAAAACCTCGATCGCTTGCAAGAGCACACGGAGGCGCTAGAGATAGCATGTATATAAGCCCGTGCGGGGGGCAGCTTCCTCTCATCACCTATCGCCAGGAACCACCACAGTGGTACACCACAGACCACACAGGAGGAGGGGACACACGTATACACATACCGAGAGCACACACCGTCTCCTACCCGCCGTGACCGCGACGCGCCATGGCCATGGCTCGCTCCGTCGCGCACCTCTTCTTCCTCCTCCTCCTCGTCTCCACCGCTCCCGCCGTGCGGACCATCCCCGACGCCGGAAACCTCCAGGAGGCGTGCAACAAGACGCTGTTCCCCAAGGTGTGCCTGCAGGCGCTCAAGGACAACCCGGAGTGCCAGGCGGGGCCCGTCACCCCGCGCCGCCTCGCCGAGCTGCTCGTGTACGTCTCCGCCGAGGTGGGCATGACGGTGGCGGCGTTCGCGCACCACGAGCTCAACGCCATCAGGGACGACGTGCTGTACCGGTGCCTCGACACCTGCTCCGAGGACATCGAGGAGGCCGTGGCGCACCTCAGCGCGCTCTCCCGCGACTTCTCCGACGCCAAGTTCCTCGAGGTCAAGTCCTGGCTCGCCTCCACGCTCGGCGGCACCTCCACCTGCGAGGACGCCTGCAAGGACGCCCCCGTCAGCGATATCAAGAACGCATGCATCACCAAGAGCTTCGAGTTCGAGAAGCTGCTGCGCGTCACGCTCGACCTCATCACCGAGGCTTCCGGCTCCATGTCGGCCGAGGTCGCCCTGCCTCCCTCGGCGGCGGCGTCGGGTGCCAGCGGGCCTTCGCCGTACGACGGCTCGTCCGCTGGCGCCCCTGCCTATGGCGCGCCGTCTCCTGGCGGCGGTGCCCCAGCTTATGGCGCCAGCGGCTCACCGGCACCGACCCCGGGGAAGAGTACTGCTTCCGACGCGTAACGCGACCGCATGAGTGATATATATATGGTTGGCGGCACACGCACCTTATGTGCCAAGGATTTTGTTCTTTCCATCCCACAATTATCCATGCATAAGTATGCCAGTTTAGAATTAGAGTTATTTGGAGGTCGAACTGCATAATTGATGCAAATATAATGAGGCCAGAAAATGGCACATAGGCCGTAGTTGAGTGTGCTTTATTATTATTATTACGTTTTGATAGGATGGGTTGAAGGATTTAATGTAGCATTGATGTTTTCTTTTATGAAAAATGTAACATTGATGTTAGCTATGTTACTTTGACATGTTGCAGCAGTAAGCCATCATCTGTTTTTTTTCCTAAAAACATATAATGTACTACCATTCCAAATTGAAACTTTAACTGTTACTTACATTTGTAGTTTATTGTTTGTTAGGAAAATAATACTATCAAACAACATCAAACTACTTTTATTCAGAGGGCAACTATTGGTCGAAGATTACAATTAGATTTAAAATGTGTGCATGTCATTAGAAAAAGAAAAGGATCAGAGGGTGTGTTTCATTTTTTTATAAAAAAACTTGAGGAGTCGGGGCCCCTACAACGAATATATGCAAAAAAAGAGAGCAAGTACAAAGGAAAACATACAGAGCTCAAGAAACAAAGAAGAAATAAAGAAAATAAGAAGTAGACAACAAATTACACCAGATTTTATGTCCAACGATCCAACATAACAACTAAACCTTTTATTCAAAGGAATAGGAATTATATTAAAACTTCGCCACAATATATCCCAAGTTACACATGTAAAAAATCCAAAATAAAAAATATATAATACTTTATCCAAATTCTTTCGTCGTCTTCTTCCACAGTGGCCTTCCTCGATGCAGTCGATGTTCTAGATGAACAGAGCCTCGTTGAACACCTAAGCTAGGGTATACTCCTTACGCCGAATCCAACGATCAACCAGAAAGCATTGGACATGCTGCAAGATCCAATGTTCTGAAACCAGTCCAAAACACATCTGAATCGATAAAAGAACATCGCGGTATAAATGAACATTGGCAGTTGCATCGTCGGGTTCAACATAGGATGCACATTTGTCACCTTTAATCCTTGATTTTCTCTCCGAGACCATCGACAATGAGGTCAATGACCCAGAGTAATTGTCCTCGTTGGCAGTGCCTATGAGCATCCCTCTCCTTGTAGATAATGGCCTCAAATTGGCCAACCGTCGATGAAATCGACGCCTGCAATGGCGATCTTGTCGTGGAAATCACCAAGTCATCGCACATAGCAAGATTCCGACAAAAAATCATTTGATTTCGCCAATAGATTTATTTGGGCTAAACTCTAAGAAAACTAGATCTAAAAACTACAGTAAGAGAGATGGATCCCCTTTTATTCTTGCCACTAGCAGACTCATCGGAGAGGGGCCTAGATGATGGTGGTGGCGACGAGGAGCGAAGTGTGGTTTCCTGTTGGGGAAGTGGCGGCTTTGCAAATCTAACCTTATGTTGAACCAAGTGTTGGGCCCACGACAAGCAAGGTAAGTGGGGCGCCTCATGCAAGCCTAGGTCGGTCTCGCTTCGTGGGATTGACCAGGCTCTTGCTCATGCTCAACTAATTTGAGCTTACCAAAGGCGTTACCTGACCAAGAGGTCATGACGACATCCTTCACGTCGTAGACGGACATCGAATCCAACTCGGGAGCTCTGGCTTGGCCAGGCACATAGTTGAGAAATAGGGGAGATCCCCTCGCCGCCATCCCGAGCATGGCTCGGGAGGCTTCGAGGGGCTCGTGGGCTCTAGTTGAGTACCTAACAAAGGGGTTACCTAAACCCCGAGATTAGCACCTTGACAATATGATTAACCCCCTTATTGATTCTCTTAATCAACCAAGGGATCAAGGGCTACACCCGGTGTGTGCGCTCGCACGCACACACCGAACACTAGGAACAGATCATTAGGCCCAAGATGGCCCATTCCTTTAATAGTGTAGGGCCTTAGTGGGGAGCTACATACAAGGCAAGCCCACGACCACTAGTAGAAATGTGCACATTTATGATTAAAATCTTAATGACGAATCAAAATCTATCATAGAAGATCAATTTCTACAACGAATTTTTTGTGTCGTCATATATCATTAGTGACGGTCCTCTATTACTACCTCTTTATGACGAAACCTGATACCATCACAAAAATTCATCATTTAACGACACAAGATTTCGTCACTGATACACAAGCAACTATTCCTACTCATCTATGATGATCTACTTTAGAACTGTGATGAACAACACTTCGTCATTGAACCAATTACTCATCTATGACGAACGGTTTTAGAACTGTAACAAATGCCACTTCATCATAAGTCTCCACACAGTCCTTTCTCCATCCGACGTGTACCTATGGGACCTGCAAGTACTGTAGCACCGCGCCAACCACACTGGCATGGAAAGGCGGAACCATAGAAAAATTGTATGTTTCGTACGGTCTCGGATGAAGATGATTTTTATACGAATGTTGTAGAGCACTTCCGACCTTGGGTGGCCTCGACTAACCTAATGCGTGGAACTGCGGCCTACTGAAGCGCCATCCCAAGCAACCGTTCGCTCGGTGTAGACAGAGGGAATCTCACTCCGGGTACTGATAAGGGCTCATAGCTTGACACACGGGTAGAGATGCAGGGCATCAGAACCTACCGGAGCTCTGTTCCCTCACCCTCGCAAGGCTGTGTTGGCCACTCTCGACTTATGGTCACATCTGGAGTGTGACACAACAAAGACTTTCATGGCCTATGCATGGGGATTTACGGGCCCGTCAGTCAGTCTCCCCAAGCATGCACCCTCTCCCCGCTACGAGAAGGGCAAGCCCAGGTGAGGCACAATGGCAATCCAATCCCTGACAGTCTCCTCTAGGCTCCTACAGTTGGTGTTAAGGGTAGTTTGGCACTGATAGCCACCTGACGCCACCAGCAGCTCGAAGATCAGGACACAAAACCCTTGTGCTCCCTTGCACTAAGGGAGCTTCCAAATCCATTTCTCCTTATACTCCTCTCATCCTCTGGCATATAAGGAGTGGCAGAGGCACCGGTTGAAGGGATTTGACCCCAAACGAATCTGAAAAACCATAGATCACTATGAGCTAGCGCTCCCCTAGCTACCACCTCTCTCTCTTTCCTCCACTATAAGAACTCAATTGAGCATTGTAACATGAAGAACTAGCTTCTAGACATAGGGCTTAGATGCCTGAACTAGGTTAAATCTTTTTGTGTCTTGAGTGCTAAACCACTAGAATACCACACATCGATCCATCGTTTGAATTGCTCTACCACAGTTACTAACCCATGATAGTAGGGTATGAATTGGGTGGGGTGAAAATCGAACCCCCTTCTAGGAGATTTAGATGGGTGAGGTGGTGCCCTGATTCGAGGTCACCCTCACCCTACAACTCGCCCCTATTTGGATGTCCTCCTCATGTCTCATCTGTGGGTATTGACCCCAGGATTCCTGATATGATGTGAACCTTAGGAGGTGACTGGAACACATTGTGCCCCACTATAGCTCTCTTTGACTCTGTCAACCTCTGTCCACACTCTCATAGGACTTCCAAGTCTAACCCCGATCCACAGCCCCATTGGAAGCACACCAAAGCAATCAGCGTATGCTTAAGCTTCATGGTGTCTTCTTGCATACCCTCGAAGGGAAAGCCCTTCACTGTCACCGTGTGCTTGAAGCCTTGCGATGTGGAATCAAATGGGAATCCATACCCTCTCTTTGTCTCCTTTTGTCGCGATGCTTCGCTCAACAATAGGAAGTCCCATGAGGTCAGAGCACATGACGAAGGCAGCAAGTTGCCGTTTGGATTTTGGTCGGCGGCGGAAGGGACGATGCGAGCATCATCTCCTCGCCGTATGTGGGATGTTCGGCGACAGCCTCATCAAATCCGATACATAAATATATTGATGAGGTATCCATGCATAGCAAAGTACATTGTTATTTATCTTCTTTTTATTTTGTGTAAATTCAGTACATGATTTTTTTATTTTTAGTGTAAATTCCGGACATAGCGAGAAGTAGGGAGAAATGGTCTTAATCTACCCCCTATAATACACCAGTTAGAATAAATCTACAGCCACATAACAAATACCTGCTCCACAGTCATGACCTATGCTACATCCACACCCATGAATGCACCCAGAAAATATAACACCATCAAAACGGATGCACCAGATTATCTTTTAGCCATTGTCTCTCATTACTCATCCAAATCCGATGGCTCATGTTTAGTATGTCTGCCCTCCATCGCCCTCCCCCGGACCTCCCACGCGTATGCACCTGCAAGTCAGGCTCGTGTTGATTTCGGTTGCCCCCGTCCACGATCATTTGAATCCTAGGCCAATGGCTAGGCCCTGCCCGTCCTCCACCCGCGACTGCGTTGGCCGTCGGTGCGTCCCCACAGCCACCGGTCCCTCTCGCGCCTCCTCCCTCTATTGGAGTCTGCCCCTAGCTTGCTCGCACGCCCGTGTCACCATGACCACCTCAGGCTCGGATGCCCGGCGGCGCCAGGCCATGGGACGCCCGATAGGACGCGCGGAGGCAGGTCAGCATGATCAGACAATGTCCATGGTGGGTGATCCGCGCCTGTCGCCTCGGCGAACTCCACCAGCCTTCCTAGATCCGTGAGGATGATGCACCGGCGTGGTTCCTGGCAGATCTGGGCAGGCGTCCGTTGGATGGAGAGACGCGGCTTCCCCGTGGGCGAGCAGCGTGAGGTCGCCCACCGACTCGGCCTGCGTGCTTCAGGACGTTGCGTGCCCCTCGTGAGGCCTTGCTACTGACCACCCCCACTCTCTGTCTCCGATTGCTCGCTGTAGAGGAGACTCGAGGGTGCTGCTGTGCCACGCTGCTGTTGGTGAGTTTGCATATTATCATCTCATCATCTTTGAAGTATATTTCCTCATGAAAAAATTGTGACTTTTATTTTCTGCTTTTAATGTTTTGCTCTGATAGTGCAACAGCCTGGATCAAAGGTTGATAACTAGACCAATTTATATTCTAAAAGCAAAATAGCAATTTAAATTGACTAACAATTTCAATTGCATGGATATGAGCATACATGGACTTTTTTTGTAGAAACAAGGAGGGGTAATCTCAGACGGATATATGTATATTATATATACATTTTAAAAGTTACAAAGTGTCGACAGAATATGCTTGGTAGTCCACCGAGGGGTATCCTGCGATGGTAGATTTGTTGGTGGGGGTGCGCGTAATCTGGAACCGGATGGTGACACAAGGCGTAGAGATAGTGATTTAGACAGGTTCGGGCCGTCTGATCAACGTAATACCCTACGTCCTATGTCTTTGGTGTATTGTATTGATCTGTATATGTAGATCCGATCTGATAGATCATTGTAGATCCTATCCGCTAGGGGACCCCTGCCTCTCCTTATATACTCTGGAGGAGGTAGGGTTACAAGGTAAGTATTCTATTTGGTACTATACAATGTCTTGCGATGCACGCCGAGCAGCGCCGTGCACGCCTTGATCTTGTGGACTGGGCCACCTCTGATGGTGCGGCCCATGTCTTGGGGGCCATACCCCCACAGCTAGTCCCCGAGCCTGACAGTAGGTGACGTAGTCACATGGTGCCAGGGTCATAAAGTAGAAAACCAGCCGAGCAGGCAGCCAGTCCCCGGGCGTAGCCTCGAGATGAGAACAAACACATTCACTGCAAGATGAAGTGTGCCCACTTAGTCCCCAAGCCTGCTGGAAGATGAAGAATGAATCTTGTAGCAGGGTCAAAGAAGTCTAAAAGCTTGCCGACGTCGTCTGACATGCGCGTATCAAGACCCTAGACGTGCTGCCCAAGATCAGCACCCTGATCCGAACATCATGGAGCAGCTTGATAGCACACCGACGAGACGTAGCAAGATCCGAGCACCGAGGAGTCCCCGGCGTAGCCGGCGATGTCTGACCACCCAGGGAGTTCTCGGCGTAGCTGGCGATGATCGAGAGCCGAGGAGCGAGGAGTCCTTGGCGTAGGCGGCGATGATCGAGCACCGAGGAGCAAGGAGCGAGGAGTCCCCAGCGTAGGCGGTGATGACCGAGCACCGAGGAGCGAGGAGTCCCCGACGTCGCTGGCGATGACCGAGCATCGAGGAGTCCCCGGTGTAGGCGGCGATGACCAAGTACCGAGGAGCGAGGAGCTAGGAGTCTCTGGCATAGACGGCAATGACCGAGCACCGAGTCCTCGGCGTAGGCGGCGATGACCGAGCACCGAGGAGCGAGGAGCGAGGAGTCCCCGGCGTAGGCGGCGATGACCGAGCACTGAGGAGCGAGGAGTCCCCGGCGTCGCTGGCGATGACTGAGCACTGAGGAGCGAGGAGTGAGGAGTCTCGGCGTAGGCGGCAATGACCGAGCACCGAGGAGCGAGGAGTCCTCGACGTCGCTGGTGATGACCGAGCACCGAGGAGTCCCAGGCGTAAGCGGCGATGTCCGAGCACCGAGGAGCGAGGAGTCCTCGGCATCGCTGGTGATGACCGAGCACCGAGGAGCGAGGAGTCCCCGACATTGCTGGTGATGACCGGGCACCGAGGACCGAGGAGTCCCCAACATAGACGGCGATGTCCGAGCACCGAGGAGCGAGGAGTCCTCGGTGTTGCTGGCGTTGACCGAGCATCATGGAGCGAGGAGTCCTTGGCATCGCTGGCGATGACCGGACACCGAGGAGTCCACGGCGTAGGCGGCGATGTCTGAGCACCGACGTAGCTGGCGACATTCGTGCGGTGAAGTGTGCCCACTTAGTCCTCGAGCATGAAGAATCTGAGTGCTGAGGAGTAATCGGCGTAGCTGGCGATGAAGCACGGGCGGCGAACAGTCTAGTCAACTAGTGGGCGGTGAAGTGAACATTGAGTAGAAATGATCGACGAATAGTCCGATCAACTGATCGGCGACGGAGTCCATGAACCAAGCGGTCCGACCAGTTGATCGGTGGAGAAGTCCAAGCACCAGGTGGTCCGATCATCTGGACGATGATTCTGCAATACAAACATGTAGAACGAGTAGTACATGATGTACAAATAAATAGACTACGAAGAAAAATCAGCAATGGTGATGAAACGGCATATGCAGTTCGGCGATCAGTTGGCGTGAAAATATATTTATGTTTAATATAAACCGCCGACCAGTTAGTGTGTAGCTGAGTCTCCAGTCCTAGCTAGCCCATAGTCCATAACGTCGAGCGCGGAGCCCGTGCACGTGTAGGAGGAACAGGCATGACCAAGGAGCCGTTGTCGACCAACCATAATGCAGAGCGCGGAGCCCGTAGCACGTGTAGGGAGGAGCCGGAGACAGGGCAATCTCTGGAGGCGTCCGAGCATAAACAGGACTGTTCGGGGGTTCGAAAAATCGTTTGGAGAGCAAATATGGAGAAAACAGTTCGGAGAAACATTATGGCGATATACGAAGATCGGAGAATATTTAGAAGAATATTAAAGCATGACTTAGCTTTGGACAAAGCGTCTGGTCGGCGGCATATGGTGTTGTCTGGTCGGCGTTGACGGCGAGCACCTGGTGGGCGGTGAGTTGTTGGTGAAAGAGACCTCGGAATCGGCTACGAGATTGGATCTGCAGTTGCAGGTGCGGGGGTGGTCGGCGTAGAACCGATCTGCCCCGGCTCGAGGAGCTCTCCGACTCCGTCAGCATTGATGACCCACGAGATGGATCCGACCGTGAAGATCTGGCCGGGCTGCGGAAGGGACGAAGAGCCTACGGAAAAAACCATCTTGTTCGACAAGGAAACAACATGCACACCCCTACCTGGCACGCCAACTGTCGACAGAATATGCTTGGCAGTCCACCGAGGGGTATCCCGCAATGGTAGATTTGTCGGTGGGGGTGCGCGTAATCAGGAACCGGATGGTGACACAAGGCACATAGACAGTGATTTAGACATGTTCGGGTCGTCTGATCGACGTAATACCCTACGTCCTGTGTCTTTGGTGTATTGTATTGATCTGTATATAGATCTGATCTGATAGATCGTTGTGGATCCTATCCGCTAGGGGACCCCTACCTCTCCTTATATACTCTAGAGGAGGTAGGATTACAAGGTAAGTACCCTATTTTGTACTATACAATATCTTGCGATGCACGCCGAGCAGCGCCGTGCACGCCTTGATCTTGTGGGCTGGGCCACCTCCGATGGTGCGGCCCATGTCTTGGGGGTCATACCCCCACACAAAGAGAAATAGTGAGCTCAATCTTGACATGCAGGCGTTGTGTTATCTCATTAGTTTCATTTGGAACAAGTTAATTTCCATTACTTTCTAAATTGGAGAGCTCGGTTATGCATAACATGCCAAATTTTGGTGTTCCAATTAGTTTTGATGCCTGTTAGGAAGCGACTGCAAAGCTGGATGTGGAGGCGGCTAATGGCCACAGAGTCGATGAGGAGCTTCGGAGTGAGGTACTGATCAATGTTCTCATGTGTTTGTTACTAGCTATGTAAAATTGTATTTGAGTTTAGTCCTTACTGGAGGCAAGCAGTGCCAAAAATTGAATCAAACAATCTCTATATTGTTACTGATTGTGTCTGATAGGTTTTAGATGTTCAATTCAGATTTATGATGATTTTACAGCATGCTATACATCACCTGCACTAGAATGCATACTACAAGCATTCCCTGCAAGATGATTATCATGTAGTAGGTTCAAAGAAATGTGTAATGTGTGATTTAGGATTAGCTGCTAGGTGACTATATCTAACCAAAGTTATGACTCCTGTTTCACTCTTGATCATTGACATTTTTCTCTTATTATGAGCTGCACGAAGAACGCAACTTTTTTCGATAAAAAAAGATAATGTTTATGATTTTTTTTTCTGAAACTGGAATTAGATTTTGCTACAATTAAATTGCCAGTGTGACCTGTGTAAATTAGTAGAAGTGTAGATACTGTAAGTTTTATTTTAGTGGACATGCATATAGAAACCGATCAAAACTATTCTTCTTGAAACTGTATTAGAAGGGTTTGTTCAAGAAGTATACCAGTCATATGAGCTGATGTTTGTTTGTTTTTTGTAGTTGGTCTAGAAAAGCAAGGACACAGTTGGCTTTTTTTCTAGAAATGGTAGACATTTATTTGGTAATAGGCTTATTTTGAGCCATTGTAATTTCCTCTTATCTATTAGTTGGACAATGTTCTTTTCAATGATTTTGAAAAAATTGTTAGCTGGTGGCTATGAATACTTTTAGGGTAACAATTCAATTTGGTATATTTTTGCTTATTCATACCAAAAGGCTTTAAGTTGATATGCAGCAAGATCACCATCCTTCGATTTTGTTTCCTAGAGTGATTAGAATGATTAAAATGCGTACAAGCCACAATGACAAATTTTTTGGTCTAGACAGCATTGCATGCATCTTAATGTCAGCTTTCAGAAAATGGAACCTAATTTCCTTTTATGGGATATATGGAAAGTAGTATTGTAGAATTTAGGCATCGCAAATTACCAATGTTCCTACTGAGCTTAAGCTTTGTTGGGTAATCTCAGCTAGATATGTAATTGTTGCTTACATAATCGTAAAACAGTATAAACTAGATCTCTGGAGTAACTTGATCATTTTGTTCCTTGCTGTCATTCTAGTATGGCTGCATGTGATTGTGTGCGGCCTCCGTTAACTTAACAACATTTTCATAGAGAATGTGTAGTTCCATTATAGTAGAGATATGTTTTATATATTCAACTTGCTTCTAACAATCACCCTGCTTTAACTAATTTCGATGTGCTTGTGTTCTCTGTTTGCGTTCTTGTTGTAAATAAGAACATTTGTGGAACAGGTTGTCAAGTTTGTCTCTCACAACTTTTTGCCTATTTACATTTTTGCAGGGGCCAATGTGTCTGGTGGTAGGGGTTTCTATTTGAAGGACGCCTGGCAGAGTGGAGTGGCAGCGCGCCGTAGAGAAAGCCCTGTCCCGGCCATAAACCATTATTTATAGAATAATATATAGACTGATGGTTTATGAATTTTAAGACCCGTCTTACTAGTGTTGTGTGGGCTTGTCTATTTTTCTGTGTGTGAAATGACTAATCTCTGCGAGACTGTGAATTCGTGTTTATTTCATTAGTTGATTTATTTTAGTTTTATGATTTATTTTTTTAGCCGTCACCATAGCGTTAGCACGGGTAATATACTATTGTGGAAAGGTTGAACTATGAAAAAAGTTCATTGTTTGGTTGTTTTATGTGCATCTCCAAGATAAAATCGTGGCGTTAGTATGAGCATTATACTAATTAAGTATTTTATTGACGACTATATCTGCTGGAGAAATATAATCATGGACCAAGAAGAATGTGCAAGCGCAAGCAATTCCTATATATGGAGTATCTACTCCTTCATTGTCTCTCACACTCTGTCGTACGTGGCACAAATTTGGCAGTGTCGATGTAAATAAGAAGAGAAAAACTGATGAAACAAGAATTTGAGCCACACATAACCACCCAAGAAACCGGGGGACACCTGTCGTAGATGGCACATGGAAGGCTCAGCATGTGTTGCGGATGGCACGTTCCACTTGTCGTCTTTCTCCTAAAACGGCGGTATGCCATACACGCAAGGGCGTCGTTTGGCCCCTCGACGCCTTGAGCTCACAAAGCACACAGATATATATATATAGCCCATGCACTCACCACCCTTCAATTCGTAATCAATCACACCGGGAGAGAAACGCGAACAACCAGCGATCGCCATGGCTCGCTCTGTCTCCGTCGCCGTCGTCGCGCCTCTGCTCCTCCTCTCCGTCCTCGTCTCCACCGCGGCCGCCGCACGGACCGTGGGCGACACCGTGCAGGACGCGTGCAGCAAGACGCAGTTCCCCAAGATCTGCGTGGACAGCCTCGCGGCGAAGCCGGAGAGCCAGAAGGCGACCCCGCGGAAGCTGGCGGAGCTGTTCGTGAACATCGCGGCGGAGAAGGGTGCCGGGATGGCCACGTTCGTGCACGGCAAGTACAACGCCGCCAAGGACAACGCCGGCCTGTTCAAGTGCTACGACAGCTGCTCCGACGACGTGGAGGAGGCGGTGGCGCACCTCAACGGGCTGGTCCGGGAGCCCACGGACGCCAAGTTCCTGGAGCTCAAGTCGTGGCTGTCCTCCACGCTGGGGGGCACCTCCACCTGCGAGGACGCCTGCAAGGACGCGCCCAAGAGCGGCGACAAGGACGACGTCGTCAACTTCAGCCTCGACTTCGAGAAGCTGCAGCGCGTCACGCTGGACCTCATCACCGAGGCGTCCGGGTCCATGTCCGCGGGCATCGCCCTGCCGCCTTCCGACGCCGGGGCGCCCTCCTACGGCGCGGCGGCGCCCGCGGACGCACCCGCCGGCGCCGGCGCCGGCTCCGAGGGCCCTGCTTCCAGCGCCGCCAGCGGCCCGTCGTCTGGTGGTGATGCGCCGGCGTACGGCGGCAGTGCCGCCAGCGGGCCGGCCGATGCTGATGCTCCCGCGGCGGCGTCATCCGGGCCCTCTGGCGCACCAGCGCCAACGTCGTCTGACTCCTCCGGCGCACCATGGCCGTCGTCTGCTGGTGGGTCCTCCAGCGCCCCGGCGCCATCGTCCGGCGGCGACGACGACGACGACGATGACGATTCCAACGCCGACGGGTCAGCTTGAGCGATGACACGTACGGGTTTGTTTGGGTCATTAGGTGCCTACTCCAAGACGACGATCCCTTGTTCCCATTGCATTTTTTGCCGTCCGTTTTCCTCTTGACTATGTATAATGATAATAACAGTGGATGATACTACGTACTACGAATGATGGGTACGTACGTATAGCTAGATGAAGGTGTCTGTGCAAGGACCCATATATGATATGCTGACAGATCGCACGCAGTCTCCTTAGTCGGCTGATCCATTGTAACATTGCTGATATCAAGTCTTACATGTTTTTTATTAAATTTATTTATAACAATCGAAACTAATGATGTCCTGTGTTCTGTCTTGTGATATGGTTATAATATAATACTATATGTGTTCTTATAAAAAAAATATAATATAAATATATGTTATCTTATTACTAGCAAGCATACACGTTACTGCAACAGCAGGTACAATGTGGGACTCAAAGATTTATTCAACAATCGTGCCAAGGAAACACCGGTGTCTCTACGCTAGGCGTATATAGTGCTATCAACGCAAGCTATATTATACTAGTATAATGTCCGTGCTAACGCTACGGTTTTAATCTTGGGATGCTCATAATTATAACCAATTTATTCTTCATAATATTACTATTACACAACAATTGTATTTGAGTCTATATATAATTTGGGAACACTTTTCATATAAGTGCACATTGTAAAGCTAGATTCTACCTAACTCCTTAATCATGTATTGCAGATTATCAGGGATGTTGTCGCTACATTCTTTTGCATTACTCGTCAAAATATCGGCCAAGAATTCCCTCCTCAGCGAAGTTGGTAGCTGTGTATGGCAGATAACAATAAATAAGTTATTATTTTTCAATGTAGTTTATGAAACTTAGTTATGTACTATACATGCTTACATTGTTGATCGGTGGCAATCTTATGTCATCCCATGACTTCATGAAACTGTATACAAGAAAGCCTCCCAAATTCCTGCAGAAGATCAATTGTTTATTTGATGTACATAGATCAAATAACTATTTCTTTGATATGAAAGTTGAAATATATTACAAGTGATTACCAGTGTTTATTATGTGTAACCTTTGTTACACACGTAGGGTATTCTCGCTTCCAGTGATAAATATTGTTGTTCATCTTAAAATTTAACAATCCCATGGCAAGATTAAACCTTCTAGGAATAGTGTGTAATGTAGGTATATATGAATCTCTGTGATCATAACCCTTCAAGCATACATGATCTTGAAGTGGATCCATAATATGGACGATTATTTTTTGCATGTCGATTATGAATAAAGTGTATAGACCGTCTTGATAATATGGTAGTAGAATCTATAAACAAACACACAGACTGTAAGTGGTAAATAATTTAAAAGGTTTTAAAGTAATACACAAAACACAACTTACATTGCTACATTCTTTAATGTCGTACTGCTTTTCCGGCCAGCACTCAAATACTTTTTTTAATTGATCTTGGTATGCCTTGTCAATCTTGGGACAACATCGTGGATCTCGTCCAAAATGAGTTATTTCCTGATAATTATACAATTACATAATTTAAGTATGACATGTACAAACAATCTTTTAGAATGATTTATATATATCAACTTACAGCAAATTTGAGATCCATGTAGTGGAATATTTGTTTCTTCTGCGCTATGTCTTGGTTGCACGCGACCATCCGAATAGCCATATTAAAGGTTTCATGTTCCAGCTGTCTATCATCATCTAAAATATTTATAATTTGTCTAAGACTTAAAGAAATTGGATATGGTCGTGTACTTCGTATCCACTCTTTCCTGAAAACAAGGACAAGGAACAAATTACTTGCTGTAGCAATCTAGAATGGACAAAGGCAATATCTATATTAGAACAGTACGTTGTACTTTAGAATGCATGACTTACTCTAAAGTCTCATCATCAGCGATCAAGTGGAACAACCCGCAAATTGTCATCAATAGGTCTTCTCTGTTTGTCCACTTTAGCATCCTTGTCAACTTCGTGTTACCCGACATCAAAATATCGAGGTCATCGAGCTCTTCGACAAGTTCATCTAGGTCATCGCTGGTCTTAGTCTTTTGCTCTTTATCCGGTAACCCTCTTATTTCATTTAATAGCGAGTTATATAAGATCGCAGGTAGCTTGAACCTGAAGTTACTTATATCTTCCTGCAAACAGTAATTGCTTATATGCTAACCAATTAAAAATAACTGATATGTATTAGAAGTAGTGTCGATGCGGAACCCACAGGATACCCCGCAAGGGAGAGAGAAGATCTAGTCCAACTAGGATTCTTCCCATGTAATCTTAGTAGTAGAACTATTCAGTAATCCTACTAGGAAATCTCATTGTAAACCGACTAGGACTCTGGCCTCCTGACTATATAAAGGAGGGCAGGGCTCCTGAGAGAAAGGGACAGCAATTGTACAACACAACACATCACAATCAATCCAACGCAAAGGTTAACACCAACTGGACGTAGGGCTATTACTCGATCTACGATCAAGGGCCTGAACCAGGATAAATCGACTGTCTCTTGCGTTCACCATCGAGTTCAGTATACGCTGAAGCCCGAACATACTGCATCGGGTATCCCCGTGGCAGGCTATCGGTGGTAAAACATCAACAGCTGGCGCGCCAGGTAGGGGCTTTCGGCGACTTTGCATCCGAGAGCTCGATGGACCTCGATAACATGATCTTCCCGACGGGATCAACTTTCATCTTCGGCTCATGGATCTGCGAGGCGGACAACTACGGCAAGCTTCAAAGCCATCTCCTCAAAGATCCGGATCATCATGAAGAATTTCCTATTTCGATAACTACGACGGATCAGCTCACCAGAAGATTCGCGCAGCTCATAATATCCGATTCGAATAAGATTTCACGGCTACGCGCATCTGACTCGAATTCATGTTCCGTGTCCAAGGTGAAGTCTTATTCGAGTGCTTTCAAGAAACCGAGTTCTTTTTCAGTAGGATTCCAGAGCACAACCCAAAACAACTCGGATTACATTCAGAGTTCTTTCAAGAAGTCGAATTCTTTTCCATTTAGGCTCGACAACATGGCAAAATCCTATCAGGGACAATTCAAAAGATCTTTCAATCCAATGTTTGGGATACCACTGACAGGAGCCCAGGAGGGACTAGTGCTAACGATAACATCGCAAGATTGTATCATCCACTGGCCAGGTTCCGTTCCTGAAGATAGTGGAACCCAACTAGTCGGCACAACAACAACAGTTATTCTACCTTACCAAGAAGGAGACTCGATCTGCGACATCGAAGCATCTACTGAAGTCATCAGCAACTCCGACAGTATGAAAACTAACACCAATAACAGAACGGCTCACGCACGGGAAGTACTCATGGTTCGACGTCCTCGGTCACCATTAAATCCCCCAGAAGCACCCGGTGTCAGGTCATCAGATGAATCAGAATCCAACATATCACCCTTTGCCCAGGGCTACGATGGAGAAACAGAATGTCCAATGGATGAAAACAAGCACTCTGGGACAGTATTTATAGATCAAAGGAGCGGCGCACATGGACTAGGAGTACCAATGAAATAAGCCTAACAAAGGACACAGTGAAAAGACAGGACTCAATAATGGATGACTCAGGCGAGAGGGAACAGTACTCGAAGACGGGCATATTCAGAAGAATATACCAGCACAGTACAACCCGTGAACAAAAGGCATTTACACTCAACCACCATCATACAACTACATCTGACAACAGCAGACTATCAAAGAATACGATCCGAGTTCTTCCTGAACAAAACAACAAGGATATACGCTCGGAGGCTGCATGCTGCGAAACTACTTGGATGATGGTTTAATCCAAGACTAAAGGGCTGCCTCGAAAAGATGCCGCAAAACTACTCAGATGATGACATAATCCAACTCTCAGGGACTACCTCAGAACACAAATTTTGAAACAACATAAAGATTCAAGACCTTCCAACTTTTTGTTCCAAATAGCGAGAGGCTCGGGGGCTACACTCAGTGAGTGCACTTTTTCTTCAAAAAAGCGCATGTCACCAAAAGACTTCCTCAATGCAGACCACTTCAAGACATTACGACAAAAAGAACCCAGAACGAGCCATATTCGAGTTCTTTTTGATAAAACTTCAACGAACAAACAGAGCAACTTCAAGACAAGATCCTCCAGCTCCTTGTTCCAAATAGCAAGAGGCTCGGGAGCTACAACCAGATGGATGTACTTTTTCTTCAAAAAAGCACTCACCACTCGAAGGTCCCAAAAAGCGCTACAAGGTTTCACTCTAGAAAGCACTCGGATGACATTTGTTCCTACTCAACAAGACTTGAAGGAGCAAAGCGAGACTTTCAGAGCTCAACCATGAAGTGCTCGGGGGCTTGTCGATGCGGGACCCACAGGATACCCCGCAAGGGAGAGAGAAGATCTAGTCCAACTAGGATTCTTCCCATGTAATCTTAGTAGTAGAACTATTTAGTAATCCTACTAGGAAATCTCATTGTAAACCGACTAGGACTCTGACCTCCTGACTATATAAAGGAGGGCAGGGCTCCTGAGAGAAAGGGACAGCAATTATACAACACAACACATCACAATCAATCCAACGCAAAGGCTAACGCCGACTGGACGTAGGGCTATTACTCGATCTACGATCGAGGGCCTAAACTAGGATAAATCGACTGTCTCTTGCGTTCACCATCGAGTTCAGCATACGCTGAAGCCCGAACATACTGCCTCGAGTATCCCCGTGGCAGGCTATCGGTGGTAAAACATCGACAAGTAGATTCTTAAGTAAGTACCTGGGTTACATGGTCAGATAAAGTACTTCCGGTCCAATACTCCATGTAATTAAGAAGCCATAAACCACAACTATAGCTGGGCAATATTCCAAACAATCAAATATGAGGCATACAGATAATGGTTTGGCAATGACATATACACAAAACATAAAGATATTTTACCCATCTGTTTGCATTGGGACCTTGATCTTATGTTTCATTGGCCAAGATGTCATATTGATACCGTGTTTCCATTTACTTTGGTCCAGTTTTGTAAGCCCCGTTGCATATTTTATTAGTCTTTCCATTCCTAAGAGCTGGTATGATCAAAACACCAAGGCTAATTAAGAAACAGAACAGGTACTGAAGAATTTTGAATAAATAAATATGTATACCAATTATTTAGACGTACCGTATACCAGAGATCTTCAAAGTTTGTCATATTATCTCCAAAAGAGTCCAAAACATGTATCTGGCCTAAAGAAGCGTTCACAACACCCAGGTACCAGTGAAACTTTTCAATATTGATTGGAAGGAACACCTGCAGTATTAGAGAGTTATCTAAATTATTTCTCTAGATTTGAAAGGGTAAAAAATTAGCATATGTCAAGTATTATGGTAAAGCTTACCATATCAGCATTTAAATAATTGTGTGCCCTTGTTTCAACCACTTCATCTCTATTATAGCTCAAATCCCTCTCATCTTTCTTCCCGTCAATTCGTAGCATTTGAGAAACCATTGAATTTTCCAAATATACATCTCCACCATCTCTATGAAGTAGGTGTTCTTCATGCCGCATCAATTCGATATACAAACTTATGACCTACCAGTTTTTAATTTGTCATTAAAAGATTGGTAGATAGTTTGTATGGACACTATGTAATGCAGAAGCAGTGTTAAACATGCTTACCGCGCCATTAACTTGGTCATTCGACTTAAAAAGGCAATCTAGGTCATCCCTGCATCCCCAAGCATCATTGATTCTGACAAGTTTATGATCTATACTTTTTCCTTTCATGTATTCAATGACCTCATCATCTTGTTTCGTAGACACATAATCTGTAGAGGTATCATTTTATATTATTATTAGTAATAAGTAATTAATTATTTAAATTAAAGAAGTAAGTTTCAATTAATGATGGCTCACCTTGAGTCATGATTTGTGTATTGTTTGATTTCTTTGTCTTATTATACCGAGGCAACGCCGTCACATCATCGTCAGCACGCATCATATGTTGTGCCTTTTGTAGTACTGGCGTTTGTACGGCATCGTCGTTGACATGTACTTCTCTCGCTTCCTCCCTAATAATGATCTGCAGATGCAATATATAATATCAGTTTGAGATTCCATATTTGTACATTTTGTACGCAATGGCCCACTCAGACAAAATATGAGAGGAGATTTGTGTTGCTTAAGAGTTCGTTGTGTACGTCATCCTCATGAGCACGCTTCCGCTTCTTGTCTTCGCATCTTTCTTGATCGACATCTACATCAATATAGCTCCACTTTAGTACATTAGCATCTAAATAAATGCCTTATTTCATATTGAAAAGTAGCATGATGATGTTGTGCTAATTTGGCTCACCAGAAGTAGGAAATGCATCAATACGGACCGTACGTTTGACAGTACACATGGGAATATATGCATCATTTCTGTGTAGCCAATCTGTGAGTTGTACAGACTGATCAGGGAGGTTCATCATAAATGAGGAAATGGGTGAAATTATTATTAAAGGCTCGGATATTTCTGACCTTCGGGTGAGGATGGCCGAACTATTATTTCGGTGTTGTTGTTGTCCAACGTTTCTTGGCTAGAGGCTACAATTCTTGACTCACTCTCTATATACTTTTTAATCTCTACAGATGAGTAAAGTATTATTTAATAATAATTAATAATAATTTGGGAGACCAAATCTATGAGGTTGCAATGATGATTAATCATACATAGCTTAAATAAATTTACTAAAAGTAGTAATCGAACATAGCTTATAAATTTATTACAAGTAAAAGTATTTAGAGTAATTCACCTGAGTTATCTGGTGTCGGAAACTTTTCAGCTTTGGGCGAGGATGGCGGAACTATTATTTCGACATTCTCTTTGTTCTGCCTTTCTTGGCTAGAGGCTTCGATTGTTGCCTCACCCTCTACTATTTCGACATTATCTTAATATGATCAAAGCAATATATTAAATAATGTACTTAAATTTAAAAGATTAGCATAATTAAACATAGATTAAATTTAATAAAGGTAGGAACCAAACATAGTTTAAATTGACAAGTACAAAGATTTAGAGGAATTCACCTGAATCGTGCATTCAGGTTGCAAATGGCAGGAAATGATAAGGCGGAGATCCGAGGGAAATACTAATAACCTGTACAAATCACCGGCATGGTCGAGGTGTCCGTCTCCGTAGTGTTACCGACCTCGATCACGTCCTTCATCACGGCGGTGGACAAAGCCTTGTCGCCAGGGTCGCCCGGGGACTATGATGAGCAACAGGTGGTAGATGCGTGCGTTGCTGGCGATGAGGATGCAGAAGCCGTAGCAGCGGCGTCGCACGCGGAGGTACGGCCACGCCTTGCCGTTGACGACGACGTTGTTGACGAAGTACGCCGGCTGCCAGGTTAGTCCTCTTGGTTGGGGTTTTTCGCTGGTTCCGCTGACGAGGAGTACTGGCACGGGCATTATACACTCCAAGTATGAATGCATAGGTCCTAAAAACTGTAATGTGCACATATATACATATACACTCCAGCGTATAGATCCGCTTTGTGCGTTAATAGTTATCCGGCCAGGTGCACCTCCGATGATTCTGGCGCGCTACGGTGTGGGCATATGCGGCAGGTGTGTTGGGGGCGGGAGGAGGAATACCATACAAAATATGCTGATCGTTGGATCGTGCGTGAGTAATGAGAGAGAATATTGAGGACAGATTTGGGCGGTTGATTCGGATGTGGTTGGTTTTGTATGTACAATTTTTGGGGTGCATTTAGGATGACCATCTCAGCGGGGGACGCTTTTCTGGATGGACCAAGCGAAGAAAACTTGGTGCATTAGTAGGGTAGATTGGGTATCTATGAGAATTTGGAATGCTATTGTTGCTTGTCATCAAACAGAATTGATTCGAACTGACTACCGACTAATGCAGCTCCTACCTGGCTCATGGACACGGCTACATCCTTCCTTTTCCGTCCCATCATCCAACCCTTTTTTAGACCCGAAGACCCAAACAGAGTCAGTCTAGCAACCGATCATTATAACTTTGGTGTTACACGAGCCATACTTGACAAAAAAGAATTTTCTCGGTACACGATTTCTTCTTGTTAAGAATTCCTCGATTAGAGGATTGATGGGCTCATACATACCATATATGTCTTAGAGAAGCTACCATATATACTTTGAAGGCTATATCTATATAAGGGACTATATGTATATCTATATAATGACTAATGAAGTGAAATAGGTCCTATAAGATTATATTGCTAGGCCCTTGCCGCTGGCTTGGCCAAGGGCCCTTGAAATTGTTGAGACGGACCTGAATGAAGAGAGGGCTCCCTCACATACTTATCTCCTTTGCATTCTTGTTCCATGTTCTTGAGGATTGGGTAAGAGAAAGTGTGAAACATGACTTTTTCTTGGATTAGGGACAGAAAAACGGATCTAGCGGTCCGTGAATAGGTCTATTTTCAATAGTCAGTTACCTGTTTTCCTATTTCATTGTCACCTTTCCTAAATTACCCTCTTCGTTTGTACTATTATCAATGTCACCTTTAAGTACGAAGGACGGGTGGCAGTTAAGGATGAAAACAGAACGGAAATATCCCAAACCGAACCGCATCGTTTTCTATATTTAATTCGATCGAATCCGCATTTTCTTGTCCGACTTTACCGTTTTCGCTTTCGCATTTCAGATGTTTCGTATTTCAAATGTAAAAGTAGAAAACGGTTTAGACATTTTTCGACCGTTTTCTATTTTTCTACTTTTAATTTGAAATATTCCGAATTAAAAATTCAGTTTAAACCGAATTTGGCCAACTGCACAGGTCATACAGCCCAATTACAGGTTGTTCACCACGCAGCTGCGTTCTTTCTACTGGTGGCCAGCTGCCCTCTCTTATAGACGGGCCCAGCCTCATCTCTCTTCACCTCACGAGAGGTGCTAAATGTCAGGAAACCAACAACATCTACACGAAAGCCCACCTAAGCCATAGCATCAAGCTCATCGGTTTAACCCCCACCTGCAAAGTCAATCATTTGATAGTTTTTGCATCAGCCGAATAAAGCTTTGTTACTCAAAAGAAAAATATGAATAAATCTTTAAAATAAAATACTACATCTATTCTAAAAAGATTAATAAAATTATTCTGACTCAGTTCGAGTTCATGTTTCTATAATATGCACTTGTTAATTATTAATGCACTTGAACTTGATCATGTATGCACTTAGTCATGCACTTGGTCTACGGGTCGATATTCCGTATTGAGTTTTCGTATATCGACTGTGTTCGACATAAATTCGCTCGAATTGGTTTGTTTTCGAAATTCTTGATAATTCGTAAGTTCGCGTTTATTTTTGTCTCCGGTTTTACCGTTTTCGCTTTCGTTTTCGTATTTCAAATATAAAAGTAGAAAATAATTTAGGAGTTTTTCAACCGTTTTCGACCGTTTTCATCCTCAGTGACAGTAGGAGTACTTTTAGGGCTTTATTGGGTATATAAGTTTTATAAGGAGACATAAAACATTGTATAACTGTATACACATACTATAGGTGGGAGTGGGTCACCTTCGCAATTATTTTACCATATACTTTGCTATAGTTAAAGAAACAAGTAGGCCTTCTTGCTATTCTGGTAAATTCAGTTGCCAAGTTATTGGACGATACTCTTACTATATATTCATTAATAGTATTAGTGTTATAGATTTTCTGTACAAACATACGCTGCTTTTGGCACTTATTAAGGCGCATTCCATATATTATGAATATATATATATATAGACATTATGTTCTAAAATTATTAAGCACGAAAACAACGTAATTACTCTTGTACATCTAGTCTAGAACCATAATAATGTTCAACGCTACGTACGAGAAAACCTCTCCGCCGTTTCTCAGCATAGGGCATAGGCGCAATCAAGTTAATTTACTGTGCCATGGCCGCGTATCGCTCTCTCGCTCTGGCCTTCCTCCTCGCCGCCGCCGCCGCCGTCCCGGGCACCCTCGCCGTCGACTCCCGTTCCGCGACCACCGATGGCCTCCAGAAGGCGTGCAACGCGACGTCTTCTCCGAGGATATGCCTGAAGGCGCTGACGAGGGCGAGCCCAGACCCAGAGAGCCCGTCGACGGCGGCGAGCCCCCGACGGCTGGCCGAGCTGGCGTTCCGGTACCTGGAGAAGAGGGGGCCGGCGAGGCCCGGCGCGAGACCGCGGCCACCAGGAACCGGTCCATGCGCTACTGCCTCAGGGAGTTCAACGACAACATCAGGGTCTACGCCAGTTGGCTGCACGGGCTGGCGCCGGAGCGCGGCGGCGGCGACGCCGAGTTCGTCGAGGCGAAGCGGCGGCTGGAGGCGCTCCTGGAGGCGCCGTCCAACAGCGGGATCAGCAGCCGGGGCGGCCAGGTCGACGAGAAGCCTGTCATCCGGAGGATCTTCGACTACGAGGCCATGATGCAGGTCACCCTCGACCTCATGAACGCCGCGGCGCGGTCCAATCCAGCCCTGGCTGACCCGCCGTAGTCGGACTACGGCGTTGCCGGCATGCCGGAACAATGAACCTGGGACGGCGTGAGGTAGATGCGAACAGTATTTGGAAAATCCATATGTCTCCTTCCATATAGTTGGATTGTTAGCAATAATAATGTCAGACTCGGGTATTTCTATGCTTTGGTAACACTGTCAAGGTTCTAAATCTCCTTACCTAAAAAAGAGGTTTTAAATCTCCGTCTCTTGCCGCTATAGTCGGAGATAGCTCCTGGCGAAGAGTATATAGCTAGGAGAAGCAACTTTTAGGGCTAAGCAATAACCGTTGCCCCGTATAGCCGGAGATAACCGGGCAGGCCGGCAGGCAGTGGTATGGACCGACCAAGGTGGCGCTCCAGCCTCCAGGATAATCTGCTAGACATGGATGCACATGCGGTTAAAAGAATCCCATTGGGTCGTTGCAAAGGGTATTTCTAGGCCTGCTCAGGTGAAAGCCATGGCCTTTACACCGTCAGATCGGCTTATCGTATGTTGGTGGAGAAAGAGGCTCATGAGCGTGATCACAAGGAAGGTCGAACATCAAGTTCGGTAGCTTCAAACGACCCATACTGGCAAAAGTTGTGGAAAATGCTATAGGTGTCACCGAAGATCAGAGTTTTCTAGTGGTGTGTGACACATGACTTTCTGCCTAATTGAGCTAACCTCCACCGTAGACACACAGAACCGATGGGAACTTGCGGTTTTTGTGGAATGGAGGATAAACCTACTTACCGCACGCTTACATAGTGCACCTTTGCGAATGGCAGAAGCGGAAGCTTTTCGAGACGGCATTCGGATAATTCCAGAGGGTACCAGGTAGGGGATGAAAACGGATCGGATACGGACGGATATCACCGATATTATATTTGTTTTCATATTTTTGTCCGGATTCGGATTCGAATACGGATAGTGTCAACTATGTTGGATAGGATACGATTGGATATCGACATCATAAATATGCGATTTGAGTATTCGGATACGGATACGGTATCAGATGTTGGATATCCGGACTCGGATACAGACAGATCTCAACCCCTCTAAACAGATTCGGTTTCGAATACGGTCGGAAAATATCCATACCGTTTTTATCCCTAGTACCAGGGAGCACATCATAGTGGAATCTGACTGTCTAGAGCTGGTATCTTTATGGAAGGACAAGGAAAACACAGTTTAGAGATCAAGGCGATTCTTGATGATGTGGAGGAGAGATTCTCCAACTTCACTTGGTTTCATCTCCTTCCACATCAGAAGAGAGGTGAATTTTGCAGCACACTTATGTGCCCAACATGCTTCCTCTACTTTAGCCTCCTCTATTTGGTCTAATCCTCCTAGTTTTTTGCAACATTGCTTGCAATTTGATTGTAATAACGTTGTTTAATCAATCAAGTGGAGTTCAAAAAAAAAGACAGCCAGAAAAAGAAAACCCAATTATAGTTACCAACAACTTATTCTAGATTTATGTTCAACTCTTACTGAAGTTACAATGATTTATAATTGGTGTGACTAAATATTACGGTGAAAATACTCTCTGCTGCACCCTATTTTAGTTATCAACTTATTTTAGATTTACGCTAGTAAACTTTTAATAGAATTGTACTTCATCCATCCTAAATTATAAGATGTTTGACTTTTTGGACCTCAAATTTAACCACTCATCTTATTCAAAAAATTTGTGCAAACATAGTCAATTTTAAGTCCTTCTTGAAAAACTTTTTTTAATAAAGCAATTCACGATAAAAGAAGTGATGTTTTGCACAAATTTTTAAATAAGACGAGTGGTCAAACTTGATGTAAAAAAAGTCAAATGTTGTATAATTTGGGATGGAGGAAGTAGTCATTATTTTGGTGTAATTCTAGGTAAAATTAGTGTAACTGAAAATACGACAGGGGTAGAGAAGAATGTTCCACTTTCTCCATCTCACAACGCTTTTACTGTGGGTGTGGAACTCCACTAAAACACCTAAATTTTCACTACATGCTCCCAAAATAAGCGTATAGAGAGAAGTTTTTACTTGAAAACGTGATATAGCAAAACTATACTGCAACTAGAAGTAGAAAAGGTGTTCGATCATAGGTCCTGCAGGACACCAAGCATGCCGCGGCGCGGCCTTGCACATGGCCTCAAGAGGAGCCGCCCTCGGCAGCATGAGCCCGCCCGCCCCTTCGGCCATGTCAACCTGGGCGGCGCCGACCCTGTCCCAGTCGAAGCACTCGATGAGGGTCGAATTTTGTGTTTTTTAGTCTTTTTTTTTTGAAAATTTTTCACAAATATGTCCCTGGACGTATGTTTTTAAAATCTTAACCATTAGCTCGGCGTCATCGTTGGTAACGTTGAGCTTACATGTCTCGGTGCCGTAGATTTTGGCGCCTAAGTCTTAACTCGGCGCAGACGTGGCGGTGACTTGGCAGGCAGCTTGGCACCATAGATCTTGGCGCCGAGCTCGGCCGAGCTCGGCGCCAAGGTTATTGGCGCCAAGCCTAGCGCCGAGAACGGCGTCAAGATCTATGGTGCCGAGGTGGTGTTTTAACCCGGCCCCAACCTTCCTGCCCAAGCCTTCTTCATCTTCTTTCTCCTCCCTCTCGGGGTTTTTTCTCTCCCCACTTCGTCCTACCTCACGAATCGGCATATTGGACCTTGAAAACTTTGATTTGATCCGTAGATCTTTGAGAGCAAGGTATCCTCGCTCCCTCCTAGTTTTTTCACATCGATTCGGTATATATTAGTCAGATTTTTTAACTTAAAAATCGTCATTACTTAGGATTTCATGCAATTTTAATATTTATATTATACAACCGTAGGATGCTAAGGCGTGAAATAGCTAGCAAACCAAGATAACCTCAGCGCACGTTGTTATGTTATGGGTTCATTGTTGTGGATCAAATAGGAAACCCTAGGTGTAGGGTTTAATGTTAATTGCTTTCGGTTCTTAGAACGAAAATGGATTATAATTATGGCCGGATGACCGGAAAGGCCTTCGACCCATTGCCTCTGCCCAGTGGTGTTCCAGTGCCCATGTGCTTTTTGCGGCGATCCTTGCAAGGTAGTCAAGTCCGATGAAGAGGACACGTATAGACAGAAGTATCGGACATGTTTCGATTTTACGTTTGAGCCTACACTTCGTCAGCGCCGCATTAACAAGATGGTGATGAATTGTTGTTTGTGTCATATGACATCTTGCATGATTTTTTTTTGTTTTGTAACAATTGTATTTTTTGCAGACCCCTCCACCGCTCTGTGATTTTGAGTAGTGGATCGACACTGAGATCAAGCCTGAAGACAAGAAATGGATGCAGAAACTGTTGTGGTGGGAGGGAGAGGACAAGGAGATGATGTAGAAGAGACGCAAAGACGAGGCTACAAAAAAGGAGCTAAAGGAAGAGGAGGAAAGAAGATGTGTTGCTGCGTACAGGGAGGCATATTAATTAGAAACTACCAAATAATCAAAGTAGCACTATAATTCAAGCTAACTAAGTACCTACATTACATATTCAAAAATTTTACATATCCTAGTCAATGCAACGATGCGACGCGGACGCCGGGACCGGAGCAGGATGGGGACGCGGAGGATGGGATCGACGGCGAGGTCGCGGCGCGCTAGGAGGAGAGCCGTGTCGTGGCCGGGGTCGCCGGAGGGAGCGCCTATGCGCGCGGCGGTGCGGGCCAGGAGGGGCGGCGCGCGGCGAGGCGGCACGGCGGGGGCCGGCGTGGGCGCGGCGGTGCGGCAGCGCGGGCTCGGGAGCGGTAGAGAGAGTAAGAGAGAAAGAAATGGAGGGCCCATGCGTAAGACAGGGCTTGGCGCCGAGCTCGGCGCCAAGATCTACGGCGTCAAGCTAAGTCATCGCCGCGTCTGTGCCGAGCCCAAGACCTAGGCGTCAAAATCTATGGCGCCGTCTCGGCGCCACCAACGATAACGCCGAGTTAAAAGTCCAGATTTTGAAAGTATACTTCTAGGGATATATTTGTGATTTTTTTAAAAAAAGAGCTAAAAAAACAAAAAATTCGGGGACGAGGGTCCCGAGAACCAAGCCCAGCGTCCGCAGCGCGAGCGTCTCGCCGGGGCACTTCCGCTTTCCCATGCCGAACGGGATCATGATCTCCTCTGCCTCTGCCGTCGCGGCTCCGCCTCCGCCGCCCTCGAACCGCTCCGGCCTGAACGCGCCCCGGTCCGCCCACTTCGACGGGTCCCTGTGGATGGCATAGGCGTTCACGTGCAGCATCGTCCGTCGCGGGACGTGGTGGCCGCCGACCGAGCAGTCTACGGTGGACTCGTGCGGGACCAGCAGCGGCACGGCGGGGTACAGCCAGAGGGACTCGGTGATAATGCACTGCAGGTAGCCGAGGCGCGGCACGTCGGCGGCGCTGAGCAGGCGGGAGTTCCCCACGGAGGCGTCTATCTCCGCCTGCGCTTTCTTCAGGACCTCCGGGTGGTTTAGCAGCAGGGACATGGCCCATTCCGCCGCCGTCGCGGTCGTCTCCGTCCCGGCACTGAACATGCTCTGCAAATCAGCGTGGCAGAGGTCAGAGGAGGACTCGATCGACGCTCATGTCGCTTAGGAGCGAGGTGAAATGAAAATTTTTGGATGTCATATCGGATGTTTAGTTGATGTCGGAAGGGGTTTTCAGATATTAATAAAAAAACTAATTACATAGCTCGCCTGGAAACTGCGAGACGAATTTATTAAGCCTAATTAATCCATCATTAAAGCATGTTAGTTACTGTAGCACTTATGGCTAATCATGGACTAATTAGTCTTAAAACCTTCGTCTCGTGATTTCCAACCAAACTGTGCAATTAGTTTTTTTCATCTATATTTAATACTTCATGCATGTGCCGTAAGATTCGATGTGATAGTTTGGGGTAAAAATTTTTGGAAACTAAACCAGGCCATACGAAGAAACGGCAAGCGTGACAGTGACAAGAAGACGGAAGCAATGACCGAGCACAGAGACATGATCACGGTGTCCGTGTATATCTCCGGCTCTGACTTCTGCAACGAGAGCAGCACGGCGATCATGCTCTCCTCCTCGCCCTCGCGGCGACCGTCGTCAAGCTCAAGCCTCCGCCGCTTGGCGTCGACGAGCCTCTGCAGGAATGCGTCTCTTCTCCTCACGGCGGCCATGATCTTTCTCTTCACCCCGAACACGTCGAACCGCCGCAGCAACGGGAAATAGTCCCACGTGTTGGCCGCGCCGACCAGCGACGCCATGACGTCGAGCGTTTTCTTGAACTCGTTGGCCTCCGGCGTCATGTCCGCGTCCGCGTCAGCGTCGTCCTCCTCGCGCGACGTCCTGTTACTGGTCCGCGCGATGGTCTCCATCAGGGCGCCGAGGATGAGGCCGAACAGCCCCCGCTTGAGCTCCACCCTCGCGGCGCCACTGGGGGCCGCTGCGGCGGCACGGTGCATCCTGCGCACCGCCGCGCGCACCTCGGCGGCGACGGCGCCGGACATCATGCGGCCGACGCGGCGCGCGGACAGGAGGTGCACCGTGGCCACGCGCCGGAGGTCGCGCCAGTAGGCGCCGTACGCGCACGTCGGGAGCGTGGTGCCGCCGAAGGTGACGAGGTCCAGCGCGGCGAACCGCGGGCGGGTCGCGAAGCACAGGTCGCGCTCGGTGAAGCACTCCCTGGCGCGTGCCGCGGAGGTGACCTCCACGGCGTTTCGCGAGCCCAGGCGGAGGGAGAGCACCTCCGGGCCGTGCCGCGCGGCGAGGCGCCCCAGCACCGCGTGGACCGGCTTCCGGAGGAGGTGGAGGTGGCCGAGGACCCGGAGGGAGGGCGGGCTCGGTGGTTTGTTCTTGCCATTGATCTTGCTGCTGCGACGGCGACCAAGGACAAGGAGGACGTTGAGTGAGACGACGGCGAGGAAGAAGGAGAGGACGGCGACGGCGACGTAGGCCGTCACCATGTTGATGGAACTGGGAGTGAGGCGGCCTCGACTCGGCTGTGGTAGCCCAGTAGACTTTCATGGAATCAGATTATCAGAGCCTTAAAACAAAATACAGTTTGGATGTTGATCCATAATGGTTAAAAAAGTATACCGGAAATTAACAGTCTGTCTCTCTCGCTATTCCTTTGCCGTATTTGTTGTACAGTGCAGTCAGTAGGTAGTTTGTCAGCTGATGAGCGGAATCTGACCTGAAAAGATGCTTCTTTCGATATACATATACTCAACAGCAAGTGAGGACAGGCGCTGGTTATAGATCGAATATCGAAGATGCCCTTGTAGCATCCCCCGCAACCAGCCAATTAGCCAAAGCAGAGCATATTGCTAGCGTTTATGATGTGTAAGCTCTTTGTTTGTTTCCGCAAATTTCTTCCTATTCTGCAGACACAAAGATGCAAGAAACGAACACAGTAAAAGCCAGAAAATACAAGGTTGTTTTCAGAGCCATTGTTAGCATTCCTAGCCGCTCGGCTTCATGTATATCAGACTGACAGAGACCATGTATAAGTACTCCACCAGAGAGTGACATTCAGACAAGAAACTCAAAAGACAGAGAGCTGAAAGACTGAGAGATAAGATCGATCGAGGATTCGAGAGATGGCCGCGACGGCGTTGGAGGGTGTCAGCGTGACCCACCGGACGCTGGACGTGAACGGCATCAAGATCCACGTCGCCGAGGCCGGCTCCGGCTCGGCGGGCGGCACGGCGGTGCTGTTCCTGCACGGCTTCCTCGAGCTCTGGCACTCGTGGCACCACCAGCTGCGGTCCCTCTCGGCGCGGGGCTACCGCTGCCTAGCCCCCGACCTCCGGGGCTACGGCGACTCCACGGCGCCGCCGTCCCCTTCCTCCTACACGGCCTTCGACCTCGTGGGCGACGTGGTGGCCCTCCTCGACGCGTTCGCCCTGCCGCGGGTGTACGTCGTCGGCCAGGGCTGGGGCGCGCTCCTGGCGTGGCACCTCGCCACGTTCCGCCCGGACCGGGTGCGCGCGCTCGTCAACATGAGCGTCGCCTTCATGCCGCGCAACCCGGTCGTGCGCCCGCTCGAGCTGTTCCGCCGGCTCTACGGCGAAGGCTACTACCTGCTCCGGCTGCAGGAGCCCGGCGCCATGGAGGCCGAGTTCGCGCGGATGGACACCCGGTTCATCTTCAGGAAGCTGCTCACCACCCGCGACACCGGCGCCATCTCGCTGTCGCCCGAGTGGTGGGGCCCGCAGGACCAGGACATCCCGCTGCCGCCGTGGCTCACGGAGGAGTACGTCGAACGGCTCGCCGCCAAGTTCGACGAGACCGGGTTCGCCGGCGCCATGAACTTCTACCGCTGCCTCGACCTGTAAGAACAAATTCTTTATGGTTATACATCGTTTTTCTCAATTCCCTTCCGCTGACGATTAACAATCTCAGACAAAGTGAGCTAATCTGTGGTGTGGTGTAGGAACTGGGAGCTGACGGCGCCATGGACAGGGGCGAAGGTGACCGTGCCGACCAAGTATATCGCCGGCGAGGACGCCATGTCGTACAACTACACGGGGGTGCAGGAGTACATACACAAGGGCGGGCTCAAGGGCGACGTGCCGGGGCTGGAGGAGGTGGCCGTGATCGCAGGCGCCGCGCACTACATCCACCTCGAGAAGCCGGAGGAGGTCACCGAGCACATCTACGAATTCATCAAAAAGTTCTGAGAGTGCTGCTGGTGTTTGTTCATCAGGAAACGCTCCTGAAGATATTGTATCAACAGTTCGCATGCAGTTAAAATTAGCACAGTAGCACTGCGAATCATGCGTTTTGTGAAGTGTGAAGTTTTGGTTTCGGATTTCCCACGGCCGGGGTTGGGCGACACTACGTGTGAATTGCAAAGCGCTAATGCTATGATCAGGGCGTGTGTCCAGGCATGTGCATTCCGGACGCATCCCGTTCCTGAGACTGCGAAGCGAATCGGGTCCAACAGCAATCGGTCTGTTTCTCTCTATGCTCTCTTCTCTATCTCTACCCCGCGACATAACCCCCACCGATGGCCCACTCGCTTCGCTCATCACGGCTTCAACGCATCGGGCACACGCCCCACTCCGTCCGGTGCCCCCATCCCTCTCCACGCCGCATCTGCCGCCACGCCGCGCCCACTCCCTCCATAAACCTCGCCACGCCACGCCCACTCCTCCTCGAGAATCTAGTTGACGCAGGGTGGTCGATGGGTCGGACGTCTTCGGCGACGTGGGGGACGACAACGACGACCTCCTCCGGGCACTGATTAATGCTGACCTTCCTGCCGAGGACCTCGACCTCGGCGTGTGGAAGCTCCTAGCCTTCGCGGCGCTCTCCTTCGCTAGTGTGCCCATGCTGCTCGGGTACCTCGTCCAAGCAGCAAAGTGACATTGCACAGCGCATGTTGCAAGCTTACGTTTCAATTGTTTCAGATGTTTCATCTGGATGTTGCAAGTGTTTCATCTTGATGTTGTAAAAGTAGATTGTGATGTTGCACATGTTGCAATGGATATACACATCTGTTTCAAGTGTATGTTCCAAATGTTTCATCTGTTTTTTAGACGTTCATTGCAAGTGTTTTATCTGGATGTTGTATATGTTTGACACATATGTTGCAACTATTATCTAGATGTTACGTATGTTTACAATAGTTTCAAGAGTTTTCATATGCTTTTGCAAGTGTTTCAGTAGTTTCGTATGAATGTTGTAAGTGTTTCATCTGTATGTTTCAAAGTAGATTGAGATGTTGCACATGTTGCAATATGACTCACCTACCACAATCACCTGCTACAGTTGCTTGGGCGCCGTGCATACCGTGCGGGAAGTGTCTGTGCCCCTGCCACCATCGCCCTCTGCTTCCAGCACCCGCTACCGCCCCCACTTCATGCCTCTGTCCACCCACGTCCCCTCCACTTTCCGCCCGCGCCCCCTTCGCTTGCCACACCCGCATGCCACACGAGGACTACTTGTGCCCCTACCGCCATCGCCCTCCACTTACCGCACCTGCTGCCGCTTTCCATTCGCTAGCCCCCGGCTAAACAACATAAAACACCTGCAACATGAAAAACAGTTGAATGCAACATACGTCTAAAACAAATAAAACATTTGGAACATGTACTTGCAAAATATCTGGGAAACACATGAAACATCCAATAAAACACTTGCAACTTGCAACATAAAACCACTTGCTGCAACATAAGACTGAAACATCTGTAACATTTTGGAACATATGTGTGAAACATATGCACCATCTAGATAAAAAATGATTGCAACATACGTCTGGAAAACAGATGAAACATTTTGAACAAACGATTGTAACATGTCTCTGAAACACTTGCAACATATGCAACATTGTAGGATCTCTGATACGCCTAGGGGTGAATAGGTCTATAAAAATTCAACTCAAACCGAAATCAAATTCACCCACGGCACTGCTGCTCTGTGAGCATGGCACTACCGCTCCTGTAGGAGAGATTAGTTCATAGTTCAAAATATTTCCAACAAAATTTAGATCGGGTATATTTCTTAGCTTCCTACAGGGTAGTAGATCACAGATCGACAGCTGAAAGTGGTGGAAACACCACACACAAGTAGATCAGCCTCAAACTCTAGAAATCACCTCAATTAACAATATGTCATGCAAGTAATGTAAATCAAGCACAAGTGACACAATAATTTATCCCGTGGTTCAGCTCACCACCAAGGCTTGCCTACCTCCATGTTGTTGAGGTTAGCCACTAAGGCTTAGAGCTTTCCAGTCCTTCCTCGTTCTCAAGTCAAGAGACTTAACTCTTGAGATGAGGGGTGAGTTTACTAGCTTCAAGATATGGTTATAAACATCCCAGGGCTGCCACACAAGTTAGCAAGCTCCACGAGCGGCACTTTGGCCGGCTAGGAGCCAAGCTCCAAGAGTAACAAACACAACCGCCAACCAAAACATGAACCAAGTGCTCTTTAGAGTTTGGAAATCAATAGAGTTGCTCTCTAATCGAGTTTGTGACCCTTTTCCCTCAAGGATTGATGGAGAAATCAATGGATTTGCTTGAGGGCTTGAGCTCAACAATGGAGTGATAGAAAGAGAGCTCCTGCTCTGTTTTAGGCATGTTGAAGTGAGGAAGAAGAGAGCTGGTTCGTTACCATTGGGAAGGAAGGGAAAATGTATATATACCCTCGGTCCCCAACGGTCACTAAAATCGCAGATAGCCATTGGGAAGGAAAGGGAAAAGTATATATTCTCCCAGCCCTCAATTGACACTGCACCCAAGAGGTCGGGCGACACGAGGACGCGACCAAAGGGTCGGGCAAGCTGGAGCCCATGGCCTTAGGGTCGGGCGAGACAGAGCCTGCGACTAAAGGGTCGGGCGATCTGGAGCCCACGACCAAGGGGTCGGGCGAGCCAGAGCCCGTGACCGAGGAGTCGAGCGAGGCGGAGCCCGTGATCGATTCAGGTGAAAAGGACTACAGCGTGTGAACAATCGACTATTTCACATGAACAAAGCTATGGACTTCTCAGACTCAACCTGCTATCTCTAACAGTGGGGTTCGACCGGATCGATGCAGCCGTGAAAAAGACAATGAATCAAACCCTTAAAGTACACAGATCAATTCACGATTAACAAATCATGGACGCACACCTTAGGCGTTAACGCACAAGCGATCGGCTATTTAGCCAATGCAGGCATAGCAAATAGCTAAGGTCACGCCTAACCAGGAACAAATCTACTAACTAGCATCCTCCAATCTACATTGCCATCAGTGGGGATCGACCAGATCATTACAGCCATAATGGTGAACTATAAACCAGATTCAACTAGCCAGCAAACCTCTTTAAGATTATTCATGCCTTAACCGCGTACTATGCACGATCAAGATCGAAGTAAAAACAGCCGATGAAGCATAATCCGTCGCTCAGAGTAAGAAGACATTGTGTTGTAGTAAAGTGAACGACGGACTGAAAGGATATAAGGCTGATCTAATTCGATCTCGATCGGGTGGATTGATGTTGCTGTAAACTAATAACAATAATAAACATCAGCAAGATCGGTAACTTAATGAATCTACCCAAAGGACGCCACCCTTAGATAAATGAGGACGCGACCAAGGGGTCAGGTGAATCAGAGCCCGCGACTAAGGAGTTGAGCGAGCCGGAGCCCGCGACTAAGGGGTCGAGCGAGCCGAAGCCCGCGACCAAGGGGTCGGGTGAACCGGAGCCCGCAACCAAGGGGTCGGGCGAGCCTCTCTTCAAGTGTGGCAGTGTCGCACCACGCAAGATAGTAAGGGTAATAGTGAAGTGTAGACTATCTTGGCTATAAATCTGAGGATGCTTGTGGTTGTTTGAGCACTTGATAGCACATATTAGCTTAAGCATTGTGCCCCCTTTATAGTATGGCTTTTCCTATACTCAAATTCAATATATAAAAGAATTTAAATCTCCTTTGAGTTTGAAGCCATCTATATTTGTAATTGGGGACTTCTCTGTTCCGTGTAGCATCCTCGAATATAAGTTCCCTGTTTGTCATCTCGATAAATCTCATTAGTTCTCTAATTGCGTTGCTATTATCACCAAAACCCACAAATAAGGCTTGATTACACTTTCAATCTCCCCCTTTTTAGTGATTGATGACAACCCAATTAGAGCTTACAAAAGATATAAATGAATACTGAGACTTTTGAGCAATGTGTGTAGAGCCTCCCCCTAAGTATGTGAATAGAGAATTGAATTCTCAAATTGACATAAGAAGCCAAGATTCACATTTTAGTGAAAGTGATGGGGCTCCCCCTATATCCATGCTCCTGTGAGGTGCTGCATACCGTGTCAGGTATGTAAAACATGATGCAAATGATAGTTTATGCACAACATGGTTTGATGTTGCAGCTGGGTGCGGCACTGCCCCACTTGCTGTAACAGCACAGATCATAACAGACACCACACAACAAGTGATACATATAACGATATACATTCTAGCATAATTGTATCACAAGCGACATCATAGATTAATATATGTCCATATCCCACACAAAGAGTCAGATAGTAGCATTATTTCACAATTTAGAGTTTTGAGCGACTCTCAAACTTTCACCTAACGAAGACTACCCTAAACGGATACGAACATGACTCTAGCTGCAGCAACCTCCATGGCATTGAAAAAGTTGTTGACCTCTCTAATTTTCTCCCCCTTTGGCATAAAGCACCAAAAAGAGAAGAAAAGAAGAAAGATCAACACCTACTCATCATCTCCCTAGATGTCCGTCCAATCAATATCGTCACCTCCTGCAGCCCTAGCACCTCCTACAGCAGTCCCAGCACCACCATCACCATCATCGTCATCGGAGTCAATATGTGCACAGCCCTGACGGTGAGTAGTGGCGGTGTAGCGAGTGGAACGAGTGGAATGCCTCAGCTCCTATCTTTGACGGTATCCCTCAAGGGACTCATCCCAATCTGCTGCTCGTCCCTGTTGCTCATCATCATCTTTCTCATTATCTGAATCTGTGTTGGAGAGACTCAGAAGGTCATACTATGGAGGAGGTGGAATAGGAGGAAGTGGTGGAAGGTCCTATCGACGCTGCTCAAGCTGTGTCTCATACGCTCTATCAGCTGCATAGGTGCACTTGCTGAAGATTGCCTTCAACCACTTGCCAAACTTATTCATCTTTCCTCCTCTATGAGACCTAGAGCAGGAAGACTCAGGGATATCTATATGAGCATGAGAGCTCCCCGCTCCCTAAGTAGCTGCAGCTGGCTGGGTCTTCTCAATTTTGTAGACGGTGTGCATCCTATCCTTCGGAAAATAAAATCCAGTGACCCTCTCAATCATGAACATGAGGTAAGGGGCATAGGGCAGATCCCTCCTCCCATCCTCCACTGCAAATCTCAACTCAGTCCACATGAATCTAGGGACATTGAACCTGTCCCCACCTGGAGCAAATCTAGCCAACACATTTCTCACATAGCCATTAATATCTGAGGCTACTCCATCCTTTGGGTTGATGGTGTTCCTGATGAGGTTGTTACATGTAACTGATGTCATGGATCTCAGCTCGAGGCTCATCATGAATGTAAGTGTAACCTCTGTGCTCCTCCCCAAAGCCAAGAATCTGGCTAAAAATGACAAAGTTGACTCGGTAGTGCCGACCATCAGTCATCCAGTGAATCTCATCAGAGGTCAGGTCATAGAAGTATGTGGCATGAAACTGTGCAAGGACCTCCTCATTTCAGTTATACTAGAAACCCATGATGTCTGAAAGCTGGAACCAGTCACAAATCTTGATTACCTTGTCAAACCCAGTCTCCTCCTTCTCCTGCATCTTATCCCAATTAATGTACTACATCTTGATGATCTTGGTTTTCTTGGATGCAAGAATGGCAGTGGCATAAAAGTTGGAATGAAACTCATTCTAGAATCTGTAATCAATGCCAAAATCCTTGCGCACTGCATAGGGATGGATCCTCCTTGCCTCTTCCACCAGCTTCTAACTCTTAGAATAGTTGACAACTGCATGCTGACAGGAGTCATCTGAAGGTCTCATGATGATCTCACCCTCAAAATCTCTTATGCATCTGCTATCAAAAGCAGAGAGATGTTGTAGGGTGTCAGAAATGGCATCAGTGGTACAACCTATCATCTCCAACCTCTCCTCATTTTCAATGTATTGCTTGCACCTCCCCCTGTCACCAAGTCCCCTTGGAGCTCCACTACTGCCTGCTGCTGTTGACCTCCCTCGACCATGGCGAGGTGGATCCTTGTCTCTTTGCTCATTCATCTTTTTCCCCCTTTGGTCATTATCTCCGTGCTCCATCTTCTCAAATGAGGATGAGAGAGGAGAGGGAAGAAACTGCTCGGGCCAGGGATAGTAGCAGCCGTCAGCAACATTGAGAGAGGGCTGGTAGCTACCGTGGCACTGCCAGAGATCGGCAACGCGTGGCCAAGCGACGGTGACGGTGTGAGCGCAAGAGGAGAGAGAGAGGCGTGAGCGTCAGCGTCGAGGGTAAGAGAGAGAGGGAAAGAAGTTACTACAGGCCTGAGGATAAGAGGAAGAATAAATGGGCCCAACAGTGAAACTATTTGGGCCGAATCTCAATTGATATTCAAAGTGCGGCACTGTCGCACTCTCCAAAATAGTGGGAGTTAGCTATAATCTATACGACTCTCTCTATATAAGATATGGACACATATCACCTATATACCATGACCAGAAATAAATAATCAATACAGACCATGATCATGATGCATAAGTTGCCTTTTAGAGATCATTTTCAAGCACAATATGAAAATTTTCAACTCTTTTGCCTAGATACTAGTTTATCAAATAGAGGCATGCTAAAATTCAAACCATATTACGAGAATCAAGTATATTTAGCTTACTACGCAAAGCACAAAACCTTGACTCATCGAGGGGCTTTGTGAAGATATCGGCTAGTTGCATTTTGGTGCTCACATGGTGAATTTTGATATCTCATTTGGTTTTGTGGTCTCTTAAGAAATGATGATGGATGTCTATGTGCTTGGTTCTAGAGTGGCTTACGGGATTGTTTGCAAGCTTAATGGCACTCTCATTGTCACATAATAATGGGATTTTCGTAAAAAGACATCCAAAATCATGAAGAGTTTGCCTCATCCAAAGTAGTTGGGCACAACATGCACCGGCCGCAACGTACTCAGCCTCGGCAATGAAAAGGGCTACACAATTTTGCTTTTTAGAACTCCAAGACACTAGGGATCGTCTAAGGAATTGACATGTCCCCGAAGTGCTTTTTCGATCTACTTTGCAACCGGCATAATCAGAATCCGAATACCTAAGTAGATCAAACTTAGAGCCCTTAGGATACCACAAACCAAGGTTAGGAGTGTGTACTAAATATCTCAAGATTCTCTTAACGGTCACCAAGTGACACTCTTTTGGGTTAGCTTAAAATCTAGCACACATGCACACACTAAGCATAATATCAGGCCCAGATGCGCATAAATAAAGTAGAGAGCCAATCATGGAACGATATACCTTGGTATCCATGGCTTTCCCTTCAATGTTGAGATCAAGGTGTCCATTGGTTGGCATGGGAGTTTTGATAGGCTTGGCATTCACCATGTCAAACTTCTTGAGTATATCATGGGTGTACTTCATTTGACTAATAAAAGTTCCATCCTTCACTTGCTTGATTTGAAATCCGAGGAAGAACTTCAACTTGCCCATCATGAACATCACAAATCTCTTTGTCATGATCCTACTAAATTCCTCACAAAAAATATGATTAGTACTACCAAATATTATGTCATCGACATATATTTGGCACACAAATATATCTTTACCAACTTTGTGAGTGAAAAGGATAGGGTCGGCTTTGCCTATTTCAAAGCCTTGTTTAAGCAAAAATTTCTTAAGGCATTCATACCATGCTCTTGGTGCTTGCTTAAGCCCATAGAACGCCTTTTGAAGTTTGTAGACATGGTTGGGGAACTTGGGATCTTCAAAACCCGGTGGTTGCTCAACATAGACATGTTCTTGAATGGGCCCATTGAGGAATGCACTCTTCACATCCTTTTGATATAGCTTGAAATTGTGATGAGCGGCATAGGCTAGAAGCATTCAGATTGCTTCAAGTCTTGTCACTGGTGCATATGTTTCCTCAAAGTCCAAGCCCTCTACTTGAGTGAAACCTTGAGCAACCAATCTTTCCTTATTTCTTGTCACCACGCCGCCATTCTCATCTTGCTTGTTTCGAAAGACCCACTTGGTGCCAATAATATTGGTGTTGGGTCTCTCCACCAAGGTCCACACTTAATTTCTTTCGAAATTGTTGAGCTCATCTAGCATGGCCATCACCCAATCCGGATAACTAAGTACTTGCTCAACCTTAAGAGGTTCCAAAGAGGAAACAAACGAGTAATATTGGCAAAAGTTTGCTAAATGTGAACGAGTTGTTAACCCCTTTTGAAGACTCCCAAGGATGTTGTCAATGGGATGATCCCATTGTATTATTTGCCTTAGCCTTGGATGATCAATGGCCTCTTGTCCATCTTCTTGATCTTCATTATCTTCTTGCTCGAATATGGGTTGTAGGTTCTGTCCTTGAATCAGAGTTGGACTTGCTGCTACTGTCAGAGGGAGTGCGGCACTGCCGCTCTGTGGATTTGCAGTAGGGGTTAGCTCCCCCTTAGCATCAAGTACGTCAGTAGAAATTGGTGTAGCAGCAACTTAAGGAACCTCCACCTCAGTGACTTTGTCTTCTTGTGGTCTTATATCACCAATAGCCAATTGCTTGATTGTTTCACATGGTGGATCCTCCTTTCCTACAACACTTGAATCAACTTGTTCCACTTGAGAGCCATTAGCCCCGGAGGTTTTGTTGAAAACACGATAGGCATGCTCATTTGATCCATAACCAAGTAGAAAACCTTCATCAACTTTAGGTGCAGGTTTTGGGTTTCTTATTAAGTATGAAACACTTGCATCCAAACACTCTAAAGTAGGACACCTTTGGTTTATTACTGGTTAGAAGCTCATATGAAGTTTTCTTTAACTTCTTGTGTAGGTAGAGGCGGTTGATGGCATAGCAAGCGGTATTGACGGCTTCGCACCAAAAGAGGTCCGACGTCTTGTACTCATCTAGCATTGTCCTTGCCATGTCAATTAGTGTATGATTCTTCCTCTCTACTACACCATTTTGTTGAGGGGTGTATGGAGTTGAGAACTCATACTTGATGCCTTCTTCATTAAGAAATTCCTCAACTTGGGTGTTCTTGAATTCAGTCCCATTGTCGCTTCTCATTTTCTTGATGGGGAGACCGAACTCCTTTTGAGTTCTTCTAATAAAAGTCTTCACTTTGTCTCTAACTTGACACTTATCAAACAAGAAAAATACCCAAGTAAAATGTGAATAATCATCAACAATAACAAGACCATATTTGTTACCCCCGATACTTAGGTAGGTGACCGGTCCAAAGAGATCCATGTGTATGAGGTCCAATGGTTGCGTCATGGTCATGATGCTCTTTGGTGGGTGAGGTACGCCAACTTGCTTTCCGGCTTGACAAGCGCTATATATCCTATATTTCTCAAAGTGAACATTTGTTAGCCCAAGGATGTGTTCGTCCTTTTGAAGTTTGACCAAGTTCCTCATCCCAACATGGGCTAGTCGGCGATGCCAAAGCCACCCCCATGCTAGATTTTGCCACTAAACAAGTCTCAAGATTGACTTTACTTTTGTTAAAATCAACTAAGTAAAGCTTGTTCTTTAAATGACCCGTAAAGACAATAGAGGAATCCTCCCTTCTAAAGACTTTCACACCCTTATCTATAAAGAGATAATTGAAGTCCATCTCGCATAATTAAGAGACGGACAACAAATTGTAACCTAACGAATCAACATATAAAACATTTGTAATTTAATGCTCAAGGGTTATAGCAACTTTACCGAGACCAATCACATCCCCCTTAGAGTTATCTCCAAAGAGAATATTTTTATTTGTGTCCATCTTTGGGGTATATGATGAGAACATACTCCTTTCTCTGATCATATGATTTGTACATGCACTATCAAGCACCCAACTTGACCCACCGGAGGAGTATGCCTGCAAAATAGATTTAGTTGCTTGATTTAGGTCCCCAATTTGACTTGGGGCCTTGCATGTTAGTTACAAGAAATTTAGAAACTCAAATAGAAGTATTCCTATATGTTTTGGCTTCTTTTCCAACATATTTGGCAACCACTTTTCCACTGCTGTTATTCCTTAAAACAAAACACGAAGTCAAGCTTTGTCGAGGTGGTTGAAACTTTGGTTGGTAGGCATACTTGTTCATAGTGCCCCACACTGATTCCTTTGGCTTCTATTGAACCTATTTCTATTGGGACACCTTCTTCTTGGGCTTAGCTTGATCAGGAGCAGAATTGGTAGCATTTCCATTTTTGTGGGGAGCGGCACAACCGACCTTCACTACGGCACTGCCGCTGTCTATGTAGGCTGATCTGTACCAACTCTTTTTTCTCTCTCAAACCTGACACACTCATAGCCATTTATGATCTTTCTTCCATTTGTCTTGATTCCTACAATGTGCCCAAGCCCATGCTTGATTGAGGGGTGTCTCCCTTGCTTGAATTTAGGCACTTTTGAATCATTTGCCTTCTTGTCACTTACAGCCTTACCACTCAAGCAGCCATTGCCAATGATCTCATCGAGTCTAGCAATTTCTTTTCTCATTACCTCCATGTTTGCAAGGTTAGTGGAATAAGCATTTAAATCAATACTATAACATTTTCCACAACCTTGACTAGTGGAGGTAGTAGAGGCATCCTTTGCCTTAGAGGGATGTGAGTTGCTATCCCAAAGAATGTTATATTGCAGCTCAAGTTCTTTGTGCTTTTCATCTAAGTCACAATACTTTTTCTTGAGAGCAATATTTTCTTTCTTTGTGATAGCATGGTCCCCTTATTCTTTGGCCAAGGCCTTGCGCAAGGATTCCATCTCACTTCTCTCTAATGCAAGAGCTTCCTTGCTAGCAATGTAGAGATCCTCTTGTTGGATACGAGTTTTCTCTCTAGATTCTAGCTCGGCTTGGACACTCTCTAAGTCCTCCATTAGTTTAGTGATGAATAGTTTGGTCTTTCCATCTAAGTTCTTAGTTAATTCATCAATTTCTTCATCTCTAGATGTCGGGGTTTTGGAACCGGGGGTCCCTCAACCAACGAGTGAGTTTGTGCTGCGTGCCCCTAATCCCGGATGGTGATGCAAAGAGACACAAGGTTTATACTGGTTCAGGCAATCGAGGCCCTACGTCCAGTCTGAGAGATTGATCTTGTATTCCTTGCACCGGAGTGCTCGTAGTAGGGGGTTACAAGCTAGGTGAGAGAGGGGGCTAGCCCCAGGTCTCGGTGAGGGTGGTGCGAGCTGCTTGAGGCGTTGTTCTCAAGCAGCGTAGTGTCAAGTTCTATCGGTGTGTTCGTCCTCTTCCGGTCGCCCCTAGAAATGGCCCCGGTGCCTCCCTTTTATACTCTAAGGGAGACCTGGGACCGTACATAGATTGCTACATAGCGCTTCTGTAAACGGGGTGGCGTGTCCGAGCCCTGTAGCCGGCCACTGTCGTGGTATGGTCGATGGAGTGGCCCTGTCCTTGTCGTGCAGAAGTGACGCGCTGGTCATACTCGATCTTGTGCGTCGTGGGGCTCCAGTATAGCTTGATGCAGGACATGGCGGGCGACATGCTGGTCACCGTGCAATGACGTCGTAGGGAGCAGCGGCCCTGCAGACGCCGAGGCCAAGCCATCGTGGGGGGCTCGGCGAACATGGATCCTCAGGCTGCCGAGCCCCTGAAGCAAACTGCCGAGGCCTTGGGGGAGTTATTGGACCTGGGTACTGATTCCGAGGCCACAGTAGTTCAGACGTGGCTCCCCATGCTACGTTGTCCTTGGGACAGGAGTTGGCAGCACAGTGAGGCATGGGCGTCCGCCACGTGCATGGTGGTCAGTACAGTGGCGGGTAACCCCTGCCTAGTCCGGGCGACATGCGGGTCATCGTGTGATGACGTCGTGGGGAGCGGTGGCTCTGCAGGTGCCGAGGCCAAGCCATCGCGGGGGGCCCCGGCGAACGTGGGTCCTCAGGCTGCCGAGCCCCTGAAGCAAACTGCCGAGGCCTTGGAGGGAATTATTGGTCCTAGGTACTGATTCCGAGGCCACAGTAGCCCAGACATGGCTCTCCATGCTGCGTTGTCCTTGGAGCAGGAGTTGGCAGCTCAGTGAGGCATGGGCGTCAGCCATGTGCATAGTGGTTAGCACAGTGGCGGGTAACCCCTGCCCCGTCCTGCTTCCTGTCCCGTCGGCCACTCTGCTGTACTGTGCTGAGCGTGCGGCCGATGTCAGGGGCAGCAGTTGGCTGAGTTAATGCGACACGACGTTTTGTCAGAGGGACGGGAGAAGGAAGAGGTAGCGGAGTGCTACCGAGCCCGCCTCGCGCGAGACGGAGGGTCAGTGGCCCGGCCGAGGCCTTCGGCGGGGAGTCGCTCGAGGTCAGCGGTGAGGGGGCCTTGGGTGAGTCGGAGAACCGGCCGAGGCCAGCGGTGTTTAGCTGGTTTCGATCTTTACGAAGTCTACGCAATCGTTTTTTGGGTCTTGCTTAGGGTACCCCTTCTCACGGCATCCGATAGTAGCCCCCGAGCCTTGGGGGAGTGAAGGTACTCCCCCTAAGGTTCTGACAAGGATTGGCTCTCGACAGTTCCTGTTGGGATGGTGTTTGTACTCGAGGCTTTGGTGGGTGCGCGCGAGCGCACCCGCCGGGTGTAGCCCCCGAGGCCCTGGAGGAGTGATTTCACTTCTTCAGGGGCTTTTTTCTCCTTCGAGTGAGGGATGTTTGCCGGGCCCATGGGTGCGAGTTCGGATCGCAGGGCCTTGACGATGCTACGGAAAAAGCCCCTCAACCTCCGCCTGGAGCGAGAGGGCCGTCAGGGGTTCCCCCGGCTTTTTGTACGACCCCCGTACTTCTTTTTCGCTCGGAAGGAGGGGTAGAAGATGCCGCGCTACCCTCGGTGGGCGCGAGCCTCGGCATTTCCGGTGAGCTGTTATCGGGTAAGTCCGAGTGGAGGCCCGTACCCCATTTGCTGGGGGTCGGCTAGCGGTCCAGGGACGCGCTCCAAGAGTACCGGCGGGTTTCTCTAGTGGGTGCCGAGGCCGTTCGCTGGGCCTCGGTGGCTCGGTGCCTCCCTACGGTGGGATCCCATTCGGAGACCTCCCTGCCGGTCTCGGACACGACACAGGGTGCGCCCGTACAGGCTCGCCCGTAGTCGTCCCTGACTCTTTTGCCCTGGGGCAGCTGTCGAAACCCCCGGGGGGTCCAGCCTTCGAACCCCTGGACCGTAACGGGCTTGGGTCGCTTCTGTCTTTATCTTGGGCGTAGGAAGAGCCCCCGAGCCTCCGCACGGGGCGAGAGGGTGGTCAGGGGTCCTCCCGACTGTTTTGTCCGTCCCCCGCACGTCCTTTTCGCTCGGACGGGGGGCTGTTTGCCGAGCCCACTCGTGTGCGAGCTTGAGCCGTCGGGTCTCGACAAAGCTGCAGGAGGAGCCCCCGAGTCTCTCGCGTGGAGCGAGAGAGCGATCAGAGGTCCCCCTGGCTTTTTGGTTCGCCCCTCGCGCGTGAGGGTCTGTCTGCCGAGCCCCCCTCGGGTGCGAGCCTAGGTCGCGGGGTCTCGGCGTCTTTAGCAGAGGGAGCTCCCTAGCCTCTGCACGGAGCAAGAGGGCCGTCAGGAGCTCTTCTGGCTTTTTGAACGACCCTCGCGCTTCCTTTTCGCTCGGAAGGAGGGTTTGTTTTGCCGAGCCCCCTCGGGTGCGAGCCTAAGTCGCTGGGTCTCGGCAATGTTTTTTGTAGGAAGAGTCCCTTAGCCTCTGTGCAGAGCAAGAGGGCCATCAGGGATTCTCCTGACTTTTTATTCGACCCTCGCGCTTCCTTTTCGCTCGGAAGGAGGGGTGGAATGTGCCACGCTACCCTCGGTGGGCGTGAGCGATGGCAGTTCCGGTGAGCTGTTATCGGGTAAGTCCGAGTGGAGGCCCGTACCCCGTTCGCTGGGGGTCGGCTAGCGGTCCAGAGACGCGCTCCAAGAGTGCCGGAGGGTTTCTCTAGTGGGTGCCGAGGCCGTTCGCTGGGCCTCAGTGGCTCGGTGCCTCCCTACGGTGGGATCCCATTCGGAGACCTCCCTACCGGTCTCGGACACGACACAGGGCGTCCCAAGCGTTTCGCTTGCTTGGGCCTCGGCCTCGTATAGGCTCGCCCGTAGTCGCCCCTGACTCTGTTGCCCTGGGGCAGCTGTCGAGACCCCTAAGGGCCCAGCCTTCGAACCCCTAGACCATAGCGGGCTCGGTGCCCAGTTCCTTTGCCTGAAAGGAATCGGGGGGGTTATTTCTCTCCCTACGGCTAACAACGGCAGGCGCGTCTTTTGAGGCGACTTTTTCGGGGTAGCGAAATGGCGCCTGCTGCTGCTGCAATTGGACACGACGTGGTGTCAGCCGACGGGACGTATCTGCACGCACAATTTAACGAGGGGGGAGTGGGCGCGTGGGCGGTAAAACCGGATCTGGATAACCGCGTCGGATCTTTTGGGGAAAACTTCCCCGATTTCGTCGCCCGGCGGTTTCGTCTTGTCCCTGCATAAATACGCAAAGAACCTCACCCTTCCCCTTCTTACCTTTTCCGCACTCGTCTTTGCTGCCTTCGTGTCGTTGCTGAGAGCTTAGAGCGCCGGGGAGGAGAAGGGGAAAGGCGAGAGACTGAAAGAGAGAGGGAGAGAGATTACCATCGTAGCAGCGCCCTCTGCCGCGCAATGGCTGGTGGTCCCGTCATCCTCCCGGTGGATCCCTGGGAGCGGTCCGACGTCACCGAGGAGAAGCTGCAGTCGCTCGTGGAGGCCGGTCTTCTTTGCCCGATCACCGACCCTGACGAGCCGGAGTGGATTGCTCCGGGGAACGAGTCGGAGCCGAGGCCACGCGATGGCTACGTGGTGAGCTTCGTCGTCTTCCACGAGCGAGGCCTCGGGTCGCCGGTGGACAACTTCATGCGGGCGCTCCCGCACTACTACGGTGTGGAGCTTCACAATTTCAGCCCCAACTCCATCGCGCAGGCGGCCATCTTCGTCGCCGTCTGTGAGGGGTACTTGGGGATCGCTCCCCACTGGGAGTTGTGGCTCCACTTGTTCCGAGCGACGTTCACCACCAAGCCGGGGGGAACGAGGGGGGCTCGGAAGGTGTAGAGGGCCGGCGGCTGCACTCTTCACGTACACCAAGACCGGCAGTCCCTCTACATCCCAGCCCAGCTGTCCTCGTCCAACCATCGTTGGTACGACGGCTGGTTCTACCTCCACAACGACGGCGGAGGACTTCCCCCTTATACCGGGCGGGTTGTAGAGAGTCAACCAGAGAAATGGGGATACGGCGTCGTCAAGGCCGATCAGCCTAGGCTGGAACCGCTCTTGAGGGCCTTGGGGAAGCTGCGTGACCACGGTCTTTCGGCGGCCGTGGTCGTGGCGGCTTTTCACCGCCGGAGGGTGTTGCCGCTGATGGCCCGGCGGCGGCGGCTGTTCGAGATGACGCCGGGCGATCCGATCGCTGGTGTCAAGATGTCCGCCTTCGCCCTTACCGACGATGAGACCCTGCGTCGGGTGAGAGAGGCGGTAGACGGGAAGCCGAAGATTGACGATTTGATACCGTTCCTGATGCGCCCGTCGCGGGGGTATGTCTCGCTGGTAAGTTGGACGTTGTCGAGGCTTTCGCGGCCTTCTTGTTTTTCGTTTTCCTTTTTTCTTTTTTGTCTGTTGTCTTAGTTCGTTGTTCCCATAGGGGATAAGAGACGTGCGAGGCTCCCCGCCGCCTGTTCCCGAGGACGCCCGGCGGCGATCCGTGAACAGGGCACGTGCCGAGGAGGAGAAGAAGAAGAAAGATGCTAAGGAGGCGAAGCGCACGAAGAAGCTCCTTGCGCGTGAAAAGCTGGACGCCCGTCGCCGGCGTCAGAAGCTCGATGGTCTCCCGTTGGAGCCGTCTCCCTCGTCGTCGATGTCGGATTCTTCGGGCGACGGCGATGGGCGCGAGGTGGGGACGGCCTGCCTGGAACACCTCCCCGACATTAGGGAGATGGTGCCCGGGGCGCCGGCAAGGAGCCTGACGCTCCCAGGAGGAGGAGGTGTCCCGGGGCCGGTGGCGGCTCGTCCCGGGGCCGAGGCCGACACACCCGAGGTGCGGGTGTTGGAGGAGCGTGCCGTCAGCCCGATGGGTTCGACGGTGGAGGTGGAGCCGACGACGGTGGGGGCGACCCCCTCGTCTCCGCGAAGGGTCGAGGAGGTGCCGGGGCCCGACGGAGGCCAGGTGGCACCGGTGGTCACCGAGGCCGCGCTGCTGCCACCACCGCCGCCGTTGCAGAGGAGGCTAGCGGTGTCAAAGCGGCTGCATCCCCGTTCGCGGTAAGCGTTTTTTCTGGTGGAGTACGTAGTACTTCTTGTTTGCCCCTCGGTCGCGTGCTGACCTTGGGAGTGTCTTTGCTTCCAGCCAGACGCATCTGGTGGAAGATCCTCCCTTGGCGCCCCGTAAGGCGCTCAAGGTGAATGTTAGCTCCTCTGCCTATCAGGCAGCGGAGGCGCAGGCTAGCATGCAGCGTGGCGTGGCGTCGGGCGGGGCCATTTCGGAGGAGGCGGCTGCCCAGGAAAAGGGTGCCGAGGCAGCCGCGGAGCGAGTGGAGGAGGAGGAGCCCACGCCTCACGATGTCGTGGGTCTTGGGGCGAAGGAGGCCGGGGCGTCCATTATTGCCGAGGCCATTGAGGGTGAGGCCGGAGCCCCCGAGACCTCTGAAGCCAGGGCGGTGGACGCCGGGGCCACCGAGGTAGAGATGGCGGAGGCCAGAGCCCCTGGGTCCGTCGAGGCTGAGGCGATGGAGGTGGAGACAGAGCAAATTTTGGCGCCGCCCCTGGTTCAGACAATCTCATCTGATGATTCTTCCCGAGGGAAGGAGGCGGCGGACGTCGAGGAGGCCAGTACCGTGGAGCAGCCGATCCCAGATCCCGCCGAGGGGAGTTCGGCCCTTGCCCGGCTACGGCCCGAGCCCCGTGGGTGGAACTTCCCGCGTGTTTTCTAGCGGAACCAGGCTGATCCCGAGGGGGAGCCTGTGTTCACCCTTGAAGATATCGCAGAGGGGGGGCGGTGGGATACCCTCGAGCAGTACCGCCAACTAGCAGTGCGGTCGCTACAGACGGTGATGACTATTATGGGACGGGACTTGCCCGGTGTCACCCAGGTAAGTACCTTCCTCTCCCGTGCTGAGTTGTTTTCTCTTCGAGTCCCCTCGCAGTGTTTTGACGCGCGTTTCTTACCTTTATAGGAGCTCGAGACCCGGTCCCTTGGGAAATCGGTGTTCCTACGAAGGGAGAGGGATATCTGGGACCAGCTCCGGTGGCAGAAGGGCCTGCTCGCCGACGCCCAGGGGCTTTTGTCAGCACGGAGTGCGGAAGTGGAGGACCTCCGCCTTTGTTGTGCTGACCTTCAGGCTGAGTTGGTCACGGCTAAGGGGCAGGCTGCCCCCTTGGAGGCGAAGATCAAGGAACTGGAGGAGGAGCGAGACTCCTTCAGGTCTCGGGCAGCCGGGTGCGGAGCAGAGCGAGCATCAGGCGACGAGAGTCGCCTTGGCAGAGGTTACCAAGGCGGCCGAGGCCTCTCGGGTCGAGGTCCTAGCCTGGAAGAACAAGGCCGAGGGTAAGTTCCGCTGAACCGTGTTCCTTGTTCCATTTGTTCTGGTTCGCGTTTGACTCCTGACCCCTCGTTGCGACGTAGATCTGAAAAAAGAAGCTTCCTAGGCGGCTGAGGCCTCCGTCGCAGCGCAAGCGGCGCTGGATGCTGAGGTCCGGGAGCATGAGGCGTTACGTAGCGTTGTCCGTACCGCCTGCGAGGCCCTGGACGTCGAGGAGGTCCAATCAGCCAGCTCCCTTGGGAGCCGCCTGATTGCGTTGAGCGGCCGCGTCCGCGAGAGGCTCCGGGGGGCGTTGCACACGGGTGTCAAGCACGCCCTGGCCGCCGTCTCTTCGCACTACGCCATCAACCTCGAGGCTATCAGCGACGGCTATGTGTTGCCAGAAGATGACGAGGAGGCTGATGCGGAGGTCGTGAAGCTGTTGGAGGCGGCCGAGGCACCTGGCACGGCGCTGGCTGGTCTGTTTGAAGAAGAGGTGGTCCCTCCCGCGCCGGCCACCGATCCTTGAGCTTTGACCTGGGCCAAAAGGGGCCATGTAACCAGATTGAGTTAGTTGCTGTATCGTGACGTTTTTGTGGCTGTTGAGGCCTTTTAAAGTATTTGCGTATGTGCATCTTTTAACCGTTTTCTGTTCTACTTCCAAGCCTGTGCCCTCTGTCTCGATCTTGGGAACCCACAAAGAAATCCCTTGGGACTTAAGCCATCCTTCGGCGAAGGGTGGTGAGGGAGCTGCTGTAGCCCAGAGGCGTAGGCCGTTCTCACGACTCGACCGGCCCTTTGGCCTCTAGACAAACTTTTGGTCTTTTGGGTTTCTTGTGAAGGTCCCGTTGGAGCACGAGAGAGTTTGGCATAGAAGTTTTTTGAAAGACCATTAACAAACGGTGTTTGAGACTTAGGAGGTTTCGGGACTTAGGGGGTTTCCCCTTTTTAGCCCCCGAGGGAGGCTCGGCTTTGCAGAGGCAGAGCCGGGTCTCCCTTATAGCGCTATCATGACGTCGAGCCCCGCCCTCTACATAGAGCCTCCTCGGAGCCTACGCTATCCTTTGGGTGAAAAAGGTGGTGAGGGAGCTGCCGTAGCCCGGAGGCGTAGGCCGTTCTCACGGTTCGGCCTTTTCGCCTTTGAGGCGATCGTACGGTCCTTAGGTTCTATACAATCAATTTGTCTATAATGGGGGGGGGTCCTCGAAAGATTATAACAACTAAGAACGCCTCTTTATTGTATTTCGAGGAACAATGTAAACAACGTTTGGAAATTTAAGGGTAGAAACGACGTAGCTGTTCTATGTTCCAAGCGTTTGTGAAGATTTCGCCCTTCTCGTTGGCCAACTTGTAGGTCCCGGGCTTCAGCACTTGAGCGACGATGTACGGCCCTTCTTAGGGTGGGGTCAGCTTGTGGGGGCCCTTGTTGCTCTGCCTCCGTCTCAGCACCAGGTCGCCCACCTTCAGGTCTCGGCTTTGGACGCGCCGGGCTTGGTAGCGCCGTAGGGCTTGCTGGTACCTGGCTGAGTGTAGCAGCGCGACGTCTCGGGCTTCCTCCAGTTGGTCGAGGGCATCTTCGCGGGCAGTGCGGTTGCTTTGCTTGTTGTACGCCTGTAGCCTCGGGGAACCGTATTCTAAGTCAGTGGGGAGGATGGCCTCGGCTCCATAGACCAGGAAGAACGGTGTGAATCCCGTGGCTCGGCTTGGGGTATTTCTTAGGCTCCAAATGACTGATGGGAGTTCGGCAAGCCATTTCTTGCCAAACTTCTTCAATTGGTTGAATATTCTTGGCTTAAGGCCTTGTAGGATCATGCCGTTGGCACGCTCTACTTGGCCATTCGTCCTTGGGTGCCCTATGGCCGACCAAGCCACCCGGATGTGGTGGTCGTCGCAGAACGTCAGGAACTTGCGTCCGGTGAATTGTGTCCCATTGTCAGTGATGATGGTGTTAGGAACCCCGAACCTGTGGATGATATCGGTAAAGAACAGCACCGCTTGCTCAGATTTGATCTGAGCGATCGGACGAGCCTCGATCCATTTGGAGAATTTGTCGATAGCTACCAGCAGATGGGTATGGCCCCCGGATGCCTTCTGCAGAGGCCCAACCATGTCCAGTCCCCACACAGCGAATGGCCATGTGATGGGGATGGTTTGGAGGGCTTGGGCCGGAAGGTGCGTCTGTCGAGCGTAGTACTGGCATCCCTCGCAGGAGCGTACTAGCTTCATGGCGTCGGCCACTACCGTTGGCCAATAGAAACCTTGGCGGAAGGAGTTACCTACGAGCGCCCGAGGCACCGCGTGGTGCCCGCAGACTCCCGCGTGCAAGTCCCAAAGTAAGGATTGGCCAGCCTCGGTGGTGATGCATCGCTGGAGAACACCAGATGGGCTACGCCTATACAACTCGTCGTCGCAGAGGGCGTAAGTCTTGGTGCGTCGCGCAAGCCGTCGGGCTTCGGTTCTGTCAGCGGGCAGTTCTCCTCGAACGAGGTGATCAAGGAAGGGGACTCGCCAGTCCGTTCCTTGGTCGACCTTGGGAGGCTCTGCGTCAATCGCCATGGCCTCGGGCTCGGCGGGCGAGGTCTCGGTGGCAGAGGGGGCCTCGGGCCCCTGCGGTGGGCTCGGCCGATGGGCCCTCTTCCATCGCTGAGGCGTAGTCGACGGATGGCTTGTGGAGGTCTCTGGTGAAGACGTTCGGGGGGACCGGGGTCCGTGCAGACGCCATTTTTGCTAGTTCGTCCGCGGCCTCGTTGAACTTTCGTGCAACGTGGTTGAGTTCGAGACCATCGGACTTGTTCTCTAGGCGACGTACCATCACGCAGTACGCCTTCATTTTGGGGTCATGGCAGCTTGACTCTTTCATCACCTGATCGACGACGAGCTGCGAATCACCCCGTACGTCGAGACGTCGTACTCCAAGTTCGATGGCAACTTGCAGGCTGTTGATGAGGGCCTCGTATTCGGCGACATTGTTGGAGGCGGCGAAGTGAAGCCGGATCATGTAGCGCATGTGTACTCCGAGGGGCGAGACCAGGAGCAGGCCCGCGCCAGCCCCAGTCTTCATCAGGGACCCGTCGAAGTACATGGTCTAGCATTCTGATTGGATCTGAACGGGTGGCAGCTGTGTGTCGGTCCATTCGGCTACAAAGTCGGATAGGACCTGTGATTTGATCGCCTTCCGAGGCGCGAAGGACAAGGTTTCCCCCATGAGTTCGACAGCCCACTTGGCTACTCTACCCGAGGCCTCCCGGTTTTGGATTATCTCTCCCAGAGGAAAAGACGACACCACAGTCACCGGGTGGGACTCGAAGTAGTGACGCAGCTTGCGTCGAGCCAAGACTACTGCGTAAACCAGCTTCTGGATGTGGGGGTAACGCATCTTAGTTTCGGAGAGCACTTCGCTGATGAAGTAAACAGGTCGTTGGACGGGTAGAGCATGTCCCTTCTCCTGCCTCTCGACTACTACGGCCGCGCTGACCACTTGGGTTGTCGCGGTGACGTAGAGCAAGAGGTGCTCGCCCTCGGTGGGTGGTACCAGGACGGGGGGGTTGGTCAGCAGTGCTTTGAGCCTGGCGAAGGCTTCCTCGGCCTCGGCGGTCCAAGAAAAGCGCTCGGACTTTCTCAAGAGGCGGTACAGGGGCAGGCCTTTTTCGCCGAGGCGTGAGATGAAGTGACTTAGGGCCGCAAGGCATCCCATGACCCTCTGTACTCCCTTGAGGTCTCTGATTGGTCCCATGCTAGTTATAGCTGAGACCTTCTCTGGGTTGGCCTCAATGCCGTGTTCCGAGACTATGAATCCCAAGAGCATGCCTCGGGGGACCCCGAACACGCACTTCTCGGGGTTGAGCTTGATGCCCCTCTCTCTAAGGCATTTGAAGGTCACCCTCAAGTCATTCACGAGATTTTCGGCCTTTCTGGTTTTGACCACGATGTCGTCTACGTAGGCCTCGACGGTCTGCCCAATGTTGTCACCAAAGACCTGGGTCATGCACCGCTGGTACGTGGCACCTGCGTTTCTGAGGCCGAAGGGCATCGTCACGTAGCAGTACATGCCAAATGGTGTGATGAAGGAAGTCGCGAGCTGGTCGGACTCTTTCATCTTGATTTGATGGTATCCGGAGTACGCATCGAGGAAAGACAGGGTCTCGCACCCTGCGGTGGAATCAACGATTTGATCGATTCGAGGTAATGGGAAGGGGACCTTTGGACAGGCTTTATTTAGACCGGTGTAGTCTACACACATCCTCCACTTCCCATTTTTCTTCTTGACTAAAACGGGGTTAGCCAACCACTCCGGGTGGGATACTTCCTTGATGAACCCGGCCGCCAAGAGCTTCTGTACCTCCTCCCCGATGGCCCTGCGTTTTTCTTCGTCGAAGAGCCACAGGCATTGCCTCGCCGGTCTAGATCCAGCCCGGATGTCCAGGGCGTGCTCGGCGACTTCCCTCGGTATGCCCAGCATGTCCGAGGGACTCCATGCGAAAATGTCGGCGTTCGCACGGAGAAAGTCGACGAGCACGGCTTCCTATTTGATGTCGAGGGTGGCGCTGATTTTCAGCGCCCGGTCATCGGGGCATGCGGGGTCGACTGGGATGAGTTTGACGGTTTCAGCGGGCTCGAACGCCCCCGCGCGACGCTTGGAGTCAGGCACCTCGCCACTGAACTGGTCTAGGTGGGCGATGAGGGTCTCGGCCTCCGCAAGGGCCTCGGCGTACTCGATGCACTCGACATCGCAGTCGTATGCATGTTCGTACGTGGATTCGATTGTGATGACCCCATTAGGGCCTGGCATCTTGAGCTTGAGGTAGGTATAGTTGGGCATTGCCATGAACTTGGTGTAGCATGGTCGCCCCAGGATGGTGTGGTAGGCTCCCTCGAACCCGACTACTTCGAAGGTGAGGACTTCCTTGCAGTAGTTGGAAGGGGTGCCGAAGCAGACGGGAAGGTCGATGCGCCCGAGGGGTTGCATGCGCCTCCCCGGCACGATGCCGTGGAAGGGTGCAACGTCGCCTCGTAGCCTCGACCGGTCGATCTCTAAGAGCTCCAGGGTGTTGGCGTAGAGGATGTTGAGGCCGCTGCCTCCGTCCATCAACACCTTGGAGAGTCAGGTGTTGCTGATGATCGGGTCGACGACCAGCGGGTACTGCCCGGGATTCGGAATACGGTCGGGGTGGTCACCTCGATCGAAGGTGATCGTCTCTCGGGACCAGTCGAGGTACTGGGGGGTGGCCACCTTGACCGAGAAGACTTCTCGGCGCTCCCTCTTGCGCTGCCGCGCCGTAAGGCATGCCGAGGGCCCACCGAAGATCATGAAAGCGTTGCGTACCTCGGGGAACCCGTCGTCCTTGTCCTCGTTCCGACCGCCGGCACCCTTCTGCTTGGCGTCATCGTCGGGGAGCCCGAGCTTGGCGTAGTAGCGCCACAGCATGGTGCAATCCTCGAGAGCATGCTTTACCGGACCTTGATGGTAAGGACAGGGCTTCTTCAGCATGTCGTCGAATAGCCCGGGGCCACGGGGGCCTCGGGGATTCCTGCGATCTGTTGTAGCGACATGGATGGCCTCGAGGACCTCCTGCTTCCCTGGGCGACTCTTCTTCTTTTTCTTTGGGAGGTGGGAGGTCGAGGCCACGGGGGCCTCTTCCCTCCGCTTACCCTTGCAATCGGCGTCGGGGAAGATGGCTCCGATAGCCTCTTCCCCCGAGGCGAAGCTGGTGGCGATGTCGAGGAGTGCGGCAGCAGAGCGCGGGACGTTGCGTCCTAACTCTCGGACCAAGTCCCGACAAGTGGTGCCGGAGAGGAAAGCCTGGACGATCTCCGAGTCGCCGACGCTGGGTAGCTCGGTGCACTGTTTGGAGAAGCGTCGGATGAAGTCTCGGAGAGACTCGTCCGGCTTCTGGCGGCAGCTCTTAAGATCCCAGGAATTCCCGGGGCGTACGTAAGTGCCCTGGAAGTTCCCGACGAAGATCCTAACTAAGTCACGCCAGTCGTGGATTTGCGAGGGAGGGAGATGCTCGAGCCAGGCTCGTGCCGAGTCCGACAAGAGCAGAGGGAGATTGCGGATGATGAGCAGGTCATCGTCCGCGCCGCCTAGCTGGCAGGCCAGGCGGTAATCGGCGAGCCAGAGCTCCGGGTTGGTCTCGCCGCTGTACTTCGCGAGATTGGCTGGCTGTCAGAACCGGGCGGGGAAAGGAGCCGCGCGGATGGCCCTGCTGAAGACCCGAGGGCCTGGCAGCTCAGGGGAAGGACTGCGGTCCTCACCGCTGTCGTAGCGACCGCCTCGGTGCGGGTGGTAGCCCCGGGCGACTCCGTTGTCGTGGCGCCGTCGCTCGCCAACTACTTCATGGTCGTCCCGTGCCTCGCGTTGGTCTCTAGGTCGATCGCGTACCGAGGGGGCCCTGTTGACCGTCGGCGTGCGAGCGGCCTCGGGGCGGACCGAGGCATCCTGGCCCCGACGAGGTTGCGCTGCGAGCTGCTCTGAAGTGCCTCCGCGCCGACGGGAGGCGGAACTTTCGGCCTGCTGCACCGCTGCGGTCTCGAGGAGGTCGTGGAGCTCTCCGCGGACCCGTCGCCCCTCGGTGGTGGAGGGCTCGGGCATCGCTCGGACCAGCATCGCAGCCGCTGCGACATTCTGGCTAGCGCGATTAAAGATTGGGGGTGGCTCTCCCCCCTCGTTATCGTTGATGCAGTGATGGACGTCGCGGGCCCTCCCTCGGGCTCCTCCGCCCTCACCACGCCCTCGCTGCTCCTGCTCAAGAGTGTCCCGAAGCTGTTGCAGAAGGAGTCGGTCTTGTTCGACCTTGGCTTGAAGCTCGTGGAGCTACTCCAGGTCTGGGCGTCGATGTCCCCTACGAACAGGATTCTCGTTCCGTGCTGCCGGGGGTTCGAGACGCGGAGGTGTGGCGTCGCCCGCCCCTGCCCGGGGCGGGGAATGGTTGCCTGTCCTCTCGTCCTCTTCGCCCACCCTTGGCATCCCGAGCCCGACGTGGAAGCACTCACGAGATGGATCGTAAGTCCCTTCGTCGTCAGAGTTGGAGTAGCCAAGGCAGTAGTCGCTTGCAGCCAAGAATTGGCGCAAAGCCCCAGGGTTGTGGAGTTCAGAGAAGTCCACCCCGGGCCATGCCTCGTCCTCGTCCGAGGAGTCGGAGCGGATGCTCAGGTCGGGAGTGAAGCGCTGGCGGCGTTCCAAGGGGTGCTCGTGAGTGGCAGCGTAAGCGTAGGCGTAAGAGGCGGCGGCATTTCTCAATCCAAAGGGGGATGGCGACGGTGCCGTCTCCATATTCTGCCCCGCCGGGGTCGGCTCTCCAGGGAGTGGTGGAGCGGAGCCAGACGGCTGGGTATCGCGGCAAGCCGCCAGCGATTTTCCTTCGTCCATGCTCAGGCCAGACAGGTCCCCAGCCAGGGACCCCATACCAACAGCTGGTCGTAGGGTATCGGCGGGGAGTGGCGTGCCGCCCTGGGTTCGCGTAGCGTCGGGGTGGCCTTGCTCGCGTCGTGCCTGGCGAGCATGGCGAGAGCGGCTGCCCGGGCGCCGCCTGCGCCTGGGCTGCCGGGGGCGTGACTTCATCGTCGGACGGTGGGGCTCGAGGGGCGAGGAGCACCATGTCGTACTCATGCCCTAGAGACATGAACTCTAGGCTTCCGAACCAAACTATGGTGCCGAGACGCAATGGTCGTACCGGGTCTGCCATCCGGAACTTGCTAGGATGATGAAGCCGACACGCAGATCCCCTACCTGACGCGCCAACTGTCGGGGTTTTGGAACCGGGGGTCCCTCAACCAACGAGTGAGTTTGTGCTGCGTGCCCCTAATCCCGGATGGTGATGCAAAGAGACACAAGGTTTATACTGGTTCAGGCAATCGAGGCCCTATGTCCAGTCTGAGAGATTGATCTTGTATTCCTTGCACCGGAGTGCTCGTAGTAGGGGGTTACAAGCTAGGTGAGAGAGGGGGCTAGCCCCAGGTCTCGGTGAGGGTGGTGCGAGCTGCTTGAGGCGTTGTTCTCAAGCAGTGTAGTGTCAAGTTCTATCGGTGTGTTCGTCCTCTTCCGGTCGCCCCTAGAAATGGCCCCGGTGCCTCCCTTTTATACTCTAAGGGAGACCTGGGACCGTACATAGATTGCTACATAGCGCTTCTGTAAACGGGGTGGCGTGTCCGAGCCCTGTAGCCGGCCACTGTCGTGGTATGGTCGATGGAGTGGCCCTGTCCTTGTCGTGCAAAAGTGACGCGCCGGTCATACTCGATCTTGTGCATCGTGGGGCTCCAGTATAGCTTGATGCAGGACATTACGGGCGATGTGCTGGTCACCGTGCAATGACGTCGTAGGGAGCAGCGGCCCTGCAGACGCTGAGGCTGAGCCATCGTGGGGGGCTCGGCGGACATGGATCCTCAGGCTGCCGAGCCCCTAAAGCAAACTGCCGAGGCCTTGGGGGAGTTATTGGACCTGGGTACTGATTCCGAGGCCATAGTAGTTCAGACATGGCTCCCCATGCTGCGTTGTCCTTGGGACAGGAGTTGGCAGCACAGTGAGGCATGGGCGTCCGCCACGTGCATGGTGGTCAGTATAGTGGCGGGTAACCCCTGCCCAGTCCGGGCGACGTGCGGGTCATCGTGTGATGACATTGTGGGGAGCGGTGGCTCTGCAGGTGCCGAGGCCAAGCCATCGCGGGGGGCCCCGGCGGACGTGGGTCCTCAGGCTGCCGAGCCCCTGAAGCAAACTGCCGAGGCCTTGGAGGGAATTATTGGTCCTGGGTACTGATTCCGAGGCCACAGTAGCCCAGACGTGGCTCCCCATGCTGCGTTGTCCTTGGAGCAGGAGTTGGCAGCTCAGTGAGGCATGGGCGTCAGCCATGTGCATAGTGGTTAGCACAGTGGCGGGTAACCCCTGCCCCGTCCTGCTTCTTGTCCCGTCGGCCACTCTGCTGTACTATGCCGAGCGTGCGGCCGATGTCAGGGGCAGCAGTTGGCTGAGTTAATGCGACACGACGTTTTGTCAGAGGGACGGGAGAAGGAAGAGGCAGCGGAGTGCTGCCGAGCCCGCCTCACGCGAGACGGAGGGTCAGTGGCCCGGCCGAGGCCTTCGGCGGGGAGTCGCTCGAGGTCAGCGGTGAGGGGGCCTCGGGCGAGTCGGAGAACCGGCCGAGGCCAGCGGTGTTTAGCTGGTTTCGATCTTTACGAAGTCTACGCAGTCATTTTTTCTGTCTTGCTTAGGGTACCCCTTCTCACGGCATCCGACACTAGATTCATCATCACTAATATCACTACTAGAGATATCACTAAGAGGTGGAGGTGGAGGAGCTTTGGCCTTGGATTTAGATTTTACCTTCTCACCCTTTGCCATAAGACAAATGTGAGGGGAGTAGTAGTCATCATCAGACATGTTGGTGAAGAGTTTTGGTGAAGAAGATGGCTCATGGATAGCAATGGTTGCAACGTTCTCATCTTCTTCACTTGAGCTTTCAATAGATGAATCCCATTCATGCCTAATGTGAGCTTCTCCTATGTTTTTCTTGCTCTTTCTCCGGTCGGCCTTGTCCTCCTTCTTCTCTTTCTTATACTTCTTCTCCTTGATCTCATGTGGGCACTTGATAATAAAATGATCAGTGCTTCCACAATTGTAGCATGTCATCTTCTTCTTGTTTGGAAACTTCCTCTTTACTACCTTGTATCCTTGCTTCTTTAACCCTTTGTGAAACCTTCTCATAAAGAGAGCAACATCATCCACTTTCTCATATTGTTCATCATCATGTTCACTCTCACTAGAGGATGAGGCGGTCTCTACTCTTTTTGAACTTGCTTGATTGCTTTGGACTTGCTAATTGAAGCTTGCTTGTTGGTCTTGAACTTGCTTGTAGAGCCTTGCTTGCTTGATTTGTTGGCCTTGAGAGCTACATCCTTGTTGATCTTGATGTCTTCTAGCTTTGCTTGCAATTCTCCAAGCTTCTTCCTCTCATTTGCTTCTTCTCTTTGCATGTCAAATGTCAAGATCCTCTCAAGTACATCATTTGGTGTGAAGTACTTAAACTTCTTCTTGTCTCTAATTAGAGTTACTACGATCTCATTTCTTGGTGAATAAGCTTCCAACATAATCTTGATCACTTTGTGATCATCTAGCTCATCACAACCATAGCCTCTAATCTTGTCCACCATGGTCATCAACCTATCAAACATCTCTTGTGGCCCTTCTCCATCCAAGATAACAAATCGGTTGAGCTTGGATATCAATAAATCAATTCTTGCTTTTCTCACTTTGTCAACCCCTTCATGTGCAAGGTGCAAAGTATCCCAAATTTGCTTGGCAACATCCACACCAATCACTCTATTGTACTCATCACCATCCAAGGCACTAAGTAGCACACTAGTAGCTTAACCATTGAGGTGGATGATTCTCATTTCTTCCATGGTTGGATTCTTGGGATCAACCGGTGGCTCAAATATATTACAAATAACCTCCCAAAAGCCAGGATGAAGACCTATAAGATAGACTCTCATCAAGTGCTTCCACTTGGCAAAGTTAGTCCCATTGAAATGAGGTAACTTGCCTGTGGGCACATTGATGAAAGACTTGCAATCATGGTTAGTCATAGACATAGAAGAATAGTTAAAGGATACGGCGGCATATTTGTTATCGTCATTCTTCTTGCCCTTTCCTTTCTTGTCCTTCTTGCTATGCACTTGGTAGGACTCATATCATCATCATCTTCAGAGCTGCTAGATAGCTCACTTGAAGATGAATTAGAGGCTTTTGCTTCTTGTTCCTTGTTCTTTCTTGCTTCTCTTCTTTTTCTTCTAGCTTCTCTCTTAAGTCTTCTTACTTCTTTTCTTAATTCTTCTCTTCTAACAGCTCCTCCTCCTCCTTCTTCTCTCTTGCTTCTCTTTTCTCTTTTCTAGCTACCTTTCTTCTTCTTTCTTTCTTTTTTATTTTGAGCTTTTTCGGCATCGGTTGCCTCTAGCTACGGGAGCGTGGAGTTGCTCGCTGTAGAGGCGCTAAGATCACTGTTGTCGGTGTCATGTAGCCCAACGTCCTCTGGATTGACGTTGATGGGCTTCACAGCACCGGATCCTCCCTCGGGCTTCATACCTCACGTGGTGAAGCACACACGAGGTAACCAGGCTCTGATATCACTTGTAGGATCTCTGATACGCCTAGGGGATGAATAGGCCTATAAAAATTCAACTTAAACCGAAGTCAAATTCACCCACGGCACTGCCGCTTTGTGAGCGTGGCACTGCCGCTCCTGTAGAAGAGATTAGTTCATAGTTCAAAATCTTTCCAATGAAATTTAGATCGGGTATATTTCTTAGCTTCCTACAGGGTAATAGATCACAGATCGACAGCTGAAAGTGGTGGAAACACCACACACAAGTAGATCAGCCTCAAACTCTAGAAATCACCTCAATCAATAATATGTCATGCAAGTAATGTAAATCAAGCATAAGTGACATAATGATTTATCCCGTGGTTCGGCTCGCCACCAAGGCTTGCCTACCTCCACGTTGTTAAGGTTAGCCACTAAGGCTTAGAGCTTTCTAGCCCTTCCTCGTTCTCAAGTCAAGAGACTTAACTCTTGAGATGAGGGGTGAGTTTACTAGCTTCAAGAGATGGTTACAAATCTCCCGAGACTGCCACACAAGTTGACAAGCTCCATGGGCGATGCTTTAGTCGGCTAGGAGCCAAGCTCCAAGAGTAACAAACACAACTACCGGCCAAAACATAAACCAAATGCTCTTTAGAGTTTGGGAATCAATGGAGCTGCTCTCTAATCGAGTTTGGAACCCTTTTTCCTCAATGATTGATGGAGAAATCAATTGATTTGCTTCATGGCTTGAGGTCAACAATGGAGAGAGAGAGAGAGCTCATGCTCTGTTTTGGGCATGCTGAAGTGAGGAAGAAGAGAGCTGGTTCGTTACCATTGGGAAGGAAGAGGAAATGTATATATACCTCGGCCCCCCAGTAGTCACTAAAATCGCAAATAGCCGTTGGGAAGGAAAGGGAAAAGTATATATTCCCCTAGTCCTCAACGAACACTGCACCCAAGAGGTCGGGTGACATGAGGACGTGACCAAAGGGTCGGGTAAGCCAGAACCCACGACCTTGGGGTCGGGCGAGACAGAGCCCGCGACCTTGGGGTCGGACGAGCCGGAGCCCGCGACCAAGGGGTCGGGCAAGCCGGAGCCCGCGACCAAGGGGTCGAGCGAACTGGAGCCCGCGACTAAGGGGTCGGGCGAGCAGGAGCCCGCGACCAAGGGGTCGAGCGAACCAGAGCCCACGACCAAGGGGTCAGGCGAGCCTCTCTTCAAGTGCGGCAGTGCTGCACCACGCATGACAGTAAGGGTAATAGTGAAGTGTAGACTGTCTTGGCTGTGAATCTGATGATGCTTGTGGTTGTTTGAGCACTTGGTAGCACATATTAGCTTAAGCATTGTGCCCCCTTTATAGTACGTCTTTTCCTATACTCAAATTCAATATATAAAAGAATTTAAACCTCCTTTGAGTTTAAAGCCATCTATATTTGTAATTGGGGACTCATCCGTTTCGTGTAGCATCTTCGAATATAAGTTCCCTACTTGTCATCTCGATAAATTTCATTAGTTCTCTAATTGCGTTGTCATTATCACCAAAACCCACAATTAAGGCTTAATTGCACTTTCAAACATGTGCAACATCTCCCGATCTACTTTTGCAACATCAAAATAAAACAATTGCAACATACATCTGAAATGTCTGAAACACTTGAAATATACATATGCAACATAGGGAAGGGAAAGGCTGGGGCCAGTCGATTTCGGCCATCGGGGTAGGAGCCGATGGCAAGCCGCGGCGCGCGAGCACCACCAGCACCGGTCGTGCTCGTGGGTGCCCGTGGCTCGGCCGAGGAAGACTTGACCCGCCACGGCACGTGTGCCCTAGCGGCCATGGCGGGGTCAGCGACGCGCGCAATGGCGATGGACGGATGATGATGGAGCGAGCGGCACCGGTGACTAGGACGGGGCGTAGCGCGGTCGGCGATGGGGCACGAGGCTGTGGGGGGAAGAGCACGATGCGGTAGCCTGACAAGCGCGCGGTGGTGGAAGGCGGCGTGGTAGGGCGGGCGGATGTGCGTCCACGCACTCACGTGAGACGAGCGGATAAGCACGGCTGATATATTTCTTTTTTAGAAAGAAAGAGCAGAGTGAATAAGGATGAGCCGCATCTAGATGGGACGGATGCCCGTGGCCAAATACTGTGGTTAGAACAGCCCCAGTGTTGAATGAAATCGAACCAAGGAAAAGCAACACCGTACCGATAACACTAAGGCCTTGTTCGTTTTCTTGGGAATGAAACTACAGCAGGAATGGTCCTAGGCCTTGTTCGTTTTCTTGGGAATGAAACTACAGCAGGAATGGTCCTAGGAGGGAAGTGAGATCCAGGTGATTTGGTTGCGGATGTCAAGAGACGAGGAAGCAAATCTGACCGTAGATCACATAGAATGTCAAGACTGATCGGATTCTATTCCAAGCCAAGCTTAACCGAACGACATCTTTGTTGGTCGGGTTTTTGTTCTAGGTCGTTCTGAACCGACGGATGGGGTCTCGTTCCGGGCCGTTCCGTGAGAAACGAACGAGGCTAAAGCCGTTGAGTATTCGTGTCAGACTGAAAATCGAACTCACAAATTCCTCACATATTCTGGACCCACGCTCCCATGGTTCGAACGCACTGCACCTGCTCGGCAACTGGATAGAGAGAGAACAACTGAGGAACTGTAAGGCGCGCCCACGTCAGCAGGTGACGTCGGCTCGGCACATGCCCGCGCTGCCGAGGCTCGCCGCGCCGCCGCCGCCGGCGGCCGCGTCCGCACGCCGCAGGTCTCTGACTCTGCCGCCGCCGCCACGTCCCCCAGACTGCTCCTCCTCCTGGAACAGCCGGAGGCGCTCGCCGCTGCGGCCCTCGGCAACCGACGCTGGCGCGCCCCGCGGAGGCCCGCTCCCGGAGCCAGTGGAAGTCGACCAGCTCCTCCTCGCTGCCCTCCGCGCCGCTCGCATCCGCGACGAGGAGTCTCGCCGCTCAGGTACACCTGGCGACTTTTCTCGTGTTGTTGCTTTGATTGACCTTCCGATTTGGGTTGGTATTGCTGAACTGCGCGTGCGCGCCACCTGTTCGACGAATCGTGGATAAACTATAATTGATCACGTGCTACCTGCAATCACGATTTTCTTTCACTTGGGGCAGGCCGAAACCATTGCATGCTATTTTGTTCTTCATTGTGAACTCATTTAACAAGGGAATGGAACAATCTGGCGGTCAGGTTTAATACTTGAAAGGAAGTCGGGTTACATGTTTTGGGAGATTATCCAGTTATATGCTCAAAGGTTATATATGACCTGGTGGAAGTAAACAGCTCTTGAGTAATATTGCAATATCACTGTGGAAGTGTGGATACTATACTAGAGTCCTGGTTTTTGTGATTCTTTTGCCTCGAATGAGGCAACTTAGGGTTTAGCTTGAACAGAGAAGACATACAAACATGTCTATGTTAGTACACAGCTGTCTTCTGTTGTTGTCCTGTTATTTATTTTCTGGTAGGTTGATATTTCATCTTTGTATTCTGTTGTCAGACTGCTGTTTTCACGTTGTTTGCTGTTTCAGCACAATGTGTTGGTTTATTGTGCTGCAAAATTATAGGAACATAACTCATTATCATGTTTTTTAAGGTCGAGAATGTATTAATAACAACTGAGGTGCAAACTTGATTACCAAAATATTTACGTGTGCAGATGCCTTATGCAACTTTCGTTATTTGCCTCTACTTCATTTTCTAGTCATTTAATCACATTGAAAGATGTCGGAGTTCCTCATGATGAGTCATGAGGCAAATGTTGATGACATATCCACTGCTGTTTGAACCATGTTGTACTCTTTTCCTGGGAAAGCTTTGATAATAATCACCGTAGAGTATTAGCTTCTTTAGCTTTAAATATGTTCTATGATAGTTCCAATGTGATTTAATGAAGTTATACGCGTGCAGATCCTCTTTTCATCGATCCATATGCTGCTGTTCTTCTTTCACATGATGTGGCACATCATCACATGGATTATCTAGATTCACATGCAGTGCCTTGGCAAGATCATTATAGGCTAACAACCAGATATATTGATGACAAATTACAGAATTTGATCAACAATTCAGAAGATATTAGACAGGTAAATTTAAGTAAATGTTATGCTAAACTCTTTCCTTCCAACCATTTGAGAATCTGCTGGCTCATTCCTTATAGATTGTTCTGTTGACAGATGGAATGGACACTCGTCCGTACAGGCTGAACTGGCCAAGGTTGTCTGTTATATATGATGTGTCACCAGGAAAAGTATTCACTGCAGCAACTAAGCAGCTCAGAGGTGTAGTAGAGACTTATCAGTCACAAGTTTCTTCTTTTTGTTTGTTTTGAAGAATAGATGATAGGGCTTCCTTACCCATGTTTATGCTATAGTTCAATCAAAACATATGTATTTTCCATTTATTTTCCAGAAGATGCAACCATTAGTGTCTGAACCTATCTATTCTGGTCAGTTGAGGCACTACTAATAATTTGTTGGGTGGATTTTGAGTGCTCAAATATAAAAATTTTGTCAAGCTCTTCGATCCTTCAAAAAATAGATGTAGTAATGATAAAAGATAGCTTTTCATCACAAATGTCAGTTATTTAAAAACAGATCTGGTAATAACCATTAAAATGTAACAAGTTCATTCCCTGTATACCCCTAATAGTTTCTTGTGCTATGCCTCACTGACATATTGGGCTGTTTATTCAAAAACATATTGGTCTCATAATGAGTAGCATGTTTTAGAGCATGAACTTATTCAGTGGCATATGAACGATTTTCTTACTTCTCTAAAGAAAAGTTAGAGCTTTGGTAATGATTGTCAAGAACTCATGTGCATTTATGTTTCTTATGGTTCACAGGAACTGGAGCGAAAGTGTCGCGAAATTGTGTCTTGCTTCATACTTCTTTGGAATCCCATGATTTACAAGCGGGGTTGAGAAAAAATGGTTTCAACGGGAATAGGCTCAGCTTGTGGGTACTGCAGGTAATTAGCTTATCTTGTAAGCATGGTAAATTTTCAATTTGTTTCCTTATCATCTTATTCAATTCTATCCAGAAAAACATATTTAATTAAGTGAAATTTACAAATGTTTTCATTGGCCTTGAGAACAACAGCAGTTCAGTTATGGTGTATATGAATGTTAGTGCAGTCAGTAACAACACCTTGATAGTCTTCTTTTTCTAAAATTAAGTTTTATTGGCATTGCAGGGTTTACCTCTGTCCACAACCACAAGTTTGGAAAATCTCTTGCTTGTCATAAGCAACTTAGCAATGAAAGGAAGTATCTTCATAGGAGAACTGCCCCATTTTCCAGACTGTACAGCACCAATGGACATGGTTGATTAAATATATATGTCAAAATCACATATTATCTTTTAAATGGGTTGTCAATAATAGCTCCCCTGTATGTTGTTTTGCAGGGCTTGGAACAGGAGAATCTGGAAAAGCTTTTCTTTAATCAGGGCTTTCGAGTCAGCTTTGTGCAATATGACAATGTTGCAAAGGATATTGGCTTAGATCTAGCTACTCCATGGGAACAATGTGGCAGAATGCTTTTTGTTGCAGAACAGCTGCGGTTTTCAGATGCACAAGTGAGCCAATGAATAACTGCTGCTTGATTTATTTCAGTTACAGTAATTTTGAAGATGATCTGAAAAGATCTTGGGATCATTATCATGGCCATGATTTCAAATTCTTTTGTCAGAATATATCTTGGTAGAGGGACAATTAGCAAAGTCTGACTGATTTCTGGTAGACACCATGACATCTAAATTCAAATATTTCCTAAAATGTCAATCTGACATATGTCTAGAACTATCTGTAACTTTTTTGCCAAGATCCAAACGAAAAAGTGCAGGTTTTACCTTTAGATGGCCTATGTTTAGTTATCACTGTCAATTCTGTATGAAATATATTACCAACAATACATATAAGTACCATTGCATAAGAAAACACGTACTTGTAAATAAATCATTGAGGACCATTGTGTATTGATTTAAAACCAATTTAGACTGTAAGAGGAAAAGGTACAGCAACCTTTTGTGTAGTTGGACAGCCAGAGATCAGATCCTTACATCAAGTCTGTCTCTAGAAAAGAAAACACACTCACATGTGAAACCTATCTAGAAAAGTGGAATTTCTTAATGAATCTCCAGTAGATTGCTAGCTCAGAAATAGCAACCGGTGCAACTTCTCGCTGTAAGCCTGAAGAAAGATCTGGATTGCTGCTGCTCACCTCCTGTCATAGTTTGCAGCAACAGTAAATATCGTTAGAACCTTACCAAATATCTTTCCAACAGATCCTTATAGTGTTATCATCCTTAGGTTTGCAATAATGCAGGCCCCATAACATTCTCTGACGGCACGTTGAACATTCATTTGATTTTTTTTTCCTTTTCCTGGGATTGGTAGATGGAGAGCTTCCGGATTCATTTTGAAAGAATTGATGCCGACGCTGACGAAGAAGGATTTGAGGAACTATAGTCAGTTCCGTGACATATGATTGAACTATAAGGCTTGATTGCAGTTTGGGCTTGTGCAGAGACCGCGACATGGATTCAAATAGACCTGGTAAACGCAATGCTTGTAATCCGTGCCAGCTTTCTTCTTGGAGGGCAGAAGAATCAATGGAAGTGCCTATTGTTTATTTTTCATTTCACATGTTCTCTAACGTTTTTGTATTGTTGGAGCAAATTCGCGACTGAACTGAACCTGTGTATGGTATATGGTTCACTTCCCTGAATACTTCCGCGTGACCTACCCCACTTCAGCTGCGGCGGCCTTGTGCATGACAGAGTACTTGTGGCTTTTGTATTTGATGCAAAAAAAAAAAAAAAAAAAACCATAAGCATGGCATGTATGGGAGCATATAGGAGCCCCAGCTATGGAAGGAGCGATCAAAGTATTTATTTAGGTTGTAGCAGCAATGAACATGGAAATGGATCTTGGTTTGTCATTGGAATTTACGCATGATATCATCGAGCAAGCCAGAACAAATAAGCCAAAAAAATGAAAAAGTTCCGTTGCCGGGACTCGAACCCGGGTCTCTCGGGTGAGAGCCGAGTATCCTAACCAGCTAGACTACAACGGATTTTTGTATTACATATTTGTCCTAATGAACTAGAGGCATCTACCGCGTTCGGCTGGCCTGGCCGGCGCACTCACAAAATCACTGTTTATATGAACAGTGATTTCATCCATAACAATATTTTCCTCTTACAACAATCGGCCGGAACAGTATTTTGACTTATTTTTCAGTCTTACCGAACAGGCTGATTATTGTTTTTTATTTCTCCTTTCCGCCTCTTTCGGTCCGTCTAATTCAAGACAAGAGTGTGTTTCGTTGGCCTCCAAAACGTATATGTTCCTAGACCTGTCCGAACACGAGGTTACTTGGGTGTAGAGATGAAAGTGATCGAGCGAGAAAACCCGTTAACCGTTTCTATTTCCGTATTTGATCACGGAAAACAGGAACGAGAATAGGATAGCCAGGAATGAGAATGAAAACAGGGTATGCGGGAATCCAGAAGAACAAATACTAAAACCCTCCAAAACTATTTTCATGTGGTTTAATTTTCCTCGCTCAAGTTTAATACTAAAACCCTTTTTTCTATCATCCAAAGCCATTGATTTTCATCTTTTCAATCATCCGTAGTGGGTTTCGTAATTATGGTAGGTTGTCCTCTTTCTCACCACACACCCCTTGCTCTTTCTATGCACACGTACAGGTGCACACAATTTAGCCACCCTCAAGGTCACACAAAGCAATTTATGGCCTTGGAGGCTTGGATGAGTCTGCAACCCAAGTTGCATGCACGTTAATTGGTCATGTTTGGCTTAGATTAGGCCTACACATTTGTGGGTTGAAGAATGTAATGTAATAGGCTGGGTTGGTCGTAGCCAGACTGCTACTTTCACAATTAGCTATCTAGCTAGCTAGCTAAGCTCTGGATTAGAAGCTATGCATAATTCAAACAAATCCAAACAAAACCAATCTCTTTAGATCAGTTACAAACCACTTCAAACCCCACTAGCTAGGTAGAGATAAGGATAATGCTGTGGCTTCTGCAATTTCACGTCAAATCATAGAGCATAAGGATAAAAGGAACTTGATGCTGACCTAAAAGGATTGTTTTGATCAAAAAACTTGGAAGTTAGGTCACAATGCACAAGAGGAATGTGACCCCAATTTTGAATGCAAGGCAATCGAGGACTTGAACTGAAAGCTAATGACCTTTCTTGAGCCAAGTATCGCAACTGAGTGAAAGGTCCTGTGAGAACCCAAGAGGAAGGGGGTTTGAATTGGGTGACTAATTTCAAACTTAAATCCTAGGACTCAATTTAAACTACCACTAGAAAAATCATAAACTATTCTAGCAAGATATGCACTTAAGATTTTCCTAGTGTGCCCTAACTTGCCCTCAAATCAAAAGAGTTCTGCAACTTAGAGACAATCCTATCAATTGTGTGTGTGTGTGTGTGTGGGGGGGGGGGGGGGGGGGACTCCCCCCCGTTGACACTCAAGAAAAACACAATCCTACCAACTTTCCTATAGCTAATCTAGGAAGGTAGAGGTCATACAAGCAAAGCACAAGCGAAAGCAATAAACGTGGTAAAGTAAAGAGCTCAAGGTAGAGAGGGCAAACTCTCAGCAATGATATATCTTGTATATCGGTTGTCAAATAACAACCAATACTAGTCAACATTAAAGCTCCACAGGGGTATGCTCCAGGTCACCAAGTCTCTCTCGATCATGGTGTTGGATTCACCACACAAGTCATCAACCAACCAAAGGCAAGTGTCGTGAGTCACAAAGTCTCACTACCGCCACTTTGCTCTTTCGATCACCTAGATTTCGTGTACACTATGGATCTTCTCCACACGAGGGAGGGGGTCTCCTCATCCCCCGCACATCAATACAGTGCCACTCCACACCGAGAACTGATGGTCGCAACCTAGAAGGCCACCATGCCTTCAATGGAAGGCCACAAAAACCTCAAGGCTCGCCAAGATACAAGGGCACAATAACCCAATATCTCAAAGATCACAATCTCTAAGGTCTAAACTATAACACCCTAGGTGTTAGTCATAAGCTAAGCCATGGGTTTAAACTTAAACACAAGATATCAAGTGATGATTAGGAGCTTTAGTTCGAAAATCTTGCAAAGTGGTGACAAAGGTGGTGAGATCAATTCTCTAAAATTAAGCCCCAACTTAAACTTTTAAAAGACAAAGACAACACTGTTTTGCTTACATGTTAACCTTTTCAATTTGTGCATGAGTAGTGTTAACCATGTCTCTTTCATGTGCCTCACATAAGCATAAGCATGACCCTTTTTTCCTAGTGCGTCTCGTAAGGATTAATGCAGAGACTCTTTGAGGCCTTCACTATAGTAGCAGTGCATGTATTTGTGCAAGCAAATTATTCTTTTCAACAGTTTAGCATTTAAATAGGACCATCCATGCAGGAGTACATGACTTTGGGACAACCAGCTAGAAGAGTGGGCTAACTCCAACCCTGCAAGAAAAAGAAAGCACTACCACCATGACAAATGACATCTAACTAAGGGCTTGTTTGAATGCAGTCCAATCCACCCCAATCCACAAGTTTTGCGAGAGATTGGGATGGATTGGAGTGCATCTAAACAAGGCCTAACTAAGAACCCGACATAGGCATTCAAATACATTCCTCCCCATCCTGGACCTTCTCGACACCAGTTTCATTTTCATTTGCTCCATGTATGATCACTGGAGCCGGCCTATACCTCTTGGCAAACACCACGAATGCCAACAGATCCACGGCGTTGAGTGCCGCTATGAGGTAGAAGAACCAGTCCACATGACCCTTGTTGAGATCCTGAGGTATCCACCCAGGCCGGCCGCCTCTACAGGTGATGGTCATCACCAGAGTGACGAGTAGGCTGCTCGCAAAGCTCCCAGCCGACATGGAGGCGACGCTCATGGCGCTCCCGAGGCTCCTCAGGCCTTCCGGGAGCTGGTCGTTGAAGAACTCTGTCATGGTGACGTACATGAACACCTCGGAGGCCCCGATCAGCAGGTACTGCGGGATCTGCCAGAGGATGCTCAGAGTGCTGGACGCGTCGACGCCTCCCGTGGCGCGCATCAGCCTCTGCTGCTCCACCACGCCGGACGTGATCATGGCCGCGGTGGAGATCACGAGCCCGGTGCCCATCCTCTGGAGCTCCGTCGGCTCGTGCGATATCTTCGTCATGACCTTGACGATGCAGAACCGGTAGATGAAGACGAAGGCCGTCACGCCCAGTATCTCGAAGACGTCCATGCCGGCGGGCGGGATGGTCAGCTTCCACAGGGAGTCGTCCATGGCCTGCGCCTGCTCGATGAACACCGACGTCATCTGCGAGTAGGAGGTGGAGAAGAGGATGCTGCAGAGCCAGATTGGGACTAGCCGCAGGATGCACTTGAGTTCTTCCACTTGGGTAAGTGTGCAGAGCCTCCATGGATTGGGCTTGGAGGAATTGCCCTGCGGCGGATGACCTGCTGGCTGGACTTGAAGGGCAGATGCTGGATCTTTAACCACCGCTGCCTTGTCCAAACACCTGATTCATGAAAACGAAGAAAAGAAAGAAACATATTTATAAATATATATATAAACTTGATCGGCAGTCATCGGTCACTATATATATTTTTGTGTGTGTGTGTGTGTGTGTGTATAAACAAACAAACAAACACCGTATTATGTACCTGTACTCTGGTGTGTGCACCATCTTCCTGACCCCGGCCGTCTTCACGTGGTCTCCATCGGCAGCATCGGGGTCGTACAGGTCTTGCTCTCGCACCGGAGCTCTGACACGCCTGTTCCTTACGGCAGCAACAAGCACCTGACAGACGCTGACGACGGCGTTCCCGCTGGCCAGGAAGTGCCTGTACCTGAGCGTCCCGACGGCGAAGAGGAGGTAGCCAAGCAGCGCCGCCGCGGTGGCGATCCAGAACGCCTGGACCCACTCGCCCTTGTCCTCCATGTACGCGAGCGCGGTGACGGCAAGGATGCCGCCGAGGTTGTTGGCGACGAAGAAGTAGCCGAAGAAGGCGGACTTGGACTTGCGCTCCCGGGCGTCTGTCTCGTCGAACTGGTCGGCGCCGAACGTGTTGGCCGCGGGCTGGTACCCGCCGCTCCCGAGCGCGATCTGGTAGATGGAGACGTAGAAGACGGCGGCCTGCACCGTCGTGGGCGGCTTGCAGTGCTCCTGCCGGCCCCCGCCGTTGCCGAAGTGGCACGACTTGTCCAGGAACACGTGGCAGGCGACGGCCAGCTCCACCAGTCCCTGTTGTACAGTAGTGTACAGTCAGCAAATTAAGCATGCAGTAGCCATATAGGAGTGTGTATGACAGCAGAATGAATGCATGCAAGGAAGACAGAAAGTAGTATACGACGTACAGCGAGGAAGATGAGCTGGAAGATGGTGCAGGCCTTGTATCTGCCCCAGTAGGAGTCGCTGGCGATGGCGCCGACGATGGAGAAGACGTAGGTGGTGCCGTTCCAGTTGCTGGCCTTGTTGGCGGCGTTCGCGTTGTCCAGCCTCATCACCACCGACATGAACGTCACCAGGTTGATCCCCACGCAGTTGACCGCGAACGTCACCAGCGCCTGGTTGGCTGCACGCCATGCACACCACAGCCACAGCCACAATACAGGGCTCAGTTTCCCATCACTGTCAGTGTCACAGTTCCACTTATACTGTATGTAATGTAATGTAGTAAAATCTAAAACTGGCAAAGGAAAACTGCACACGAAGATGATTAATGAAGCAGTAAATAAAAACCTGCTAATCTACCGGTCCGCTACCGTTACACGTTGACTTACCGAGCATGAGGAAGCCGGCGAACCATCCTCCTGACGTGTCTCTGCGGCACGGCTTGCCGTTCCAGCCCACCGACCCGTCCGCCGTCGCCGCCGCGGCCCCAGCAGCAGCACTGCCGCCGCCATGCTCCTCCACCTCACCACCCGGCGGTGTCCCCTGTTGCAGAGGCAGCTCAGCAGTCGGGGTCCAGCTACCCTCCTGCGGATCGATTTACATATACATGCTTCATATCATATACATAGAGGGAATAGAGTACGTATTGTAAACGAATCCATCGAATGCAAACGCGTGCTTATGCCACTGTACTTACAGCCATCCCTGATCGATGCAGCGATCAGGCTTCTTGGAGGAGCCTGCCTGCAGGTCGACAATGGTCCGGGACCGGGACGGATCGACGATATATAATGGGAACTGAACTTGGGAATGCGAATGAATCACCGGTCCGAGATCGATCCTCTTGTTCAGAGATGACGGACGAGGTTGCTGGGAGTCAGAGGATGGATCACCATGTTTATTTATCTGTTTATTACTGGCTAGCTACTCCGATCCTGGGACCTCGGCCGGAAGATCGATCGGATGGATGGTAGGTGTATATATGCAGTAGCAGAGCAAATGTTTGTGTAGGTGGCAGGTGCTTGTTCTTCTGACTTTGTAAGACAGGCAGATAGATAGATAGAGAGAGAGAGAGAGAGAGAGAGAGAGAGAGAGAGAGATAGCTGGCAGCGGCAGCGGCAGCAAGCACCAAGAGGAAGCGGCGGCGACCAATGCATCTGCCAGAGCCAGCAGGTATATATAGGGGGAGGAGGGCTGCGCCGCGTCAAGTGCAGCGTCGTCTGTCGTGTAGAGGGAGACGGGTGCCATCGTCTTAATTAATTGTTTTCAGTTTCAGTGTATCCTCGGCCTGCAATCGCATCATTCTGGATATCCTTCTGACCATATGACCATGGCAATAGTTAGCTGTGCCACATTTAATTTAATTTAATTTATCAAATCATCGTCGTCTGCAGGGTGCAGACACAAGAAGTCACACGACCGCACAAAGTCAAATTATTACTTTGTCATGCCCATGCATGGCTTTGCAAAGCTTGGTTTAATTTGTCTTCTCCACCACCACCGTACCACGGCTTCCACCCGACCAGCACAGCCCGTGGGAATACTAAATCTGCAGCCCCTGACCGCGTATATCGTGCAGCCTGCAGGCCACCAACATCATATATATCCGATTAAGTGCTCCATCCATTCCAAAATAATTCAATTCCTAAAATCACCTAAACTCAAATTATCTTAAGTTTGACCAACTTTATAGGAAACAACAACAATATCTATAACACCAAATAATTGCATTCATGATGTATCTACTTTGGTGTCATAAATATTTTTACTCTTTTCTACAGATTTAGTCAAAGTTAAAAATATAATTTGACTTTGGCTAGTCTAAGTGGGGAGTGTCACATGCATGGGTTTCATTATTTGCATTTAATCGGCTACCATATAACTATTTTTTATGATATGAGAACGGTTTTAAGAACAGACAAAAGAAGTGAGTTTTATCTAGATGAGGCGCTTTTGGCAGGATTACCAACTCTATATGAATCATGAAATTAAACATCTATGAAGCAATAGAATGAAACTATGCACTGAGAATGGATGTTTCATCCAAGTTTCATTTTATTTTACATGATGTGGTAATATTACAAACAACGCCATGAAACTCTCTAATGAAAATAAACTAATACAACTCTAGAAGTTGATTTAGTCTGCAACAGAGGCCGGGAGTATTAAATACAAATGGGTTGAAACCGCTTTGTTTTACCTACCAATGTTGTCATAACATGTTTGCTCACCTCGATGTGGTAACACATTTTATTATCTACTATACGAACCCTATATGATTGGAACATGCGATGTCCGTACAAATGAGACACGATCTAGCCGTCATTTAGGATGTGCTTCTACCATCGCTTTATGGTAGAAATGCGACCTCTATGTCCTTAAATGTTTCTAAAGTAGACGTAACTTACATGCTCTCGTTACAGATGCATAGTCATAGTTTCGAAGGAATATGTGTTCTCATGTAACATAGTCTTTATTCTCAATCAACAAGAACAATTATTAGTATATCTTGTAGACAACAATATGTAGTCAGTGGTGTTACCATCATTACATTTCACAAAAAATACATGGAAGTAGCATAAATTATTTGAATTCCTATTCCCTATCAAATCTATTGCTTAGAACGCCACACAAGTAATCTTTAAGAAAATGTAGACTACAAACCAATATAAACTCTCCATGTATGGATGTTTTTTTCCTAGAGCTTGCACATCAAGGATAATAAAGAGATGCAAGGTTTTAAATCTCCGGCTAAAGGTATTTAGCAGATGACCTCTAAAACAGCTATAGCGGAGGCTAAATGGGGCTATAACGGGCTATCCGCTAAGTTGTACATAAACACCAATAGCTCGATCAGCCTCAAATAGCTATAGCCGGAGATTTAAAACCTTATGCAAGATACTAAAAGACATATTATAAGAAACAAAGCTTTAATTAGTAGAGCTAGCTAGTATACCTGCAAGCATACATGGAATTTAAGTCATACAACCATATAATGGAAAAAAATCATAAACCAACAACTACTACATTTATTTATTTTCAAAAATATGTTATTGCCACTAGAGATAGACATAGATGGTCTGCTATATATGTGTATTGGCGTGTCTTCAAGTTATATAAAAAGAAAATCTAAAAAAAGAGGTTTATAATGAAATTAGTGTGGCTCTCCTAATATCTGTATATATATGTATTCAATCCATGCAAACTCATTCGATCGTATCTATGGAGAGTTCACAAATCAAACAAATACATTCATTGCGATCCCTATAGGAAGATTGCACAACCGCGCAAGCAAGCCACCAATGCAATATCCTCTACTCCATCTCATGCTTGTAGTATGGCTTTGCACGTTTTGTTTCTTGTCCACCACCACCGTACCACGGGCCACAGCTTCCAGGTTCCAGTGGCCAGCCCTGCAGTCCAGACCATGAATTGTTAGTACTTAGTAGGAGTAGCAGTTGCATTATATTGAACGATCATGGTGGAATGGAACTGTGCAAACAATGTCAGCAAAGCCAAAGGCTACACGTTCCGCACCCTGCAGCCTGCAGGTCACCACGGTGTGCTCAAGATCAACTACATCGGTATGCTGTCCCATCAACTTCACCGCAAGGGAGGGGGGGGGGGGGGGGGGGGGGGGGGGGTGTTTAACCGGATACATGGTCGACATAACTAAAACTTTGACTATTTCTCTTGCAAACTGCAATATTTGTACCAACAAATAAAATCATATGTAGCCATAATTTAAAAACTCTTTCAAATCTTAATCCGGCGATATGATATCCATTTCATAAAACATAGTTCGTGTCATATGAGGGTAATTGTTGATATAAAATCTTGAGACACATATACGTTTTATATATAACAAAAAAAATTTGGGGGGGGGGGGGGGGGGGGGGGCAGCGGCGAGGGGTGGTAAGAATCAATTAAATATTATCTACTTCGTCCCAAAGTAAAACAATTCCTAGAATCACCTAAAGTCAAACCATCTTAAGTTTGACCAACTTTATAGGAAAAGATAGCAATATCTATGACACTAAATAAGTGCATTCTGGAGGTACCTAGTGATACTGCTTTGGTGTCATAAATATTTATACTCTTTTCTATAAATTAGTCAAAGTTAGAATAGTTTGACTTTGGCTAGTCTTAGTGGTAGTGCAATGTGAGTTTCATTTGCATTTAATAGGTTGCATGTAGACATTTTTTATGACATGGAAACGATTTTAAAAAGAGAGAAGTGAGTTTCATCTCTTGGCATGTATGATTACCAACTCTATATGGGCCATGAAATTAAATACCTATGCAACAATAGAATGAAACTATGCATTAAAAATGGATGTTTTATCCAAGTTTTATTTTATTTTACATGATGTTGTAGTCTTTGAAACAAGGCCACGAAACTGTCCACTGAGAATAACTTTAGTACATCTTTAGAAGTTGATTTAATTTGGGATAGAGGGAGTATCAAATACAATGGAGGTGAAACTGGTTCGTTTTACCTACCAATGTTGTAATAACAAGTTTGCTCACCTCGATGTGGTAACACATTTTATTAGCTACGATACTTATAACCTTATGTGATTTGAGCATGCGATGTCAGTGCAATGAGACACGATCTAGCCATCGTTTAGAATGTGCTTCTACCATCACTTTTGCATGACTAGGCTACGATGTAGATATGTTAGAATACTATATGTTCCAAAATGTTTCTACAGTTGACGTACCTTACATTACATGCTACATGAGAATATGTGTTCTTCTCATGTAGTATAGTCTTTATGCTCAATCGACAAGAATAATGATTAGTATATCTTGTAGACAACAATATGTAGTCAGTGGTGTTAGCATCATTACATTTCACAAAAAAATACATGGAAAGTAGCATAAATTATTTGAATTTCCTATTCCCTATCAAATTTATTGCCTAGAATGACACACAAGTATTTTTTAAGAAAATGTAGACTACAAACTAGTATAAACTCTCCATGTATGGATGTTTTCCTAGAGCTTGCGCATCAAAGACAATAAAGAGACACAAGATACTAAAAGACGTATTATAAGGAAACGGAGCTTTAATTAGTAGAGCTAGTATACCTACAAGCATGCATGGAATTCAAGTTATACAACCATATCTTGGAAAAAATCACAAACCAACAACAACTATATTTATTTATTTGCAACAATATTTTATTGCCACTAGAGATAGAGATAGATGGTCTGCTATAGATATATTGATGTGTCCTCATGTTATATAAAAAGATAATCTAAAAGAAAAGGTTTACAGTTAAATTAGTATGGCTCTCCTAATATAATATTTTGTATATGTTTTCAACCCTGTAGTCAATCCATGCAGATTCATATGATCATATATCTTTGGAGAGTTCACAAATCAAACAAACATTGGTTGCCACCCCTATAGGAAGTGTTGGGGACCAATACTAGGGTACCCCAAGAAGAGGAGCTAATAACCATCAACGTTGATTCATCCGAGCGGTCAAGAGCGCGACTACGGCTCTTGCCGACCCCCAAGTACACAAGCTCCGCCGCGCCCGGCCTCTGAGGGCAGGGCTCCGCCTCGCCCGACCTCTGGGGCGGGCACCGCCTCGCCTGACACCGAGGCCACGAGCTCTGCTCCGCCCGACCTCTGTGGGCAGACTCCGCCTCGCCCGACCCCTAAGGCTTGGCTTCGCCTCGCCTGACCTCTGAGGGTTGGCTCTGCCTCGCCCGACACCGAGGCCACGGGGTCCACCTCGCCCGACCCCTGAGGGTTGGCTCCGCCACGCCCGACCTCTAGGGGCGGGCTCCGTCTCGCCCAACACCGAGGCCACGGACTCCACCTCGCCCAACCCCTAAGGGCTGGATCCGCCTCGCCCGACCCTTGTGTTTGGACTCCGCCTCGCCCAATCTCTGGGGGCTGGCTCCGTCTCGCTGGACACCAAGGCCGCAGACTCCGCGCCGCCCGACCTCTAAGGGTTGGCTCCGCCTCGCCCGACCCTTAGGTTTGGGCTCCACCTCGCCCGAGCCTTGGGTTTGCGCTCCGCCTCGCCCGGCCTCTGGGGAGGAGCTCCGCCTCACCCGACCCCGAGGCCAGGGGCTCCGTCTCACCCAACGGAGACCCATACCGCCGCCAAGCACTCTAGGTCCAAGCGTATGGGCCTGGGTCAAAGCTCTGACACCAGGAAGGAGACTGGCACGCCTCGATGTAACCCACGACCATGACGGGCCATACCTAAGGGTTCACATTAGGAACAACGCCGGGCGTACCGGTGCTATTCTGCCTAACCCCCGTACGAACACTAACGGGGGCGTCAGTTCACCACGATGTCCGCCAGGATGGGGTGGAGCGCCATGACAGGCGGACGACGCCTACGCATGGCATCAGTTCACCACGACGTCCACCAGGACGTGAAGCTGTCCCTATTGATGTCTATAGGGTGGGCGGGACCTGCATAGAAGAAAAGAAGGACCCAGCGACCCTAGGGGACCTCTTCTTCTTCTAACTCTCCTCTTTTCCCCTGCTGTAACCCCTACGTTCCCTTGGCCTATAAAAGGGAAAGCAGGGCATCCCATTAGGGGCATCGGAATTCATCACAACATATCACAGGAGACTCGAATCCGATCAACTCATCGAACCCGAACGAACAACCGAGCAGCAACCAAGCTCTCGGCACCCGTTCACCCTTTCCATCAGAGACTTGGGACCTGTCCCTCTCTCGTCTATTTGTAACCCCTACTACGAACTTTTAGTGCTAGTAACACGAGTGACAGCAATGAACTAGACGTAGGGACATTCTGCCCGAACCAGTATAAACCTCGTGTCCTCTTAGCACACCATCCGAGCCAGACACGCAATATTAGAAATTTACTTATTGGTGGCAACTCGAAACACCGACAGTTGGCGCACTAGGTAGGGGCCTTTTGCGCATCTCGACATCCACACCAGGCCTCGGATGGCTAATCACAACGCCAGCTGGGTCCCGGGTGTGCGCGTGCGCTTCGGGGACTTGGACTTCATCGTCATGACGGAAGGAGAGTTGGCATAGGCTCCCACCGCCGTCCAACCTCTCCACTCCACCGGCACTAGAGGAGCTGTAGCTACATGCACTAGAGGCCTGCTCCCTCGGTAGTGACCAGCCCCCCGGCTTCGACTATGGGAGGTTAGAGCGCTAGCTCAGCGCCTTCCTAGGACCCCGACCGTCCCAGGAGGACCTACGCCACCTCACCTTTTCGTTCGCTAACATCATGACATAGCTCACCGAAGGAGAGCTGCTCTCTCCAAAATACCTCATTCGGAGCGCTCCCGTGCAGGCCGCGCAACGCGGTTCTGGTGCATGAGTGTCTTGGCCCCCACCGTGATGGACGCGACACTCTCGATGCCCATAGGCGTATCACGCCCTTAGAACAACCCAACGAGGATGTGTCTGTCCACTAGGCGTAGTAAGGCGGCAGGCCGCGCGCTGCGCTTCTAGTGCATGAGCGTCTCACCCTCCACCGCAACGCACGTGACACCCTCGACGCCCACAGGCATACCTGCGGTGATGTGAGGGAGGAGGCTAGCCGTGGCTACCACCCATGTCGTGGTGGACGCTACGATAGTGGCGAGGACCAAAGCCTGAGCCCCGACTTGCTGGTACCTTAGGCCTTTGGCCGACGCATCCTCAAGGGCAAGGCAAAGCAGGACGAGGACACCGGCGAAGGCACCTCCAACCATCCCAACAAGAAGAAGAACAAACAGTGGCGCAAGGGCTCGCTCGTGGCCACTACCGACCATAAGGGAGGCCGAAAGCCCACCGAGGGTACCCCAAACCACTTCGAGAGGCTACTCGAAGGGCCATGCCCGAACCATGCTTTCCCCGTCGAGCACCTATAGAAGGACTGCAACTTCTTAAAGCGGTTCTTGTCCAAAGGCTTCAACAAGGGAGAGCATATGAAGGAGACAAGCTAGATGAAGCGTGCGACGTTGCCCTCCTCCGCTCGACCAAGTACCAACAAGCGTTGCGCCGGTATCACAGCCGTCGAGTGCGGGGTTGGGCCATCAACATTGGAGACTTGGTCCTCCACCTCGTCCAGAGCGGCAAGGACTGCCCAAAGCTCTCCCCATCATGGGAGGGACCGTACATCATGGCGGAGGTGCCCCGGCCAAGCGCCTACAAGCTTAAGACCATCAATAGCGATGTCTTTGCCAATGCCTCGAACATCAAGCAGCTACGTCGCTTTTACAATCACTCGGGGGCTAATAAGAGCACATCTATCTGGTAGACAGTCTCTACGACTGACCCTTTCTCACGATTAAGACCCAGAAGCGAAGTTTGCGAAAACAAACGCTGAGTAAAACTGATCGGACTATGAGAAACCTACGCCTCGGTGGCTACAACGCCTTTGCTCACCAACGTGATTAGAGTTTTTTTTGCACCCTGGGCTTTTTGGCCTTAGCCACGGAAAGAGTCAGTACCGCCTGGTGAACTTTCTCCGTGCCAGACCCCCTATCACGTTAAGACCTAGGAGCTAGGGTTGTGGAAACAAGCTCTAAGTATAACAGGTCCGACTATGAGAAACCTACGCCCCAGCGGCTATGGCGCCTTTGCTCACCAACGTGATTAGAATTTACTCACCCGCACCCTGAGCTTTACGACCTTAATGACGAAAAGGGTCGGAACACACTAACCTTTTTATACAAATAGGGGAGAAGGGCTAAAAAGTTGTTTGGCTATAACAAAATTTAAGAGCTTGTCCATTTATTACAAGTTCCCCGCCTGGCTCATCTACCTAACTAAATTCTTGCATGGGATGTTCTCATCCTCTGTCTCCATAGGTAAGTCCTGTCCTAGTGGGTAACACAAGTCGATCAAACAGCTTGGCCGCTACTGAGAGACGGGTGGGGAGCAGCAGGATGCCCCACATGGGTTATGCCAACCCTATCACGAACGACAGAGCCGGATTCCACTCGAACATGTCCGGTAAGAGCACCCAAACCCATCACTCATGCCATCAAGGTAGGTCCTATGCCAGCAGGTCGCCCTTTATTTACGTGCATTTTCTCTTATCAATTTCGCTATCAAGGCCCCAACCCCAGCAACGGCAAGGGGTCGGATGACGCTCAGGGGCTGGCAAGGGTGTCTATTCGGTAGACATTCTCGACACCCGACCCCTTTCTCATGCTAAAACCTAAAAGCAAGGTGTGTAGAAACAAATGCTGGGTCAAATTGGTCGGACTGCAAGAAACCTACGCCTCGGCGGCTATGGCATTTTTCGCTCACCAGCGTGATCGGAGTTTGTTCCCCACGCCCTGAGCTTTGGCCTTCGCCTTCTTGGGAATAGTTTAGAGGGGCCCACCTATAGAATCTCTATCGAGGAAAGGCCAGTAGGTCACCTAGGTCAGTCGAATGGCTCGGGCCGCTGCCGAGAGATGGGTCACCCTTACTTTATGCACATTCTCTCTAATTAATTTCACTATCGAGCCCCCGACCCTAGCAACGGCAAGAGGTCAGGTCTCCCTCGGGGGCTGGTAGGAGTGTCTATTCGGTAGACATTCTCTATGCCTGACCCTTTATTACGTTAAAAAACTAAAGGCAAGGTGTGCGGAAACAAACTCTGAGTAAAACTGGGTGGACCGCTAGAAACCTATGCCCCAGCGGCTATGACGTTTTTCGCTCACTAGCATTATCAGAGTTTTTGTCTCCACATCCTGAGCTTTAGCCTCCACCTTCCTAGGAAGGATTTGGAGAGGCCCACCTACAGAATCCCCATTGAGGGGAGGCCAGCAGGTCACCTAGAGCCGGTCGAATGGCTTGGGCCGCTGCCGAGAGATGGGTACGGAGAAGTGGGATGCCTCATGCAGGTCACGAATGTCGGACCCGAACCCCACATGGACATATCTGGTAAGGGCTCCCTGATCCCATCACTCGAGCCATCGAGGTAACTTTACCAACCCCCACTTTACTTTTCCAATACATGAGCATTCATTCATCCATACATTCATTCACACATACAATCATTCATACATTCATCTCATACATCCAAGCATTGCATATGCAATTATTGCATCACAACGCTTTGCGTCGCATCATGAAGCAGTAGTCATCTCTTTTGACATGAGTGGCAACTGACCGAGGTTTGAAGGCCGGCCCATGAAAGGCTTGAGGCCACCTCGCATCAAGCAAGGCCAGGGAGAAAAATCGAGATAAGCCCTAGTGGCCTTGCCTGACCCTGCTCAAAAGCGGACAGGGACACCTCGATCATTCTTGTTTGATCCTAAACCTCGAGCCAAGCCCATCGAATCCCCATCGAGGGGAGGCTAGCGGGCCACCTGAGTCACTCTCTGGAGTGACACGAGCATCTACCAGGAGGTGGGTTAAGGAGCAGTGGAATGCCACATGAGGGTTATGCTGGCATCATCACCGGATGATGGACCCGGATTCAACTCGAAAATGCTTGTTAGCGAGCTTGCCGAGCGCAACACTCGAGCCATCGAGGCAAGTGTCATTATCTCAACCCCTTAAGTTGTGGAAACCACGAATGAGGTGACGCATGAAGCACGGCTGACCCCTACCGAGCCCCATGGGGCTCAGGGCCTCGAACTGCCTGACCCTAAATCGGGAGTCCAACTGACCGGGGTTCTAAGGCTGGCCCACGAAGGGCCCGAGGCTGCCTCACATCGAACAAAGCCAGGGGAGAAAAATTGTGATGAGCCCCAGCGGCCTTGCCTGACCACGCTCAGAAGTGGACAAGGACACCTCAACCTTTCTCGTTCGATCCTAAACCTTGAGCCAAGCCCATAGAATCCCCATTGAGGGGAGGCCAGTGGGCCACCTGAGTCGCTCTCCGGAGTGACATGGGCATCTACCGGGAGGCGGGTTAAGGAGTAGTGGAATGCCACATGAGGGCTATGCCAACCTCATCAGCAGATGATAGACCCAGATTCCACTCGAACATGCCTGTTAGCGAGCTCGCCGAGCGCGACACTCGAGCCATTAAGGCAAGTGTCGTTAGCTCAGCCCCTTCGGTTGTGGAAACCACGGACAGGATGATGCATGAAGCATGGCCGACCCATACCGAGCCCCATGGGGCTCGGGGGCTCAAGCCGCCTGACCCTAAATCAAGAGCCCAACTAACCGGTCGAAGGCCAACTCGCGAAGGGCCCAAGACCGCCTCGCGTCGAACAGAGCCAGGGGAGAAAAACCGAGATGAGCCCCAGCGGCCTTCGCCCGGCCCGCTTAGAAGCGAACAGTGTCATCTCAACCTTCTCGTTCGATCCTAACCTCGAGTCGAGCCCACAGAATCACCATTAAGGGGAGGCCATTGGGCCACCTAAGTCGCCCTCTAGAACGGCTTGGGCATCTGCTGGGAGGTGGGTTAAGGAGTAGTAGAATGCCACATGAGGGCTATTCTAACCCCATCAATGGATGACGGACATGGATTCCACTCAAACCTACCCATTAGCGAGCTCACCGAGCGTGACACTCGAGCCATCGAGGCAAGTGTCGTTAGCTTAGCCCCTACGGTTGTCGCACCTACAGCTTTCGTTGCTTCTTCCTCTTGTCCTCCTTCACCTTCCTCAGTCGCTCACCCTAGACGTGATTCGCCGCTCTCATGGACAAATCCCTCGGCTATAGCGCTAGGTGATCTATGAAGATGAGGTCCTTTGGCTGGTCTCATCCCTCTCAAAGTTAGTATCAAGAGATTGGGAAATCAATTGAAGAGGAGGTATGTGGAGGGGAAACTTACAAAGATGACATGGCCTAGTTTTGGCCGCATTAGAGAATGTCCCAGCACCAGGTAGAAAAAGTAGAGGGGGCACCTACGTCATCCCACGAGGGTTCCATTGCCTCCTTAATGCATTGCGTGATCTCGAAGTTGGGGAGGGCCCCCTCGGCGAGCACCGTTCCATCGAATGATGCCTCAGGCGCCATCGCGTACAGCGGGAACATGTGCGTCATCAATGGCGCAACCCTCCTTGTGTGGTAAGCCTCGATGATGCCCGACCCCTTCAGACTGCTCTCCTTCAGAATGTGGATGGCGGCGATGTGGTCCCAGATCTTCTTCTTGTCCTTCTCTAGGACACTCCACTTCCTCCACAACTCTAGGGCCTCTTCAATCAGGCGCCTAGTGAACTCTGGTAGAGGGGTGGCAGCGTCGTTCTTAAGGTAGAACCACTATGAATGCCACCCCTTGTTGGACATTGATAGCCGCATCAATGGGTACTCACTGACCTGAATGTTCTGGAGTTGGATGCCAGCGCACCCTATCGGCATGTGCAACTCCTGCCTACCACTTTTCCCCTCTTCTTCTAGAGGGTGACGGTGAAGAAGTACCTCCATAGATCAAAGTGAGGGCTAATCCCCAGGAATCCCTCACATAGGGCGACAAACGCCACCATGTGCTAGATCCTGTTGGGATTGAGGTGTTGCAGCTCGATCTTGTAGTAGTGCAATAGCCCCTTAAGAAATCTGTGGGTAGGGGTCGCGAACCCACGCTCATAGAAGTGGGTGAACGGCACCACATAGCCATCGGGCGACGATGGCAGATCCTCTTGACCGGGCAGCAACCACTCCTCGGCCGAGGTCCACGCACGGAGAAGAACACGATGGACGGGACCTTCCCTGCGCTAGAAGCTAATGTCGGAGCGGCACCACGGATCCATTAGAGGTGGAGGCTGACAGATATAGGCTCAAATGGTGGCCGACATGTGGAGGCAAGAGACCTATGTGATTGATGGTGGCGGTCGTGGCTACGAAGGCAAGGATGCAAGGTATGAAACCTGGGGGGCAAACCCTTTGGTTTTATAGGGGTGACAGGGGCATGGAAACCAATCGCCCACCTAGATCTCTGCGCCTACCATGATCAACCACAATGGCTCATCATGGGAAGTACGCACGCAATCTCTGTTCATTCCCTCGAAAAACTCACCAGACATTTTGCCTCTCCGAATAGGCCATGACTCATCACAAGTAAGAGGAATACAGATAAAAACACCTCTATGGCCCGCCTAGGTCTACGAGTTCGAAGGTTGGCCCATCGATGGGTTCGACACCTGCTCTGGGCACCCTTAGAATAAGGGATGGAAAGGGATGGGTCCACAAGCGGCCAGTACCTAGGCACACGAGCGCCATGGGCATCCCAACCCATGATCGAGTCTTGGTCGGGTGCGATCCATGGTTTTTTTCCTAGAGAAAGATAGAGAGCCCTCGGTACCGGTTGAATGGACCCGAGAACTACATGGACTGACCGCTGAGAATATAAAGTCAGTCACCAAGCTGACCCTAGCTAGATCCCCCTGAATGGGATGCCGGTACTCCACTCAAACTAGCCAGCTAACAACTCACCGAGCACCACGGCTCATCCGTAGATGAAAATCATGGCATGACTCACCCCTCTGATTATGAAAACCATGGATGGGGTGACAATCACAAAGGACGAGCTGACCTTCGACTAGACCCCCATTACACGCAGGGGCTCGAGGAAAGCTAGACTCTTAAGGAGACTGGACGTACGGTCATAGGACGATGGACCCCCATAGGGGTCAAAAATCAGAAAAGACCTTTTCCAACCCACCAAAACTCATGGCCATACCCGCGAAGGGTCTGACCTCGATGAGAGGGAATCGCTATCCCCGGGACATACCATGGGCAACAAAAGAAGGCCAGAGCCCTTAGAGTCCTCCCATTTAGAAAAACCTCCAAATGAGTATTCTTCTCCTCCACAGGCTCGGGGGCTACTGTCGGGGACCAATACTAGGGTACCAAAAGAAGAGGAGCTAATAACCATCAATGTTAATTCATCCGAGTGGTCAAGAACTCGACTATGGCTCTTGCTGACCCCCAGGTACGCAAGCTCCACCTCGTCTAGCCTCGTAGGGCAAGGCTCCGCCTCGTCCGACACTGAGGCCGGAAGCTCTACTTCACCCAACCTCTGGGGGTGGGCTCTGCCTCGCCTGACCCCTAAGGGCAGACTCCATGGGCTCTGCCTCGCCTAACCTCTAAGGGTTGGCTCTGCCTCGCCCAACCTCTGAGGGTTGGCTCTGCCTCGCCTAACACTGAGGCCATGGGGTCCACCTTGCCTGACCCCTGAGGGTTGGCTCCACCACTCCCGACCTCTGGGGGTGGGCTCCATTTGGCCCGTCACCAAGGCCATAGGCTCTACCTCGCCCGATCCCTAAGGGTTGGCTCCGCCTCGCCCGACCCTTGGGTTTGGACTCCTCCTCGCCCGACCTCTGGGGGCAGGCTCTGTCTCACCCGACACCAAGGCCATGGACTTCGCCTCGTCTGACCTCTAAGGGATGGCTCCGCCTCGCCCAACCCTTGGGTTTGGGCTCTGCCTCGCCCAAGCCTTGGGTTTGTGCTCTACCTCACCTAGCCTCTAGGGAGGAACTCTATCTTGCCCAACGAAGACCCATACCGCCACCAACCACTCTAGGTATAAGCGTATGGGCCTAGGTCAAAGCTCTGACACTAGGAAGGAGACTGGCATGCCTTGATGTAACCCACGACCATGACGGGCCATACCTAAGGGTTCACATCAGGAACAGTGTCGGGCATACCGGTGTTGTTCTGCCTAGCCCCCGTACGAACACTGACGGGCGCATTAGTTCACCACGATGTCCGCTAGGATGGGGTGGAGTGCCATGACCGGCGGACAATGCCTGCGCATGGCGCTAGTTCACCACGATGTCTGCTAGGACATGAAGCTGTCCCTGTTGATGTCTACAGGGTCAGCGAGACCCGCATAGAAGAAAAGAAGGACCCGACGACCCTAGGGGTCCTCTTCTCCTTCTGACTCTCCTCTTTTCCCCTGCTGTAACCCTAGCTTTCCCTTGCCCTATAAAAGGGAAAGTAGGGCATCCCATTAGGGGGCATCGGAACTCATCGCAACACACCACAGGAGACTCGAATCTGATCAACTCATCGAACCCTGAATGAACAACCGAGCTCTCGAAACCCATTCACCCTTTCCATCAGAGACTTGGGACCTGTCCCTCTCTCGGCCGTTTGTAACCCCTACTATGAACTTTCAGTGCTAGTAACATGAGCGGCAGCAACGAATTGGACATAGGGACATTCTGCCCAAACTAGTATAAACCTCATGTCCTCTTAGCACACCATCCGAGCTAGATGCGCAATATTAGAAATTTACTTGTTGGTGGCAACTCAAAACACCAATAGGAAGATTGCACAACCGCACAAGCAAGCCACCAATATCCTCTACTCTACCTCGTGCTTATGTTGCACCACCAATAGCCACAAATTTATTTCCTAACACCCAAAGCTTCATGATCCAAATTCCGACCAAAGCACATGAGTATAGTCAAATGGTAAGGTTTGATCGAGTTCTACACATTGGTAGTCTCAGTTTATCCATATGAGCAACGAATCAAAACGTCAAAATTTCGGCCTCTCTTTAAAGTTGGTCAACCTTTGCTAACTAAACTACTTATTCTATATTAAAACAATCCATATTTATGGTATGCATTCTCGGGGTTTATAGTTGCTGCCCTTGTTGGGTGCGAACTTCATACTTGATAGAAAGTTGGAGATAGTTTTGTTGACATAAAAAAGTATCTCTAACTTCTCGACAAATCCACATCCACCAATGATTAGCCATAGCTTACAGGTATTATGTTGCACCAATAATGGTCACATGTGATGAGATGAAAATACCACCTTTTTGGTGAACTAAGACATAAGAGACTTTGCTGATTTGTTGTCTTCAATCCCTCTGTTGGTTTTATTTGGCAATGGTGCATATATGCATAAATTATTTTTTGAATTGTAATAAATTGTCTTTTATGTGAATGACCTATGCGACTATGTAGCGTAAATCTATGATGCTTTTTTGGCCTAGTTACAGCCACAAGTGTCGGACCGTAACTAGCACCGGTAGGGATATGCTGATATCCCCTACTTTCTTAGCAGCGAACTAGTGGATAAAAGGGGGTTGGATAGGCCCCTCTACCGTATCTATACAACTAGAATAGTCTATTTATACAGAATGGTAAAGAGGGCTCTTCTACAATTATCAATTCGAGAAAACCATACAAATATGAATAAAACGGTATTTTATCCTTACCAACTAGATCTTGTTGCACCTGGCAACAAACATGCAAAAACCATTTCTCGAAGTATGTGTCTGGATAGCCCAAAGTCTCGATAGTTAGCTCTAGGTCTTCCGGTTAAAAAACAATGTTGATGAAGGCGTGTAGGTGCACTATTACGTGGTAGGGATTGCAATTTTTCTTGCATTTTTGTTTTTTCGCTCAAACTCAAAGGGGAAACTTTGCTTCTTATCTTTTTTTAGGATCAACGAACCAAATGATATTTGATTTTAGGACAATGCTGGTAGAGAAGCGGCAACTATCTGTGCCAAAACTCATGCGAGGCTAGCACGAATATTCCACTTATTTATCTCCTTGCTTGCTTATATGAATGACTTTGCATTAGTCTATAATTCATACTCAAGGCTCAACCAAACTTCATATTAGACTAATATGGGTTTTTAACCATTTCATCAAAACCCACAACGGGTCTATTGACCTTTTCATCTAAGACCTAGTTAAAGACAGACACTCAGAGATGAAATGTCAATTTGCAACGAACATTGAAATAAAGAAAATAAAAGCACCGTCATAATTTTTGGTTCAAATCATTTTGGTGCAATTTATTACTAGCAAATGTGGTGGTAGACCTCTTCATTGTTGTTAGACGGGTAGCAGAACGAGATCAAGCATGCAGGCAATTGAGATTTGGGACTAATATATGAAAAAAGGTGGCATATCTTTGGACAATAAGGATGGCATGATGACTTGTTATATAAATATGACGAGTCGACAGATATGCTTCCCTATGCAGTCACCAACTTATGGCCTATTTCTCTAATGTTATGATGAACTTTGAAAATTAGATCCATGTCTCGAAAACTTCACATCTCCAACATCAACGTTCTTAGAAATGAGCTTAAGGATGCATGAGCTCAATGTCATAATCACCCTAATCAACCACTACAAAACGTAAATCACATGGAGAGAGAAGGTTGATTTGCATCCATGAAGAGAGAGAGAGAGAGAGAGAGAGAGAGAGATGCTACCACCAATCCTAGATTTACGACTCCATATTTTGGCATATTCTTTGTGGTAGTGTATGCTCTCCATATTTTGGCTTATTTTTGTGGGTTGAAAATCCTCTTGTGATCTAGTTGGTATTGACTCTTTTTGTGGGTAATGCATGGGTTGGGTGACACATTGGTTTACATGTGCACTTGTGGTATTAGGTACATATAGGTATGACCTCATCATTAGGTTCATAAAGATGCCAAGTCATACCAAACCCTACCTAGAACTTCACAGACAAGACATTCATAGAGCTTCCTTTTTAAAATCATGCCAAAAGCCCAAAACACTCTAAATTGCATGAAATTGATTGGGTTTTGGTTAAACTTGTGTAAAATACTACTGAAATTAACAAAAAGTTAAACCATTTGAAACTTGATAAAATATTATCAAATATGGAAACTAGAACACTTGAAAGATAACTCAATTTTAGTTTGTACATACCATCTTGTTGAGAGATCTCAACATGATACTAGCACACGAAATAGAGTAAAATAACTTAAAAAGAAGCAAAGTATATATAGTTACAACTCTAAATTGGACCTCTAGATCACTAGAGAGGAAGTCACCAAAAAGAAAATGTACTAGTCAAGCAAAGATCCAACTAATCTCACTAGCTAGTAGTCCATTGATACACATTGCTAGGTGCTTTTTCATGCACTTGTCATTTGAACCACACCATCATGCCTCTCATCAATAGACGAGTTGGCTGCATCAACATTTGTTTTGTTCTTTTTGTTACGCCTTCTAGCACTTTGAGCCCAGTTGGCAAGGTCTTCGGATACATTATCATCAAATATTGCTTTGTTGAATGAACTTCCCATCTTTATTAGTAGGGAACAAATAAAAATAACATTCATTAGCATCATATTCTAAAACAAAAGTAGATAGAGAAAAAACTTTTGAGACCGATTGGCTTTAATAGTTGAACACATCAATAATAAAAAAATAATACATTTCCTTCATTCCTCAACAAATTTCATTTCTAGGTTTTTGCAACAAATAACGTAGAACAAAAAACTACAAATTTTATTACGCTACTTATTCCTCAAATAGTTACCATATTAAAAAACAACCTAACATCCAGTGGACTTGCAAATAGGATTGGTAGGGCTTCCAATTCATGCTAGTGTGTTGTATAGTTTGCTAGTGGCTAGTGAACCCAAATCAATTGAACAATAATGGAAATCATAAGACAATAAAAAGGGAGGTGAAAGAAGGCAAGATGCTATGTAGATCACTCTTTTGTTAACAATACATTGAGGCTCCCATCATGGTGCAGTGTCAGGCATTGTTAGTCTGCAGTTCAGTTATCCTCACTGTCAAATCATCATTGTTGCTGAGTTTTTTTTTTCTATTTCTCTTTTCTCTCCATGTATATCCCTCTAATGACAATGGTTGCCCTAGCCACAACTCTCTCTCTCTCTCTCTCTCTCTCTCTCTCTCTCTCTCTCTCTCTCTCTCTCTCTCTCTCTCTCCCTCTCTCTCTCTGTGTGTGTGTGTGTGTACACGGATAGGAGAAAGAAATAGAATAAGTAGGACAGGAATTAGGACTTGTCGTCGTCGTCGTCATGCATGCTCTTCCCAAAAACCGGTTAGGCCACATCCCCTCTATCTGTTTTGCCATCAATTTCTTGTTTCTCCTTGCTGTCCATGATGGTCTTAGTTGGATCTTTCCATTTTGTCTTTGTGTTGGAGCTTATGGTTATGGCTAATTTGAGTTATGTTGGTTTTGTAAACAATAAAATCTCTCTTTATCGTTAATGTATATCATTGTTGTTGCTTTCGCATTCTCTGTTGATGTGTTGTTGTTAGTGTAGTGCAATAATACTCCATAAGGTTGTTGTTCTGGGGTGTTACAATCATGGATGGCAACGGGTACATACCCGTTGGGTAGTCCCATTCCATACCCGTACCCATCAGAAATAATCCTACCTAGTAAAATACCAATACACACACAGGTATAGAAATTTACAATACTTGCACCTGCGCGGGTAACTATACCTGATGGGTAAGCCACACCTGATAGCACACCCACTAATATCCATAGCACTAACCAGTAGTCACAAACATCACTAACAAGTAACTTTTTTTATTTGCAGCAATAACAGTTAGATATCTACACTAGTAGAGAACAGACCTTTGATCCTCGGTCAAAATGGGCTCTAGTCCCGGAATTTTTTACGCTCGGGACTAGAAATACCTTTAGTCCCGGTTGCTGGCTCCAACCGGGACTAAAGGTCCCTGCCCAACGGCTACTGCGCCAGACAGAGGTGGCAGGGACCTTTAGTCCCGGTTGAAGCCACCAACCGGGACTAAAGGTATACTTTTACTCCCGGTTGGTGGCTCCAACCGAGAGTAAAGGTCTACTCCCAGGCCGTGGCTACACCCGCGGTTGGAAAGTTACATTTAGTCCTAGTTGGAGCCACCAACCGGGATTAAAGGTCCCCCCTTTATATACTGGTCATCTCCTTCCTCCCCGAGCCTGAGCTCAGCACATTTTGAAGCTCACTGCAGTAGTGTTCTTGCTTCCTCCCTCCCTCCATTGTTCCTCCATCCATTCTTCGATTCCTCCGTCGATTTCTTCATCGATTCTTCAGTTGTAAAGGTTACCAATCTCATACTCTCATTTTTCACCATTGTCTTATCTCATTTTGTTCACTATATATATATATGGTTCTTTATTGTGGTTTTTTTCATTTGTAAGCAATTTGAGCTTAAAATCACTTCAAGCTTGCATATTTACATGAAAGAAGGTTAAAGTAGCTAGTTGAACTTGCGGACTGTGTTCATCTCGGCGACCATGTTCTCTGCCGAGCGGTAACAGACGTCAAGGAGGAGCTTTGATTCTACGAGGGAGAGCGGCAACGGTCGTGGAAGACCGTGTTCCCTTCCTCGTAGAATCGGAGCTCTTCCGTGGCAAGTACGGTGCCGTCCGGTGGAGAAATGCTTGCCGAGATGATCACGTAAGCAAGTTCAACTAGTATGGATGGTTATTTATTCATATGTCCCGATATCATCGCAGTAGTCTGCCAATCACCGTACTTTTTATTTTAACTTTTTATGAAATAAAAACTTAGAAAATAGTAAGAAAATTATAGAAAATCCGTACTAGTTGAACTTGCGGACCGTGTTCAGCTCGGCAAGCATGTTCTCTGTCGAGCGGTAACGGACATCAAGGAGGAGCTTTGATTCTATGAGGGAGAGTGACAACGGTCGTGGGAGACCATGTTCCCTTCCTCGTAGAATCGGAGCTCTTCCTTGACCAAGTACGGTGCCGTCCGGTGGAGAAATGCTCACCGAGATGATCACGTAAGCAAGTTCAACTAGTACGGATGGTTATTTATTCACATGTCCCGATATCGTCGCAGTAGTCTGTCAATCACCGTACTTTTTATTTTAACTTTTTATGAAATGAAAAACTTAGAAAATAGTTAGAAAATTATAGAAAATCCGTACTAGTTGAACTAGCGGACCGTGTTCATGTCGGCGAGCATGTTCTCTACCGAACGGTAACGAACGTCAAGGAGAAGCTTTGATTCTACGAGGGAGAGCAACAACGGTCATGGAAGACCGTGTTCCCTTCCTCGTAGAATCGGAGCTCTTCCTTGACCAAGTACGGTGCCGTCCGGTGGAGAAATGCTCGCCGAGATGATCACGTAAGCAAGTTCAACTAGTACGGATGGTTATTTATTCACATGTCCCGATATCGTCGCAGTAGTTTGTCAATCACCGTACTTTTTATTTTAACTTTTTATGAAATAAAAAAATTAGAAAATAGTTAGAAAATTATAGAAAATCCGTACTAGTTGAACTAGCGGACCGTGTTCATTTCGACGAGCATGTTCTCTGCGGACTTGGAAGAAACACCTATACATGACGTATGTCAAGAAGAACATAGCACCAGATTTTACTGTCCCAGGCCCGATCTCAAAGCAGAGGCCCTATTGGGATGAGTTTGTACAGTACAAGACTTGGAAGAGGGTGTGAGTCGGGTGATAAAGAACCAACGTAATGCCCAACAGAAGACATACCACCATAACTTGGGATCAGGTGGCTACCCGACTGCCATTAAGAAGTGGAACAAAATGGAAGCAGACCTTCTTGCCAAGGGTATCAGACCAGAATCACTCGAGTGGGGAGAACATGCAAAGAATTGGTTTTTCGCTCATGGGAGAACACTAGACCAGGAGACAGGGAAGTGCGTTTATGGCGTAAGACTGCAAGAAGCAGCAGAAATATTGTTTTATGCTCAGAGAGCTACTGCTAGTGGTGCGTTCAGGCCCAACAAAGAGAAGGATGAGCTGACATATGCCATCGGGACTATTGAACATGGTGGCCGAACTAGAGGCAAAGGAAGTGTCTCGTGGGAGCATGGATTCCCTCAGGACAGACCTTCCTATAGAAGCCGCTAGAGAAAGAAGGAAGAAGAGGCACAGCGGCTCTAGAGGTTGGAGGAAGCGGTGCGTGAAGCACAGGAGCAGGAAAAAAACCTTGAAGCGAGAATGTAGGAGGAAATCAGAAGGCAAGTGCAAATAGCAGTGAGTGCAAGCAAGCAGGCATCAGAGCCAGGAATCAACATTAGCCAATCTATTCAGTTGAAAAGCAGCTGCGCTTCCACGGAGATACCAAATCAAGGGGACACAGGACTGCGCTTCCCTGTGGATGATGTCACTGAACCTTGTACAACGTGTGAGCTACACATTTCGAAGGGGAATTCCACAATCAAGGTGGCTATCGGTCTTGTTAATCCTATCGACCGAACCAAGACACCAAGGATTCATGGGAATATAATCCAAGAAGAATATGCTACCATCTCGGTAGATAAAGCTGAAAAAGGTTTTAGTGATTTGCCTCTTGACATTCCTAGAGGTGATGGCGAGAAGACTCTAGGAGAAGCGGAGAAGACATTCATTCTATGGCGCAAGCGCTACATTATCATTCCAGGGATGTCGGCTCCACCTCCTCCTGAACTACCTCACCATAGGTACGTGTGGATGAAAACACTACATCATTAATTTGTATTGGCTTAAATAATTAACAATCTGCTCATAATAATATGTCATTCCTTTTTTTGTAGCAGATCCTCCCCCAACCTAAATCCAATTGTTCAATCGCCAGATCATCATAGTGCTCTGTACGATGACATTGTGTTGGAAGGCGAGGCTGCATCCACACCATCTCCAAGGAGGTCTCCAATGCCATAGTCGCCACCTCCAAGGAGGTCTCCAACGCCGCTGCCAACACCTCCAAGGAGGTCTCCAACGCCTCCCCCGCCTCCGCCTACCAAGAAGCCTAGCAAGAGGCCAGCCCCTCAAACAAAGAACTAGTCCCCGCCTACAAAGAAAGCCACCGTGAAATCAAGGGCTATTCCCAAAATAATATCTGAAGAGAAGGAAGAAGGAACTGATGCATATAAAAAAGATATGTCTAGATTCTATGACAAACTTAAAAAGAATCAAGAAGCAAGGAGAAACCCGGAGAAACCGTACTTCTTCATAGCTCCAGATATTCTAAGAAAAAGGGTGGCTTCTTACCAGCAACAACAGCGGGAATCTCGTAAGCCGTCCAAATCAACGTTATCGGACTATGACCGCACTCTCACCAAGTCAATTGAGGCGGCACAGAAAAAGAAGCGGGTAGAGAAAGGAGTTGCCCAGCTCGGACAACAAGCGCACCAATCAGTCCCCCCGCTAGTTGTTGGTAATGAATATGGTTCGAATTTAGGATTAATGCATCAGGCAAACATACCTCCGGATGTCGATTTGGATCACCTTGGTGAATTTATTGATGAGACTGGTCTCGACCTTTACCAGATGTTTGGTGATGGAAACATTGAGAGTGCGGCGGAGGTTGATATTTGGAAGAAAAAATTTGTACTAGGCCAGAGTCTATACAACCCTCAAGCCTATCTGATCTGGGGACGCAAATGTACCTACTAAACAATTGGTACATGCATGCATCTACCAGTGGAGACTTCTGCGTTGGTGTCAGAATTAGAGACGAATATTGGTTCCATGGCGATGATGTTATGTATGTTGACTTTGCAGAATTTCATCAACTATGCCACCTGACCTCTCTGGACAAAGTTATCATTAGCTGCTATTGCCTGTAAGTAATAATTCTTTCGATCTATTATTAAACTCATCATATGTGTGTATATGCATATAAATTATCCTAACAAGTACTATATATATGTAGTTTTACAATGACAGAGCTCAGAAAGGAAGGCTGCAATGAAATTGGTTTTGTTGATCCCCATATAATATTCAAAGACCCAATTACTCCAAAGACTAATTGGAAGTCTGAGTCAGAGAGTAACCTCATGAACTTCTTAGTGAACCAACGCCACAAGAAGGATATACTCTTTCCCTATAACTTCAAGTGAGTGTTAATAATGTCGATCATCCTTAATGGCTCATATGTTGATTCTAGTTAATTAATGAGTGTTATGCGTTATATCCTATAAACACATGCAGCAATCACTGGATATTGATAGACATCGATCTGGTGAAAAGTCACTTGATAATCTATGACTCGATGAAAAAACCACAACAAGACTACCAAGATATGATAGATATTATCCAGAGGTAATTTCGAGATCTCTAGCAACTATATATACACACAAACATGATGATTAACTATATCTGATGATGTGGCAAATTTTTTATTGGACAGTGTTTGGAAAACATTTATTGAGAAGCAACACATGGAAAATGCAAAGCGCCACTGAATGTAATCCCTTTGAAAGTAAGTCCCCTGAATCGCATCATCTTTATTAATTAAACATATAGCTTTCACCGGATCACCAGATTGGATGCCAAATCTTTTTCTCGTAAAGTGGTGTCTGAGGCAGGAACAGGGGAACAACTACTGTGGTTACTATGTTTGCAAGTTTATCAAGGTGGTCTCCCAAAGAACTTCTACAGAGAGACTCAAAGTACGTTAAAAATACACTATATATTCATTTAATTATTATTATTGATTGTATTACTATGTCTTTATATATATATATATATATATGTACATATATTAATTTATTTTCCTTTAATTCAAACCTATAGACTCGATGGTTGGAGGAAAAGGTCATATGGCAAGACCAAATCAAAGCAATTCAAGAGTCTATAGCCGGATTTTTTAATGAGCAGGTCATCGATTCCAAGGGCAAGTTCTACTTCGACCCAACACTGCCATGGAAGCCAAGCTAGAGGATGAGAGGAAACTTGTTATATCACAACAACTGTAATGTAATCTTTTTGTAATATATGTATATGAAATAATATAATGTAAAATACACATATGCATGCATGCATGTAAATATATATGATGCATGCATATATATATATATATATATATATATATATATATATATATATGTATATATGTATATATATATATATATATTCTATGCTTGAATTGTGTGATTTAATACGTTCATTGTGCTTGAACCGAAACATACTATACGCGCGTATAAATATATAATTAGCGGCGTACAATATGACTTCGAAAACAAAAAAAATGAAAAGAAAAGAAAAAAGAAAAAAACCTTTAGTCCCAGTTCGTATTACCAACCGGGACTAAAGGTGCCGGCCATCGTGGCATGTCAGGAGACACCTTTAGTCCCGGTTGGTGTTACCCACCGGGACTAAAGGTCCTCCTTTAGTCCCGGTTCCTGACCCAGGACTAAAGGACCCCCTTTAGTCTCGGATGCTTGCTCCCGGGTGGGGAACCGGGACTAGAGGGGGTTCCCCACCGGAAGTAAAGCTCGGTTCTCTACCAGTGCTAGTAGCCACTAGCAATAGGACATCGACATAGATCAAAGCTTTCACAAATTACAGTAATAAAAAGAAGCAGGTCAATAAAGAAACAAGTCGCAAGTAGAAGTATTGTATATTCATCATGGCCGCATTCACCAGCAGTGGAAAAGAGGCTATTGGCTGCGATCTATGAAGGAGCAGGAGTTCACTTGCTTCTTCTTCACCGAGCATGGATGAGGACAAAACGAGCAGCAGCATGGGAGCAAATCTAGATGAGAGAAGCCTCACATGGTACCACTACTCATGGTGGGAGATGGGAGATGGGAGATGGGAGGAGGATGAGCCGAGGCGCCCATCTGTCCCTGGATCTCGGATTGTCAATAGAGGCGGAGAGAAGATAAGAAAGTGCAAACTCGCTAGCCACGCCCTTTCGTATGGGTATATAATACCCATAGGTTGACAGGTATGGGTAGTATGCACCCACACCTGCACCCATCTAACTGAAGGGTACATGTTTTTGCCCATTAACATACCCACGGGTAAAACAATTATTCCATACCCGCATCCTATCAGGTGAAAACCCTTTGGGTAACCAAGTTGTGGGTATCCATTGCCATCTTTGCAGGTTGTGAGTTAAACCCCTCCTCCCCCCACTTGGGAATTTCAAATAGGATTTTACGGTTTCTAATTCATGCTAGTGCATACAACAATTTGCCAGTGGTAGTGAACCCAAATTAGTTGAACAATGATAGAAACCAAAAGAGAAGAAAAGAAGTGAAGGGAAAGAAGTATGATTAGTAGAACCCTCTTTGTTAGCACTTCTTTGAGTTTCCCATCATGGTTGTGGTAGGCGTTTGTTGATGATAGAAAATGTAATTCAGATCAATTCACTTGGATTGATTGGCTGAATGCATGGATTCACTCGGATTGGTTGGCCAACTGTGTAAATTCATTCAGATTGGTTGCTTGAGTGCATAAATTTACTCGGATTGGTTGGCCAAGTACTTTTCACTCAAAATTGACTTAGTTGAACAAGTTGATTTGTTCATTCGGCTTGGTTGGCTAAAGACATATTCACTCGGCATAGTTAGCTGAGAACATGTGGTAGCTTAGTTTAGATGGCCGAATTTATACTTGTTGACGATAGAGTACATGTAAAGTCCCAACGAAGTACGTCGGGCTCATTAAGGACATGTACAGCAATGTTGTGACTAGAGTTCGAACAAGTGATGGAGACACGGACGACTTCCCGATTAGGATAGGACTACATCAAGGGTCAGCTTTGAGCCCATATTTGTTTGCTTTAGTGATGGATGAGGTCACAAGGGACATAAAGGGGACATCCCTTGGTGTATGCTTTTCGCGGACGATGTAGTGCTAGTTGATGAAAGCCGGACAGGAGTGAATCAGAAACTGGAGTTATGGCGGGAGACTTTGGAGTCCAAAGGTTTTAGACTTAGTAGAACTAAAACTGAGTATATGAGATGTGACTTCGGCACTACTACTCGGGAGGAGGAAGATGTTAGTCTGGAAGGTCAAGTAGTGCCTAGGAAGGATACCTTTCGATATTTAGGATCAATGCTACAGAGGGACGGGGATATTGATGAAGATGTTAGCCATAGAATCAAAGCAGGGTGGATGAAGTGGCGGCAAGCGTCTGGTGTCCTATGTGACAAAAGGGTACCACAGAAGCTAAAAGGCAAGTTTTATAGGACGACGATTAGACCTGCTATGTTGTATGGTGCAGAATGTTGGCCTACGAAAAGACGACATATTCAACAGCTAAGTGTCGCGGAAATGCGTATGTTGCGCTGGATTTGCGGTCATACAAGAAGGGATCGAGTTCGGAACGATGATATACGTGAGAGATTAGGGGTAGCGCCAATTGAAGAAAAGCTTGTCCAACACCGGTTGAGATGGTTTGGACATGTGCAACGGAGACCTCCAGATGCACTGGTGCGTAGTGGAATCCTAAGTCAGGATAGTAACGTGAAGAGAGGCAGAGGAAGACCGAAGTTGACTTGGGTAGAGGCAATAAAAGGAGACTTGAAAGGATGGAATATACCCAAAGACTTAGCCTTAGATAGGAGTGCTTGGAAGACAGCTATTCACGTGCCTGAACCTTGATTGCTTCTGTTGGGTTTCAACTCTAGCCTACCCCAACTTGTTTGGGACTTAAAGGCTTTGTTGTTGTTGTTGTTGTTGTTGTTGTTGTTGTTGTTGTGACGATAGAGATGTACTCGGACAAGTCAGAAATTTTGCTCAGGCCAGTCACCCACATGTGGTAGTAATATATCTAGGCCAATGTGCAATGCACTCGAACCACTCAGTGAGAAATTCATGCGGTTGGATCAATTGGCAATACAATAAGCAGGTTATCAGAGCAATCAATAGTACAATGAGATGGTCGAATCAATAGGCAAGTGCAATAGGGTGGTCAGGTTACTCAGACATAAAAGTGCAAGTGACATCAGGCATGTTTGGAGGTACTATTAGGATTGTCTATGCCTTTCAGAGATCACAAGAAACTTTGTATGCTCTAGTGAAATATTTCCTGGGGTTAACAGAGAAACATGCCACACTGAGGACATGTGAACTTCACAATATGAACATGGTGTGTGTGTTGATGTATCACAGGAAGGAGAGAATATGGGGAGATGGAGTCTGACTTGTAGGTTGGCATCTCTGTCTACATGCAACCATGACTGACAAGGAAGGAAAGGAATATATATCTTCTATAGAAAGTTGAGTTATGTCTTGTTTGGAATTTAGAATTTCCAGTTACTTGGGAAAGACTAGCCCCTATAAATATGAGAGGTGATGGCCTATTAACAATATTCAATCAAACCAATTAATATACTATATTATTTCACATCTACTATTTTTATCTACCCTAGTGTTTTTTTCATTACGACAATGAACACAAAGTCCTAGGAGCGGTCAGACTGGCCTAGGGTAGCCCATCGCTACCGCTCAACCTGATAGGTCCCTCATGGTTGTGAGGGCAGTTGGGTTTAAAGAAATCTCGCTAATGTATGATGTATGTTGCGAATCACGCTCACCACGAGACTTCCCATGCAATATGTCTTGTGCGGGGTACATGTGACGTGTTTGTGTGCAAATAGCATTGTCTATATCCATTGTGGTAGTTCTCACTTTAGAGTCATATATGTGTTATGATTTTTGCAGATGGTTGTTGCATGCTATATATGAGCTAGAGTTTGGAGGATATAGGAGGATCAACAAGATGTGTGTTATAGTATAGTTCAAGTCACATCCAAAAGAAGGCACTATGGCCTCGTTTGGATGAGCAATTCAAAATTTCATATCACTGGTAGAGAACCGAGCTTTACTTCCGGTGGGGAACCCCCTCTAGTCCCGGTTCCCCACCCGGGAGCAAGCATCCAGGACTAAAGGGGGGGTCCTTTAGTCCCGGGTCAGGAACCGGGACTAAAGGAGGACCTTTAGTCCCGGTGGGTAACACCAACCGGGACTAAAGGTGCCTCCTGACATGCCACGATGGCCGGCACCTTTAGTCCCGGTTGGTAATACGAACCGGGACTAAAGGTTTTTTTCTTTTTTCTTTTCTTTTCATTTTTTTGTTTTCTTTTCAAAATAGGTTTTCGAAGTCGTATTGTACGCTGCTAATTATACATTTATATGCGCATATAGTATGTTTCGGTTCAAGCACAATGAACGTATTAAATCACACAATTCAAGCATAGAAATATATATATATATATATATATATATATATATGCATGCATCATATATATATTTACATGCATGCATGCATATGTGTATTTTACATTATATTATTTCATGTGCATATATTACAAAAGATTGCATTATAGTTGTTGTGACATAACAAGTTTCTTCTCATCCTCTAGCTTGGCTTCAATGGCAGTGTTGGGTCGAAGTAGAACTCGCCCTTGGAATCGATGACCTGCTCATTAAAAAATCCGGCTATAGACTCTTGAATTGCTTTGATTTGGTCTTGCCGTATGACCTTTTCCTCCAACCATCGAGTCTACAGGTTTGAATTAAAGGAAAATAAATTAATATATGTACATATATATATATATATAAAGACATAGTAACACAATCAATAATAATAATTAAATGAATATATAGTGTATTTTTAACGTACTTTGAGTCTCTCTGTAGGAGTTCTTTGGGAGAGCACCTTGATAAACTTGCAAACATAGTAACCACAGTAGTTGTTCCCCTGTTCCTGCCTCAGACACCACTTTACGAGAAAAAGATTTGTCATCCAATCTGGTGATCCGGTGAAAGCTATATGTTTAATTAATAAAGATGATGCGATTCAGGGGACTTACTTTCAATGGGATTACATTCAGTGGCGCTTTGCATTTTTCCATGTGTTGCTTCTCAATAAAGGTTTTCCAAACACTGCCCAATAAAAATTTTGCCACGTCATCAGATATAGTTAATCATCATGTTTGTGTGTATATATAGTTGCTAGAGATCCCGAAATTACCTCTGGATAATATCTATCATATCTTGGTAGTCTTGTTGTGGTTTTCTCATCGAGTCATAGATTATTAAGTGACTTTTCACCAGATCGATGTCCATCAATATCCAGTGATTGCTGCATGTGTTTATAGGATATAACGCATAACACTCATTAATTAACTAGAATCAACATATGAGCCATTAAGGCTATGATCGACATGATTAACACTCACTTGAAGTTATAGGGAAAGAGTATATCCTTCTTGTGGCGTTGGTTCACTAAGAAGTTCATGATGTTACTCTCTGACTCAGACTTCCAATTAGTCATTGGAGTAATTGGGTCTTTGAATACTATATGGGGATCAACAAAACCAATTTCATTGCAGCCTTCCTTTCTGAGCTCTGTCATTGTAAATCTGCATATATATAGTACTTGTTAGGATAATTTATATGCATATGCACACATATGATGAGTTTAATAATAGATCGAAAGAATTATTACTTACAGGCAATAGCAGCTAATGATAACTTTGTCCAGAGAGGTAAGGTGGCATAGTTGATGAAATTCTGCAAAGTCAACATACATAACATCATCGCCACGGAACCAATGTTCGTCTCTAATTCTGACACCAACGCAGAAGTCTCCACTGGTAGACGCCTGCATGTACCACTTGTTTAGCAGGTACATTTGCGTCCCCAGATCAGATAAGGCTTGAGGGTTGTATAGACTCTGGCCTAGTACAAATTTTTTCTTCCAAATATCAACCTCCGCCGCACTCTCAATTTTTCCATCACCAAACATCTGGTAAAGGTCGAGACCAGTCTCATCAAGAAATTCACCAAGGTGATCCAAATCGACATCCAGAGGTATGTTTGCCTGATGCATTAATCCTAAATTCGAACCATATTCATTACCAACAACTAGCGGGGGGATTGATTGGTGCGCTTGTTGTCCGAGTTGGGCAACTCCTTTCCCTGCCCGCTTCTTTTTCTGTGCCGCCTCAATTGACTTGGTGAGAGTGCGGTCATAGTCTGATAACGTTGATTTGGACGGCTTACGAGATTCCCGCTGTTGATGCTGGTAAGAAGTCACCTTTTTTCTTAAAATATCCGGAGCTACGAAGAAGTACGGTTTCTCTGGGTTTCTCCTTGCTTCTTGATTCATTTTAAGTTTGTCATAGAATCTAGACATGTCTTTTTTATATGCATCAGTTCCTTCTTCCTTCTCTTCAGATATTATTTTGGGAATAGCCCTTGGTTTCACGGTGGCTTTCTTTGCAGGCGGGGACTGATTCTTCGTTTGAGGGGCTGGCCTCTTGCTAGGCTTCTTGGTAGGCGGGGGCGGGGGAGGCGTTGGAGACCTCCTTGGAGGTGTTGGCAGCGGCGTTGGAGACCTCCTTGGAGGTGGCGGCTGTGGCGTTGGAGACCTCCTTGGAGAGGGTGTGGATGCAGCCTCGTCTTCCAACACAATGTCATCGTACAGAGCACTATGATGATCTGGCGATTGAACAATTGGATTTAGGTTGGGGGAGGATCTGCTACAAAAAAAGGAATGACATATTATTATGAGCAGATTGTTAATTATTTAAGCCAATACAAATTAATGATGTAGTGTTTTCATCCGCACGTACCTATGGTGAGGTAGTTCAGAAGGAGGTGGAGCCGACATCCCTGGAATGATGATGTAGCGCTTGCGCCATAGAATGAATGTCTTCTCCGCTTCTCCTAGAGTCTTCTCGCCATCACCTCCAGGAATGTCAAGAGGCAAATCACTAAAACCTTTTTCAGCTTTATCTACCGAGATGGTGGCATATCCTTCTTGGATTATATTCCCATGAATCCTTGGTGTCTTGGTTCGGTCGATAGGATTAACAAGACCGATAGCCACCTTGATTGTGGAATTCTCCTTCGGAATGTGTAGCTCACACGTTGTACAAGGTTCAGTGACGTCATCCACAGGGAAGCGCAGTCCTGTGTCCCCTTGATTTGGTATCTCCGTGGAAGCGCAGCTGCTTTTCAACTGAACAGATTGGCTAATGTTGATTCCTGGCTCTGATGCCTGCTTGCTTGCACTCACTGCTATTTGCACTTGCCTTTTGATTTCCTCCTGCATTCTCGCTTCAAGGTTTTTTTTCCCGCTCCTGTGCTTCACGCACCGTTTCCTCCAACCTCTGGAGCCGGTGTGCCTCTTCTTCCTTCTTTCTCTGGCGACTTCTGTAGGAAGGTCTGTCCTGAGGGAATCCATGCTCCCACGAGACACTTCCTTTGCCTCTAGTTCGGCCACCATGTTCAATAGTCCCGATGGCGTATGTCAGCTCATCCTTCTCTCTGTTGGGCCTGAACTCACCACTAGCAGCAGCTCTCTGAGCATAAAACAATCTTTCTGCTGCTTCTTGCAGTCTTGCGCCATAAACGCACTTCCCTGTCTCCTGGTCTAGTGTTCCCCCATGAGCGAAAAACCAATTCTTTGCACGTTCTCCCCACTCGAGTGATTCTGGTCTGATACCCTTGGCAAGAAGGTCTGCTTCCATTTTGTTCCACTTCTTAATGGCAGTCGGGTAGCCACCTGATCCCAAGGTATGGTGGTATGTCTTCTGTTGGGCATTACGTTGGTTCTTTATCACCCGACTCACACCCTCTTCTGAAGTCTTGTACTGTACAAACTCATCCCAATAGGGCCTCTGCTTTGAGATCGGGCCTGGGACAGTAAAATCTGGTGCTATGTTCTTCTTGACATACGTCGTGTATAGGTGTTTCTTCCAAGTCTGAAACTAGGTGGCCATCTTCTTCATTGCCCAATCCCTAACTCGCTCCTTCAATTCATCACCATCTATTATATCATCATAATCATCTGTTTGGAGCGTGAAATGTACCAAGACATCATTCCAAATTAACGCCTTGTCACGATCGGAGACAAAACTGATATGAGGAGCATTGGTCTTCTTCTTCCATTCACGGGTACTAATCGGGAGCCGGTCCCGTACAAGGTAACCACAGTGGTGCACAAATTTCATTTTATTCGGCCCCCCCGGTTCTCCTGTATCCACATTGAACTCCGAGATGATGAAGCGACCCTCCAATGGCTTTTTGGGACCTCGAACATTTTTACTCTTCGTTGTAGTTGTTGATGTCGATCCAGAGGGCTACAAAACATAAACATTATTTTTAATGTCATGAGCACACATAAGACATATGATAATATATATATATAGCTAATAATAAAAAATATATACTTGGCCAATATGTTGTTGCTCATTTTGTTCAAGAGCTAAGTACTGACTCCCGTCATCTACATCCTCTTGCACGTTATTTTTAGCACCATCATCGCCGGCAACTTGAGTGCCAGTGTTGATCAAATTCATCATCAACTCCTCCTCATCCATATTTCTCGGGTCGGCCATCTAGCTTCAAAAAACAAAACTCGGCAGTGGAGGGCTCGGACGAATGTACAAAGAGATCGACGAATATATCACCTCGAAGCTCGGCAGTGTACGAACTGGAGGGCCTCGGGCCGGCGCGGTGGGGCAACGCGCGGTGGAGGGCCTCGGGCGCGGAGGAGGGCGCGGTGGAGGGCCATGGGCAAGCGCGGAGGAGGGGCACGGGCGCGCGCGGTGGAGGCCGCACGAGGAAGAAGACGGCGGCGCCGGTGTCACGGAAGGCGAACGGACGCGGCGCGAGGTCGAAGAAGAGGCCGGGCGGCGGTGTTCGACGAGGAAGAAGACGAGCAGATCGATCTGCCAGGCGCTGGAGGTTATATAGCAGAGGAGAATTACTCCCGGTGCCAGCCACCAACCGGGAGTAAAAACCCTTTACTCCCGGTGCGTATTACCAACCGGGAGTAAAGGTTCCTTTACTCCCGGTGCGTGTTACCAACCGGGAGTAAAGGTATACCTTTACTCCCGGTTGGTAACACGCACCGGGAGTAAAGGCTTTTTTTGGCGGGCCACGAAACTGCAGCCCACCTTTACTCCCGGGTGGGCTTCCCACCCGGGAGTAAAGGTGGCCTGCAGTTTCGTTTCCCGCCTGTTTTAAGCAATAGTCTTGTTAAATACAATAGAAATGCAATAGTTTTTATTAAATACATAGTAAATTAAATAAAAGGCATAAAATTATTTTGTTAAAAATATGAATTTTATTTTTGTTTATTGCACATAGGAAAAATCGATAACCTAACTTTTTTTATTTTTTGTTAGAATTATAAAACATAATGTAACTAATATTTATTATTTCGTTAATGCAAAAATGTAGTGTTTAATTAAAATTATTAAAATTATTGGTTTTGGACAGGAAATTTGTTTTCACATCATTTTAACGTTAATATTTTAATTTTTCATCACTCAGTATCCTAATTTACCTTTTTGAGAGAGAAATCCCACCAAATCAAACATTGATTTAATTTGAAATATGACATAATAAACATCTGAATTCACAATTATTACATAATATCTCAAACACACACTATATTAAATCACTATATCATCAAGTGGGCACAGCAGTGAACTTCTTCTTTACGTATGTCCCTTGGTTATGATCGCTTCGTAACCATGGAGTGTCCTCATCATTTACCAAGATGCTAGGGTCTTTGTTCACTTTGAAGGGCGGAATTCGGTCATCCTTTTCATATTCTTCTGACATGTCCGACTTGTCCTCAATTCCCACGATGACTCTTTTCCCTGAAAGAACTATGTGGCGCTTTGGCTCTTTGGTTGAGTCATTATCGTTTTTCCCTCTTTTTGGTTTGGTAGACATATCATTGACATAGAACACCTGATTCACATCCTTGGCAAGGACGAATGGTTCGTCTTTGTACCCAATATTACTAAGGTCTACTGTTGTCATTCCATACTCGTTGTCTACTGTTACTCCGCCTCCGGTCACCTTGACCCATTGGCACTTGAACAATGGGATCTTCAAAGTAGGTGCATATTCTAGTTCCCATATTTCATCTATGCGTCCATAATATGTCTGCTTATTCCCATTCGGGTCTGTGGCATCTATGCGGACACCACTGTTTTGGTTGGTACTCCTTTTATCTTGGGCTACTGTGTAGAATATGTTCCCATTTATCTCGTACCCTTTGTATGTGACGATATGCCATAATGGTTGCATAGCCAATAAATACAGTTGCTCATGGATGCTCTCATCACCTTGACATTTTTTTCGCAACCAACCGCCGAAAGTTTCCATGTGCTTATGCGTAATCCAAGCTTCAGTCTTGCCTGGAAACTCGGATCGTAAGAGATCCTTGTGTGTCTCAATATACGGATCTACCAAAGAGGAGTTCTGTAGAACTGTGTAGTGCGCTTTATTGAAATAATCATCATCCGTACCAATATATGTTTTCCTCCCTAGTGTCCCCTTTCCGCTTAGTCTCCCCTCATGTCTCGATTCAGGAACACCAATCGAGTCAAGGTCGGGAATAAAGTCAACACAGAACTCAATGACCTCTTCTGTTCCATAGCCCTTGGCGATGCTTCCTTCTGGGCGAGCACGGTTGTGAACATATTTCTTTAGGACTCCCATGAATCTCTCTAAGGGGAACATGTTGTGTAGGAACACAGGACCGAGAGTGAAAATCTCCTTGACTAGGTGAACTAGGAGGTGTGTCATAATATCAAAGAAGGAAGGAGGGAACACTAACTCAAAGCTGACGAGACATTGAACCACATCATTCTGTAGTTTAGCTAGATCAGTTGGATCAATTGCCTTCTGAGAAATTGCATTGAGGAATGCACATAGCTTTACGGTGGCTAGACGTACATTTGGAGGTAGAATTCCTCTTAATGCAACTGGAAGTAATTGCGTCATGAGAACGTGACAGTCATGGGACTTTAAGTTACAGAATTTCTTCTCTGTCACATTTATAATACCCTTTATATTCGAGGAGAATCCAGATGGTACCTTGATGTTGTTTAAGCATTCAAACATGATTTCCTTCTCCTCTTTGCTTAGAGTGTAGCTAGCAGGACGTAAGTAATGGCGTCCATCATCTATCTTCTCTGGATGCAGGTTGTCTCTTTCTCTCAAACAACGCAGGTCCTGTCGTGCTTCAAATGTGTCCTTAGGCTTTCCATACACACCCATAAAGCCTAGCAGGTTCACACAAAGATTCTTCGTCAGGTGCATCACGTCGATCGAGCTACGGACCTCCAGGACTTGCCAATAGGGTAGGTCCCAAAATATGGACTTTTTCTTCCACATGGGTGCGTGACCGTTAGCGTCTTTCGGAATAGGTTGGCTTCCATGTCCTTTTCCAAAGACGACTTTCACATCATTGACCATATCGAGTACATCCTCACCGGTTCGGTTGCGAGGCTTGGTCAGGTGGTCTGCTTTCCCTTTAAAATGCTTACCTTTCTTTCTTACGGGGTGATTTGCAGGAAGAAATCGACGATGGCCAAGGTACACGACCTTTCGACATTTTTTCAAGAATACACCTCTAATATCACCGAAGCAGTGTGTGCATGCATTATATCCCTTGTTTGACTGTCCTGAAAGATTACTTAGAGCAGGCCAATCATTGATTGTTACGAACAACAATGCTCGCAGATCAAAGTGTTCCTGTTTGTACTCATCCCACACACGTACACCTTCTTTATTCCACAAAATGAGAAGTTCATCAATAAGTGGTCTCAGGTACACATCGATGTCATTGCCAGGTTGCTTCGGGCCTTGGATGAGCACAGGCATCATAATGAACTTCCGCTTCATGCATAACCAAGGAGGAATGTTGTAGATACTTAGAGTAACAGGCCAAGTGCTATGACTACTGTTCTGCTCTCCAAAAGGATTGATACCATCTGTACTTAAAGCAAACCTTAAGTTTCTTGCGTCATTTGCAAACTCCGGGAATTCTCTATCGATTGCTCTCCACTGGGACCCATCAGCAGGGTGTCTCAACATATTGTCTACCTTACGGTCTTCTTTGTGCCATCGTAACAATTTTGCATGTTCTTTGTTTCTGAACAGACGTTTCAAGCGTGGTATTATAGGAGCATACCACATAACCTTGGCAGGGATTTTCTTACGTGGACGTTCGCCCTCAACATCACCAGGGTCATCTCGCCTGATCTTATACCGCGACGCATGGCATACCGGGCATGCATCCAATTTCTCGTACTCTTTGCCACGGTATAGGATGCAGTCATTAGGACATGCATGTATCTTCTCTATTTCTAGCCCCATAGGACAGACAACTTGTTTTGCTTCGTAGGTAGTGGCGGGCAATTCATTGTACTTCGGAAGCATCTTCTTTTGGATTTTTAGTAACTCTCCAAATCCCTTGTCAGATACACCATTCTTTGCCTTCCATTGCAGCAATTCTAGTGTGGTTCCCAACTTTTTCTGCCCTGCATCACAAGTTGGGTACAACAATTTCTTGTGATCTTCTAGCATCCGCTCGAACTTGATCTTCTCCTTTTCACTTTCACATTCTCTTTGTGCATCACGAATGACCTGACAAAGATCATCAGCCGGCTCATCTTCTACGGCTACCTCTTCTTCAGCTTCTCCCATTGCAGTATCATTGAAGCACGCACCATCAGGAATAATATCATTGTCGTCCCATTGTTCTTCTTCATCTTCTTCCATTACAACACCGGTTTCTCCGTGCTTTGTCCAACAAATATAGTTTGGCATGAAACCCGACTTGAACAAGTGTGAATGAAGAGTCCTTGAGCAAGGATATTCCACCGTATTCTTACATATGGCACATGGGCAGCACATGAAACCATCGCGTTTGTTTGTCTCGGCCGCACGTAATAAAGAATGCACGCCGTCAATGAACTCTTGTGAGCGGCGATCAGCATTATACATCCAATGACGGCTCATCTGCATTACATGACATAAATATCATATTAAAACCTAGATCATAATTAATTATTTATACAACATGCGTGCCACCACAAAAGATACAAATTTATGAAAGCATCGCTACAATGTAGACAATCCCAACTACCACTAAAAGAACTAAAGCTAAAATACATTTCAGGAGCACAAGGATTTCGCGACCAATCTCAACTAAAACAGACAGATCCCCCGATTGTGCAACATCTTTGGGCTTCTTCGACTGGATCACTGCCTCATTAGCCGCCGTATCTGCCTGTTGTGCAAGATATTTTTGCACGAGTTCAACATACTCTTCCTCCCAGTAGAAGCCTGAACATCGTCCACTGCCATCCCACTGAAATTAAAACAAAAAACTAGAACTTTAATCACAACCATCATGAAAATAGGTATAAACTAACCATAATCATTAAATACGATAAAATAACTCACATTGCGATCCGGACACTTGTAGAAGATACGATTCTTGTTGGGACCCTCCTTCTTCACTCGGTACTCCATCACAATCTTCATCTCATCACGACACTTGCCGCATGGAATGAGAGGAAGGCCCGGCCTAAGTCGCTTTGGAAACCCATGAGAGGCCGAGGACCCGGAAGCAGTTGCCATCTACTCTCTATACTCATTTTTTAATACACTATAAATTTCTTCTTTTATAAACAAATAAAATTAACAAACTATAAAATTATCTAGATCTCTAAACAATGATATTTTTAATGGTCATTGTGTTCTCGTCTTTTACTGCGGCAGGTAAGTAATTCATATGATATTTCCGCAAATTAACAGAAGAATGGGAATGTACACACATAACAGACTACTACGACGATATCGGGACGTGTGAATAAATAACCATCCGTACTAGTTGACCTTGCTTACGTGATCATCTCGGCGAGCATTTCTCCACCGGACAGCACCGTACTTGGTCAAGGAAGAGCTCCGATTCTATGAGGAAGGGAACACGGTCTCCCACGACCGTTGTCGCTCTCCCTCGTAGAATCAAAGCTCCTCCTTGATGTCCGTTACCGCTCGACAGAGAACATGCTTGCCGAGCTGAACACGGTCCGCAAGTTCAACTAGTACGGATTTTCTATAATTTTCTAACTATTTTCTAAGTTTTTATTTATATATACTACGTTTAGGTACGGTGATTGACAGACTACTACGACGATATCGGGACATGTGAATAAATAACCATCCGTACTAGTTGACCTTGCTTACGTGATCAGCTCGGCGAGGATTTCTCCACCGGACGGCACCGTACTTGGTCAAGGAAGAGCTCCGATTCTACGAGGAAGGGAACACGGTCTTCCACGACCGTTATCGCTCTCCCTCGTAGAATCAAAGCTCCTCCTTGACGTCCGTTACCGCTCGGCAGAGAACATCCTCGCCGACCTGAACACGGTCCGCAAGTTCAACTAGTAAGGATTTGCTATAATTTTCTAACTATTTTCTAACTTTATATTTATATATACTTTAACCTTCTTTCATGTAAATATGCAAGCTTAAAGTGATTTTGAGCTCAAATTGCTTACAAATGAAAAAAAAACCACAATAAAGAACCATAAATATATATAGTGAATAAAATGGTATAAGAAAATGGTAAAAAATGAGAGTATGAGATTGGTAACCTTTACAACTGAAGAATCGACGGAGGAATCGAAGAATGGATGGAGGAACAATGGAGGGAGGGAGGAAGCAAGAACACTACTGCAGTGAGCTTCAAAATGTGCTGAGCTCGGGCTCGGGGAGGAAGGAGGAGACGGCCGATTTATAAAGGGAGAACATTTAGTCCCGGTTGATAGATCCAATCGGGACTAAAGGTAACTTTCCAACCCCGGGCGCAGCCACGGCCCGGGAGTAGACCTTTACTCCCGGTTGGAGCCACCAACCGGGAGTAAAAGTATACCTTTAGTCCCGGTTGGTGGCTCCAACCGGGACTAAAGGTCCCTGCCACCTCTGTCTGGCGCAGTAGCCGTTGGGCAGGAACCTTTAGTCCCGGTTGGAGCCACCAACCGGGACTAAAGGTATTTCTAGTCCCGGGGGCAAAAAATTCCGGGACTAGAGCCCATTTTGGCCGAGGATCAAAGGTCTGTTCTCTACTAGTGTATCCCACCTCTTTTTCCATATTTGGGATCTTATGTCCGACACTTATAGCTTTTATGCGCTTTCACTATAATATGTTTATTATCCCAATAACTTATACTTTAATTTAATTCTCTTCACAAATGAACCCTAAATGGGATTAAAGAATCCCCACTCCGTCACAAAACCAAAAGGCAAATGCTAAGCTTATTCGAAATAGGGGAACCCAGAACTAAATGAATCACAATTCTAGCAATAAATACGGTTTGTTCCTCTAAGGTTGATATGTGATAATACAGCACATGTATTAGTAAATGATGTTGTAAATAGAAGTATGGTTGTTAAACAGAAGAGGTATATATATAAGTCAACATGATTTAAATGTCAATCTCCTTGACATTACAGGTGGCACATGTATTCTTGAACAATATTTAAAAATTAGGTTACCTAGGAATATTAATTTATTGCATCATATTTTCTAACCATGCTAGTATTTTACTGAACCAATATTTTACGCAATGTTTAAGAACTCTTGGCGAAACTTCTAGGGTCAACTCACTGTATATATATCAATAAAATGATTGAACAATAATGTGTTTTGTTTCCTAAAATTAATGGACTTACATGAGAGACAATCACATAGAGAGGTAGGGTGCTGTAACCACATAAGATTCGGCTGGCGATACTGAAAGCAGATAAATATACAAAATGAGTTCCTTGTTCCCTATATTATATTCTCATGTAGTGTTGCTGTTAACATGGAGATTCATCAATACCTTAATACAAGTCGAGTAATAGCATGTGCATGTTTTCCCATAATGCATGATTCATACCCATATGCTACCAGCAAGAGTTGTTGAGTGTCAGGTGTTAGTTGTAGTTTTTAATTGCAAATTTGTTAGGATAAACAAATATATATTCCCTTTGTTCCAAATTATAAGTCATTTTGACTTTTTTTAGGTACATAGCTTTTGCTACGTATCTAGACATATCGTAGTAGCTAGGTGCATAACAAAAGCTGTGTACCTAGAAAGCCAAAACGGAGGGAGTATATGTCTTAAAGTAAGTCAAGCTACTAGAGATAACCAGATGTAATTGTTTGATTGTGTGCCATGTGTCTCAAAACTATAATTGTTCTTAAATAGTCTTTTAGTCCTAGTTTTTCTCTTTTCGCCTTATGCTAGTCTCTTTTAGGTAAGTTCAGTTATTTTTTAGTCTTCTTCTTTGTGGCCTCTTTGTACAGACTTTGTCCTTCCTTTTCTTATCAAAGCATGTTGTGGGGTAATTTTTAGTCTTCTTCTTTGTGGCCACTTTGTACAGTCTTTGCCCTTTCTTTTCTCATCAAAGCATGCCGTGGGGAACTCACCTAGTTTTTTCTGACAAAGAAAAAGACGAGAAAGTCTATTTACTAGCCAAACAATTAACTTTGTTAGGGCGAGCTCCCTTATAAATTTTATCTTGTTTTATTACCCAAATAAACAATTCAAAGTAGCCTAATCTACATCCAAATAATATTTCTGTTACCCTGCACCACTTTCAAGTATTTTCATAATTGCTTTCATAGGCTGTGATCATATGGTACTACTTTAAAAAAATACAATAATGCATGATTTTTTTAAGTATTTTCCTAACATAACATGTGATCTTCTCTGCCACCCATAAACTTTTAATTTTAAATTCAACTTGTGCATAGAAAAACAAAAGGGAAAAGTTCAATTGTGGCCAATTGGACCAATTTAAATTGTTCCATGGAGTAAAATGAGATAAATTTTTATTCATGTGATCAAAAGACAAACTGGCTAGCTAGTTTGGGATCGTAAAATTGATTTTTCAATAAAAAATAATGTGTCACCGTACACCAGATACAAGACAAAGCAGCCTATAGTCTACGTATATGTTTTAGGATTCCTATCATTGTCAATATTTGTAATCATAAGTGTGGTCCCATATGTTCAAATCTATCTCGATGTAACTTTGTTCCAAAGAATATATGTTTCAAGGTGCATGGTGAGCTACTAGCTGTGTTCTTACCAACAACCAGAAGAAAAATGCAATCTCAAATGCTATCTGAAATAGAATGAAGTGGATCAAATAGAGGACCACTTTAGGCCTGTGGAACCAAAAAAAAAATCATCTGATGGAGCAACGACCACATCCCCTTCTATTGTTGTATGTTTCTGTGCAACCTCAACAGCCATCTCAGTAATAACATGCTCCATCTTACATCCAATCACAAGTAGCAGCTGCAAATAATAATATAAAATTAGCTTTTAATGGTAATCTATACACTGTAGTTCATTGTTGTAAAAACACTAAGGAACCAACGAAAAATTATTTTTTTTACGATTATACAATATTATGGAGTTCAACAACACCCATATTTACTTAGTTCTGGGGATGTGGATATATGTAAGAGTCTTTATTTTAACAATGGATGTTGTTTACTTACAATGAAAGGGGTCAATGATAACCATGTGTAGACATACCATCCTATAATAATATCAACAAAAGAGTAGCATTATTAATTTTTGCATCCAGAGTATATAAATGCAACTGTGCTAAATAAATAAAATTGCAGCAATGATTACAAAATAGATAGCAATGCGGCCACTATACAAATAGAGGTAACATGATATTATTGACCTTAACAAGTTTAAACAATATTCTTTATTGACCTAGAAATTATACCATGAACATTCAGCAGCAAGAATACCATTAGCAGAGCCCAAAGGTACCAACTGCATAAGAACAAAATTTGGCATTAACTAATCAATGGGAACATTACAAATACAAATTTATCGTATGAACATGTGGTGAGTTTTGACAACAATACTTCAGATATTTACCTTATACCAACAACTTTCTTGTAATCTACCTCAAATGCCCTGATCATATGTAGTTGTGAAAGTTGAATTTTGGGTTTCCCCTGCAGTGTTTCTACCAAAAAGAGATCACTAAATAAATGTTTGTATATTTTTTTCATATGATGACATACTAGGGAATGGGTTAAGTGTTTGATTGTTGAAAGTGTGTGTCTATCTACCTCAATGAAGCCAAGTCGCATGGCTGTGTAGTCCTCCTCAGTGACTGACCCATAGAACTTCTTGAAAAAAAGACCTCTGAAATGAAAGATGAACTAGCTTTAATACCATTGATGTTGACAAAAAATTACTGAAACTTTTGTGTTTAACATTTTAAAATGCAAGTTAATTATAATATACCATCCAGCCAAAAATCTTCTAATGTATTCCACGCCCTTTAAAGTGATCTCGGACAAATTTGAATTCTTGAACATGTTTGATTGTTTGAGTACCTAAAATGGTTTGCCAAAATGTGTTGCAATTGAAGAATTTATATAAGCAAAACCAAGAAGTTGTTAAACCTCAAATACTTAAAAGTATGTGTATAGCTTACCACTATCATCATTATGTTGGATCCTTTCTTCCCAATGCCTCCAGTTTTTTCACTACTGGAAACTAAAAATTTCCTTTCGGTATAAACGCCACCGACAGAAAAATTATTATTGTACTGTCGGGCGAGAAAAAAATGACAGGAAAATTAGCCAACCGATAGAAAAATTATTAATATCCTGTCGGTTTTGCACACCGACAGAGTAATTATATTTTTTTCTATCGGTATTGTCGGTACAGAAAGTGACCAACTAGTAAATATTTGTAGTTTTGCTGCACGTTGTGATCGGAGGTGGCCTAGCACTCAATGACACGGGATTTATACTAGTTTAGGCAATGTGCCCTACGTCCAGTGTGGGTCGGTCGGTGACTTTATTCCCGAGCCCAGGTGCTCGAAGTCTATAGTGGGGTTACAAATGAGAGAGAGAGATGGGGTGTCCGGTCGGTCCGGTCGGAAGGGCCGAGATCGATAGGAGCTATGCTATGAATGAAGTGTCCTAGCGTGTGCTTGAGAGGTTGCGAGCTATCGATCTAATGAACCTGAACTTGAAGAAGTCGACTTGGGTTAACTGCCTGTGTTTGGAGGGAGCACATCCCCTTTTATAGAAGAAGGGGATGGCTTTACAAGTGAGAGGGAGAGTGAGTACGGACGTTTCTAAGCCTTGTTGCCCACACCGATGGGGATGGGATAATGGTGGGCGCCCGCAATACTGTTGATGTCACTGCAGAATGTCAGGTACATGTGGGAGGTTGAGCTGCTTTCTTCAATATTGAAGGACGTCGATACCTGCAAAAATGTTGTCTCGCCGACTGGAGGCATGGCTTTACCACATTCACCTGGTGTGGTGAATTCCGGCGCCCACAATACTGTTGATGCCTAGAGGCACATGGGGGGTCTTACCGTACGGGTGTTTTGACCGGCGCCTACAATACTGTAGAGGTAAATGTTGGCGCCTACAATACTGTTTGTGGTAGGACGGTTGTAAAGTACTGTGCCACAGGGTATGGTCCCTGGTGCCATGGTTTGACTTGCGAGCCCTGTTTTGCCTTTCTTCGTACGCCTTCTGATTCCATCCGAGTGGGCGCCCCCGGTCGGATGGCCCCAGTCGGCTCTGGTGCGCCAGTCGGAGAATAGTGATGGGCAGGGTTTTCTATGAACCCTGGTCGGAGACACGGGGTCGGAGTCGGAGGTGGTCCTCGGGTGAGGCTTTTCGGGTGGAGGCCGTGCGAAGGCGGCCGGGGCCTGACGCTAGTGCTCTGATCGGAGAGGCCATTCGGAGTTGGCCTGATCCTGAGCTAGTGTTCTGGTCGGAAAGATGGGCCGAAGGCGGCCAGGGCCTGAAGCAAGTGCTACGGTCTGTTGAACTTAGACTCTCGGGGCGGTCTAGAAGAAAAGAAGTCGTCCTCCTGGACCGAGCCCTGGCGTGGAAGCCGGTTCCCGAGGGACCCTGGGTTTATGAACCCAACAGGAGCCCCTGAGCCCCCGGGCGATTCGGGGTAGAATCGTCCAGGGGATTTTTGTCTTGTCGACGGGTGCACGCAAGCGCACCCGTGGGTGTAGCCCCTGAGCCCTAGGGCGGTTCGTGCCGAACCGGCTGGGGGTGCTTCTGTGTTTGTCAACAGGGGATGTTTTGTTGACGGGTGCGCGCGAGCGCACCTGCGGGTGTGGCCCCCGAGCCCCAAGCGGTTTGGGCCGAACTAGCTGGGGGTGTTGTCTCATCAGGCGTGTATGCGTGTTTTTTAACCAAGGCATCGTTGCACAGCCGAGGCGGTGAGGTGCGGGGGATAGGATAAAAAAGCAGAACTCACCAATCTTAGGTGTCGATGCGCGCCTTGGGATCGGGTGAGTCAGATTTTGTGAACGGACCATGGCGTCGGTGCACGCCGTGGATCGGGATAGCTTAGTTCAGATGCGACAGAGCTCACTGATCTTTGGCGTCGATGCGCGCTGTGGGATCGGGTGAGGCGGAGCCACGAACGGACCTAGGCGTCGGTGCGCGTCGTGGATCGAGAGAGTTAGTTTAGTTAGTTCAGGAAGTCGTTACGCGAGTTTAGGAGTTGTGGTCCTAGGAGCCATAATCGGATGTCGCCGATCCTGTCGATGTGAGTTTAGGAGTCATGGTCCCAAGAGCCGTAGCCGGATGTCACCGATCCTGTCGACGCGAGTTCAGGGTCGCAGTCCTAGGGTCTCTTTGGAGCGCAGTGAAGCCGTCTGAAGCTGTTACGAAGACGTTGTTAGTTTAGTTAAAGATCAGACGAGGCGGTGCTCGTGGGCCCTGGCATCGATGCGCGCCGGGGATCGGGCGAGTCGTAGCCCCCGAGCCCTATTGAGCCTTCGCAGGGGTCGATGTGAGTTTATGTGTGTTACCCTATCTGGTTCCTCACAAACCAAGGGGGCTAAGTTTCATCGCCTGTCCCGATCGCTCAGGCTCGAACGACTAGCTCGGTGAGTTCGCTAGCAGGTGTGATCGAGTGGAATCCAGGTCCATCGTTCATGACGAGGTCGGCATAGCCCTCTTGTGACATTCCACTACTCCTTTACCTACAACCCGACAGGTGCCTAGGTCGTTCCAGAGACCAACCTGGGTGGCCTTTCGGCCTCCCCTCGATGGAGATTCTGTGGGCTTGGTGAGGGGTTTAGGATCAAACGAGAAGGTTGAGATGACCCAGTCTGCCAGATCGGGCTAGGGCCGCATGGTGCTCATCTACGGTTTTCTCCCCTAGCTCTATTGGTTACTCATATCGAATGAGGCAACCGCCGCTTCGTGACGCAACACGGAGCATTCTGATGCATTTCGCTGCACGTGTGATGCTTAGTTCCTGAGCTCCTAGGTGGTTCATGCCCTAACCGTCTAGGGGGTTCAGGCGTATGGAATGAAATGCGCATATGGATGTATGAATGTTTTAAATTGAAATAGAGGGGCTTTGATAGTGTTTTACCTTGACGACTAGAGTGACAAGGTTCAAAGAGCTCTAGTTAGAAACATCCGATCGAGACCTACGCTCATCAATCATGGGTTAGCCCTCGTGTGAATAGTTTTGTATTTAATGAACACATGCTCACCTTGATGACCTGAGAGACGAGGTTCGGAGAGCTTTAGTCAGAAATGTCCGACCGGGACCCGTGCTCGTCATTCGAGATGGAGTCGTCATGGCCCGCATGGGGTGCCCCTTCACTTCCTACCTATATCTCAGGTGTGGATACTGAGCGATTCGATCGACTCGGGGGGTCGGTTGGTCTCTTGGCGGAGATTTCATGTGGTGGTGCCTCCAGCCAGGGGCTCCATGTTCTTCTACTGAGCATCTATAGGTGCGACGCCCTGAAGGTATTTATTGCGTTCGCCGAAGTGGAAGGAGCGGAGCCGAGCGGGTCCCTGGTGGTTGCATCCGATTTCTTCTTTGGCCTCCAGGCGATGTCGGTGAGCGACCACGGTAGTATTTGTAGCAGCAGAGAATGCAATAGTTTAGGTTTGTGGGTGAATCCCCATGTGAATAGTTTTCTATATTAATGAATACATCAATGCTATCCTTGTGACAGAACCATGATATTTGTTCCATGTGTTTATCTTAGCAAAACTTTTGTTTTTTATCCTTTCTTTCTTGTACCTATCCATTTGTTCCGTAGGCTACGACCTTGTGAGCCCGGGGCGTGGCCCGCGAGGCTCGGCCATTCGTAACCGTAGGAAAAGGAGGGGTGCGTTTGGTTGGGAGTAAGAACAGAGTTACGTAAGGAAAACACAGGGAATGGAATGTGTTTCTGTTTGGGTACACAGTTGCTTTATCGTGCAATAGTAAAAAAGAGAGGTAATATTTTAATATTGTACATGGAGCCCCCGAGCGACCCGGGCTGAAAGTGTTTCGGGCAGGGGTGCTCTTATGGGAGCATGTTCTAACAAAAAAGTGGTTTAGACCAAATTTAGGGGAAAATGACGTAGTTGTTCAATGTTCCAAGTATTGTTGAGAAGGTTACCATTGTTGTCCTCCAGTTGGTAGGTGCCCGGTCGGACTACTTTGGTTACCGTATAGGGTCCTTCCTATGGTGGAGAGAGCTTGTGTTTTTCCTTCATTGATTGGGTCCTCCAGAGTACGAGGTCACCGACTTCAAGAATCCTTCCTCTGATCTTCCTTTCGTGGTACCTGCGGAGGGTTTGTTGGTAGAGAGCGGAGCGGATGACGGTTGCTTCACGGGCCTCTTCGAGTAGGTCGACTATGTCTTGTTGGGCCTCGGTGGCTCGGTCGTGGTTGAAAGCCTTCACCCTTGGTGCGCCATGATCAAGGTTGGAGGGCAACACTACCTCGGCTCCGTAGGCTAGGAAGAAGGGTGTGAATCCCGTGGATCAGTTTGGGGTCATTCGTAGGCTCTAGAGGATCACTGGGACCTCCACAACCCATCGCCCGACGTATTTGTTGAGTCGGTCGAAGTTGCGTGACTTAAGTCCTTAGAGGACCATGCCATTAGCGCGTTCGACCTGACCGTTAGTTTGTGGATGTTCGATCGAGGCCCAGTCAATCCTGATGCCATATCCGTCGTTGAAGTTTAGGAACTTTTTCCCGGTGAAGTTAGTCCCGTGGTCAGTGATGATATAGTTGGGAACGCTAAATCGGTAGATGATGTCAAGAAAGAATTTGACTGCTTCCTCCGACTGGATGTTGGTGTTGGGTTTGGCCTCTATCCACTTGGTGAATTTGTTGACCGCTACGAGTAGGTGAGTGAAACCGCCTAGGGCCTTTTTGAGGGGTCCTACCATGTCGAGGCCCAGACCGTGAATGGCTAGGTGATAGGGATGGTTTGGAGCTCTTGTGCCGGCAAATGGGTTTGTCGGGCGTAGAATTGGCATCCCTCACACATGCGAACGACTTCCTCTACATCTCATAGTGTGGTGGGCCAGTAAAAACCTTGGCGGAAGGCTTTTCCGACCAGCGACCTTGGGGCCGCGTGATGCCTGCAAATGCCGGCATGAATGTCGAGGAGGAGATCCCTCCCTTGGCTAGTGAGGATACACTTTATGAGTACCCCTGATGGGCTCCATTTGTAGAGCTCGTCACCGAGCGTGATGAAGGTTTTGGCGCGTCGAGCGATTCATCGAGCCTCCGTCCTTTCGAGCGGGAGAACCTCTTCGAGGATGTAGGCGAGTAGCAGTACTCGCCAATCGGTTTGATCGGGCGCCAATACGGCGACGCTTGTGGGTGGTGTAGAGGTACTGGGGTCGGAGCCCCTGGGCGCTAGTTGGGCGTCGGGGTCAGAGCCCTCGAGCACCGGCTGGGCATCGGGGTGCATCCGGGTCAGATCTTCCAAGATGCGAGCGGACGGCTTGTGGATGTCGTTGATGAAGACCCCGCTTGGGGACGGATCTCGCTAGGCAGCTAGTTTTGCGAGGAAATCAGCGGCATCGTTGTCTCTTTGAGGGATGTGATGCAGTTCGATCCCCTAAAATTTGTCCTTGAGCTTGCGCACCTCTTGGCAGTATGCCATCCTAAGGGGGCTTTTGTAGGAGGACTCCTTCATGACCTGATCAATGACTAGTTCCAAGTCGCCACGGACATAGAGTCACGTAGCGCCAAGCTCAATGGCGATGCGGAGTCCATTGATAAGGGCCTCGTATTCCACAGCATTGTTTGAAGCTGAGAAATGGAGGCGGATGGCATAACGGAGCCTACTCCCATCCGGGGAGATCAGAACCACTCTAGCTCCCGAGTCGGGCACCATTATGGACCCATCGAAGTACATTGTCCAGTATTCATGGGTGACATCCGGAATTGGTAGCTAGACCTCCGTCCATTCAGCGACAAAGTCCGTGAGAGCCTAAGATTTAATAGCGGTGCGGGGGGTATATCTGATGTTGTGGCCCATGAGTTCAAGAGCCCACTTGGAGATTCGTCCCATGGCATCGCGGTTGTGGATGATGTCTCCGAGTGGGTATGAAGTGACGTCCCGTGGTCGGTGAAGTAGTGTAGGAGCTTCCTGGTTGCCATTAGTATGGCGTATAGGAGTTTCTGCACCTGGGGGTACCAGACCTTGGGGTCGGTAAGCACTTCTTTGATGAAGTATATGGGTCGCTGCACTTTGAGCTGGTGTCCCGGTTCCCCCCTCTCTATGACTAGGGCGGCGCTCACCACATGGTTACTTGTTGCGACGTAAAGGACGAGGGGTTCTCCCCGCTCCAGAGCGACGAGGATTAGGGCCGACGTTAGGGATGTTTTGAGGCTTTTGAGAGCCTACTGGGCTTCCTCAGTCCAGATGAAGGTGTCCGTCCTTTTGAGGAGCTTGTAGAGCGGCATCCCCCATTCGCCGAGCTGGGAGATGAAGCGGCTTAGGGTAGCCAGGCAACCGGTGAGCCTCTGCACGCCCTTGACACTGCGTATGGGGCCCATGTTGGAGATGGCCGTGATCTTTTTGGGGTTGGCTTTGATGCCATGCTTGGATACGATGTATCCAAGCAGTTTCCCCTTTGGAACCCCGAAAACACATTTTTTGGGATTTAGCTTGATGTTGAACCTTCGGAGGTTTGTGAACATCATGGCCAAGTTTGCGATTAGGTCGCAAGCTTGAGCCGTTTTGACCACTATGTCATCAACATAGACGGTGATCATTGGTTTTGGCCGCTCGGCCTGATCAGGCTGGTCGAGCGGGTCGATTTGGTCGGTGAAGCATTGCTGCATGCACCTTTGGTAGGTGGCACCAGCGTTCTTCAGGCCTAAAGGCATGGTCACGTAGCAGTACGAACCATACGGGGTGATGAATGAGGTTGCGAGCTGATCGGACGCTTTCATCATGATCTGGTGATAGCCTAAGTAGGCATCTAGAAAGGAGAGGATTTTGTAACCCGAGGTGGAGTCAACTATCTGGTCTATGTGTGGTAATGGGAAATGATCCTTCGGGCACGCTTTGTTAAGTCCAGTATAATTGACGCACATTCTCCACTTCCCAGTCTTCTTTCTGACCAGGACGGGATTGGCAAGCCAGTCAGAATGGAAGACCTCCCTGATGAACCTGGCTGCCAGGAGTTTGGCGATTTCCTCGCCTATGGCCCTACGCTTTTCATCGTTGAAGTGATGTAGGCGTTGTTTGGCAGGCTTAGAGCCCGGGGCAAGGCATAGTGTGTGCTCGGCGACCTCCCGGGTTATCCCCGACATGTCAGATGGCTGCCATGCGAAGACATCGCGATTATCGTGCAAGAAGTCGACGAGCTCGCATTCCTATTTGGCCGGGAGCTAGGTCCCGATCTGAACTGTCTTGGTTGGGTTGGTGGGGTCGATTCCCACTGTCTTGGTTTCTTCGAGCGGGTGGAAGGCTGATGAGGAAGTTGGTTGGTTACAGTCCGGGGCTATCGGAGCCAATGACTCCCCGAGCCACGGGAGTTCGGACGAGTTGACGACTGTAGTGGCGAGCTCATAGTGTTCGCGGTCGCACGTGAAGGCATGTGAGAACGCGCTACTCATAGTGATGACGTCGTTTGGTCCTAGCATCTTTAGCTTGAGGTAGGTGTAGTTGGGGACTGCCATGAATCTCGCATAGCATGGCCACCCCAAGATGGCGTTGTAGGACCCTAGAAAGTCCACCACCTCAAAGGTGAGGACCTTCGAGTGGAAGTTGGCTCGGCTGCCAAACGTGATGGGCAGATCAATCTGCCCGAGCGGGTATGCCTGCGCTCCTAGGATTACCCCGTGGAAGGGGGAGCCCACCAGGCGGAGTTCCGATCAGGGGATGCACATGGCATCGAGGGTGTCGATGTATAGGATGTTGAGGCCACTGCCGCCGTCCATCAGCACCTTCATAAGCCGCTTCTTGTGGACAATGGGGTCAATGACGAGCAGATAGCGTCCTAGTCTTGCGACATGGGAGGGATGGTCCCTTTGATCATAGGTGATCGGAGACTTCGACTAGCTGAGGAAGGAGGGGATGGCCGACTCGGCGGCGCATGCCTCTCGATAGCAAACCTTATGTTGTCGCTTGGTCCAGATGGCATCGGATCTGCCAAAGATCATGATACATTTGTCAGCGTTGGGGAAGTTGTTCGCTTCTTTGCCTGTCGTACCTCCCTTCTTGGGTGCTGCCTCTTTGCCGTCTCCCTCCTTTGGCCCGCTAGCCTGTCGGAGGAAATGTTTGAGGAGCTCACACTATTTGTAGGGGTGTTTGATAGGGTAGGCATGGTTGGGGCATGGTTCATCCATGAGTTTGTTGAAGTGGTCAGGCAGTCCTTGATGGGGCTGCTTGACTGTGCGATCGATCACGGCGACCAGCGGGGCGCTGTCCGACCGACGCCGATCCTTTTTATTTTTCTTGCCCCTCTATGTGGAGGGGCCCTCATCCGGGTCCATGTGTTTGGCTTTGACCTTGTCCCGGCCTCCGCTCAAGATCGCTCCAACCGCCTCCTCACCGGAGGCGTGGTTGGTGGCTACGTCAAGCAGGTCGTGGGTGGTATAGGATTTCAAGCAGCCAAGCTTATGGATAAGCGACTCGCAGTTTGTCCCAGAGAGGAATGCGTTGATGACATCTGCATTAACGACATCAGGGAGGAAGTTGCATCATTAGGAGAACCTACGGATGTAATCCCACAGGGACTCGCTGGGCTCTTGCTGATAGCTCTTGTGGTCCCAGGAGTTCTTCGGTCGGATGTACGTCCCCTAGAAATTCCTAACGAAGACCATCTTGAGGTCCGCCCAGTCATGGATGCTGTCGTGTAGAAGGAATTCGAGCCACGCCTGAACATGTTCCCCCATGCAAATGGGAAGATATTGAATGATGAAGAAGTCATCATCCACTCCTCCGACCTGACAGGCGAGCCAGAAGTCTTTGAGCCAAATGCCTGGGTTTGTCTCCCCAGTGTATTTGGTGACGTTGGTGGGCGGCTAGAAACACTGCGGGAATGGTGCTTTTTGGATGCGCCGACTGAAGGCCTGAGGCCCTGGTCCCTCGGGGCTGGGGCTCCGGTCGTCCGGTCGGCGACTGCGCCTAGGGCACGTTTCGCTGGTTCCCTCGATGGTTTGGCCAGGATTCATGGCACCTGCTACCATATGGTGGATAGCGTTATTATGTTGGGACCGATGCCGGTCGCCAATGGTGCTACAGGTGTCCTGGTGTGGATCGGGCCACTTGTGTACCGATGGTAGGTGCGGAGCCAGCGCCCAGTCAGACCATGGCATGACTACCACACTCCGAGCCAGTCCTAGCGGCTGTAGCAGCGAGCGAACGGAGCGATCCGTCTAGTGCGTCCCTGTTCCCCCAGTAGGGAGAGAGGGCTCGCGTCAGAGTCGTGACGCGGAGCTTTCCGCCTGTTAGACGGCGGTGGCTTCTACTAAAACCCAGAGGTTTCGGTAGACTGCCCGCCCCTGAGGGTCGACGGGCTCGGGAACACCACGTAGAAGCATTGCTGCCGCAGCGATATTCTGGCCAGCCTGGGTGAATTGTGGGACATCGTTTCCCTCATTCATGATGTCACGTTGGACCTAACGAGCACGGCCCGGGCGCCACCCACCAGGCCATGTGCGCAGGGCGCGACATGCTAGGCCGACTGAGCCGGCGTAGGCGGCGGCTGGTTCTGCTGCCGTTGTCGCAATTCCTCGGTGTGCGCTTGAGCGGACGTGAGGGCCTCTGCACGTGGGTTCAAAGGGGTGTGAGTCTATGCAGATTCCACAACCACTGGCGGCTGTCCCAGAGCGTCCGCCATGGCGCACTCCCGGGACGAACAGTGGCGTGGTGCCATGTCACCGACGCTGGAATCGTCGCTCACGCCCTCACCATCCAAGGGTTCGTGGGAAGCGGCAGGAGCGCGGCCTGCCATTCCCACGAATTCGGATGTGAGGGGGAAAGGTGCCAGCACCCTTCGGAGTCCCCGGGCGTACGTATCCGCAGAGGACGCGGGGCCATAGGGGAACCGATCGTGCGGTGTTTGTGGCATGGACGACATAGTCTCTTTGGGTGCTCGATTGGGGATAGTAAATGAAGAGTAAGTAGCAGTACGCATATTACTTATAGTGAGGTTTGGGCAGAGAGTTTGCTCGGATAGAAGCTCAGATGCCGCGCCGTCGATGTCGCGCGTCCCAGAGTCGATGGAGGGCGCCCCTTCGATAGGTGCTGGAACGTGCGCCTCCTCATGGAGGTGGAGTACGTCGAGCCAATCAGTGATGAAGTCTAGGCTTCTGAAGCGGAAGGCCTAGGAAGGCTCGAAGACAGGTGGGACTCGCATCCCGGTGGGCGGGAGTGCGGGAAATTCCACCGAGCCGAAGCGAATCGTATCACTTGAGCCCGCCACGGCAGAGGTGGCAGAAAAATGGGCCATCCGATTACCAAAAAAGTGTTGAACGTACAGCGTCTTCCCCACGGATGGCGCCAACTGTCGGTACAGAAAGTGACCAACTAGTAAATATTTGTAGTTTTGCTGCACGTTGTGATCGGAGGTGGCCTAGCACTCAATGACACGGGATTTATACTGGTTCAGGCAACGTGCCCTACGTCCAGTGTGGGTCGGTCGGTGACTTTATTCCAGAGCCTAGGTGCTCGAAGTCTGTAGTGGGGTTACAAACGAGAGAGAGAGAGAGATGGGTGTCTAGTTGGTCCGATCGAAAGGGCCAAGATCGATAGGAGCTATGCTATGAACGAAGTGTCCTAGCTTGTGCTTGAGGGGTTGCGAGCTATCGATCTAATGAACCTGAACTTGAAGAAGTCGACTTGGGTTAACTGCATGTGTTTGGAGGGAGCACATCCCCTTTTATAGAAGAAGAGGATGGCTTTACAAGTGAGAGGGAGAGTGAGTACGGACGTTTCTAGTCCTTGTTGCCCATGCCGATGGGGATGGGATAATGGTGGGCGCCCGCAATACTGTTGATGTCACTGCAGAATGTCAGGTACATGTGGGAGGTTGAGCTACTTTCTTCAAGATTGGAGGACGTCGGTACCTGCAAAAATGTTGTCTCGCCGACTAGAGGCATGGCTTTACCACATTCACCTAGTATGGTGAAGAGAAAATTTTGTATTTAGCCCTAAAAATAATGCTTCTTTCTTATTTGACACTGAAACTAAAAATCTTTCTTATACGTCCCTAACTTGAGTTTTTGTTAGCTACTTGACACTTCTGTCAGATCAGTGAGGAAACATCGTCAGTTGTCCAACTGAGGCAACGCAAAAAGACCATAATGCCCTGTCACTAAAGAAAAGAAAATGAAGTCCGCCGTGGTAGTTTGTAACCTGGACTCGTCTCGAGTCATGGTCGTACAGGCTGTTTCCCTCCCCTAACCCTAGATCAAGGGCGGCGCAGCCATGGAGGCGGAGGGCGGCGCGGCATCTAGGGAGGGCAGCGCGGCTTCTGGGGAGGGTGGCGCGGCTTTGGCTGATGGCGTCGCGGCCACGGAGGCACCGCATGTGGCCACGGCGGAGATTGGAGCGGCCATGATGGAGGTCCGCGCGACCAAGCAGGTAGCCCGCACGGTGATGGCGGAGGTCGGTGCAACCATGATGGACGTCCGCGCGGCCAAGCAGGCGACACGCACGGCCAAGCAGCCTTCCCGCGCGGCCATGGAGGTGGAGGACGGAGCGGCCACAGCGGGGGGGCAGAGCAGCCAAGCAGGCGTGCGGCGCGGGCTTGGAGGCGGGCGACGCGGGCACAGGGGCAGGCGACGTGGCTAAGCACGCGCCTCGCGCGGCCAAGCAAGCACCCCGTGCGGTGTTGGTGGCGGGCGGCGCGATCTCGTTGCCGCGCGGTGCGGCCTCGGAGGAGGACGATGCGGCCACGGAAGCGCCACTTGCGGCCATGGAGACGGGCATCGCGGCCACAGTGGAAGGCGGCACATCCAGGACACAGCACCAACTCCCTGCAGGGTGAGTTTATTGAGATCTTGAGTTTATTATCTCTAAGCTCAAAATTCTATCGAGCCAACTCAGACTGTTTGTGGATGTCCTGGAATTTAAGAATTAGTGGTGAATTCACTGACCAATAATAATGTCAAAGTTCATAACTGAGGAAAAATTACATAGACAGTTGTTGGCTTTGGCTCTGTATGTCACTACTTTAGATTGACATATGTTTGCAAAGAGTTAAAACAAACAGAAGTAACACTATACAACCAATACTCCAGCACATGACATGAACAAAATAATTAGTAGGGACTAATAAGGAATGGGTTTCGACAACAAAAACTGAACTACATGCATGACATATGCACTATGTTATGGGGGAAAAAGATTCATTAATACAATATATTAACTTTGTGTTTGAACACATCTCCAGTGAAAGAATGTCTTGACTAATTTTTTGTTGTGTGAAGAGGATAATCATAGCTTATATAAGCAAGAAAGTAAGAAGAATACCATCTTGAGATTTTGTCTACTCTCCTCATCTTTTGCTAACCATTCAGACCATCCAAGAGCACCATCTTCCCCTATTCTGGCACCGCCACTGTTCTAGAAGTGTTCAAAGAGCCTTTGCTTACTGCTTGTCATCAGATACAGAGGAGGGGCGAATAAGCTAAACTCCATTTGTGCCTGAAATAGCCCAGTTGCTAATTCCCGATGTCCTGTCTGCCACTCAAATCGGCACAGATTAAAAAATATATCCACTAACCCCACTTCTAGCTAAACTAAGGAAGAAGATTTGGAATCCATGCTAATAGAGTCTCAGTGATGTCCCTCTTGCCATATGACTTCAGAAGGCAAAGCAATAATTCCTCACTATCTGGATTAAGCTCCACAGCCTTCTCCAATATGCTAATTTTCCTTTCAGTAGTTTGTAAACGAGCAGCCTTTTATGGCTGAGTACTAGCAACTTTGTCCTATTGTTCAGCGGCAAAGGAAATTACATAATAGAAGTGTGAAATAATGACAGAAACAAAACTCTAGTGGTGAGTCAAAATTGTCGAATTTCATTTCTAAGAACAAACTCTAGTAGTACAAAGTTCGCCATAGGTTGAAGAAGTTCTCATGCATGACGTTATTGTGCTTTCACAGGATGGATGTAGCTACTAATTTTCTATTGAAAATTCATTTGCTTGGCAATCGCAAAAAGGCTAGAAAGGATGTCAAACGTTTTAGTTTTGAGATGGTTGTTGACTCAGATCTGTCGAATTATAAGGATTTCATTGACTCAGTTACAGAGAAGTACCCTCCAGGCTACTTAGAAATCCCACATGTTCAGTACTATGATAATGTTCTTAAGAATTTTCCAGTAGTAAAATCAGATCAGGATTTGATGTCTATGTTTGATGTACATAGTAAGGAGAAAGTTGTAGAGATGTTTGTCGCTTATTGTGATCCCTCAAAAAAATTTGAGCCTATCACTAAGTGGGAGTTTGATGTTGAAGGGCAGCCTGCAAACAATATAGAGGAGGATGACAATGATTACCTTAGAAATCCTTTACCAGAGAATGAACATGTTGGTGTTGATGAGGAGATCATGTACTTGGACATTGTACCTGTGAATGTTGTAGATGTGCCTGGATGTTCTGAAAAAGGGAAGGAAAAAGCAGTGGCTGAGGATGGCTCAGAGGATGAGTCTGAGGATGGCTCAGAGGAGGAGTTTGAGGATGAGGATGAATTAGAGGCTGATGAGGATGAGCCATATGAAGAAGTAAATCATCACCCAATTGCTGATTTCGATGAAGAAGATCCTCCTATGGAAGTAGGCACTACTTATCATAACATGTACGTGTTCAAGTTGGCTCTTTGTCAACATGCAATCAAACATGAGTTTGAATTCAACACAGAGAAAAGCTCAAAAAGTAGGTTCAGAGCCTATTGTTCAAGGAAAGTGGAGGATAATTGTCCATGGAGGCTACATGCATCTACCACGACGGACAAATGCACTGTTATGGTAAGAATAATTTTTTTAGTTGCTACTACATGTAGTATGACAATGTTATGTTTTACTAACTAGCTATCTTGAATGCGTTTGTAGGTGAAGATGAATAACTTTGCTCATGATTGTTCTAGCACTAGAAGGAAGAAGAGAATAAAGAATGCTACCAAACATTGGATATGTTGGAAGGTGAAGGACTTTCTGATAGAAGATGCTACTTTGGGAGCAACAGCATTGCAAAAGAAAATTAAAGAACACCACAAGGTGAGCATCCACTACCAGAGGGTATATCAGGGTCAACAACTAGCAATGAAACAACTTTATGGTGATTGGGATAGCAGTTTTAATAATTTGTTTAGTTTCAAAGCATAAGTTGAGAGCTCTTGTCCCGGTAGCAAAGTAGTTATTGACCATTACATAGTAAATGGGGAATTTAGATTTAGGAGATTCTTTTTTGCCATGAAACCTTGCATAGATGGGTTCCTTAATGGTTGTAGACCTTACTTGGCAATAGATAGCACCTTCCTGACAGGCAAGTTCAAGGGGCAATTGGCTAGTGCTTGTGCAGTTGATGGACATAGTTGGTTGTATCCTGTTTGTGTTGGAGTTTTTGATTTCGAAACTAATGACAATTGGATCTGGTTCATGAGTAGGCTTAGAGAGGCTATTGGGTCACCTCCGGGGTTGGCAATAAGCACTGATGCAGGCCAGGCAATCATGGGAGCTGTTACTAAAGTATTTCCACAGGTAGAGCATAGAGAGTGCATGTTTCACTTGGTGACTAATTTCAAAAAGAGGTACCGTGGGAAGGTGTTTGATGATCACCTCTGGGCAGCAGCTTACTCATGGAACCCATACTTGTTTAAGAAGCATTGGGCTGAGATAGAGAAAGCAAAGCCTGCTGCAACTGATTACCTAAGATGTCACAAGAAGTTGTGGACTAGAAGTCAATTCAAAACAATTTGCAAAGTGGACTATGTGACCAACAACTTGGCGGAGAGCTTCAACAATTGGATTAAGCAGTACAAGTCCATGAATTTGGATGATTTGATGGATAAGATCAGACAATTAATTATGATTAAGTGGAACCAAAGGAGAAAAATTGGAAAGAAATTAGATGGCTTCATTCTTCCCCACATAATTAAGAAGCTAAATGAACAGAGTAGAGAATTGAACTTGGATGTATCAGAATGCTCAGAAGAGGTGGCTGAAATTACCTTATTTGGTGGCAGCGGCTTTAGGTTTGTGGTGAACTTGGTTGATCGAACATGTTCTTGCAAACAATGGCAAGTCTCTAGCATTCCTTGCAAACATGCCCTTGCATTCATTACAGCACTACCTAATGCACCTATTGACAAATATGTTGACTTCTACTACTCCATTGAGAAATTTAGAGGAGCCTATAGTGCATTAATCCCTGCTATTCCTGACAAGACACAGTGGCCTAAATCTACCCATGGCTTCTTCATGTATGGACCACTACTAATGTCTGTAGCTAGTAGGCATAAAACCGAGAGACACAAAGGCCGTAGTGACAAGAAGGGTAAAAAAGGGCAGCACCAATGTCCTATCTGTAAGGAATATGGGCATCACTGGCACAACTACAGGAAGGGCAGCAAAGAATATATTGAAGCAATGAAAACTCTTAGGTACATTTCATCTTCTATGCATATTTTTTTAATTAGATCATATTCTTTACTATCTATTTGCTTATGTAGAGGAACACCGAAAAAGAGGAAGAAGGTTACCAAATCAACAGAGAGTTCCATTGTGCCAATGGAGGATGAAGCACCAACACGTTCTATGACTTTTCCACCAAGGTTAGCTCAATTTCCACTTTCTGTATTTAGATTCCAATTCATGGTGTCTCATCCTAGTACTTTCAATATTACTGTAGTCAAAACTTGGAACCTGAACCCACAGCTAGTAAGAAGAGAAAGGGTGCTGCCTTTAATTCTAGACCAACAGGAAGGTAATTAATAAAAACTTGAATAAATATTCTACTAATAGAAAGCTAATGGTGACTTCTAAGTACCAAACTCTCTTCTTTTTTGTAGTATAAGCTTGGAGATTACAAGTAGGAAAAAGGGAAAGCACGGTTCCTCTAACTCTGGAGCATAAAAAAGGTAGCCTATACTAAATCTGAATTTATTTTGCATGGTTAGTTTGCTAATTTTGCAAGCAGTTCTATCTAACAGTAAATTCCCATGGTCAACTTTATATGCTTGCATTTTCCAGCCCCTTCTATATGAAATGTATATCCAATATATTTATAAGTTCTTTATTACCGAAATGTATATCAAATATAGCCACAGCGACCATCTCGCCATGGCACTAATCTGGGCTGTCGGCGGCGATGTGTTGCTGCTGAGCTCGCCACGTAGCCGCTGGTTTTGGCTGCCAAAGTGCGACAGGTAGTCCCTCAGCGTGAGCACTTGATACTCTGTACCAATGGGAGCAACAAGCAAGCAAGTTCTTCTCTTCTTCTCTCGGTAGTCCTCTGTTCTGGTGTATTTCTCGCTGCTTTTTTCGCTGATTTGTGACATGTATTTTACAAAACCGCTAAATGAATTAGCGGACGCTATATCCGGCTATATCGTTTCTAGCGGCTGGGGAAACTTGCCGCTAAATGCTTTAGCCAGCGATTTTAAAGATCGAATATATCTCAAATAATGTTTTCATAAACATGAACATGTATAGGTCTAGAAGTGGTTCAAATCAACCTAAACCACTTTCAATTGAGCTTCCCTCATCCAAAGATAAACCACAAGCTGTTGTTGTCAAGTTAAAAGGCAAAAGGAGGAAGGAAGAAGTAGATAAAAATGCTACAAAGAATCTTTTGTCGTAGCTTGATAGCCCTGCAATGGGCACGAGGAGCAAAAGACTTCAGCCTAGTAGTCCGGCACTGAGCACAAGAAGCAAAAGAAGGATGAGTTTGTGATTCTTGTATGAGAAAATTTCCTAAATGTGTATTGTGTTAGATGTCTGTAATGGATGCAATCCTATGAAAATGTTTCTGTGCATGAGAACATGAATGTATCTCGACTATTATTGTGATCATGGATGCTAAATATTGCATTTATCTTGAACATGTGAGTTTTCTAAAATAAATGTGCTATTGTTCTGCTGCATGTCATTTTCAAATTGGATGTTGTTGGAGACCTATTTTATTGTTGTTATTCATGTATCTAAATAATTAATTTCAAACTGAATATAATTATACGTAATTATATAAGATGATGTTTGATCCTTTATTTATTTAACACAAGCAAAAACTGAAAAGTAGCGAGTAGATATTAACCATGGAATGCCAGGACCAGTAAAAAACTCTAGGGGTAAAACAGACTTTTCACATAGGACTTGACACCGTTAACAACCCACACTGACGGAAGTGTCAAATAGGAAAGAAAAACTCGAGTTCAGGACATATAAGAAAGATTTTCAGTTTCCATGTCAAATAAGAAAGGAGCATTATTTTTAGGGCCAAATACAAAATTTTCTCTATGGTGAATTCTGGCGCCCACAATACTGTTGATGCCCAGAGGCACATGGGGGGTCTTACCGTATGGGTGTTTTGACCGGCGCCTACACTACTGTAGAGGTAAATGTTGGCACCTACAATATTGTTCATGGCAGGACGGTTGTAAAGAACTGTGTCGCAGGGTATGGTCCCTGGTGCCGTGGTTTGACTTGCGAGCCCTGTTTTGCCTTCCTTCGTATGCCTTCTGATTCCATCCGAGCGGGCGCCCCTGGTCGAATGGCCCTAGTCGGCTCTGGTGCGCCAGTCGGAGAATAGTGATGGGCAGGGTTTTCTATGAAGTCGGAGGTGGTCCTCGGGTCAGACTTTCCGGGTGGAGGCCGTGCGAAGGCAGCCGGGGCCTGACGCTAGCGCTCCGATCAGAGAGGCCATTCGGAGTTGGCCTGAGCCAGAGTTAGTGCTCCGATCGGAAAGATGGGCCGCAGGTGGCCAGGGCCTGAAGCAAGTGCTATGGTCTGTTGAACTTAGACTCTCGGGCCGGTCCAGAAGAAAAGAAGCCGTCCTCCTGGGCCGAGCCCTGGCGTGGAAGCCGGTTCCCAAGGGACCCCGGGTTTATGAACCCGACAGGTATATTTGATACACACAGTAAAATTTATTTATTTTCTGTCGGTCCATATTTTTTTGTCGGTATATTTTCTAACACACAGGAATATTATAAGAAAAAATCCAATGCGCCTAAATTTGCCGCCAGTCCAGACATCCGACGCCAAGCCAAAACCCAAAACCATCTAGTCTAGCCTCAGTTCGTACGTGAAGGCCCACAGCTCATACGTGAAGCCCATGACTTAGGTTAACAAAAAAATAAAAGAACTCCCGAATGCATACTTCCTAAGGCCTGCATCGTGACCCCGTGAAGCTACGACTCCAGTTCGCGAGCTCGCGTCGTGTCTTCCCTTCCACGCCGGCTCTCTTCCTCACGCCGCCCCTCTCTCGCGTCGCTCGGCCGCGCGTCGCCATGCTGCTCCCCAACGCCCTCGCTCCGACCTAAGGCGGCAGCTCGCTCCCTACGCTACATTTGAGGTATTATCCTCTTCTTCGGTCTCTACTACTGCTGTGTTCATGGGATCCTCAATCTCACGACCAAGTCACTGAAACCCATAACCCTAATCCCTAGATCTGCTTGTGGAGGTGTTTGTGACCATGAATCTATAGTCAGAGGAGCCTATGGTGGAGCCCTAGGTGGAGGAGAAACATAGCAAAGAAGCTGAAGTAGCCCCTAGTGAAGGAGCCGGAGCAGCCTATAGCATCAACTCAGATTTTGCTACTTCCACCTCAAAGGGTAAGCATTGTTTCTTTCTCATTTTGTTGCAGTTAATTGGCCTATTGAATAAGTAAAATGTACAATTTATATGATCTGCAATATGTTTGAGGTATCAATGGAAATGAACTAGGGTTTTAGCACTATGTTTTGAGGGTTACACATAGTGTATGGAGAAGCATGTAGCTTTAGTTCACTCTTTTTTAATCTTAATAGATGAATATTTTTGTTGATGGTTAGTTAATGTGTCAAAAAATCAGTAGAACAGTGATGTGCTTGGTTAAATTTGATATTGTGTGCTTTGATTGAGGTGCTCTATGGATCTGCTTGTTACTTTGTGTGTTTATCCTGTTTTTTCTAAAACACTACAACATAAAAACAATGTGATGCCTACTAATTTTAATCTTTCAAATACAGCTAGTTAATATGTCACACCGCACTTGGATGTATAGTGGCTGGCAGCGTGGTAATGCGCCCTCTAGTGAATGGATTAATCAAGCCACTCAATTCTTGGACCATGCATTTTCCAATATGGAGGTAGCTACAAATGACACCATCAAGTGTCCTTGTGCCATGTGCCGAAACTATTTTAGCCTCAAAAGGGATACTATAGAGATGCACTTGTGCAAGCATGGTTTTAGGGAAGGCTATGAAACATGGATAGAGCATGGGGAGACTCATATTGGGCTTGATGAAGGTGATAGCATAGCAAATGGGGAGGGTTTTGATGAGGTTGATGGAATGGATCAAATGCTGATTGATCTAGTTGGGGACAATCCACCTAAAGTAGATGAGCAACCAACACCATTTGCCACAGCTTTTTATAGGATGGTTGATAGTGCAAGTGAGTTGGTGCATGAGAAGACCACGCACTCTAGGTTATTTGTTGTGGCTCGCTTGCTTGCCATAAAGTCACAACACAACATGTCAATTGCTGAATATGATGATATCATAGGCATAATACATGAACTTCCTCCTCTAGATTCTAATTTACCTAATGACTTCTACCAATCAAGGAAACTACTACAGGGTCTTGGCATGCCGTATGTGAAAATTGATGTTTGTTATAACAATTGCATGCTCTTCTACAAAGATGACGCAAGTAAAGAGATATGTGATGTTTGTGGTGCCAACCGGTATGAGGAAGGCTGCCGAACAAAGGTTCCACGCAAAGTTCTATGGTACCTACCCATCACAGAGAGGCTGCAAAGGTTGTATGCGTATGTGGATACAGCCAAGCTAATGAGGGCACCTAGTCCATCAACGTCTGGTAAGATGGTGCACCCTTGTGATGGAGAAGCTTGGCAACAATTTGATGAAGACTTTCTAGAGTTTGCAAGGGATAGAAGAAATGTGTGGCTTGTTGTAGCAACTGATGGTTTCACACCATTTGGTAGAGATGCTGCCCCGTACTCATGCTAGCCAGTCTTTGTGACGCCATTAAATCTACCTCCTGGAACACTCTTAAGGCCAAAGTATATATTTCTTGCCCTTGTGTTCCTAGCCCTAAGCATCCTAGTAAAAACTTGAACATTCTAATGTAGCCCTTAGTTGATGAATTTAAAACACTGTGGGAAGGGGTTGACACAATTGATGCTTCCATAAAACGTAGCTTCAAAATGAAGGCAGCATACCATTGGTCTTCGCTGGATGGAGCACCCATGGTAGATTGGCATGCCCGTGTGGATATGGCTGCCTAGGTTTCCAACTCCATAATGGTTATAAGGCTTGTTGGTTTGACTATCATAGGTGCTTCTTGCCTATAGATCATGTGTTTAGGAAACAAGCTAATGCATTTCGTAAGAACACAAGGGTGTTGGATGAGCCACCTAGGAGGTTGATAGGGGAGGAACTCCAGGCCAATGTGACCAGATTTGCAGGTGACGACACCTTTGGTAAATTGCATAATTGGACACATGTACTTTGCTTTAGGCAGCTTTCATATTTCTCTAAGTTACTTCTTCCACATAATATTGATGTGATGCACAATGAAAAGAATGTGAGTGAAACCATATGGAACACATGCTTTGACATAGGTAGTAAGACCAAAGATAATGTGAAAGCTAGGCTGGATTTAGCTATGATTTGTAACCGACCTTCGTTCCATCTGGTCCCAAAGAATAATGGGAAGTGGGACAGGCCTAGAGCTCTATTCTGCCTTGACAAAGATGACAAGCCAGTCATTTTCCAATGGTTCAAAGAATTGAAGTTTCCTAATGCATATGCAGCCAACATTAGGCGTGGTGTGGACTTGCAACATAAGAGGATTCTTGGCCTAAAAAGTCACGACTACCACATCTTTATTGAAAGATTGCTTCCTATTGTGTTCCGTGGGTTTCTACCAGATAATGTATGGCGCTCTTTGGCTGAGCTTAGTTACTTCTATCGATAATTGTGTGCCAAAGAACTTAGTAAAGATGTTGCTCGCTCTTTGGAACAGAATGTTGTGGTTCTTCTTTACAAATTAGAGAAGATATTCCATCCTGGATTCTTCAATGTTATGCAACATCTGATCATCCATCTACCTTATGAGGCATGATTGGGAGGTCCAGTTCTAGCCCATTGGAGTTATCCATATGAGAGATAAATCTAGAAAAAAATCTACATATCAAATAAGGCCCATTAGTTTTTTATTTGTAATATGTTCTCTTATTTCATAGGTTTATCTAGAAAATTAAGAAGAAAGTAAGAAATAAGGCACTTGTTGAGGTTGCCATTGTTGAGGCATTTCTAGTTGAAGAGGCTACAAATTTTCTTAGTCTATATTTCAAATCTAGTGCACCTTCTATTAGAAACAAGATGCCACAATATGATGATGGTTCATCTATATTTCAAGGTGCATGTGACCTTGAAATTTTTAAATGCCCCGGGTTGATGTATCAGCCCAAGGGGTATCCGTAGCCTCTCAAATGAGGAGTACAAGGTTGCTTTCTTGTACATAGTAACAAACATACCTGAGATGGATGATTTCTTCATGTAAGTTATACAAACTACTTGAGTAGTGTTGTCCCAAATAACCTGCACCTTTGATGTGAGTTGAGTATTGTTTCTACATGTAGACAATTTGATAAAGAGGAGTGGAAGAGCCAATCTGATCCCACTAAACAGCAACTTCGTGATTTAAGGTTAAATGGTTGGAAAAATGCCTGTGGCAAACAGTTTGGGCCAATTTTTTTTGAATGGTTCAAATAGAAAGTAATACTCTTATCCATTTGTTAATATGTTTATATTGAATAATAAAAAATGCTAAAGAACTTTAACTTAGATTTTTTTTGTTTCAGGGCATGAAATCAGTTAGCATTCACAATGTTCTATGCCAGTTATCTTATGGTTTCTGCACTCAAGTTACCTCCTATGGGTGCTATGATGTTAATGGATATAGATTCCGTTCAGAGAAATATGAGAGGGGAAGACTTGGGTTAAGAACCATCAATACTGGTGTTTGTGTTACTTCATATGATGAAAACAACAATGCCCTTGAGTATTATGGTGTCATAGAAGATATCATAAAAATTGAATGGGAAGGCAGTTTGAAACTAGAATTGGTTTTATTTTATTGTCACTGGTTTGATCCAACACCTAATGGATTGAGGCGTACGAAAGATTTAGGCTTAGTAGAGATCAAGCATGCATTAAGGTTGAAAAGTTTTGACCCATTTGTGATGGCTAGTCAAGTTACTCAGGTTTATTATCTATCTTACCCATGTAAGGATAAGGATCTATCTCCATGGTGGGTTCTCTACCAAGTTGCTCCTCATGGATGTGTACCTCTTAATGGTGCAAATGATGAGTCCATGAGTTCTGAACATGTAATACATGATGTCTATCAAAAGGATGGATTGGATGGTACCTTTGTTATTGATTTGGGGGAAGTCTTGGATTCTCTGGTATCTTTGGGCTCAGATGAGATTACTGATGTGGTAGACTTAGAGACAATAGAGAAAACCACAGTTGAGGATGAGGAATATGATGAAGAAGCTATTGATGAATAAGGTAACACTACAGAGGAAGAGCATGAAGCAATAACGGATGAATCAGAGGAAGAGACTTATGATCATGATGATTATTGAATTTTTAGTCATGAATTTGTAGCGCTGTAATGCTATTGTGTATCACTAGGATAAAATGTACCCTTTATACCTTATTTTGATATTAAATTTGGACTTGGTGTTATGTATTCTGCAGCTATTTTCTGTAATCTGAACTTGGTGATATTAAATCTGAATTTGGTGTTATGTAGCTGCAGCTTGGTGTTATAGAATACAATATTCTAACTCATCATTCCTATGCATTTGTTCTGTTCTATTTAGCTGATGTATACTATTGAATACAATATTCTAACTCATCATTCCTATGCAGATGGCTCATGGAATCTGTCATGCACGTAAAAATCGTCTTCCTAGGAGGCATGGATCTGAAATGGGTGCTTCTCAAGAAACAGCCACCCAAACAAGTGCATCTCAAGGAACAGCCACTACTAATGGATCCTCACAAATGACTAGACCTGCTGCCCCTCCTGAAGTAGAGCCTCCTAAAAAATGAGGAAGGAAGCCGGGGACTAGAACCAAATTAAAACCAGTTCCACCATTTGGCCGGGTGGCTCTTTATCCAAGTGGTGACTCGTGAGTAAATTACCAACTAATTCATACTGTTAGCTTCCATTTTTAGTTATTTATAAAAGCATCTGTCATTTATGTACAGGCAATTTGGTTATGTCAACTACAACTGCAAGCCCCCTTACAGATACACTACTCAACTTGGTGTCATTCTCAAGAGAGAGTACCCAGGTTGGTTTGCTTCAAGAAAAGGATGAGGATGGTGTACTGATCAGGGAGCGGCCAGCTCTAGACTGGCCTGATTATTTTCTAGGTAGTGTGAATAAAGAAGGCATGACAAATGAGGAACATGTGCTATATAAATTTTGGGTAAGAGGCTTGTTTTTTTGTTAGTTAGGTTCATTTTCATGTGTCACAACTATGTTGGACTTCATTCTACTGTTAATACATTGTAGATAAGAACTTGAATTTCTTAACCAGTCTTCACAATTCATGTTTCTTTGTCATATAAACATAGAGAGCATATTTCCATTTCATATTGTTAACTAAAATTTCTTGGTACACATGCAGCGGTTGTTCCAAGTTAATGAAGAAGATCAAGCAGAGGCGGATCGTGTTCTTGACAACTATTTGAAGAAAAAGGTGAGGGACATCATGTATCAAGCCTGCGTGGATTGTGTAAAGGCATACTACAGAAAAAGGGGTGAAAGTTTAGATGATACACTAGCCCGCACAATTGATCTTGAATATGAACAATACAAGGTGATCAGGCTAGATTAGTTCAATGACATTGTGTGGCCGGTTCTATGTCACTATTGGTGCTCAGAGGAGTTCAAGACAAAATGGAAGATAGGACAGGAATGTTGCTTCAGTTCTGATGATATTGCTCAAAACTACGGAGGGTCTAGACCCTTCATAGAGACACAACAAGTTCTGGTATGTTATGTGTATGTGTATCTTTGACTTAATATTTGCATACAAATGTAAACATGTCTATTTTGATGCTGCTCATTAACTATTTGTATTTGTAGGCACATAGGTTTGGACAACATAAGGGAACCCCTATTAATGCATTTGCTGCAATGAAATCTGGCATGAAAAATGTGGATAGCAGTGGTAATTGTGGTCCGATCAACAGCAACAAAGCACAACAACGCATGGTATGTAAATCTAAGTCTGGCTATGAAAAACATACATTAATCGTTTAGTTTCTACAAAAATTTTAGTTCTTGAAATCCAACTATGATAGCCTGAAATGGATACATGACTAATGATTTCAGTTGAGCTTCTCCTGATCTTGGTTATGAAATGTCACTGAAGCCTTGGGTTCTAGCAGAGGACCAAACCTCTTAAGAAATCATGCTTATGGTATTACTTGCTGCATTGTTCACTTGTTCTATGTGTTAGCCATGTGTGTAAAAGGTATTGTACCTGATATCTACTAAGTTTGTTTTAGAAATGAAGCTAAACTTTAACCTTGAAGTTACAGTTGTATCCTGTTTGTCTCTTCATGTAATATGAAAGCATGCCACTTTTAAATATTTGGTTGTTCCACAGTCTCACTATCAGCAATGCTTGAAGTGCTTATTTGTTTGTCATGGTTATGGCTACTAGTGATAGACTTCAATTTTGTTCACTTTTTATGATCAAGTTGGCTTATGGCTGTGTGCTTGCATTCAGTAAGACAAGATTACTAGAACTAGAATGTTAGTAAGACAGTATGGCTGCTGCTCATAAGCTTCTTCAAGGATTTCCCTATCCTGTGGAAATGTGCAAGTAGCTGTGGCTGCAACCTGTTTTCTGTTGACTACAATTTTCCTGACCTTCGAACTCTAATCTATAAATAGTATATCAACAATGACATATTAGTAATATAGAGGTTACATCTTATTTTGTGCTACCTTCTAATTTGCATAGAGTCTAGGTAAGTTATTTTTAGGATGTAATTTGCTTAAAATGGTCTAGACCCTGAAACAAGAGTGATTAAAATACCAACAGTGTTTTCACTCCATTCTTGGCTTGATATATATCAAATTAAAGGACAATTAAATTTCTTGTTTTTGGATTAAGCTAGTACCCTGGTAGCATCACAACATGATTACTTGGAATTGCTTGTAGGATGACTATATAGCAGGGGTTAAGAGGGTTACACAGGAGCATGAAGAACATGAAGACGATGGGGAGCATGAAGAGCATGAGGATATGGAAGAGGTGGAACAAGAGCAAGGGCCAGAACATGAGCAAGAGTTGAATGCAAAGATGTTGTACGATGTGTCGGGTGGTTTGTCCAGCCATGGGCACTTTGCTATAGGATATGGCGCTGTTAGAGCAGCTGATGTCAGAGCAGCTGCGAAGGAGAATAATGTGAGTCAATCAAATCCAGTTTCAATGAAAGTGTTGGCCCAACAAAATGTAGAACTATGATGAGAAAATGCAAGGCTACATAAAGAGAAGGATAGTGCGATGCAGCAAGGCAAAGTTGCTATAGATCTGACAATGGTAAGTATGTGTGTTGATAGTTTTTTTTCTATAGGCAAACCATTTTTCAAAATCTGAAATATTTAATGTCTTCACTATAGGCACTTTGTCGACGCTTAGGACTAGGATAGAAAATTCCAGAGGCATCCTCACAACTTGCAGCAACAGCAGCAGCGCAAGCAATTATGAGTACAGCTAGCCTAACTTATTATCTTTTCTATAAAATGCATGGCAGTTTTTCTCTAGATTACCTAGCTGGCTGATTAGCTTCCCCCAATTTTTTGCATTTGGGCAACTATATGACTATAATTTTGATGTGGTATTCAAAATGGCAACATGCAGTCCACCAGTGAGGAAGTGGCCTCATCTTGATTCTTGCATAGCTACTAGACTTAAATTGAATTAATTGAGTACTAATGGTAAGGTAGATATTTGCATTGGTTCAATTCCCATGGACCGGGACTCAATTGACATCACTCCAGATTTCTCCTCTCAACTAATTTTTGAACCAATGTGTTATCATGCACTTATACTTACTGCCTAATTTTTATAGATCTGATTCCCTAAAAATAGGTAGCACTATTCTGTTCTCACATGACTTGATATCAGCACATATTTTTCTAATATTGTTGAGTGGCATTGATGACAAATGGGAATTGTATGATTTTTTCCTTATGAATGAATAAATATTAAATGAAACAATAAGATTAGCATTTTTTAAGATGTCTTCTATAAGACTGTAATATTGCTTGATGATAAATTTTGTGAGCATTATTTGAAATCAGTGATTTGTTCTGAGTGTATGCTTTGATAGATCTATGGTACAACTACAAGTACACCTTAGGATAGACAATTGGCGGTACATTTTTGTTTATGTATGGCTAATTGGTAGTACATGTTGAAGGCAAATAATCTCTTTGCTTCCATCTGGAATGTGTTTACCTACTGGCTGTTGTTAGCATCTAGAAGATTACTACTGCTACCTGTAGCAATCTAACTAATATTTCTCTTCATATATGTAAAGTTGATGCCAGTTTTTTGGAAAGACAATCAACTAGTTGATGCTTTTTGTGAAATTATTATTTATGTAGTTGTGGATGCAAGACCTATGGACATCTTAATTATGTAGTTGTGGATGCAAGACCTATGGGCATCTTAATTTGTGGCTGTTGATGCCAACCGTGGGCATCTAATCTATATGTATGGCATGTGGATGATGACAAATTGATGCAATATATTTGTGTTCTAGTTGAAAACCTTATAGAATCATATGTCATGTTTGTGCTTATAATGTTATCATAAATATTGTATGAAATTATAAATAAATGAGGATGATATAATTATACTGTCGGGAGAGGATGACTGAAAAACTGTAATTCTCCTGTCGCGGCTCCGTCAACAGAAAAAAACAATATTTCTTGTCGGTACGAGTTTATTTTTCTGGCGGTTCAACACCGACAGGAAATTTTATTCCCTGTCGGTACACATATTTTTCCTGTCGTCATTTACCGACAGAAGCAAAATTCTAGACTTGGCGACCCACAATTTTCATGTCGACGCCCACCAACAAGAAAAATAGTAAACCGGCAGTAAAATAATACAACCGACAGAAAAAAAAAAGTTATTTTCCAATCGCTTTAGTTCTGTCGGTATATCGACAGAAAAAATATTTTTTATTTTCCTTGTTGGTTTTTGCTTTTTTCTGTCGGGTTTTTTACCGATAGGAAATTTTTGGTTTCCAGTAGTGTTTGTCTACATGACACAATAGTATTCAATCTTTAGGGAAAAGTAATGTAGGTCGTTTATATATACGATACTGCAAGTTCCAGTACCTGTGCAACTCCAACGACAAATGTAAGAACACTGAGAACCACATGTGTAACTGCTAAGTTGAAGATAAATATGTCCAATTGATGCAATGCTTCTAGTGAAAGAATTGGAACTTTTCCCTGTTCAAAATGAGCATATTTAAGTCGTACAATAACAAGATGGCTGCATGAAAGATGAATATTTCAAGGACCTTAATTAATATAGTAAGGGAACATGGAATAATATGTATGTTACTGCAAATGAGTACCATAGATCTAGAATGATATGATTTGTTTAACCTAGTTAAAGAGTTCAAAATTAATTAATTTTTCTATTTTGGTTTTCTAAGACTAGCCCCTCTAGAAATAAATCACTGATGATTTAGACAACATATACACATCTGGAGACAATGAAATTAAACATAAAGTCAACCAACAATTCCAACCATATTTCATTCTAAGGTATTGTTGGTCAATGTAAAAATGGTTGGTTGTACCATATTTGACGGTGTAAGAAAGTACCCCCTCCACCATCCCAGCTTATAATAAGTGCATGTATATCTATATCTAAACTCTATAATCAATCATTTGATTAGCAATTTATAAATTTTAGAATACAAAAAGGACATTGTTAGATTTATAACTTAACATGCTCTTCTATTAATGTAACTTTATAGTCATAAACAGCATAATAATATAAGACATTTGGATGGTCAGAGTGTAACTTGAGAGACTGTGCTAAGTTAAACTACGTCTTATAAACTAGGTCGGAGGAAGTTAGAAGAACCTGAACCAACTATGTTGCTCGGAACCGATTAGGAAGATTAAAGCATGAACATATATATAGTAATAAGGTCCATAATTGTTTTAAACATGTAATTTTCCCAACATTATAGCACTCACTAAGAAATAAGTGATAGCCATTAGCACACATTAATTAAGGGGGCGTTTGGGAGAGCTCCAGCTTCAGCTTCTCCAAAGAGAATCACTCCTAACTAGCCAAACGCTCAAAATGTCAACTGATTCAAGTGGCGATCAGAAGAAAATCACTTCTCCATTTACATAAATCCATCTTTTCCATCCAATCAACTACTACATCTAACTGCCCGCATTGACTATTCCTGATCTTCACCTCATAATTAATTAATGGCAAAAATATCATCAGTGTAATGAACCGCCCCTACTATCCATTACTATCACTTAATTAGTTAAAACGTGCTCAATGACTTCTATTGAAACTACTGTGCAAAATTATATATAGCCATATAAAAATCAATGACTCATAATTTGGAAGAAGGTTACTAATTATCAGTCCATCTAATGATCTTGCATTCTCTAGCCTGTTAGAGCAAGTACAACAAGGGGCTGTATGCTGAGGTGGAAAAGAGAGAAGAAGAGAAACGGGTTATAAACTTACAGCCAACTTATGCATATGAATCAAGATATTTTGTGAGACAAACAAGTAGACTAATTATTATATGAGTTGCCGGTAGATTAGCTCTGAGTTTCCATACAGGCAGCAGGTGGCTGCCTTGCTCTTAGTGGCATCGTCATAGGGGACACACCCATGTGCCTGCTTGGTGGTGTGTGCGCGCCTGACCTCGCTCGTTCTTTAAAGAAAAGTAAGGAACACCCTTCTAGGCCGTGCTCTGAGCAGTTTGGAGCCTGTGGCATGGCCAACCAGAGGCCTCTAGAACTGAAACCACGCAAACACAGCTTGCTATCCAACGGGCCGGACAAACCAAAGCAAAAATACCTTTCTCAGGCAGTAGTCATCGACGGCGCCTCCTCCAGACAGGAGTCTCCTTGCGCCACCCAGAGCGCCGGCGAACTTGGCGCCGGCACTCGCCGACGGCAGCGGGCAGGGGAGAAGGTGGCGCATGACGCTCTCCTTGACGCATATCTTCTGAGTGGCGCCCTGGAACACGCCGAACATCAGCGATATGAACCCCAGTAGCATCAGCTCTGCGTCCACTATTATAGAGTTAAATGCACCAAATGTCTATTAACTTGTGAGGAGATTTCGGTTAGGTCCATCAATTTTTAAAGTGGCTTTTTGGATCCATAAACTTTGTACGTCGTATCATTTATGTCCATACTTCTCCACGTTGGCTTTTCATGCTGACGTGGCATGATCAGCCTAGGCGTTCGGTTTTAACCGACGGTTCGGTTTGGTTTCTTCGGTTTTCCAAAATTTTGATTTCCAGAAAATGACCCCGATCGGTTTGCTAAAATTCCAAAAAACCGACCAATTTCGATTCGGTTTTTTGTTAAAACCGAATAAACCGATACAAGAAAACATTAAACAGGACTTAGAACTGACAGCACAGCACAGTACAAACTTGTACAGCACAGTATATTATTTGTGAAGACTCAAGATTGTTACAAACTTAACAATTCAATGCTCAAATCAAATATTACAAATTTACAGTTCATTCTTGATAATAAACCACAGTACTCCATCAGGTTTGATAAACAATAGAAAAAAACAAGTTTCTCGGTATTTTGGTATTTCGGTTCGGTATGGCGTAGAAACCGAAGCCAAAACCGAACACCGAACTTCACAGAACTGAAAACCGAAACCGAACCGAAAAACCGAATTACCGACTATTCGGTTCGGTTTCGGTTCGGTTCGGTTCGTTGTTCGGTTTTCGGTGAAAAAGCGGCCAGGGTGATGGCATGATGACTAGGCTGTGCATTTTGTCAAACAGCATGGGCACGCCCGCCCACGCGCTCTCCATGATGGAGTTCCACCCGCAGTGCGTGAGGAAGCCGCCGATGGCGGCGTGGGAGAGCACCTCCACCTGGCAGCACCACGGGACCATGAGCCCCTGCCCCGCCGCGGCACCGACGAACCCCTCGGACAGCGGGTCCGGGTCATCGGAGCTGACGATGTCCGGGCCCATCACCCACAGGAAGCGGGCGCCGCTGGCCAGCACGTCGCCCGCGATTAAGGATGGCAATGGGTAAATCCCCATCGGGTATGGCCACCCCAGACTCATCCCCGCTATAAAAAATTGGTACCTCCAGAATATTCATACCCGTCATGGGTGGGGAATTTTTCCCAGACCCATACCCGGCCAGGTAAATCATACCCGGCGGGTCACCCGTACCCGCCAATAATTTATTCACGCACATGAAAATCAACAATTCAACAGCAACCACTACTAACCAGAGCACATAAAATTAGACAAATAATAGTATATAATAATATCTTCTGCAACCAGCAGTCACATTACACCATCACACAAAGTCATTCTATCATAAATCATTATATTACATAGCCCAAAGGGGTAGTTTTTTTTTTTTTTTGCCACGGCGGCGTTTTTTTGGCGAGTGGTGATTGCGGTGCCAGGCTGCCAGCGCCGAGATGAGGTAACGACGCGCTTTACTTACACGCCTATTTTTTCGGCGGCGGGAGGCCAGGCGTTGAGCCTCCCTCGAGCGGTCAAGGGCTCCAGCGAAGTCGCCAAGCGGGACCGGCGGGTGAACCTAGGGTTTTACATGGGCTGGTGGGCTTATTTAGTTTTGGGCCGGGTATTTTTCACCCATGGGTAAACGGGTACGGGGATTGCTGGAACATACCCATACCCACGTACCCGATGGGTGAAGGGTTTGGTCTATTTACGTACCCGTGGGTAGTGTGTTTAGTCCATATTTAGACCCTAATGGAGTAAATACCCATCGGATATCGGGTCGCGGGTATCGTCGAACGCCTTGGAGATGATGCGGTGCACCACGGAGGTGGTGTCCGTCTCCTGCAGGTAAGACATGAGCTCGCTCGGCTCGATGGACGCCACGCCCGGGATGTAGGTGATCGTGTCCTTGCGAGGCTCTGCAGATGATGCCCGCTGCGTCTAAAGTGGCCGTTCTGGGTGAGCAAGTCGATGTGATAGTAGAGGTTGAAGATGAGCACCGGTTCGGTCCAGAACGAGACGTACGCGACGCCGAGGCGCCTGGCCAGCGTGGCGGGACACACGAAGAAGGTGTCGGCGACCAGGAACGTGGCGCCCGGGTCCACGACGACGCGGCGGAGCAGCTGCTCGACGTGCGCGGGCAGCGCGTGGAACAGCGCGCCCATGAGGTGCAGCGACCGGTCGAACCCCACGGGGAGGCCGTCGCTCACCAGCTCGTACGACACGTCGTCGCCCAGAAGCAGCCCCTCCTGTCGTCGTGGTGCAGCGACCGGTCGAACCCCACGGCGAGACGCAGCGCCAGGTGCACCACGGGGATGATGTGGCCCTGCGGCGGGTACGCCACCACCACCGCGTGCGGCTTGCCGCCGCCATGCGTCGCCGTTTCTACTACGCCGGCGGCCCCTTGCGCCATTTCGTACGTCATCCTAGCGTAGCGACTAGGGAAGTAGGGAGCGACACGTGCTCCGCGAGGCCGTGGAGGTTGCGTCCGAGAGCGACGCGGCGCGGCGGCACATGGTGGTGGACGCCGGTGTGCTCCGTGACGGAGGTGGTTCGGTTGCAGCCCCGCGGTGCTGGAGCAGCTGCCGCCGGGGCTCTTCCGCGTCCCGCCACCCGCCGTTGAGCCACGCGCCCGCCCTGTCGGCCCATGCCCCTTCCGCCGACGAGTAGGTGTGCACCGCGCGAACCGAGTCCATGTCGTCGAGACAGAACTGGAGCAGGTGGAACACGTGCAGTGACAGCGACGCCGACTCCGCGGCGGCGGCGCCGTCGAAGAGCAGGTAGGTGAGCGCCGTCCCAGAGACGTTGACGAACCGTCGGGGGGTCTTCTTCACCTCCGGGAGCGTGGCGGGTCTGTGGGAGCGCGGGCAGGCTGCGGAGGCGGCGCGACGTGCAGGCGCGGATCCGAGTGAGGCGGTATGGACAGAGGCGACGCGGACGTCCCGGGGGGCAGGGGCAGGAGCTTTCCTCTGTATAATGACATGCCAACGAATGTTGCTTGTGCCCCGAACGTGTGCGACTCTTGCAGCATGTTCATCTCAGCGCGCGCGTGGCCCGAACGTGTGCGTGGCCCTGAGCCTCCTCGTGCCCGAGCTCAGCAACGGCCCCTGGCGCGGCAAGCCACCGCGGGCGAGTGCCGCCGCTCACGGCGGGGTACGTGTCGGCCGGGTGGACGGCGACGACGCTGTACTCGACGCGGAACTGGCACGTGATCCTCCCGAACGGCTCCGGGATCCCACAGCGTACCTGAGCACCTCCCTGGCGTCGTTGCCCTGGAGCACCCAGCCTCAGCGGCGCCTCCTCCGACAGCGGCCTGTGCACAGCGGCGCCAGCGGGTACTGCTACCTCATCGACTTCCCATGGAGACGCTGGTGTACGAGCCTGCTTTCGTGCTGGTGTGGGAGCGGTGGCAGTACTTGCTCGCACGCCCGCATGGCCATTGTAGCGTGGCCTGGAATCTATTTGACAAAATACACAGCCTAGTCATCATGCCACATCAGCATGAAAAGCCAACGTAGAGAAGTATGGACCTAAGTGATACGGCATATAAAGTTTATGGACCTAAAAAATCACTTTGAAAATTGATGGACCTAAACGTAATCTCTTTACAAGTTAATGGACATCTGGTGCATTTAACTCATTATTATATCATCATTAATCATTGCCACGTACAGGGGACTGTTAGAATCCATCGAGATTGAGATCGAGAGAGAAGCATGTGGTGTGGTGGTGTCCAACCTTTCCGGGTCTTTAGGAGGGCCTCGTACTGGGTCTTCCTACTTCTCAGTAGCCTCTGCTCGCGCATGTATGGAAATGGTTTGGTACATATGTACACAAGAAGTTGTAGGTGAACGGTCACAAATCGCAAAATGGGTGCTTGAGAGAGACTGGGGACACGCACTGTAGAGAGATGATCAACTGGACGATTCTATTGATCATATGGCGTGTACATATATAGATTACATCAGAGGCCTTTTGGCCAAGTCTGTACATGCGCATACAGTTACAGCGAGAGCGGACGAGCGCGTAGAGCGGGAGCTTGGGCGCCGCGGAGACCGGGCTCGCGTGGACGCAGTGAGCGCGGCGAGTGCGCACGGAGTAGCGCCGAGTCCGCACTGGTCGTTGGTGATCCGAACAGCCTGGGCGCTGGGCTTAGCCGTTGCTGAGTTTCCGTTGACACCCCCCCGCAGTCTCGACGTCGGCGTTCGTGACGGAGAGGCTGTCCCTGAAGTCGAAGAACAGCGCCGAAGGCAAGCCCTTCGTGAACACATCTGCGAGTTGCTTTGCGCTGGGAACGTGCAGAACTCGAAGCTCGCCAATGGCTACCTTCTCGCGGACAAAATGAATGTCCAATTCTATATGCTTGGTTCGTCGGTGATGGACGGGATTCCTGGCCATGTAGACGGAAGAAATGTTGTCGCAGAACGCCACGGTTGCGCTGTGAATCTTGCACAAGAGTTCGCCGAGGAGATGACGAAGCCAGGAGCACTCAGCCACGGCATTGGCGATGGCTCGATACTCCGCTTCGGCGCTGGACCGCGACACCGTAGTCTGTCGTTTAGACGACCACGATATCAGAGAGTTGCCGAAGAAGACGCAGAACCCAGATGTAGAACGTCGCGTGTCCGGGCAGCCAGCCCAGTCGGCATCGGAGTACGCGGTGATGGTCGGCGTCGGTGCTGCGCGGAGCTGAATGCCGAGCTGGACGGTGCCTTTGACGTAGCGTAGGATGCGTTTCAGCATTGCCTGGTGAACATCCCGTGGGGCGTGCATGTGAAGGCACACCTGCTGTACTGCATATGAAATGTCAGGGCGCGTGATGGCTAGATATTGCAGGCCGCCGGCGATGCTTCGGTAGGCGGTGGCGTCATCGATGAGCTTGCCATCAGCTGCAGATGCTTTGGGCTTGGTGTCGGCAGGTGTGGCTGCTGGATTGCAGTTGGCCATGCCTGCACGCTCCAGGAGGTCTTCAGCATAGCCGGATTGAGAAAGGAAGAAGCCATCCTGGGAGCGTCGCACATTGATGCCAAGGAAGTGGCTCACCGGTCCCATGTCTTTGACGGCAAAGGCGTCGTGGAGCCTGGCGATGAAGTGCTGTAGTAGTGGTGTCGTGGAGGCCGACAGAATCATGTCATCGATGTAGAGGAGCAGGTATGCCGTGGCTCCGTTGCGGTGGTAGACGAATAGCGACGAGTTGGCCTTGGACTGCACAAAGCCGAGGCTGGTGACGTGCCCGACGAAGCGCTCGAACCAGGCTCGTGGTGCCTGGCGAAGTCCGTAGAGGGACCGTGACAGGAGACAGATAGCATCCGGCCGCTGGGGGTCGACGAACCCAGTCGGTTGTTGGCTGTAGACGCGCTCACGAAGGTTGCCGTGGAGGAAGGCGTTGGAGACATCAAGCTGGTGCGCCGGCCACTTGTACGTCGCCACAAGTGTGAGCACTGCGCGGATTGTGGCCGGCTTGACCACCGGCGAGAAGGTTTCGCCGAAGTCCACGCCGGGCCGCTGATTGAAGCCACGGACAACCCAACGAGCTTTGTATCGCTCGAGGGTTCCGTCGGGGTTCAGCTTATGCTTGAATACCCATTTGCCGGTGATGACGCGGGCGCCTGGTGGTCGCTGGACGAGTGCCCATGTTTTGTTGGCCTGCAATGCATCATATTCACGTTTCATGGCAGCATACCATTGAGGGTCCTTGACTGCTGAGCGAACACTCCGTGGAACTGGGGAGATGGCCGGCGAAGCTGCCGCCGAAGCTGCCATGGCGTACTTGGGGTTGGGCTTGTGAATCCCAGCCCTTGCACGAGTGACCATCGGATGGCCGGTGACAGCACCGTTGTGAGCCGGAGAAGTGTCTGCTCGAGGTGGTGTTGCAGTGGTCGACGCAGCCTCGATGGACGCTGTGGCCGTGGGCGACGTCACAGCGGGCGACACCGCGGCGCTGGACGTCCCACATCTTGGCGCTGGAGAGGATGGCCCGGCCATGTCGTCGTTCGTCGGTGAGGATGCGCACCGTGCCGGGCGAGCGCTCGGCTGTAGTCGAGGCGGAGCAGCATCGGGGCTTGGCGGTGTAGACGGTGATGTGCGGCGGCGCACAGCACGCGCGTCGTGAGCTGGAGGTGGATCGTCGAGCGCCGGATCATGTACTGTGCCGGCGGTTGGCGTGATGAAGTCGCGGAATGGGTAGACTGATTCGTCGAAGGTCACATGGCGCGATGTGATCACCCGCCCGGACTCAAGCTCATAGCATCGATAGCCATGGTGATCAGCCGGGTAGCCGATGAAGACGCAAGTGGTAGACCGCGGCGCGAGCTTGTGTGGCGACGTTGCGAGCATGTTGGGGAAGCATCGACAGCCGAATACGCGAAGCCCGTCATACGATGGTGCAACACCGAATAGGAGAGCGTACGGCGTTGCAGTGCCCGTGGCTCGGCAAGGACGTCGGTTGATCAGGTATGTCGCCGTGGCCAGTGCTTCAGCCCAGAACGTCAAAGGTGCAGCACTAGAAATTAGCATAGTACGAATGCAATCGTTAACAGTCCGGAGGATTCTCTCGGATTTCCCATTCTGTTGGGATGTGTATGGACAAGAGAGGCGAAGGTGGGTGCCGAGAGAAGACAGAAGCAGGCGCATGGCATAAGAATCATACTCCCGTCCATTGTCTGTCTGAAAGGCGACGATGGGCAATCGGAACTGTGTATGAACATAGGAGATGAAAGCGCGAACAGTAGGAAGAACATCCGATTTATTTCGCAAAGGAATTGTCCATAAATAGTGAGTGTAGTCATCAAGAAAAACAACATAATATTTATACCCTGAATGACTGTAAACGGGAGACGTCCAAACGTCTGAATGCACTAGCTGAAAGGGGAAAAACGAGTGTGATGCAGAATCGGCGAATGGAAGACGAACATGTTTCCCAAGCCGGCAAGAGGAACACGAATGAGCATCAGCCTTATTACATTGAAAATGAAAACTCTGGAGAACTTGTGAGGTGATGGAGTGCCCGGGGTGTCCCAGCCGCTGATGCCACAGGGACACCGAAGCAGCAGTAGCGGTGAGAGCCTTGTGCGGAGCGCGAAGAGGGTAGAGTTCGCCGCTGCTGTCACATCGGAGCATCTCCGCCCTGGAACGAAGATCCTTGATAGAGAAGCCAGAGGGGTCAAACTCGATAGACACATTGTTATCACGAGTCAGACGGCGAACGCTAATCAAATTTTTGACAAGGCGAGGGCAAATAAGAACATCATTCAGTTTGAGAGGAGAGGTGGCAGTGGGAATGAGTGTTTGTGCTTGATGCGTGACAGGCAATCGAGCACCATTGCCCACTGTGATAATGGAGGATGAAGGTCGGAGGGAGGAGGAAGAAAATATACCGGAGGAGGAAGACATGTGGGACGACGCGCCGGTGTCGAAGTACCAATCAGCAGCGCTTGGCGGCTGATACGGAGCGCCGGCGTACTGGAGCGCATTGTACAAGGCGCTGTTGTCGAAGGCACCGCCGGGCGAAGAAGGGGGCAGATGGGTCACCGCCATGGCTTGCTGGGGCTGGAACGGCGGACGAGGGCCGAGCACGCCGGCGCCGGGGGCCCGGAAGGGCATGGGCCACGCTTGCACCATGCCCTGCCAGGGGTTGTAGCCCGCAGCCCACGGCGCGGATGGGTTGGAGTTGTTGGAGCGCTGCCCGCCGCCGTTCCCACGGCCACGTCCGCGGCGGCGATCAGGACGACCGCCGGAGCGAGAGTTGCCGCGACCGGTGGTGGATCGAGGCGCTGTGGAGGAGGAGGAGCCGTCCTTGTTGCCGGTCGCCAAATTGGAGGACCCGCCGGACGAGTCGTCGTGCGTCGCGGCGAGTGCCTGGCCAGCCTCAGCAGTCGCATCATGCTGAACGCTGAGCTCTTCGAGGATGAGGAAGGAGCGAGCACTCTGGAAGGTATGCGGCGGGTGCTTGGAGGTGATCGCCGGCCGGACGTAGCGGTACCGGGGGTTGAGGCCGCGGAGGAGGTTCAGGACTTGACTCGGCTCGGAGACAGGGTGGCCGATGTCGCGGAGTTGATCGGCAATCCGCTTGAGCTTGGTGCAGTATTCAGTCATGGACATGTCACCTTGTTGCAGGGAGCGCAGCTCAGTCTCCAGGTACACAGCGCGTTGCAGCTCATTATCCTGGAACAGACCTTCGACGGCGTGCCACAGAGTGAAGGCGTCGTGGCGGTCGCGGCGGACGATGTCGAAGACGCCCTTCGAGACGGTGGCGAGGATCCAGTTGACGACGCAGGAATCAACCCTGCGCCACTCGCCGTTGCGATCGTCGGACGGGGTGGTGGATTGAACGTGGCTCTGTAGGCCAAATTTGCCGAGAGTGGATTCAAAGAACAGGCACCATTGACCATAATTTCCTTCGTCCATGTCTAGAATGACAGGGACGTGATGGCGAATGGAGATGCCCTGGATGGCGGAAGCACGAGCAGGAGCGATGGAGAAGTCACCGTCGGAATCGGAATCAGAGAGGCCGGAGTGGATGGAAGCGGGCGCCATTGGATCAGTAGAAGGATGTGTGGCGAAGGGATTTTCAGGTGAGAACCGTGGACAATGATACCATGTAGAGAGATGATCAACTGGACGATTCTATTGATCATATGGCGTGTACATATATAGATTACATCAGAGGCCTTTTGGCCAAGTCTGTACATGCGCATACAGTTACAGCGAGAGCGGACGAGCGCGCAGAGCGGAAGCTTGGGCGCCGCGGAGACCGGGCTCGCGTGGATGCAGTGAGCGCGGCGAGTGCGCACGGAGTAGCACCGAGTCCGCACTGGTCGTTGGTGATCCGAACAGCCTGGGCGCTGGGCTTAGCCGTTGCTGAGTTTCCGTTGACACGCACCTTGCCAAGGCGGTGGAGCATCCGTTCGAAGAGCAGGGAAATGGCGACGATGACGGAGGCGACGATCCATGTGCGGGAGTGTACTCCAGTGTTATCTCCGTCACGCCGCCGCCGGCTGCCTCTCCTCCTCCTCCGGCCATGATGATTCAGGCCAGCTGCTCTACCGTACCGTACCACCCTTCCCCTCGGTTCGTTTATTCTTGTTCGAGAGGGATGTAAAAATGGTTTGGGTTGCAGCAAATAAAGTTGCATCTTCTTGGTCTATTTATAATGGCCCCCTATACTATTCGTTGACCTGGATTGCTGTGTTGGACCCATCAAACAATTAGTGATGCATAGCTCAAAATGTAACAAGAAAACGTTTTGAGGGTGCACATCACTAGCCAGCAGGATGATTAAGTCCAACGTCAAACCTTTTTGTCTCTAATGCAATAAGACCAGTCTCGGTGCAAGTTTCGTCAGGGTTTCATTTGTATTTAATAAGCTACCGCATAAGCATTTTTTTATGACGTGGCAACGTTTTTAACAAGAGAGAAGAAGCGAATGAAACTCATTTGACACGATTACCAACTCTGTATGATTCATGAAATTAAATATCTATAAAATCATATAATGAAACTTTTCATTGACATTCTATATGATATAGCACTCTTGCATTGGAAACAACAACATGAAACTTCTTATTGAGACTAGCCTATGCCAAAAGCTTAAAAAGGCGAGCAATAATTCATTTAGGTATATATGATTCATTCAACCAGACAAGTTCTAACATAAAATTTGGTGTGAACACCAAATAACCACATGAAAAAAAACAATCTAGTTTTAATTTCTGATCCAATGATAACTCTAATATATTTTTCTGGATGTTTTTTGCTTTGTTTTCCATCCGGGTGAGATCATTCATGATCAATAATGCTATATATACAAGAATGTATTTACCTCTTGGCGAGATAGAAATGTTGAGATCCGTCCATTAGTCTGCCTCTGGTGTTAATTAGAGTTGAACAATCCCTATAGTTAACAGGGCCGCTTTGACAGATCTAGTTTCTTAAAAAAAAGAAAGGCTTTATTGTTTCAGTTTCTCAAGAAACTTTCTTTCGGTAGGGTTTTTGTTTCTTAGAAAACCATTTGACAAATGATGGTTCATGTTTAATTTCTCCTTGAGGTCCTTTTATTATTTTTTAAAAATCTTGTATATTTAATATTTTTACGCATAAAGAATCTCAAATTTAAAAAGTTCTAACAATAAAGTTTTATATCTTGTTGAGTACTACATGTCTTCATCTAAAATCATTTAAAATTTTGAATTCAGATTTTAAAACTTAAAACATATAGTTGGGCCCATAAAGATTTTAAATAAAAAAACTATTAGCTAAAAAGTTTTAGATTTTGTCGACCTACAATTTTTATATAAAAATTATGTTCATCCAAACTTCATTTGAAAATATTATGAATTTATTTTTAGAACCACAACGAAAACTGTCCCGTGTACCGGTGAGTGGACTGTATCATGGAAATCTCAACAACCCAATGGGACTCTACTGAGTGGAAAAGAGTACTCCAAAATCTAACCTAAAATAAATCCAAGCTACCACCTGCAAAATTAGAAATTCAAGGCCACTCCCCTAGCTAGCCTGTCGCTGCCATTGATGATGCATAAACTAATACCGGAGAAATTGGAAAATAAATGTCAAAATAATCCTATCCAAAATAGGGTTGACTCTGTATTTGAGTCATACCACATGGTTTCACATCATCCACTCGACCACTCCTGAAAACGAACTCATCTGAGATGACACATGAGAACTGTGTTCACATCTTAGTTACTTACGTTGTAAAGTTGCCTCGTTCCATATCTATCTCCCAATGAGATGGCTGTGTCAACCATAAGAAATGGTCGCTTATTGAGCTCGATCTGTCAGGTCGACGGAATCCGAAGCATGTGGTCGTTCATCAGCGACGCAGACGCAGATCGATATACAATATAACTTGCTCCTCCTTAATTTGTAGGAACTAGCTATATATTATGGGATGGTTAACTGAGCTAAGTAATGGGTTTGACTTTGCACAAAAAGCCAAATTAACAAGTGATGGAGCCCATGACAATTGCCCTGATCGCTTGGCTGATAAGCCATGGCTGAAAGTACTGTTGGCTGATTTGTTGTGAGAAAAAAATATTGTTCCTTGATTAAAAAAGCACGACTTATAAGTCAAACGAACATGGTGAATGTATGTGCGCAAACAAGCTATAGTGAGCTCATGACAATGTGGATGCAAGCCACTTATATTAGCCACCCCACATGCCATGCATGTCCTCATCTGTGTTACCTGGTGAGGTGCCATCAGTAACACCTGCGTGAAATGATTCCTTATGCACACTAACCGGTTGCAAAGGTATTAGACTGGGATATAAATACACAGACATATCCTGAAAGAATAAAACAATGGCCAACTTGACTTTAACCTACCTAGTACTCGGACAAGTTGGTGTGCTAGGCTAGCTGTCAGCAACTCAAGGCTGAGATTGGCCATGCATTCCTCTAGCTAGTTCAATTATGCTCGCATATATATATATATCAACTATTAATAATGTTTCTTGTGTGACGTAACACACCTATATATCCATGTTGTTGTTCGTTTTTTTTTTATAATGTCCTTTTAACACATCTTGCATTATCTCTTTATTACTACCCCACTTATCTATATTTTTGGTGCATGATTCTTTTTATTGTTCAAGGAATATGTAATTTTATTATTGATTGACTATAGAAAAAATTATGAATTGTCTCTTATAAGTTGTCCTTTTAATTGTACTATTTGGTGGTCCAAGATTGTTGACTAGAAATCTAGGCATTTAAAATATAGCAACTTCCTTGCTCCTCTGTTCCAGATTGCCTGCCAAATCTTTGGCTTGAAACAAACAGTGAGCAACGTATTTGTGGTGCACTTGCATTCTTGGAGGCAGACGGACTGGAAATTTACAACAAAACAGATTCTTGGAAACGTAGCACAACAATCCGTTGTAGTCTAGCTGGTTAGGATACTCGGCTCTCACCCGAGAGACCCGGGTTCGAGTCCCGGCAACGGAATTTTTTATTGCTTTTCTGATATCATTTTTTTTAACTAAAAAAGCGTCTAACTTGCGAAACAATCCAAGTCATGACAGGCAATGCCATATTGTTTTAATCAGCAGAAAAGCTATTCCGTGTTGTGATTCTTTTTTTATCGGCAGAAACGCTATTCCGTGTTGTGATTCTTTTCCGAACTTGAAATAGCTGTAACTTGTTCAAGCTACGAATTAATCTGCAATCGCCATATGCAATGTTTTTTGTTAGCAGAAAAGCTATTCTATATTGTGTTTCTTTATCGAACTTGAAATAGATATTTACACTGCGAAACACAGCCGTGGCGTCCTCATACAAACCTTCATCTTGGACGCATCCAATCCAAAGAGCATTTGACACAGCACATTATTCAGAGCTCCTCTGCAGCCAAGGCTTCCTCCAAGCAGCACAGATTTTTGTTTCTACACTGCCTACTGGGATCTATAGCGGATAATCATCCACGGACGAACTTTGATGTCCTACCGTCTCTCGACATGATAACAAGACGTTCCCCCATTTTTCCTTGGAAGAGTGAAAATACATTAACTATTAAGAAAGAATTACATCATTCGGAGCAATAGCTTTTTGGGGGGCAGGTACGTAGGGTGGTGGGGAGGTGTTCCAAAATTTGTGGCAATTGTATATTTGATATGGGTATTGAAAAGGGCAACATATCAAAGGCAATAATAGTTACGGTTTAATGTTAAACCACAGAACAAAATGGTGATGTGATTAATCGAATAACACATTTCCTCTTCCATTAGTATGGCGTAAGTTTCTAGAACAATAACACTTTATTATTAGAACAAATCAGAACTTAAACTACTTAGACAATAGTAAATTAAAAGAACATCTCTAATTCCTTTCAAAAAAATCATAAATGATTTAATACTCAAACCAGAAGTGATAGAATAATTGAACACCTCCTCCCCAACCAGAAAAAGAGTTCCAAAAAGAATGTAAACCTCGCTTTTCGAGTAGTCAATCAATCTCAAGTTTAACCAAATATATATACAAAAATGTACTAATATTTATTATTATGCATATTAATAATCATTAGATTAATTGTGTAATATATCTTCATAATAAACCTATTTGGAGACAAATGTTGATACTATTTTCTATAAAACTAGTCAACTTGAGTTTGATTGACTCCTCAAAAAGTGAGATTTACATTCTTTTAGGAATGGAGGGAGTAATAACTGGACTGCCAAAGAAACTATGGTTTTCAGAGTTGAAACCCAATGGTAGACAATGGCGGCAGAAACATGCCACCTGATCAAACAAAAGACAAGCACAAACAAATCGTAGAAACAATCAAACAAAACAATGTAACAAACAATAACTGCAATCTTGCATATTTGTTTATCAGCAACATTTATCTCGACTCCAGGATATTTTCTGGTCAGCAAGTTACCAATCTCAATTTCTATCATCACATAGTGATGCAAACTTCAACACCAGTCATCTCATCCTGTGCATGGGAAAGAAGAAAATTTCACCAAGTGCACAGACTAAAATGACACCAGGAGGAGCACATCATTATACGATTTGGCTAACTTTCATCATTCCAGTTTGAAAATAAACTTTAAAAAAAAGAAAATTGAACAGGGTAACATAAAAAAATATGACACATTCTTCGGACTGCCAAAGAAACTATGGTTTTCAGAGTTGAAACCCAGTGGTAGGCAATGGCGGCAGAAACATGCCACCTGATCAAACAAAAGACAAGCACAAACAAATCGTAGAAACAATCAAACAAAACAACGTAACAAACAATAACTGCAATCTTGCATATTTGTTTATCAGCAACATTTATCTCGACTCCAGGATATTTTCTGGTCAGCAAGTTACCAATCTCAATTTCTATCATCACATAGTGATGCAAACTTCAACACCAGTCATCTCATCTTGTGCTTGGGAAAGAAGAAAATTTCACCAAGTGCACAGACTAAAATGACACCAGGAGGAGCACATCATTATACGATTTGGCTAACTTTCATCATTCCAGTTTGAAAATAAACTTTTAAAAAAAAAAGAAAATTGAACAGGGTAACATAAAAAAATATGACACATTCTTCTTTCACAAGAAAAAAAGGGCATCATTCTTGATGGCAAAAGATAAATAAGGGCACTCAATAACATCACAAGGATAATATTTGAACAGAAAAAAGGAACTAATTTTCTACAGTAACTCTATGCCTGAGATAAAAGAATTCGAAATATCAGGACAAACCAATTCTTCTTATCTTAATAACAAGTTAAATTAAATGCAGGAGCATTGAGGGCTCACAATTATTGGAAGATGGTATATCTTCAGATTGAGGCCTAGCTAACTACACAGTTTTTTTTCTCCAACACATAGGTGTATCATTATATTAAGAGAAGCTAACTACACAGTTACCTGTCTTGAAGTTTCATTTAAATTTTTGAATCAGCATGCTTAACCAGGGATTTTTTCACATATCTGGAGAACAATCCTCCAGTTGGCAAATATGAAGGTACCAAGTAGCATTGGAGCAAAACACTGAGAGATTGATATTATTTAACTAGTTGCCCAGCTGATATTAAGAGATCCATACCTTCTGTCCATTACCACCATTGGAAGAAGTGCCTGACAGTGTCCTCACCAAATCCTTGAGCACTCTCTCAATACTGAATCACAATAATGTCAAAACTTCTTATTCTCAACCAGTCAAACAGTACAAACTATAAAAGCCAGATCAATTTGGCTGACGGTGTAGTAGGTCCTGTGCTACCCCAAGCATCATATCATACAAATTCATAATGCCAATAGTGTCAAAATAGCATCCAGTGAAGCTGAATTTTACAAGGATCTAGAAGCATGCTGGGACTTGGCAATCTCTCTCAAAACTGCACCTACAACAGCAGCCTGTTCAAGACATTCAGCTTTGTTCAAAGCATCTAGAAGACTGATGCATGCCTTTACATTAATTCTACATCCTTGTAATCGAGTTTCTTCAAATACATGATATGCCTCAATTGCTCTATTTGCATGGCTCATTCCCTCTATAAGAGCATTGAAACTTGCAGCATCAGGGATTCCACCATTGGCCTTAAACCTCTCAAAGAGACTGCAAGCATCTGTTATGTTCCCTACCTTTGCAAGCCCAGAAATCATGGTTGTGTAAGTCACAACATTAGGGATTAATCCCTGTTTCTGCATTTCTTGCCAGAACACAAAAGCCTTATTGTACTTCTGTACGCGGCAAAGGCCATTTATAAGAATACTGTATGTGTAAGTGTTTGGGGAACATTTCATTTCCTTCATTGACTGGAAACAAATAAGTGCTTCATTGATTTCTTCAGCTTTCACTAAAGCATCCATAAGGCTGTTCCATGTGTAAACATTTGGTGTCAAACCCTTCTTCATCATCTCTTCTAATATTAAATAAGCTTCATCTATCCTACCAACCTTTCCAAACCCATCGATGAGAGAGCTATACACAATAACATTCAATTCTATTCCTTTTGATTTTGCTTCCTCAAAAATCATGTAAGCTTCATCTAACCTATCAATCTTAGCTAAACCATCAATAATTGATCCATATGTAGCAACTGTAGGAGCTACACGTTTTACCTTCATCTCCTCAAGAACTTCATAGGCCTTGTCCACCTTTCCAGATTTGCAGAACCCATCAACAACAGCATTATAAGCCCGAGCATCAAGAGCAAAACCTTGCTGCTTCATGGCATGGAAAATGCTGGAAGTTTCCCTAGCCAGGCCAGCTTTTGTGAGACCATGAATCAAAATGGAATAACTTCGTACATCCGGAAGGAAGCCATAACCCTTGATATCCTCAAATATCGCCCTTCCCTTTTCAACATCACCAGCTTTGAAAACACAATCCATGTATGTATTCAGTAGGGTAAGGTCAGGCTGGCATCCTCGACGATTCATCTCTTTGAAGATTTTGTGCCCATCTTCTTTCCTCCCATGCATGAAGAAATTCCTTATCAAGGATGTATAAACAACAGGATTAGCATTGTGGCCTGTATCTAGCATGTTCTCAAATAACCTATAAGCGTCGTCAACATTTCCTTTCTTTCCTAATCCGTCAATAAGAGAACAATAAGTCACAGAATCAGGATTGCAACCTCTCTGACTTGCAGTTTCAAACATCTCATTGGCCTCCTCAAACTTCTTTGCTTTGCAGAGCCTATCAACCATTATATTCACTGTCAACAAGTTAGGGAACAAACCAGCACGTTCCATCTCATCCCGTATCATATAGGCCTCCTCAACTTTTCCAGCCATGCAAAGCATATCAATGATGATGTTATATGTCGAGGAATTTGGCTCTGCATCCTTTTTCATGGCCTCAAACAAGGTCAGTGCCTCATCAACTTTCCTCTTCTTCCCAAGGCAAGTGAGAATCGAATTAAATGACACAACAGATGGAATACAACCCCTCTCCTTTAACTGATCAAGAAGCTTATAGGCATTCTCAAACTGGCCTGCAGACCCATAACCCATGATCATTGTATTATACGCATACGCACAAGGCACAGCTCTTTCTGTCTCCATCTGACCAAACAGTTCCTCAGCCTCACTTAGCCTCCCTGCCTTGCACAACACCCAAATCATGCTCGTGTACGATACATCATCTGGCTTCAGCCCTTGCGACTTCAACTCATGGAAGAACTTCCAGGCCATGTCCACACTCCCAGCCTTCCCGAAACAATCAATGCACACATTGTACAGCACAATGTCAGGCTCGAGGCAGCTCCCCTTCACCTCGTCCACCAGTGCCAGGGCCCCCTCGACGCGCCCCTCACGAGCCAAAGCCCGCACCAGCGTCGTGAACAGCGGCACGCCCACCTCGTACCCGACCTCCTGCATCTGCCGCAGCAGCTCGAGCGCTCGTTCAGGCCGCCTGGCCTCCGCCATTGCGCCGATCAGCACGGTGTACGCCGAGAACGCTGGGCGGAACTTGAGCCGCCTCATGGCCCCAATCACGCGCTCGGCGTCGTCGAGGCGGCGGGTGCGGACGAGCGCCGCGACAAGGTCGGCGCAGGCGGGGTTGGGAACGCCGTACCCAAGGACGCTCATCTCCTCGAGGACTTTCTCCATGGCTGCGAGGTTGTGGGAGAGGAACGGGAGGACGGCGTTGTAGGCGTCGGCGGGGAGCGGGTGCGGGGAGGCGGCGGAGGAGGCGAGGAAGAAGGGAGCGGCGAGGGAGGGGTTCTTGAGGGACCGGAGAACGGGTATGACGGCGTCGGCGGCGGAGGCGGAGGCAGCGGAGAGGGAGGAGGAGACAGCGCCGGCAAGGTCCGGCGTCCAGGATGGTGCGGCGGAGAGGAGGCGGAGGAGCTCGGTGGCGAGAGTGTTGGGGTGGTGCGGTGGTGGTGGTGGGGGTGGTGTGGTGGAGGAGAGGTAACGCCAGATGCGGAGGAGGGTGGGGGCGACGAGGAGCGGCCGGCGAACCGCCGGTGTCCGCACCGCCGCCGCCGCCGCCATGGAGAGGGGTTCGTAAACCCTAGCTGGGATACAAGGCGGGCTTGGCCATTTGGGCCTTGGGGCTGGGGAGGAAATGGCCGGTTTGTTCAGAAGATGGACTTTTGTTTCTTTCTTTCCCGTTGAGCCGTTGATCAGCCTTAAAAAAAAAAAAAAGGCAACGTATCATGTGCAAACCAACCAACCTATGTAAACTTGGAAACTACCGATCAGGACCACTGGATGCTGATCCAATGGATGGGGTGAGGGGACTTAAGCGCAAAAAAAAAGGACGGCGGGTGGGGGGCTTAAGCGCAAAAAAATCCCACCTCTCACCCCATTCATTGGATCAACATCTAATGGTCCTGATTGGTAGTTTCCAAGTTTACACAGATTAATTGGTTTGCACCTGATACGTTGCCTAAAAAAATACCACACTCCTACGTACCCCTTAAAAGTTGATCGTCATCTACATGTCCTCGCTTGAACTTTTCTTTCTTCTCACGCCATTCCATCGGCATTTGCTCCTAACAGTGGGTAACGGCTCTGGAGAATGACTCAGTTGCCCTTGGGCTTGTATGGGCGTCTGAACTTTTTCGTTTCCCCTGTGCCATTGCCAGGCCAATTGGCTTTGGCGCCAGAGACGCCGCTGTTGGCACCAAAGGACAGGGATTTGGCGCCAAAGAGCCTGCCCTTCTCCTCCTATATATTGGCGCCAAAGGCCAGGGAGTTGCCACTCTCTTGAGCCCTCTCTCTTTGACAGCCATGTCACAAGGTAGCAGCAGCTATGGTGGTGCGCCAAGGCGGCGTGTGCTTTGCCCGAACTGCAATGTGCTCACCAATCGCTTCATCTCGGCGACCAGAGCCAACCCCAACCGGACCTTTCACAAGTGCCCTTATTTCGCGGTTTGTACTTCTCTCTTTGGTCAACATTGTTTGTCTTTTCCTCTTTGCTCAGTCTCTATGTTGGATTTCAGATTGGAGGATGTCAGTACTATTAGTGGGAGGATGAGATGGGGGAGACTGCTACACCAATCCAAGCAGTTCCACTGCAGGCAGTGGCAGCACCTGGTGGTTTTCCCACAGCTCCTCCTCTGGCCATCTTGCAGGAAGGTTCCCAGCAGTGGCGTATGCACGATGCGGGACAAGGGGGGCTAAAACAATGGAGATGTTGATTTGCATGAAGATTTAATGGTGAAATAAATCTTTTGCTACAGTGATTAGGCTTGAAATCAAGTTATTAGGGGGGCTGGAGCCCCCCAGCCCCCCTTTGGATCCACCGCTGGTTCCCAGGCAGCTGTAGTCAAAGGCCATGCACCAATGGACAAGAAGGTGCAGCAGCAGCTTAGGAGGATTGAAAAACTTGTGTATTTTATGCTTGGTGCTTGCTTTGTATGCTATTTTCAAGAAGTAGGCTGTTGTTGTTGTGTGTGTGTGTGTGAGTTTTCATGGATGTATGGATCAATCAATGCATGAATGAATAGATGAATGAATGAATGCTTCTCATGGTTCATAACAACATTAAGACAAAAAACTAACAGTTCACTCATCCATCACATAACTGGTAGCATAAAGTGTTTCATCACCAACAGCATATGGTGTTTGATCACATCACTTATAGTTTACACATAGAAACTAAATTACTAGAGTTTGTTCACATCACTAATATGAACCATCAATTCAGACAAGGTTTTTCATGACAGCCCCAAAAGAACATCAAAGTACCAAAAGATCATGCGTTAGGGCCAAAAAAAAGAACATCACAGCACCAATAGAACATCACTAGAGTTTCTTACTGCAGCTTCTTTGGTGTCAACTTCTTCTTCACTGCTCCCTTATTTCTTCTTGGTGTGCATTGTGGATCCATAGGCTTAAGTGGGAGGTCATCAACTGGCTAGCTGGGCTAGGTGTCCACTGTAATGGAGTCCTCATTGAAAGGAACCAGATGCACAAATAAGAGTGGGACTAGATCAAAGTGGGAGGTCATCTTTGTCATATTCAACATCAGGAAATTGAAATTGCTCAGGCTCCCTATCAGCAACTTCCTCATCAGAGGATTCATCTATTTCTACTTCCTCATCTTCCTCGTCACTGGTTTCATCATCAGAACCTGACTCAGCACACTCCTCATCCCTATCAGCAACTTCCTCATCAAAGGATTCATCTATTTCTTCTTCCCTTTCTTTACTCCCCCCTTGGCTCTGAGAACTGGTAGGAGGAGGTGGAGGGTGGTTGGGACCAAGATCAATATACAAGCCTTCATTATCAATCCCCATATGCTCATTCATTGGATTTGGGTTAGCCAAGAACTCAGGTTGGCTTGGTTTGGGTGGCTTAGACTTGGATGTTTGCCTTGGTTTGGGTGACTGAGACTTGGATGGCTGTGGCAGAACCTCCTAAATTATAGGACCCACATGCACTTATCACTGTTCAACGATCTTTGACAACAATGTATATGTTCCTGGTAACTTAAGAAGTCTGTCAGGTGTCCTCGGGGAACCCCGAATCATCCATGATTTCCGAGCAGGATCACGTTATAGAGTTATTGCAGTATTACAACATTTATTCAAATATCGACACCAGAGTAAAAATAGCGGAAGTCTTACGGTAACATAGTTTACAAACCAGTTGTTTCAAACCTTACAAACTAAGTTCGATAATTATTACAAACCATAGTAGTAGTGGAGTGGCATAATTAACATATACATAACACACAAAATAAACATCCTGCCCAAGGATCACACATTTACTTCTCATCGTCAGAACGGACGATAGTCATGCAGCACGATCCAAAATAGATCTGCTCATGAGGCTCACCTGCAACAAGGGTCAACGAACCCTGAGTACAAAAGTACTCAACAAGACTTAACCGAAATATTAACTGATAACTAGGAATGCAGGCTCAGGGATTCAAGGTATAGCTTTAATAATGATCAAAGTTCTTTTGCGTAAAAGTTCTTTTAACAAAATTCCTTTTTAGAGAAAATTTCTTAAGAATTATATACAAAGCTAACACGATCCGCACTGAGATCATAAAACTTCATATCCAACACCTTCACAACTCTTATTCAAGTTCCAGTTATTAATTACTACGATGATGAACAGTGAGTTGAGTCTTCATAACCGAGGAGCAACGACGATTCGAACCGATTATAAACCCAGCTGGGAATTCTAGACCACACGACATATGCAGGTCCCCGACCTACATATATCAACCTACTCTTGGATCCTCTAAAGCAAGAACGGGTCCACGTCATCCGAGAATACAGTACTCCACCAATCCAGCCCATTGCCACGTGGGTACACGCTATTCCCGCCATCTCTCCACTCTCAGTGCGCGAGTAGCCATTCTCGTAATAGAATTGCCAAGTTCAGGCTTACCGGAGTATGTGGTTAGTACTATAAATTCTCACCTCATGCAATTCAACAACGGACGTGCCTTAATCGACACAGGCAGAAAGAACCCGCTCACAAGACCTCCATGTCTAGTGGCTCACACACACCGAGTCCGCCCGGTCTAGATTTATTGCTCCACATTCCCATATCACATGATAACATAATTAACCAATGTCCCATTTAAAACTTGTAGATGGCAGGTAGTCACCCGACTTTCATCGTTCTATGCATAGCTAAGCAAAACTAGGCATATACAAGTTTAAAACTGGTAATATGGTAAATATGGAATAACAAGGGTGGTAATGCACCAATTAGGCTCTTACTTAACTCTTAATCACTTAATGCAGTAACGAAAAGCAAAAGCGAAATTAATTTGTAAAACACAAGGTAGGGTTGTATGCATCCGGGGCTTGCCTTCGTTGACGGAAAAGTCCGATTCCTGCGACGTCACACCAGTATTCGATCCGACCTCAACAGACGGAATAACCTCCTCAACAACTTGATTAACTACCACGTGTTCACCTTCGTTCACTACACGTAATAACAATGCCATGTTTAACATGATGCGGAATACGAAATATGATGCTCGATGATGGATACAAAAATTAACGATTTGAATACAACTTTCCTTCGCGGTACAGTTGCAAGCCAAACAAACTAAATCTTTTTCGTAACACATATATCAACTGCTAAGGATCATTATCAACAAATGACCCAAGGTCATCACTCAATCCAAAATTACAAACAAAACCTAAATCACTAAAGGTTACTATTTGCTTTTATGAATTAATTATTTAATTCAAAAATATGAAACAAATCAACTTATTCTAATTGAGCTCAAAATTTTAGTAAATGTTCATTACATGATAACTAAGTGGCAAAACAAATTTCATAATTTTTGGACAAGTAAATAAGCCTAGAAAAATCATGGAAATCCATTTATTAATAAATTGAGTAATTTTTATCACATTCAAAAAGTACTGAAAAACATTATTTAATATTTTTCTTAAATACTTTACATCATAGAGAAGTCACACAAAAATTTTCATAATTTTTGGAGCTCTAAATAAATCTACACAAAAATAACAAAAACAAACACTATTCATTCAAGTCTGAAAATAGAAAAATCCATTTGAACGCTGAGTCACTGACAACCCGACCCCACCTGTCATCCCTAACCTCGCGCGCTGACCACGACGACGACGATGCTGACCAGCGATTTCTCGCCGACGGTGAGTCCAACGGTGACGGCCAGAGTACTAACATGATCACTACGTTACAGCGCATCGATCTATGGCCCTAACATGACCAATTACAGGCCGAACCGAGCACTACGCCGACCATGGCGGACACGGTGGCACGGCAGCGCTACACCGGTAGTGTGTGACCGGTAGAGCTCAAACAAGGGATCCAGGAAGCATCAGTGGCTCACCCCGAACGCGTTGAAGCAAGGAGCAAGGTTGGAGAAGCAACGGAGAGGCGTGACGACGATCACAGTGATCACGGCGGAGCAAGACGTCGTCGGCGATGGTGTACCGGTGACTGCAGTGGTCAAAATGAGCAACCAGCTATGGATTAAGTACTACATCATCGAGACGAAACAGAATCAGCCAAAACCAGGGACGGAGATGCACCGTGGAGCTCTAGCCGCAACGAATCGTGCTCGGTGGAGGAGTTGCCGGCCACGAGGAAGAAGACGATGCAACTCGAGTTCCCGACTTAGACTAGTTGAATTGGTGGGTTGGCTAGATGCGCAAGGATGTGGCGGAGCTAGAGCACTCTTTGCCGAGATGGCAACAGCGCTAGGTCAACGGCGAGAGCTCGATGGAGCTGCGGCGGCGGTGACTGGAAAAACAGAGAAGGAAGAAGAACGACGATGACGGCGTCTCGGTTCTTATAACGCGACTCAGAAGCTCAAGGAAGCCACGACAGAACCGTTTCCACGCCAGCGCGACGCCAAGGACAGCCACGACGTGCCTAGAACACCGAAGAAGGTCGCCGGCGGTGTAGCTACGGCGATGAACACTGTTCACAGTATTTATAAGTTTGCCATTCGTCAAAATTCACAAATTACTCCCAAATTTTCATAACAACTCAAAAATCTCCAAAAACAAAAGTTGTTCAAAATCAAAAGTTCTACAACTTTGCTTTTATAACCATCTTCTAATTCGGTCTAGTTTTTGAAATGAACTTTTGAATTTAAAAGGGGAAAATTAACGAATTATGCCTTTTTGAATTACTCCTAATTTTTCCAAACAACTTGAAAAACTCCAAAGATAAACTTTGCTTAACTAGTCAAGCTCTACACTTTTGCTTTTGGGCCCAACCCCAAAATATGCTTAGATTTTGAAATGGATTTTCAGGGTAGGGTTTAAATGTTGAAAAGCGGGGTTTTCTCGAAAAATTCAAAATCCCAACAAACTTTGAACTTGAGTCAAACAATACAATTCAACACTCATTACACAAATGTAAACTTGTTTTAGTAAATGCATATCAAAGTTTTCACCAAATGCCAAATGCTTTGCAATGCATATGATGACATGTCAGATTTTAATATTTAAACACCCGAGGTGTTACAATCATTCCCCCTAAAAGAAATCTCGCCCCGAGATTCAAAGCCATAGGGTAAGTAATGGAAAATGAAATGTGTCACGAGAACACATACAAAATCTGTCCATTAAACAGTTGAGATCCCTTTTATAAAACATAACTTGTATTACCGAGCTCAACTAACATTACTCTATTTTATATAGATGCTAGAAACCCTAGAAACTTTTCTAACAAGTAATCTTCTGATTCCCAAGTAGCTTCCTCTTCTGAATGTTGATTCCATTGTATTTTATAGAACTTGATTGTCCGTCTTCGAGTAACATGATCTTTTTGATCTAACACTCGGATAGGATATTCGGAATAAGTTAAATCCAGTTCTAGTTCCACTCCTTCAACTTCAACATTCTGTTCAGGCACTCGGAGACACTTCTTTAATTGAGAAACATGGAACACATCATGTATAGCTGCAAGATGTTCAGGTAACTTCAAGCGATATGCTACTTTTCCATACCTCTCCAAAATTTGATATGGTCCAATATATCGAGATGCCAACTTTCCTTTAAAACCAAAACAGGTAACTCCCTTCATTGGTGATACTTTCATATATACAAAATCTCCTTTGTTAAATACCAATGGTCTCCGTCTTTTATCAGCATAACTCTTTTGTCGGGATTGAGCTATCTTCAAATTACTTTGTATTTGCTTAACCTTGTCTTTTGTTTCTTTCACAAGGTCAACCCCAAAGAATCTTCTTTCTCCAGGCTCAGACCAACTCAGCGATGTTCTGCATCTACGACCATAGAGTGCTTCAAATGGAGCCATTCTAATGCTTTCCTGAGAACTATTGTTGTATGAGAACTTGACCAAAGGTAAACATTCATCCCACTTATTGGAATAGTTAAGGACACAACACCTTAACATATCTTCAAGTACTTGATTAACTCTTTCAGTCTATCCATCAGTCTGCGGATAATAAGCTGTACTGTACAGAAGTTTGGTACCCAATGAAGAATGCAATTGTTTCCAAAAATTAGAGACAAACTGTGTACCCCTATCGAACACTATGGTCTTTGGTACACCATGTAAACTCATGATTCTTGCTAAGTATATTTTGGCATATTGGATCGTAGGATATATTGTCTTGACTGGAAGAAAATGCGCTGACTTAGTGAGTCGATCTACAATAACCCATACTGAGTCAAATGCTTTGATGTCCTGGGTAGACCAACAATAAAGTCCATACTTATATCCTCCCACTTCCAAGATGGAATAGGTAATGGTTGTAACTCACTAGCAGACCTCAAATGTATAGCTTTCACCTTTTGACAAGTATCACATTTTGCTATATATCTAGCAATCTCTATTTTCATTTTAGTCCACTAGAATCTCTGCTTCAAGTCATGGTACATCTTGTTGCTTCCCGGATGGATTGATAACCTAGTAGCATGTGCCTTATCTAGAATTGACTGCCGCAACTCAGGAACTTTTGGTACCACCAGGCGATCCTTGAACCACAACACATCTTCATCATCTATGCTGAAGCATTCTGCTTTCCCATTCTTGACTCTTTCCTTGATATGGGCTATACCCTTGTTTTTCTTCTGAGCAGCAATAACTTGATCTTGAATAGTGGTTTCTACAATTATGTTGGTCAAACTTCCTTGTTGAATTACTTCTACATTCAACTTTTCCATTTCTTGACATAAATTCAAACCCATTGTTCTCACTATTAGACAATTGCAATAGCTTTTGCGACTGAGGGCATCTGCAACTACATTTGCTTTACTAGGGTGATAATGTACTTCCAAATCATAATCCTTAATTAGTTCTAACCATCTTCTTTGTCGCATGTTCAATTCTGACTGAGTAAAAATATACTTTAAGCTCTTGTGGTCTGTATACATATGACACATATTACCAAGCAGGTAATGTCACCAAATCTTTAGAGCATGAACCATAGCTGCTAACTCTAGATCATGAGTCGGATAATGTTCTTCATGTTGCTTAAGTTGCTGGGATGCATAAGCAATGACTCGGCCTTCTTGCATCAATACATATCCAATACCAATACCTGAAGCATCACAATAAACATCAAATGGCTTCTTGATGTCAGGTTGGGCTAACACTGGTGCAGTAGTCAGCAGTCTCTTCAAAGTCTAAAAAAGCCTCCTCACAATCTGATGACCAGACAAACTTAACTTGGTTCTTCAACAATTCAGTTATAGACTTTGATATTTTTGAGAAATCTGGAATAAACCGATGGTAATACCCCGCCAATCCCAGAAAACTCCAAACTTGATGAACTATGGCTGGCGGTTTCCAATCAAGCATATCCTTTACTTTGCTAGGATCAACTACAACTCCTTCGGCTGACAAGACATGTCCAAGAAATTGCACTTCCTTAAGCCAAAAATCACATTTGCTGAACTTGGCATATAGTTGATGTTCTCTCAAGTGGGTCAGAATAATTCTGAGATGTTCCGCATGTTCTTTCTTATTCTTGGAATATACTAAAATGTCATCAATAAACACCACTACAAACTTGTCTAGCTCAGGCATGAATACTGAGTTCATTAGATACATGAAATGAGCTAGAGCATTTGTCAAACCAAAAGATATTACCAAGTATTCATATAATCCATATCTTGTGGTAAATGCCGTTTTGGGAATATATTTAGGCTTTATCTTGATTTGGTGATATCCTGACCTCAAATCTATCTTAGAGAAAACTTTGGCTCTGGCCAATTGATCAAAAAGCAAATCTATCCAAGGTAATGGATACTTATTCTTGATGGTCACTTCATTCAATGGACGATAGTCAACACATAACCTCAGGGTCTCATCTTTCTTTTTCACAAAAATTGCCGGACATCCCCAAGGTGAGGAACTAGGTTGGATAAACCCTTTCTCAATCAATTCTTGTAACTGAGTCTTCAACTCGGCCAATTCCTTAGGTGGCATCCTATAAGCTCTCTGAGAAATCAGAGCTGTTCCAGGTTGTAACTCTATATTGAACTGTACATCCCTATCAGGTGGTAGACCGGGTAAATCTTTAGGAAACATGTCTGGAAATTCACACACTACCAGAATATCTGTAATCTCTTTGACAGTAGTTGCACAGATCTTGCCTACTGATCTTCTTAGGATTGGAAGTTGGATGAGAAGTTGAGAATTACTATCAGGCAAACTCACTCTTAACGTCCTATTCAAAGCATCTATAACAGCCTTATGCTGATACATCCAATTCATTCCCAAGATTACATCTATATCCTGATCCTTAAGGATAACCATGGTAGTGGGAAAAATATGCCCACCCAGGTTTACGGGTACCTGGTATACCATTTCCTTAGTACACAGACGTTCCCCGGGCGACTGTATAAAGAAACTTTCCTTTGTTGCCCCAATTGAAATTTCATGCTTCACGACAAATGTTCTATTGATGAATGAATGTGATGCGCCAGAATCAAAAAGTATAACTGTAGGGTGATTGGCAACAGGAAACATACCCATCATCACTGGCTCTCCTTCCGGAATTTCTCCAGCTTGAATATAGAACACCCGTCCTATTTTCCTCTCATCTTTGCCCTTCTGAGTATTCTGATTGGGGTTCTTGTTTGGTGCCTGACCCTGTTGTTGATTGGCAGGGGCCTTCTGATAATTTTGATTAGCCTACCTAGGATATGGACATTCCCTGGAGAAATGACCAGTTCTTCCACAATTGTAACATGGATAGTTGTGACCCTGGGATGTTGGAGCATTGCCACCAGAAGCATTGGTTGACTGTGAATTCGGATAGGTTATAGCAGGACGGACATTTGACTGTTGCCCGGCTTGGAACTACGGCAGACGATAAGGAGGACGATTATGATGTACTAGATGATAAATCACCCTCTGCCTCTTCTGATTTTCCCCAAAAGATCCAGACGACACACTCTTTTTCTTTTTGAGCTCCTTATGTTGCCGATATTTGGACTCTGAAACAATTGCAATATTTACTGCCTCATGATAAGTAACATTGGTGCAAGTGGTCATCATAGTCTGCAACTTAGTATTCAGGCCTCTCATAAACCACCTCTTCTTCTTAGCATCAGTATTGACATGTTCGGATGCATATTGGGACAGATGATTAAATCTTCCCACATATTGCATCACAGTTTGATCTCCTTGTTTCAAAGCAAGGAATTCATCTAGCTTCATAGCCATCACTCCTTCAGGGATATAATGGGCTCTGAAAGCTACATGGAACTCAGCCCAAGTTATTGGAATGCCAGCTGGTTGCATAGCCACTAAGTTTGCCCACCAAGCACTTGCTGCTCCTCTAAGTTGCTGGGCGGCAAACACAGGTTTCTGATACTCCGTGCATGGAATAAGGTCAAATTTCTGCTCCATGGTTCGAAGCCAGTCATCAGCCTCCAATGGTTCATCTACCTTGGTGAACACCGGGGGTCTTGTGTCAGTGAAATCAACATATGTAGCCTCCTGTCTGTTATGGTGGCGTCCACGGTTTTCGTACATCTGATTCTGATTACTCTGAGCCATCTCATGAAGCAAACGAGAATTTTCAGCCATCACATTGACAAGTGCGGTTATAGCATCAGCTAAATTTATTGGAACTGGTGGCGGATCTAGAATACCATCCTCATCTTGTAAAGTTCTAGGAACATACGAACCCCACGTACGACGCATCTGCTCATAACAAACCAAACTTTATTCACATGTCTTTATTGAATTGTACCAAAGCTTACTCTAGACACATTACATAGAGTTTACTAATGTACAAACAAACCCACGAGTACGAAAATAGAACTACATAACTTAACTAGAGCTACTATTACACAACTCTACTCTTTTCCTCAATTTCCTCAAACTTTAGGCTCGGTATCCATTCCAGAATTATTACCGCCTTCTTCATCACTTTCATCGATCATTACTAATTCTTCAAGATCTTCTTCCTCTTCCTCTCCTAGTTCATCATCATCGGCAAGGATGACACTGGGGTCCATGGCATCAGCTTGAGGCTCATGATTCGGATTTAGTAGATTGCTAAGCCTATGAACTTCCTCATGTAGATAGGTATTATGTTCTTCTAAATCTTCTACATAGAATTCTAGCTCATGAGTTCTAGCTCTAGCTACATTTTCCCTGTGCCAAGCTTCATTTCTTCCCTCCACTGTACGAACCAACATGCTTTCATAGTTTCTGTGTGCAGTAGTGAGACGCCTCAATTGACCCTGTAATTCTCCTATTTGTATAACATCCAAAGCCCTATCTCTAGTAGATTGTGCTAACTCCATAGAAACCCTCAGTATCTCTGCTTGGGGATCAGGCCTAGTACTGCTACTGCTAGCACCATCATTTCTAGGGGCAAGTTGGTGACGAGGAACTCCTTTGGGTCCGGTGGACTTACGGGGCGTCATCTTGGCACGAGCCATACTGTAGGAAGCCAATTTAATCTAAGTAAGACCATTTGATCAAAATCCAAAAAGTAGCTAAGATGGATTACATTCCTCAAACCAGACTCACTACTCAACTCCAGACTAAGAGGTGAAGGAAGTAACGAGTGAATTAATCATGATGCATGAATCATTCTTACAAACAAAAACATCCACGTTAATAATGCAAATAAATAACATTTATTTTATATAGGGCATAGTAATATTACTACTCCACCACACAAAACCTTTTTAATCAAATACGGAATGGTGAGAAAGAAATAAGATAAGTCAGAAGCAATTTATACTAAATTAGTAAGTTAAATTTAGTCATTCCAAATCATTTTAAAGTTTTTTTATAAAACAATACAACAAAAACCTTGTAACGATGCTTTGATACCATTCTGTGGCAGAACCTCCTAAATTATAGGATCCACATGCACTTGTCACTGTCCAACGACCTTTGACAACATTGCATATGTTCCTAGTAACTTAAGAAGTCTGTCGGGTGTCCTCGGGGAACCCCGAATCATCCACGATTTCCGAGCAGGATCACGATACAGAGTTATTGCAGTATTACAACATTTATTCAAATATCTACACCAGAGTAAAAACAGCAGAAGTCTTACGGTAATATAGTTTACAAACCAGTTGTTTCAAACCTTACAAACTAAGTTCGATAATTATTACAAACCATAGTAGCAGTGGAGTGGCATAATTAACATATACATAACACACAAAATAAACATCCTGCCCAAGGATCACACATTTACTTCTCATCGTCAGAACGAACGATAGTCATGCAGCACGATCCAAAATAGATCTGCTCATGAGGCTCACCTGCAACAAGGGTCAACGAACCCTGAGTACAAAAGTACTCAACAAGACTTAACCGAAATATTAATTGATAACTAGGAATGCAGGCTCAGGGATTTAAGGTATAGCTTTAACAATGATCAAAGTTCTTTTGCGTAAAAGTTCTTTTAACAAAATTCCTTTTTAGAGAAAATTTCTTAAGAATTATATACAAAGCTAACACGATCCGCACTGAGATCATGAAACTTCATATCCAACACCTTCACAAGCCTTATTCAAGTTCCATTTATTAATTACTACGATGATGAACAGTGAGTTGAGTCTCCATAGCCGAGGAGCAACAACGATTCGAACTGATTATAAACCCAGCTGGGAATTCCAGACCACACGACATATGCAGGTCCCTGACCTACATATATCAACCTACTCTTGGATCCTCTAAAGCAAGAACGGGTCTGCGCCACCCGAGAATACAGTACTCCACCAATCCAGCCCATTGCCACATGGGTACACGCTATTCCCGCCATCTCTCCACTCCTAGTGCGCGAGTAGCCATTCTCGTAATAGAATTGCCAAGTTCAGGCTTATCGGAGTATGTGGTTAGTACTACAAATTCTCACCTCATGCAATTCAACAATGGACATGCCTTAATCGACACAGGCGGAAATAACCTGCTCACAAGACCTCCATGTCTAGTGGCTCACACACACCGAGTCCGCCCGATCTAGATTTATTACTCCACATTCCCATATCACATGATAACATAATTAACCAATGTCCCATTTAAAACTTGCAGATGGCAGGTAGTCACCCAACTTTCATCGTTCTACGCATAGCTAAGCAAAACTAGGCATATACGAGTTTAAAACTGGTAATATGGTAAATTTGGAATAACAAGGGTGGTAATGCACCAATTAGGCTCTTACTTAACTCTTAATCACTTAATGCAGTAACGAAAAGCAAAAGCGAAATTAATTTGTAAAACACAAGGTAGGGTTGTATGCATCCGGGGCTTGCCTTCGTTGACGGAAAAGTCCGATTCCTGCGACGTCACACTAGTATTCGATCTGACCTCAACAGACGGAATAACCTCCTCAACAACTTGATTAACTACCACGTATTCACCTTTGTTCACTACATGTAATAACAATGCCATGTTTAACATGATGCGGAATACGAAATATGATGCTCGATGATGGATACAAAAATTAACAATTTGAATACAACTTTCCTTCGTGGTACAGTTGCAAGCCAAACAAACTAAATCTTTTTTATAACACATACATCAACTACTAAGGATCATTATCAACAAATGACCCAAGGTCATCACTCAATCCAAAATTACAAACAAAACCTAAATCACTAAAGGTTACTATTTGCTTTTATGAATTAATTATTTAATTCAAAATTATGAAATAAATGAACTTATTCTAATTGAGTTCAAAATTTTAGTAAATGTTCATTACATGATAACTAAGTGGCAAAACAAATTTCATAATTTTTGGACAAGTAAATAAGCCTAGAAAAATCATGGAAATCCATTTATTAATAAATTGAGAAATTTTTATCACATTCAAAAAGTACTGAAAAACATTATTTCATATTTTTCTTAAATACTTTACATCATAGAGAAGTCACACAAAAATTTTCATAATTTTTGGAGCTCTAAATAAATCTACACAAAAATAACAAAAACAGATACTATTCATTCAAGTCTGAAAATAGAAAAATTCATTTGAACGCTGAGTCACTGACAACCCGACCCCACCTGTTATCCCTAACCTCGCGCGCTGACCACGACGGTGACGGCGCTGACCAGCGATTTCTCGCTGACGGTGAGTCCAACGGTGACGGCCAGAGTACTAACATGATCACTACATTACAGCGCATCGATCTATGGCCCTAACGCGACCAATTACAGGCCAAACCGAGCACTACGCCAACCATGGCGGATGCGGTGGTAGGGCAGCGCTACGCCGGCGGTAGCCCTAGATAACGAGCCGGCTCGGCTCGTTTGGGCTCGGCTCGTTCTGGCTCGTTAAGATAACGAGCTAGCTCGGCTCAGCTCGTTATCCTAACGAGCCAGAAAGCCAGCTCGGCTCGGCTCGTTAAAAGCTTGAGCTGGCTCGTTAAGCTCGCGAGCCAGGTATAAAAAATACACAAAATATAATATTTGCATTTATCTAAAGTTTGAGAATAATAATAATACAAAAGAAATGCATCTAGACCAGTTACCAGTCAATTTATAGGGTCTAGACCAGTTACCAGTCAATTGTAAAGTGCAAGACATGAAGTAATACAAAAACTAATACAAGTTTTGATACTTTTTTTTCTGGAAGCTTGGCTCGTTTAGCTCGCGAGCGGCCCGCGAGCTGGCTCGAGTTGGCTCGTTATAGCTAACGAGCTAAAATCTTGGCTCGGCTCGGCTCGTTATCATAACGAGCCGAGCCGAGCCGAGTCGAGCCAGCCACGAGCCGAGCGAGCTAACGAGCTTCGAGTTTTTCGTCCAGCCTTAGCCGGCGGTGTGCGACCGGTAGAGCTCAAACAAGGGATCCAGGAAGCATCAGTGGCTCACCCCGAACGCGTTGAAGCAAGGAGTGAGGTCGGAGAAGCAACGGAGAGGCGTGACGACGATCACGGTGATCACGGCGGAGCAAAACGTCATTGGCGATGGTGTACCGGCGACTGCAGTGGTCAAAATGAGCAACCAGCTATGGATTAAGTACTACATCATCGAGACGAAACAGAATCAGCCAAAACCAGGGACGGAGATGCACCGTGGAGCTCTGGCCGCGACGAATCGTGCTCGGTGGAGGAGTTGCCGACCGCGAGGAAGAAGACGATGCAACTCGAGTTCCCGACTTAGACTAGTTGAATTGGTGGGTTGGCTGGATGCGCAAGGATGTGGTGGAGCTAGAGCACTCTTTGTCGAGACGGCAACGGCGAGAGCTCGACGGAGCTGCGGCAGCGGTGACTGGAAAAACAGAGAAGGAAGAAGAACGACGACGACGGCATCTCGGTTCTTATAACGCGACTCAGAAGCTCAAGGAAGCCATGACGGAACCGTTTCCACGCCAGCGTGACGCCAAGGATGGCCACGACGCGCCTGGAACGCCGAAGAAGGTCGCCGGCGGTGTAGCTACGGCGGTGAACACTGTTCACAGTATTTACAAGTTTGTCATTCACCAAAATTCACAAATTACTCCCAAATTTTCATAACAACTCAAAAATCTCCAAAAACAAAAGTTGTTCAAAATCAAAAGTTCTACAACTTTGCTTTTATAACCATCTTCTAATTCAGTCTAGTTTTTGAAATGAACTTTTGAATTTAAAAGGGGAAAATTAACGAATTACGCCTTTTTGTATTACTCCTAATTTTTCCAAACAACTTGAAAAACTCCAAAGATAAACTTTGCTTAACTAGTCAAGCTCTACACTTTTGCTTTGGGCCCAACCCCAAAATATGCTTAGATTTTGAAATGGATTTTTAGGGTAGGGTTTAAATGTTGAAAAGTGGGGTTTTCTCGAAAAATTCAAAATCCCAACAAACTTTGAACTTGAGTCAAATAATACAATTCAACACTCATTACACAAATGTAAACTTGTTTTAGTAAATGCATATCAAAGTTTTCACCAAATGCTAAATGCTTTGTAATGCATATGATGACATGTCAGATTTTAATATTTAAACACCCGAGGTGTTACAATGGCTGCCTTGCTTTGGGTGGCTGAGACATAGATGGCTGGCTTGGTTCTGCTATGCTTGGAGAAACAATTGACGGAGTGAATGGGGGCTCAACAGATTTCCTTGGGCTACTAGACTCCCAATCAGGAAGCATAGGCTGAGTACCAGGACTATGATATGCAACAGTCAACAAGCATGTTCTGGTTGTCCTATTTTTTTCAAACATTGCTAGCATCTCTTGGTCATTGTGCACAGGTATGTGAACTTTACTATGCATGCACCAATAAAACAATGTGGCTACATCACCATAGCTAGGAGGATACTTGTCAACCAAATCTTCCATAAGCCCAGTTAACAAAGTTCTGTCTGCATCCACCACTTCATTCACAGAAAACCACTTTGCACGACAATTGGGACCAACAATCCGCATTTCTAGGTTGTAACTACTGTTTGGGTCCATCCTACAGATGAACAAGGAGCACGTAATCAATAAACCCTAAACATGATTCGGTAGCGCAATACACTAATGCAATCAACATCAATACAAGGAGGGGCGAAGTCAAGGAGGGAGGAGGAGCGGTACTCACCCTTCCCGGAACCAATCCGGCCTCTCGCCGGGTCCGTTCCACGGCATGCCTGCTCCGCCCGACCATCTTGCTCCACGGGGCTAGGATTTCGAGGGTGGGCCGCCAACACCGACTGCCGCCGTCTCTAGATCCGCCGCCGCTAGGGTTCGCCGCCACGTCCTCCCGCGCTCGGGTGAGAGAGTGAGGAACGAGAATGGGGAGAGACTGAGAGAGAGGCTCGGGTGAGACTGAAGGAGATGTGGCCCAATATGTCAGTGACCCAGAGGACAAGGAGGATATTTTTGTAGTCCGATCCCACATGTCAGAGCCGCCAAACGGCCAAAACCTAACAGAATGCCGACGGAATGGCGTGAGGGAAAAGAAAAGTTCGAGCGAGGGCATGTAGGTGACGACCAACTTTTGAGGGGTACGCAGGAGTGTGGCATCTTTTTTAAGGGTACACAGGTAAAAGCCTCTTGATCAGATAGGACTTATATATTGTTATTTTACATTTATTTTTTTACGAAAGATTTCATTTTAAGGAAACAAGCATGTACTCCCTCCGTTCAAAATTATAAGTCTTTTTAATTTTTTTATACATAAATTTTGCTATATACCTAGACATATATTATATCTAGATACACTAGAAAACAAGGCACGGCTTTGATGCGCCCTCTTTTTAGTGCCGTGCCGGTATAACCCGCAATTATTGCCAATGTGGTTAGAAAAAGGGAACATCTCGTATATGCATTCAAGTTGTTTAGACAATTCACATTATAAGAAGGTAATAAATAAATAAGGATTGGGTAAACCATGCTTGAATTTATGTATGGCTAGATTGTGTACAAGCTTGTGTACACTGTCAGCTATCAAGCTTGTGTACAAGCTTGGGTACGCTGTCAGCTATCACATGTGAGCGCTGCACGTAAACTTTCTTTCAAAAAATATAGTGAACTCATTTTTCACTTCTCAAAAGCTGGTTTCTAGAGCATACAATTTGATGTCATTCAAGACGTAACAAAGGCAATGTACATTTACCACGTGATCCAAATCAAGGCTTAATTGATGTTAATTTGTCAAGACACCACCACCTGCAAGGCCTCCAAATTCTAAGTGACAGCTTCAATCTAAAACATCAGGATGTTCTACGAGTTACATTATAGTGGGCACACCCATCATTCGCAGAGCAACAAGTATATTTTAACGAAAAATAATTACAAGTAGTGCATTTCTCTAACTGTAAAATATAAACATTTGCCTAGTGGCATCGAAAAGGCATACATTATTCCGTCAGATTACAGGTTGGGTTGTTATCTTGTACATCTTAATCAAGTAGCCTTTAGAAGCTAAGCTTACCCAGGTTTCTTGAGAATTCCAATCATTATTCTTTCTTGTTCCATACTGGAATGGCAGTAGTAGTGCTTGGAATATATATCTTTTGCAGCGAAAACACTCTTGAAGAAGAGGATGAAGGCAGAATGCTACCTTCATAAATCTCCATATACTATACCGTGATAGCTGGATCGAATACAAGAAAAAATAGGCCATAATAAGGCAAGCACAATGGCATACAGTAGGAATCTCTAATTTCAGACTGAGCCAAACCAATGTTCCACCTGTCTGCTTCTACCATTCTACACACTTCAAAAACGCCACGGTTACTGTCTTTGACATCATCATCAAAAGTCGTCAGAAACTCTTTTACCTGTGTTGTTATTTTAGTCTAATAGCTTGAATTGCAGATTGAGTTATTAGCAATCATTTGTGTTATGTAAGTAATGTAACATAATACTTTATAAATTAAAAAATAGATAAATAACGACAACGTGCTTATGATCAAACTGGGAACAGGCACATCCTTGTCTTGTACAAGCATAAGTTGTACCGTTGGAATTCTGATATTGCATTGCAGGCTCTACAAGTAGGGTAGTTCCATGATAAGAATTTAAGACCACAGAATTGTGCCTAGTTCTAAAAATGGTAGATTTGGGCTTTGGATCATGGTATTATTTTCAAAGTTCAAAATTTTCATATAAAAAATTGCTAAATTGCAGAAATGGAAGTTCAGGATTTTAGATCATGCCATGCCAATTTTCATAAATAGAATTTCAAAGCTTGAGTTCAGGACATGGTCAAATATTAGATCTGGAGATTCAAAATTATAAAACCTTTTTCGACAACACAACAAAATTGGACTTTTTTTACTTAGATCTGATACATATTAAGTGGCTGTAAAATAGATGTAGAGAACAAAAGATTAGTATAACAGAATTGGGAATAGGTAATTAATGTGCTTGCAAAAATAACATGAGACAATCCCCTAACCTTCTTCAGCTCCTTCACTCTTTCTTCCTCCCTATCTCGTTTTGCTGTCACTGCACCTTATCCCACTTTCCATGTAGCCAATCCTGAATTTTCCCTTTCTTCATGCAAGGCAAAAAGAAAGAGGAAATAAGAAATTAAGAAGAAATAAAGAAGAGTGTCAATTAGTATTGCTCGTATCGTAACCTAGAAGGTTACAACTACGACTAACCACCATATGGCGGCAATGCGCGCGCCAACAGAGATGTTCCTTGCCGGCATGTTGACCAGCTCAGTCCTTGAAATCAGTCTCCTTCCAGACGACAACCCAAACTTGGTTGAGATTGCCACATCTCCTAAGTCCTAAGACGAGTGTGCTGTAAGGATCCGCCGCCAAAGTGAACACCTGAAAAGACATGACCGATAGGGAAACAAAATCAGTATGAGAGGCCTTTCATCATGGAGAACTTGAAAAATTATTATATGGTAATGAATTAGAGGCAAAAGTTTTGCATCAGAAAAAGAATACTTACATATATATACATATACAAAATAGTGTCTGCTGAACAGAGCCAAATCTCATGGGCATTTCATCGAGCATGCGGTGTGCGCTGTCGCTAGCAGCTGCAAGGGAGCTGCATAGGTACTAGTGAGGGAGCACAAGGGGACTGGGAAGCTGCGCAACGCCATCATTGGTTGGCTTCTTCCTCGCGGTGGCGACGCTCACCTTCTCCATAATAATGGCCACTTGCCTGACTCCATTTGAGGATGAGCAGAGGAGGCGAGGCAAGATCAAGCACCACCTCGCTGGGTGAGTGTGACCAGTAGAGGAGGGAGGCAGAGGGCTCCCACACCAGGTGGCGTGCTTCGTCGATGGGGAATAGCCATGTCGCGCTGCATCGCTGTCGGGTGGTTGCGGTTGCGGTCGCGTCGCCTCGCCGATGCGCAGTGGGCTCTCTATCTCCATTGCCGCCGCCACACTGCACGTGCAGCTGTTGGTCGTGTGTGCAACTGCCAGAGGGCGGAGAGGAGGAGGGGGCATTTGGGAAGCGGTCGGTGGCGTAGGCGCGGAGCAGAGAGGGAGGCGTGGGGAGAGGCGCGGCTGCTAGCGGCGCGAGGTAGAGCCGTGGAGGCAATGAGTTTTTGGGTTCGCGAGACTTCATGAGGTTTCGGATCCATATATGAAGCGGGCAGGACCCGAACTGATCTGCATCGAATGATCCTTATCACGAGCTGCCTTGATCCAACGGTTGCGGGCTAACGGGCGACGTGGCCCTATTGGACGCTCGTGGTTTGGCAGCAGGATTCCTATTAAGAGATTTGATGTACCAAAACAAGTTAACTTAAAATTTGAGACCACCTTATACTTTTGGTTGGCGTAAAATCAAGGGTTATTTTGAACCATACCATTGTAATTTTCCAACTTCTGATATATGCTATTACTATTCATCTATTTAGATACTTGCCATTGTAATTCTTCTTCCACTTGAATCATGCCATTTTTTAAGTATTCAATGGTATTAGGGCCCGACCAAAAGCTATTATATTCTTCTATGGACCAAAATACCTTTACTGTTTCTCTCCCTTTACTCGCTGACATGTGGGCCCCATAAGTTAGCTTCTTCAACGATATCTGAGAGCTGGGTAGTGGAGGCGTGGTGCGAAGTGAGTACGGGCTACCATCATCGGCCATTGCTACTATAAGAGAGGCGAAGCAGTGAGGAGGTAGGACGAGGCGGGCAGCAAGCAGCGGCCGAGTTGGTTCACGACTCACGGCAAGTCAACTCGATTAACTTCGAGGCTATTGACTCCTACTGGTTCTTCTTCTTTGACGATGACGGTGGCAAAGGGGCTCGTCTGGATGACCTAGATGACATCCTCGTAGGTCGGGGGGATGCAGCAGTGGGTCGGTGTGTTGGGGCTCACGGCCAGCGACGAAGGGGAGTCCGCACGCGTGCGGCGGGCCAGTGCGAATCTGGGGGTGTGGTGGTGGCGCGGCGTGCCGGGGTGCACATCCTGCGGCAAGGGGGAGTCCGCAAGGCGGGCCAGGGCGTGCGTGTGCGGCATGCCAGGGCGAGTCTGGTGGGGCAGCGTGCCAGGGTGCGCGGCCGACGGTGGAGGGAAGTTCGCGTAGCATCTACATGGCAGGCCATGGACATGCATTTGTCGCAGCAACGAGATCCCCTGCAGTCAACCTAGCTGAGTGCTCTCTATAGTCGAGAGATCTACATCGTCCGTTCTATCAATAGGCCATCTCACGGTCCTCGTCTAGCAGGATGTACAATAGGGCTCGAGGTCAATTATGCATGAGAAAGATGGCGGCGGAGTTGAAGGACCGAGTCGTCCACGGAATGCTCCGCCAACGGTGGCCTTGGCGAAGAACCGAAGATGCGGCCCCCGAGTCGACAAAGTCCGTGTAGACATAGCCGGCCATGAGCGAGCTCCGCGGCCACAGTGAGCCGGGGAGGGGTGTCCGCAAGCTCCACATGCGATGGCCGCTAGCTCTGCATGTGACGGAGTAGCCGTGCACGCGATGGGGCGCATGCAGGTACCAGGGCAGGACAACTACGAGTTCCGCATGCAGCGGCGCTGTCTAACACATGCGAGCTCCATAGGCAGCGCTGGGAGGTCATGCACGAGCAAGGTTCGTGGGCGATGATGGTGGCACACGATGCAGGAAGTGGTGCAGGGCAGCGTTGCAGCGATGACGCACACACGGGAAGAAGCAAGCGCACGCGCTCCTGTTCCTCTCCTATGTGCGGGGGCTCGATCGCATGGGATCGGGGCGATGGGCGTGGAAGCCGTGGCCACCGTGGTCTCATCACTAGAGCCCAGCGGCAGCACGACGGCAAGGTCGAGCGAGTTCGCGAGGCAGGCGGCTATGGCAGTGGTGACATGGCTTCCCTGCTCGTCGATGAGATGCATGTGCTCATGGGAGAGACTGCGACAGAGGGGAAGGACCGAGTGGCGACGGCAGCGGACAGGATAGACCGAGTCACATACTGTACGGGCCTAGTTGGGACTATGTCGTACAGCCTGCTACACGAGCACCGTGAGATGCCCTTTGGGTGGAACAGACGTAATGAAAATGGGGATCCCAATCTTCCGTCAGATAGTGATAACTATCGTTGTGGCGGAGAATGACACACCGATCTGGCTTCAGATCGAAAGATCGAACCCTGCAATCTTAGCACCACAACTCCTCTGGTTATCAACCAGGACACGAATCTGGTTGACCTCGCCAAGAAGGCTAATCCCTGCCTGCGCAATGAAGAACAAAAGCAAGAACAAGAAAGAAAGCAACCAAATTACAGTTGAAGGATTAATCTCACGAACTTGGGGTCTCATAAACCGATGAACGGCGAAATTGTCCTTTACAGATTAATCTAAGCAAAACCCAAAACCTAATGATGGCGGTGGTGTATGATTATAAAGGTCTTAGGGTCATCTCCTACCCTAGGCACGCCCCCTAATGGGCCCAAACACAATACACGATCCATCGGACCAAAAGACGGTGTTGCAGCACCCTGACAAATTCTGGATGCTAACTTGTTTTGACGATTCCTATTGATTCTGGAGGTCTTTTGACGTGAGACCACTTGAATTGGCTTCCTTATCAAATTAGCTTTCTAACCATATGTGGATCGTTGAAAACGGAGTCCGGATGCGTCCTAGGTGACTAGTTTAAGGTAGACTGGTCCTGAAGGCCGAGTCAGACTCGAAATCATGTTGGACCGGGCCTCCGGTTTCTGTTGAACATCCTTGCTGGTCATCAACGCCTCCACCTATTCCTCTAAGTCCCTCATGACCCTCTCCAATGTTCCTAAGCAAGATAACATCATTAGGTAGTAGTCTATTCTCAAAAGTATGAAAAGGATCGCTTAAGAACGAGCTCACCTCTAAATTGAGTTGACGCATTCGAGCTCGGGTCATTGGACCTTGCATGATGGTTGGAGGATTAGCGGGTACATCTGAAGGAGTGATGTCCTCATCATCCTTCCCCTCTTGTAACTGAGTCGTCCTCGACTCAAGCTCATCTTCTTCTCCCAAATAAGGCTTCAAATCTGCAATGTTAAAGGTGGGACTAACCCCAAACTCGGGTGGCAACTCAAGTTTGTAGGCATTATCATTTATTTTCTCAATTATCTTATAAGGACCAGCTGCTCTTGGCATTAATTTAGACTTACGCAGCTTAGGAAATCTATCTTTTCTCAAATGTAACCAAACCAAATCACCCGGTTCAAGTTTAATTTCTTTTCTACCTTTACTACCAACAATTCTATACTTTTTATTCATTCTTTCAATATTTGCTTTAGTTGTTTCGTGCAACTTACGAATGAATTCATCACGCTCTCTAGCATCACTATGTGTTCTCTCAGTGGTAGGTAAAGGCAAAAGATCAATAGGAGCGCAAGGGTTAAAACCATACACTACCTAAAAAGGACTTACCTTGGTGGTGGAATGTTCTGCCCTGTTATATGCAAACTCCATATGCGGCAAACACTCTTCCCACATCTTCAAATTGTGCTTCAAAATGGCTCTCAACATGGTGGATAATGTTTGATTCACTACCTCAGTTTGCCCATCAGTTTGGAGATGACATGTTGTAGAAAACAGTAGCATGGTCCCCAATTTATTCCATAAAGTGCACCAAAAATGACTCAAGAATTTTGCATCATGATCTGAAACAATAGTAGAAGGCATACCATGCAAGCAAACAATTTCTTGAAAGAAAAGGTTAGCAATATGAATAGCATCGTCGCTCTTATGACAAGGAATAAAATATGCCATCTTAGAAAAATGATCAACCACCACAAAAATACTATCTCTCCCCCTCTTAGTCCTTGGCAAACCCAACACAAAATCCATAGATATATCAGCCCAAGGAGTAGAAGGAACAGAAAGAGGCATATACAAACCATGTGGGTTCAACCGTGACTTAGCTTTTTGACATGTAGTGCACCGAGCCACGTACCGTTCTACATCTCGCCTCATCCTAGGCCAAAAGAAATGTGTGGACATCACCTCCTCTATCTTCTTGGCTCCAAAATGTCCCATCAATCCGCCTTCATGTGCCTCCTGCAACAACAAAAGACGAACGGAGCCAACTAGAATGCATAGGCGGTTAGCTCTAAATAAAAACCCATCATTGATCATAAACTTATTCCATGTACGTCCTTCTCTACAATTTAGCAACATATCCTTAAAATCAGGATCAAGCGCATATTGTTCTTTTACTAATTCAAGCCCCAAAATCCAACAATCAAGTTGGGACAACAATATATATCGTCTAGACAAAGCATCAACAATCACATTATCCTTCCCTTTCTTGTGTTTGATAATATAAGGAAAAGATTCAATAAATTCAACCATTTAGCATGCCTACGATTCAGATTATGTTGAGAGCAAAGATACTTAAGTGATTCATGATCAGAATGAATAACAAATTCTTTAGGCCACACATAATGATGCCATGTCTCTAAAGAATGGACAAGTGCATACAATTCCTTATCATACGTGGAATAATTAAGAACAGGACCATGCAATTTTTCACTAAAGTAAGCAATGGGTTTACCATCTTGCATCAAAACACCTCCAATGCCAACTTCACTAGCATCACATTCTAGCTCAAAAGTCTTACCAAAATTTGGAAGTTGTAGCAATGGTGCATGTGTGAGCTTGTCCTTCAAAGTGTCAAAGGACTCCTCATGTGCCTTTCCCCAATGAAACACCACCCCTTTCTTCGTCAACTCATGCAACGGGGCAGCAATGGTGCTGAAATCTTTGACAAACCGGCGGTAGAATCCTGCAAGACCAAGAAAACTCCTCACCTGTGTTACGGTTTGGGGGACCGACTAGCTCTTTATGGCTTCAATTTTTATCTTGTCCACCTCAATTCCCTATGTAGTTACAACATAGCCAAGAAAAGAAACTCGATCCATGCAAAAGATGCACTTCTCAAGGTTACCAAATAAACATGCATCACGTAAAGCATTAAAAACAGCACGTAAGTGATCCATATATTCATCACAAGACTTGTTGTAAATCAATATATCATCAAAGTAAACTACCACAAAACGACCAATAAAAGCTCTTAAAACCTCATTCATTAAGCGCATGAAAGTGCTAGGTGCATTTGTAAAACCAAAAGGCATTACTAACCACTCATACAACCCGAATTTGGTTTTAAATGTAGTTTTCCATTTATCTCCAAGTTTCATTCTAATTTGATGGTAGCCACTTCATAAGTCAATCTTGGTGAAAATTATAGAACCACACAACTCATCAAGCATGTTGTCTAGCCTAGGAATAGAATGACGATACCGAATAGTAATATTATTGATGGCTCTACAATCAACACACATACGCCAAGTTCCATCTTTTTTAGGAACCAAAAGTATAGGAATGGCACAAGGACTAAGGCTTTCACGTACATACCCGTGGTCCAAAAGGTCTTGGACTTGCTGCTGAATTTCCTTAGTCTCCTCAGGATTGGTTCGATAGGCAACACGATTGGGCAAGGTTGCTCCCAGAATCAAATCGATTTGATGCTCTATCCCTCTCATAGGTGGCAGTCCCAGGGGTATCTCAGCTAGAAAAATGTCCTCATACTCCTACAAAAGGTTAGTGACAGCAGGAGGCACCGAGCTAATAATATTATCAAGTGAAAACATAGCTCATTTGTATACCAAAGCATAGCAAATATCATCATCAGAAATTTTAGCAAAGTCACATTTTGTTGCAAGCATAACACCACCTTCAATTTTATCCCCTTAGCCTTAGAAATAGATGTAGACTTATCCTTTTTAGGTGGGAGAATAGAATTAGCAACTTGCTGATTTTCAGATTGAACATCATTCAAACTAGCAGCGCATTCTCTATCAGCTTGTACAATTTGAGCAGGGGTCAAAGGTACCAAAGTAATTTTCTTTCCTTTATGCTCAAAGGTGTATTTATTACTTCTACCATGGTGTGTAGCATCATTATCATGTTCCCAAGGACGACCTTAAGATCTTTATAATCATGTGCCGCCGCCGTAATTAGGTTTTGGGTTTTGCTTAGATTAATTTGTCAAGAACAGTTTCACCGTTCATCAGTTTGTGAGACCCCAACTTCGTGAGATTAATCATTCATCTACAATTTAGTTGCTTTCTTTCTTGTTCTTGCTTGTGTTCTTCATTGCACAGGCAGGGATTAGCCTTCTTGGCGAGGTCAATCGGATTTGTGTCTTGGTTGATAACTAGAGGAGTTGTGGTGCTAAGATTGCAGGGTTCGATCTTTCGATCTGAAGCCGGATCGGTGTGTCATTCTCCGCCACAACGATAGTTATCACTACCTGACAGAAGATCAGAATCCCTGTTTCTATTAAGTGGTAATCAGAGCTAAGGTATACCATCGGGTTCATATTTATCCCCTAGTTTGGAGTGTTTCGTATTTGTCCCATAGTCTAGTGCCATACTTTTTTCCTGTCCTAGAACCTTTCGCGCCATAGCCTTTGCATATTTTAGTTTCAAAGTCCGTCGTGTTGAGTTTATGTACTGGTCGAGGTCTTATTGCTAGTTAGGTCGTGTTAGAGTCCAGTTCGTGTGTTTTTCCCCATCGTTTCCATCAAATCTTTGCTTCTGTGACCAATTTTGCGCATATTGTTCCCGTTTTATCCTCTAATTCGGAGTCAATTCTTAAAACTGGTCTAGTTTTCGCATACGAACTCAGATTTTGATGTTCCATATATTAAAATCGATCAGAAAAAAAATCGGATCCATCCATCCCCCGCATTCTTGGGGTCGGAGATTTTTATTTTGGTCAAAAACTGGTCACTAGATCCTCTTTTCGTGGTCACAAGCTTTTTGTCGTTTTTGAGCACGTCTTCTGAAATTTCCATAGGACACACCTTTCACTTGTTTAGGCTCATATTTTCTATGGTTACTTCTTTTGTACTCCTAAGTGAAGAAAAAATATCAAAAAATAAAAAGAAAAAGTCAAAATTTCCCAAAAAAAACAACGACAGCCCAAAAAATTGAAAAAGAGGGGCAAAAGAGGAATAATATCTAGAGGAGCACATAGAGAAGGCCAAAGTGAGCTGTGTTAGCGTGTGCTATCTGGTTTTTTGTTTGTGTTGCTGTTGCCATCCACCATACTTGTTTTTCACACCCCTGTCACCTTGCTATCCACCATACTTGTTTGTTACACACTTGGTACTTGGAACATTTTAGACCAGCAACCAGAACAAGTACTTTGGACTATAATTCAACATTACTTTCTGTTACTAACTTGTGTGCCAGATATACATATTATTCTTTGTGTCTCTTCCAAGCTCCATAAACTCTTCAGATCAGTACAGAAAAAGAGCCTTGCAATCTCGGTACCACTACCTCACAGGTATCACGAACCAGCCACTGGTTATACCGCCCACTGCTTGTGTTGGTAAGAACTTTGTAAGAGCTTGGTAAGATGCTTCCACTTGCTATGAAAAGTGACACCACTGCAACTGCAACCACATAGTCATTTGTTAGGGATAACTTTCACCGTTTGTTCCTGTTTTTGTGTTTACAATAGCAGGAGGTGATCAGACTAGAGATAACAATCCTAAGGGTTTCAACGAGTGTGTCAGCCAAGAGCAACTACAAGCTATTGTAGAGGATGCCCAAAAAAGGATGAATGAGGCCGTCAGGAAGGCCATCACTGATGCACTCATTAAACTCAACATTGGCAATAGCATGGAGAGATTAGACAAATGAATTTCCATGCTAACCGACAAGGTTACTGAGTTGGAAACCTTTGTGGCGGGCAATAATGACGTCTCTGGTAGCAACACCGATGGTCTCTAGCCAGAAGACATGGTGCATGATGCCAGTGGGAACATAGATCGATCAGCCTTTCGACAAGCAAGATTACGATGATGTCTTCACCGCAACACGACAGGTATGGGTGGTGTCCACCACCATCAAGGTAATAATCACCATATGCCCGATGATCCTTATGCTAAGATTAAGTTCACAATACCATCTTTTTCAGGTCATTATGATGCTGAGGGATATCTTGATTGGGAGATGACAGTAGAACAAAAGTTTAGCGCCCACCTTGTGCCTGAGCATCATAGAGTTTGACAAGCTACTAGTGAGTTTAAGGATTTTGCCATTATTTGGTGGAATAGGCTAGCTGCATAGGATACTTTACCTGGTTTGTGGGAAGTGTAACAACCCAAAAATCCACACACCAAAAATCACAACTACAAAATTTTTTCTTCAAAACCCCATGTGATGATGAGTGACATTGTAGGAGCCAACCCTAAGTGTTGCATTAGAAGTAATCCAACTAGACAATTTCATGAGCATGTCATGTCATTTGTTATCATGTTTACTTAAATACTAACAAATGAAACATAGCATACATTGTCAACTCAAAGGGTGATTTGGATTTTCAATTGTTTTATGTAATGCCTAACAACACCTTTAAAGAAATAAACCATAAAGTACTTATTACTCAAACTAAAGAATAAATGTATAAAGAGAAAACTATTTCCATTTTTGTATAACAAAACTACACCTATTTTTGTTATACAAAATAGCTAAATAAATTCCTAATATTTATATAAGTATGTTGTGGGCCACATATCTAAAACCCCAATGAATATGGTGCACCAATTTTGAATTCAAATTCTAAATCAGTTTGTATTTAAACAAAGAAAAAGAAAAATAAAACAGAAAAAGGAAAAGAAAGGAGAAGGCCCGCGGCTGGCTCGGCCTGCCAGCACGCAGCAGCCCAGCAAGCAGCCCCGCTTGCGTGCGCAGCAGCAGGCTAGCCCAACTCGTGCGGCCAGCCCAGCAAGCAGCCCAGTGCGCGTCGCCCACGCCTACGCGCCTCCCCATTTTCCCTTGCTGCCACTGCCACTTGGCCCCACAAGTCAGCCGCACCCCTGCCACAGTGTCGTCTTCCCCCCATACCTCAACCACCACGCGACCAGAGGCCGACAGCGATGGCAGGAGCGGGCCAAGGGGTCACGCCCAGGGCATGGCCTTGTTCCCCCTTGCGCCGCGCTCACGCAACCTCACGCCACTGTTGGATGCGATGCACGCGCCTTCGATCACCCCTCGATCTCCATCCACCGATCACCGAGCTCCACGGTCGAGCTTGGCTATAAAAGCCCCGGCCCCGGGAGCCCCTAAGCTCTCTCAACGTCCCACCGCCACTTTGTGGCCGTCCACTGCACACCTGAGCCAAGAGAGCAGAGGGAGAAGAGGAAGAAGAAGGGGGAGTGCCAACGCCGCACGACATCACCGGTGTCGCTGGAGCAGAGGACGTCGCCCTGATCAAGCACGTCGACGCTGCTGCTCAGCACGGCACAGCATCGACTCAACACGGCCACGACTCGCCACTGCACCGCCATCCATATGCCCTCAACACCAACGGTGAGCCCCTAAGTCCTTCCCTGCTCGCCGTTTCGACCATGGCGCTCCACCTCGGGAGCGCGTAGGCCAAGGCCATCTCCAGCCTCTGGGTACACATGCACTCACGCGCACATCCGTGACCACGCCAAGACCACCCCACCGGTGCTTCGTAGTGCTCCTACGTGCCTGCGCCGTTCACCACCGGACCACCGCCATGGCTGAATCAAGCCGCCACCGTGGCCAACGCCACCGGAGGCTCTAGAAGTCCCCTTGACCTGCCCGATGAGCCCGCTGGAGCACCGTGATGCTCATGCGCACCGCATGTCCAGCTTTTGCCGCTGCCACCATGCCATCCCTGTACGCCGTTGTGCTGGAGCCATCGATCACCGTGGCCAAGGCCCTAGGAAGCTTTGGCCGCCACTTTGACCCCACCGTCGCAGTCGCCATGGCCTAGGGAAGCTTTTCCCCTCCTCAATTAGACACCAGCACCGCTATGGGAGCTCGCCGATGAACTCACCACCGGTAGAAGCATGGCGGGAGAGGAAGCAGGGGAATTCCCCTCGCCAGCCACATGCACATGCACCTGGCGCATGTGGACCACAGAGAGAGTGAAGAAGGGTGGACGCGGTTCACTGGAAGGAGAAGTAGTCCACCATAGACCGGCGCATGCGTCCACCATGGACCATGAGCCGTAGACCACAGCCCAGTGGAGGCCCAAGGTCATGACATGGCTACGCCTTAGCATGCCACGTGGTGGGCCAAGCCTAGCCCAAATCTAGCCCGTATCCAGGCCCAACCGGCCCAGTTCAGACCCAGTCCGAGTTGACTGTTGACCGGTCAACGTTGACAGTTGACCTAGCCCCACATGTCAGTGGCACAGACACTCTGGACCCACATGTCAGATGGTGACGTCATGCTGACATCACGCGGGACCCACCTGTCAGCAGCAACACAGCCGAGGTGACGTCATGCTGGCGTCACGGTGATGTAAGCTGCTAACATCAGCAGCCCTGGCCCCACATGTTAGTGACCCTAACCTGTTGACCATTGACTCGCTGTTGACTTGATGTTGACTTTGGCTGGACCCACATGTCAGTGACCCAAGAGCCTCTGGCCCCACCTGTCGGAATGGATGACATGCTGATGTCATGCTGACATTAGCTGGACCCCACCTGTCAGCTCAGAACTGAGATGCTGATGTCATGCTGACATCAGCATGCCACGTGGACCAGTCACAGCGTGACATGTGTCAGCCCAGGATTAATTCGGCCTTCTCCATTTTTAGAAATAATTTAAACTTTGGAAATTCATAACTAATTCATACGACCTTGGGAAAATACGAAACTAGGACCAAAATTCATCTAAAATCGAGCTTTACACAATGAACCCATGTTTGAGTGCATTTGGCTCTTTTGAATTTTCATTGCTTCTTTGTGCTATTCTATAGATGTCGCTAACGTGACTATAATACGATCGTTGTAGACTCGGAGGAGAACCAAACGGACGAGGATCGTGAGTACCATGAGGAGAACGGAGATGACTACACTAAAGGTGCCACATCCCATCCAACCTCGTAGCACCTATTACGCATGGCTAATATAGAATTGCTATTGCTTTACTTTACTGTTATAATCATACTATGATAGGACTTGCATGGTAGTATGCTTACTTGATGGCCTCTACCTTGACGCAACCTTACCCCTACATACCCTGCTATTAGGCTAGACACACGCTTGCTGCTATATTGCTTATTACTTCTACTATGCTTGTACTACATTGATGCATGGTGGAAACTGGTGTTAACTGGACTATGGGGAGAGTGCTGCGTGTGTGACTTGGGTGCGTGGAGGGTAAGGGTTGTGTCGACCAAGTTGGAGTATACGACGAGCCTGGGGCAAGTCATGCCATGTGGTGCTACCTGGGCACCCTTGGGATGGATACCTGTGGTGGGTAAATGGTATATGAGGTGGCCCTAGGTGTGATCCTGTGATGGGAGGAGCCCAGGGTGGAGGTGCTATGGTGGCACGATAAATGGAAACCCTGATGAAGACATTCTGGCTTGGTCATCCCTAAGGACTTACTAGTACTCAGATTCACCGGGAAGCCTTACGTACCACTCACCTATATGGTGCAGGATGGCTGGACTACTTGGTAGGATATTGCCACTATTGCTAGGTTGATAGCGGATAGTGTAAGGAGGTACGGGTGCGGAGGATTTCCCCCACACCCTTCTGAGACTTCATGTCATGACTCACTATTTCAGCCACCCCAGACTAGACTTGGGGTGTACCAGGGCTGAATGGTAGAGTGGCATTATCCTAGGCTATCAAGCGGCCGGAATCAGCCTAGTTGACGACGGTCAGCGAGGAAGGTGGATCTTGTGGTTATGTAAAACCTCTACAGAGTGTATGGTTGATCGATTGATACTTGTGCTGACTTGTTGGCTATGGACCTTTCCTGGGTTTCGCTTAAACTAGATAGTGAGATGAGTCCTTCTCTTCTTCCCCCGTGAGAGAGTGTCGATCGTAGCTAAGGGCTACATGCCTTGAGACAGTGCCGAGAGGGAGTTGGCCTGTCGATTGAGCGATGGTATTGGGGTGATGTGGTGATGACATGGAGATGGTGGTATATTGATCCCCAGATCGAAACCTAGTTCGGGGAAAGGGAATGGGGTGGAATGTGTGTGGGAATGGTGTTAAAACTTGACTATACTATTATATTCTTAATATGCTAAACACATAGGAAACCCTAGCCATATAGGTTCCTTTTGATTATATCCAACTTGCATCCAATTTCCATAAAGCAATGCTCATAGGGTGGGAGTGGCCAGTACAAATCGTACTGATAAATTTTGGCACACAGGTTCTGCTGAGGAATATAGCTTCGAGGAGTTTGACGGTTGAGGGGTTCGTGCCTACGCTCGAGTTTGGTGATCTTATCTTCAAGCTGTTCTGAATGAATGCTACTTTTGATTCTGCCAATGTGGCGATGTAATAATTTATGTAATTCCACACTATTTGTACTCTGAATTTATTGTTGTATGGATGTGATATTCGACTGGAATTTGGGTAATATGATCTACAACGGTCTTATTACACTTCGACTCTATGGAGTTCCCTTCGCAGAAATCAGGTCGCTTCAGGAAGAACTTAAGGTACCTATGCGTGATCGTTTTGTACCTCCTTCTTATCATAGAGACTTGCATAAGAAATTGATACGTTTAGAACAAGGAGATAAATCTGTACTGGATTACTATGGTGAGCTCCAAAAGGGATTGATGCGTTGTAGTGTTGTCAAGGGGAACGAAGATTCCATTTATCATTTTTATTCGGGTTTGAAGCACGAGATTCAAGACATTGTTGATTATAAAGAATTTAACACTGTCAACCAGTTGTTTCAGTTTGCTATGCTTGCAGAAAAGGAATTGTTGGGGCATGAACAGCAGAGCAAGAGCAAGGTCAGCACCACATACACGCCACACTCGGCACCATCTTTAGGGCTGACCAAGCCAACCACTTTTTGGGTGCCTCCACCAGCGAGCAAGCGACCAATAGCCTCTAGAGTTACCGCTACACCTAAGGCACCTCCCGCACGACCTTTAGATTCAGGTAAAAATTCTTTGCAGGTGCCTACCAAGAGTGCCTCATCTGTTGCATCGATGGGACACTTAGGGCATTCAGTGCCACCGCTGCCATGGCATTGGCCATGTGTAGAAGGACTACCCAAGTTAGTGGGCATATATTACTACAGAAGATGGTTACATCAGCACCTCTAACATTGAGGATAAAGAAGACCAAGATGCAGATGAGGCCTTGGTGACGAGGCCACGGCGGCCTATAGGAGCATCATTGTACAGCGGGTGCTCAGCTCGCAAGTGTAGCAACCTGAGAAGCTACAACGCCATAACTTGTTCTAGATTTTCTTCATCATCATCAACCGTCGAGCACGTGTCATTATTGATGGAGGTAGCTATAATAATTTGGTGAGTTCTGATTTGGTCAAGAAGCTTGGCTTGACCACACACCCACACTCACGTCCATACCATATTCAGTGGCTAAATGATTCTGGAAAAGCAAAGGTAACACAAACTTGTAGAGTTTCATTTTCCATTGGTTCTTATGCTGATTCTGTTGATTGTGATGTGGTACCTATGCAAGCCTGTTCACTCTTATTGGGTCGTCCTTGGGAACACGATAACGATGCTACACACCATGGTAGAAATAATAAATACACCTTTGAGCATAAAGGAAAGAAAATTACTTTGGTACCTTTGACCCCTGCTCAAATTGTATAAGCTGATAGAGAACGCGCTGCTAGTTTGAATGATGTTCAATCTGAAAATCAGCAAGTTGCTAATTCTATTCTCCCACCTAAAAAGGATAAGTCTACATCTATTTCTAAGGCTGAGGGCATTCAATTGAGGGGTGGTGTTATGCTTGCGACAAAATGTGACTTTGCTGAAATTTCTGATGATGATATTTGCTATGTACCCTGGACACGCCCCCTAATGGGCCCAAACATGATACACGATCCATCGGATCAAAAGACGGTGTCGCAGCACCCTGGCAGATTCTGGATGCTGACTTGTTTTGACTATTCCCGTTGATTCTGGAGGCCTTTTAATGTGAGACTACTTGTATTGGCTTTCTTATCAAATTAGCTTTCCAACCATATGTGGATCGTTGAAAACGGAGTCCGGATGCATCTTAGGTGACCAATTTAAGGAAGACTAGTCTTGGAGGTCGAGGTAGACTCGAAATCATGTTGGACCGGGCCTCCGGTTTCTGTTGAACGTCCTTGCTGGTCATCAACGCCTCCACCTCTTCCTCTAAGTCCCTCATGACCCTCTCCAATGTTCCTAAGCAAGATAACATCATTAGGTAGTAGTCTATTCTCAAAAAGTATGAAAAGGATCGCTTAAGAACGAGCTCACCTCTAAATTGAGTTGACGCATTCGAGCTTGGATCATTAGACCTTGCATGATGGTTGGAGGATCAGTGGGTATATCCAAAGGAGTGATGTCCTCATCAAGATGGCGTAGATCCATCTACTGTAGAGAGCAGTCAGCCAGATCAACTACAGAGGATCTCGTTCCCTGTTGCGGCCGTGCTCTGTCTTGGGGTCGTGTGCCCCATATCCAGCGGCGTTTGCGTCGGTGCCTTTGTCATCGTCAAGGACACCACGTGGTTGTGGCCTTTGATGCCTAAGAGACTGAGCTGGTAGGTACCGTGGCCATGATGGAGGAGTAGGTCGGAAGATGGTGAGAGGAAGGGGATGAGTGCATGGGCTTGCATGTCATTGAGTGGAGAGAGTGCGGTTAGAGGGGTATTTTGGGCTATATGAAAATATGATGACCTATAAGTGGGTCCAGTGTAGTTCCAGAAAATGTCATGAATCAAGTACAAAGAGAATTGTAATGGCATATCTCCAAATAGGTGAATAGTAATTGCATATTTCAGAAGCTCGAAAATTGTAATGGTACGGATCAAAATAACCCTAAAATCAACCATTTTGTCGACCATGCTGATTTTATATACTTCATCATTCTGCTACGAAAACTAAATCTATAATACTTAATTATTTTTAATGTTCCCCTAACGGATCTCAATAGCATGAACATAGGTAAGTTAGATAGAAAAAGTTAATCAACATTAGTATTCCGCCCACCAAAAATGATTTCTCTTTCTAGCTACACAACTTTTTTTCTCAATTCTTTCCTCAATAACCTTCCAATCTTAGCTATTTAGTTTTTCTCAAGTGCACTAGTACGCCGGAATAGCGGAAAGGATAAATATCAATTTTGCAACCAAATAGATGTGAACATTGCACCTAACATTCTTTTCCTTGTCCAAATCAAATGATTTCACTTTTGCGAAAGTTTATCTAAAGTCTAGATAATTTCTCAAGCGTGCAAAGTAACAACTTCATGTTCTTTGCTTGTTCTACATTATGGTCTCACCATATCATCTGCACATTGCAAGATAGACTTGTTCTACATTATGGTCTCACCATATCAACTGCACATTGCAAGATCGACAAGTCATCCACTATTAAATGTGGTTTTATGCCCACGATAGACAAGTCATCCACTATTAAATGTGGTTTTATGCTCTTCACTTACCCATCCTCCTTGGCTCTAGAAATAATGACCATGAACATATCTACCACAAGTTTAAACAACACATAGTAGATAATGGATCATATTGTTGCCTTAGGCGTTTTTTGTTTGGAGGCAATAGCCAATTTATTCATTCACTTTTATTCCTATATTACCACCCAAACAAAGAACCTCAACCTAGTTACACCAAAGTATGTGAGAAACTTTTCATCCTCAAAATTTGCTAGAGAAAATCCTATTACACTTTATCAAATTATTTCTCAAATTCAAACCATGTCATTTTATATGAGCTAAACTATCTAGCAGACATTTATGTTAGCAAGAAATTAACCCAAAAGAATGAAGTGTCATTAGGGCACTTAGAATGCAAGAAACTATTAGTAGTTTCTATAGCATAGGACATGGTACCAAGAAACTATCCTTCCCAATGCAAGATTTTCTATAGCATAGGATATAAGTAGTGATAGAAACCATATTTGTTCTCCCAACACGGTTAGAATACCTTCTTATCCATCGATAACTGTGAAGACCCAGTTTCTTAGTTAGGCATGGTTTCTTGGATTTTTTTCTCTCTCTCCTCATCAAGGCCCTATTCGCTTCTCTTATAATCTGTCTTTTTCAGCTTGTTTTTTTAGCCAGAACAGTGTTTTTCTCTCACAACAAATCAGCCAGAATAGTGTTTAAGCTTGTTTTTTTAGCGAAGCGAACGGGGCCTAAATCACTTGTCACATCAGCAAATTGCCTACATGGTAGTACAATTAATGTCTATAGAAACCACCGTAGTTTCTACATTGTTAGTGCCCTTATGCTATCCTTACTATTGCCTCCACTTTTTAACTTGACTTAATATGATCACTTACCGACTTCCATTTTAATATGTTGTCGAGCAATCGTGCACCTATAGGACAACCTAATCTTTTGTAACTACCTTGCAACTTCTTTAGCAAACCTCAAATTTCCTCAAGACACACGTGGAAGCCAAAACATGTGGCAGAACCATCCGAAATAACACGCTTTCGGAGGCGCTCGTCTTCCACTACACACTAAGCACCTCGAAAATGAGCTACATCAGACAGTTTCATCGAGCACACCCCAAGGGAGAACTCGAAACAATCCATATTTTACATCTAGAATCCAATAATGAGTATGAGCTTACAATACTTAGTCCATTTCATACAACAAGAGTTCTTAAAAATTATTTATTATAATACCAGAGTTTAGAGTGCGATAATTAAACAACGAAATGAAAATAAACATCTACCGAAAACGATACAAGGATCCGTCTATGCCCACCAGAAGAATCCTCCACACAAGAGCTACTCCTCAAACTGCTTCTGCAATAGGGGTAAAATAAACCCTGAGTACACAATGTACTTGCAAGACTTACCCGACTAGTGGGAATAGTTTCTTGACTCCAAGGAGTATGATAGGCAATATGGATTTGCTATTTTCTTTTTGTTTGCGAAAAGCATTACTAGAAGTGCGTCCTTAAGATCAAGTTTAATTACTAGTCATCATTAGTTCATTAACTATCCATTCTATGTATGCTCCTATGCTACTTTCAAGCAGGTGGTAAGCAATCAGAACCATTTTATCACCTTTCAAGTTACGATTCTTATTATGGTGCTGTTAGGCTAGACACACGCTTATTACCCCTGCATACCCTGCTATTAGGCTAGACACACGCTTGCTGCTATATTGCTTATTACTTCTACTACGCTTGTACTACATTGATGCGTGGTGGAAACTGTTGTTAACTAGACTATGGGGAGAGTGCTGCGTGTGTGACTTGGGTGTGTGGAGGGTAAGGGTTGTGTCGACCAAGTTGGAGTATACAACGAGCCTAGGGCAAGTCATGCCGTGTGGTGCTACCTGGGCACCCCTGGGATGGATACCTATGGTGGGTAAACGGTATATGAGGTGGCCCTAGGTGTGATCCTGTGATGGGAGGAGCCCGGGGTGGAGGTGCTGTGGTGGCACGATAAATGGAAACCCTGATGAAGACATTCTGGCTTGGTCATCCCTAAGGACTTACTAGTACTTAGATTCACCGGGAAGCCTTATGTACCACTCGCCCTATATGGTGCGGGACGGTCGGACTACTTGGTAGGATATTGCCACTACTGCTAGGTTGATAGCGGATAGTGTAAGGAGGTACGGGGCATGGAGGATTTCCCCCACACTCTTCTGAGACTTCATGGAGACCTTGTGGACCCAGCTCATGACTCACTGTTTCAGCCACCCTAGACTAGACTTGGGGTGTACCAGGGCTGAATGGTAGAGTGGTATTATCCTAGGCTAGCAAGCGGCCGGAATCAGTCTAGTTGACGACGGTCAGTGAGGAAGGCGGATCTTGTGGTTATGTAAAACCTCTGTAGAGTGTATGGTTGATCGATCGATACATGTGCCGACTTGTCGGCTATGGACCTTTCTTGGGTTTCGCTTAAACTAGATAGTGAGATGAGTCCTTCTCTTCTTCCCCCATGAGAGAGTGTCGGTCATAGCCAGGGGCTACAGGCCTTGAGATAGTGCCGAGAGGGAGTTGGCCTGTCGACTGAGCGATGGTATTGGGGTGATGTGGTGATGACATGGAGATGGTGGTATATTGATCCCCGGATCGAAACCTAGTTCGGGAAAGGGAATGGGGTGGAATGTGTGTGGGAATGGTGTTAAAACTTGACTATACTATTATATACTTGATATGCTAAACACATAGGAAACCCCAGCCATATAGGTTCCTTTTGATTATATCCAACTTGCATCCAATTTCCACAAAGCAATGCTCATAGGGTGGGAGTGGCTAGTACAAATCATACTAATAAATTTTGGCACACAGGTTCTACTAAGGAATATAGCTCCGAGGAGTTTGACGGTTGAGGGGTTCGTGCCTACGCTCGAGTTTGGCGATCTTATCTTCAAGCTGTTTTGAATGAATGCTACTTTTGATTCCGCCAATGTGGCGATGTAATAATTTATGTAATTCCACACTATTTATACTCTGAATTTATCATTGTATGGATGTGATATTCGACTGAAATTTGGGTAATATGATCTACAACGGTCTTATTACACTTCGACTCTGTGGATTTCCCTTTGCGGAAATCAGATCGCTTTAGTTGGTATCAAAGCCATACTTGACCATAGGATGAAACCCTTAGAAATGGGTGATAGAATTGGACATGAACAGCCCTTCTTTCGGTTATGTACCAACCCTGCATTTACTTTTATGCAAGGCTTATCTATTATTGACCTGCTAACACCTGTTCCTTAAAACATGCAGATGGCAACGATCGTCGACTGGCCGCCTCTAGGACCGCTACCTCTGGACCATGCCAAGCTCACCTTCGACCTACGTGAGCTCGAGGGTTTTGCACAGAACCTCTGCCGAGTTCTCGTCATGTTAGGTGTTCCCAACGAGCTTGTCAAGGTCACCTGCACCGGGAAGCCAGCTCAGGAAGGAGGAATCGAAGGACCGATTGTCACCTCAGTCGAGTTTCCAGCTAGCACTACCTTACCTTCTATCCCAGCTTTCACCGAGTTGACTATAGAGGACACAGTCGAGGAGGGACTGCAAGCTATCTCACACAAGGCACTTCGCAAAGTGATGAGGGACCACTACGAGCATCTGAAGACGACAGAGTTCCATCTACTTCCCTAGGCCCTTGACCTCAGCCTTACCCCTAGTGAGCAGAGCTTCACAGCCGGTAGAGTTATCTTTGCTGAGGAGAACAGATGCCTTCATGTCTTAGCTATCCACCTACTGGAGCAGGACAGGTATGTGACCCAGTTGGAGTAGAGGAGATGTCAGGACCAGGCCCTTCTATGGGAGCACTAGGGGCGAGACTTGCAGGGAGCACAGGAGCGAGTTAGTCTACTTGAGACAATTGCCAAGCTGTAGGACGAGCTCAACCATCATGAAGAAGTCCATAGAACCGAGGTCGCTGACTTACAGGACAAAGTCGCCGACCTAGGCAATAGGAACTACTACCTCAACAGCAAGGTCTTGGAGTTGCAGAGAGAGTTGGATGACAAGAAGGCTGAGTTCAACCGTAGAGGAGACAGAGAGAGATCCAAGGGGATTGATATGCTGAAAATCCAATCTTGGAACAAGACCATGACTCAGGATTTAGAGGAGTTCAGGAGGAAGGCTGTTTGCAACTAGGGTCACCTGATCGAGGCACTTAGGTAGAATGAGTACCTACAGGACAAGTGTGAGAGGACATGGTAGGCTTGGCAGAAGTCTGACAGGAAGCGCCTTAGGGAGATGAAGGGTATGTGGGATTAGCTACCCAAGGAGATTCACAGCAAGATGAAGCCTAGGATAGAGGAGTTCGAGTTAGCCCCGATGCGCCTCAACCTAGACGCCTGCCCTACCCTACCTGGAGCCAAGCCTACTAAGGAGCTCACCGAGGCCTTGAAGTACGTGTCCTGACTTCACAAGTCTAATGAGGAGATCGAGATCGAGAACAGTCGTATCCCAGCTGCAGTGTACGAGTTAGAGTAGAATGACCCTGCATGGTCATGAGTCATGTTAGTAGCTTCCATAAGTTGTACCCCATGATGTACCCCTTATGAGATGTAATATGAGATGCTATGCGTAGTACGATTCTCGTAAGTCTTCAAGTGTAGCTATTGGAGATGATGCTATGTAATAAAACCCATGTAATGAATGTTTTGGATCTTATTGCATCTTATGGATCTTATTGCTTCTTTGTAATGAGTGTTGGATAGTATAAATGTTTTTCTTTAAATCATCAAAATCATGTAATCATATTGAATTATAAGCACTTATGGCACAAACACTAAATTCTCTATGATCCGTGTTGCAGATGCCGAACCACCGATCTAATCGCCTAATGAACCTTGGACGTGCGCCCACCCCCAAACTAGTCAAACCAAATGGGGGGCATGGTGGCAACAACCATGGCCGTGGCCATGGCCATGGACATGGAGGGATACCCTTCAACCTAGAGAATACCCCACCGCCTGAGGAGAACCTTCCTTCACCACCACCACCAAACCTGGCAGAAGTGATGGCACAACAGACTCAACTTCTTATAGCTCTGGTTAATGGAGCAAACCGTCACCAGGGAGGTCAATAGGATGACTTCCAAAGGAAGCTAGAAGGATTCCTGAAGCTAAGGCCACCTACCTATGATGGCACCGACCCTGACCCACTTGTGGCTGATGACTAGCTCAAGGAGATGGAGAAGAAGCTTGACCTCACTACTTTCACTGACGATGAGTGTGTTGGAGTAGCTGCACACCAGCTCACAGGTGCAACACATGCCTAGTGGGATAGTTTTAGTGATTCCTATGAGGACCCTACCAACATCTCGTGGGATGAGTTCGCTGAAGCATTCACTGAGTATCACATTCCCAAGGGTATCATGAAGGCCAAAGCTGAGGAGTTCGGCAACATCAAGATGGGAAAGGATAGAGTGACTGAGTACACTACTTGTTTTACCAATCTTCTTCACTATGCACCTTCCTATGTTGTGAACTCTGAGAAGGAGAAGCTGTACTATTACCGCAAGGGACTTAACCCGCACATCAAGCTAAAGTTTGGCGGTATTGAGAGTAACACGTTGCGTGCTTTGGTGGATCGCTGCATCCAGATTGAGAAAGATTGTGCTGAAGCTGGAGAGGAGTACATGGAGAGGAAGCATAAGCCTGAGGAGTCCATCCATGGCTGTGATCGCAAGAGGTTCCGCAGAGATGCACCATCCAGGGAATGCTCTCGTCACAACAGGGATGACAACCCTATATCGAGTAGGGGTAGTGGAGGCTACACCGCCAAATACTCCCGCCCTGCTCAGGATCGTTGTGCCCGGGACCATTATGCTCAGGACCGCAACACTCAGGACTGTTTCAACCATCCCCGCTTAGCGAATGAACGCCCAGCACAGAACCCCAATGCACCAAGCACTAGAAACTAGAAGGCACCCGCGCCAACCCCTACAGGCGGTATGCCTTTCACCTGCTTCGCTTGTGGCCAGCCAGGTCACAAAGCCACTGAGTGCCCACAGAACTCAGCTGCTCAGAAGTCTCAGTTCAAGGGATCTGCAACCTGTGGACGTCTCAACCATCTAGACACTGAGGAAGCATAGGCTGCCCCTAACATTGTGTATGGTATGTTTTTAGTTAATGACAATACTGCATCAGTTCTATTTGACTTTGGAGCAACTTGTTCTTATATATCATCCAAGTTTGCATGAGAGCATGACTTACCTGTAACCCCACGTGGAAAGCCCATCATCACCAGCTCACCTTTAGGAGACCTAAAATGCACCCACATCTATAAGGGAGTGAGTCTTACCATTGAGGGTCTTATCTTTAAAGCCGACCTAACCCTGTTACCTTCCACAAACCTAGATGTCATCTTAGGTATGGATTGGTTAACCAATCACCGATGTATCATATCATGTTCACCTAGATATGTCCAAGTGACCCACCCATCAGGCCAAGTCATTAGATGTGAACCCTAGTCTAGAAAGTCCACCTCTATCCTGTGTGCCCTTAAAGCCAGTTTAGAATCACAGAAAGAGGAGAAGACAGTTCATGATGTGCCCATGGTCAGAGACTATCCCAATGTATTCCCTGAAGAATTACCGGGTATGCCACCAGACCATGATGTAGAGTTCATCATTAATCTTTTGCTAGGAACAGGACCCATTGCCAAGAGACCCTATCGCATGTCAGTTGATGAATTGGCCGAGCTCAAGAAATAGCTTGATGAGCTCATCTCGAAGGGATATATCAGACCCAGTCCTTCACCCTAGGGATTCCTTGTTCTGTTTGTTAAGAAGAAGGATGGCTCAATGAGAATGTGCATTGATTACCAGAACTTGAACGTAGTCACCATCAAGAACAAGTACCCCCTGCCAAGGATTGATGATCTGCTTGATCAGCTTCGAGGTGCCAAGTATTTCTCCAAGATTGATCTCAGATCCGGCTATCATCAGATGAAGATTCAAGAGAGTGACATCCCAAAGATAGCTTTCGTGACTAGGTATGGGCAGTTTGAGTTCACCATGGTGTCCTTTGGACTCACGAATGCTCCTGCCTACTTCATGAACATGATGAATAAGGTTTTCATGGATGAACTAGATAAGTTCATGGTAGTATTCATTGATGACATCCTTGTCTATTCATCCACCACTGAAGAACATGAACATCATCTGAGAACGGTGCTTGAGAAACTAGCCCAACATCAGCTCTACGCAAAGTTCAGCAAATGCGAATTTTGGCTATAGGAAGTTGCCTTCCTAGGCCATGTACTATTAGCTAAAGGTGTCACAGTTGACCCAACCAAGATTGAAGCTGTGAAAGAGTGGGATCAACCCCGTAATGTGACAAAAATCAGAAGTTTCTTGGGATTGGCTGGATATTATCGCCGATTCATCGAAAACTTCTCCAAGATAGCCCATCCAATGACCAACCTTTTGAAGAAGACTAAGGAGTTTGAATGGATGCCCGTGTGTGAACAAAGCTTCTAGGAACTGAAATAGAAGCTTACTACAACTCCTGTGCTAGCATTGCCTGATATCAGCAAAGATTTTGTGGTCTATTGTGATGCATCCCATCAAGGACTTGGTTGTGTACTGATGCAAGATGGAAGAGTGATAGCATATGCATCCCGACAGCTGAAAGAACACGAGAACCATTACCCTACTCATGATCTTGAGTTAGTAGCAGTTGTGCATGCCTTGAAGATCTGGAGACACTACTTGATAGGCAACAAGTGTGATATCTATACCAATCACAACAGCTTGAAGTACTTTTTCACTCAAGAAGATTTGAATATGAGGCAGCGTCGATGGCTAGAGTTGATCAAGGACTATGACCTAGAAATTCACTATCATCTGGGAAAAGCTAATGTAGTCGCAGATGCTCTCAATCGCAAGAGTTACTATCACACTTTGACCACTAAATCCATACCACCTGAGCTCAAGGAAGAGATTGATGATTTCCAACTAGAGATACTATCGCATGGCTTGTTGAATGAGCTCCACATATAGTATGATCTCACAGATTGCATCAGTCAAGCTTAGAAGAGTTGTGAAGAGATCGAATATCTCCGTGGTCTGATGAAACTAGGCTACAAGACCAACCACCAGGAAGATGAACAAGGAATCATCTGGTTCAAGAATAGAATCTGTGTTCCATCTGACCTAGTGTTGCGAGAGGAAATTATGTTAGAAGCTCACAATTCCAAGTACTGTATTCACCCTAGAGGGTCAAAGATGTATCAAGACTTCAAGAAACACTTTTGGTGGAAAGGCATGAAGACAGACATTGCAGGACATGTGGCACGGTGTGACACCTATAATAGAGTCAAGGCTGAACATCAAAGGCCTGTAGGATTGCTGAAGCCTCTTGACGTTCCGGAGTGGAAATGGGAGAGCATATCCATGGATTTCATAGTTGGATTGCCCCGATCACAGAAAGGCAATGATTCCATCTAGGTGATTGTCAATCGTTTGACCAAGATTGCTCACTTTGTACAAGTTAAGACCAAGACCAATGCCAAAAAATTAGCAGATCTATATGTTGAGCATATTCTCAGACTACATGGAGCTCCCTCTAGTATTGTATCTAATTATGGTCCTCAGTTTGTGTCCCGATTCTGGGAAGCCCTGCACAAGTCCATTGAAACCAAACTCGATTTTAGTACCGCTTATCACCCACAGACAAATGGATAGACAGAACGAGTAAATCAAATCTTGGAAGACATGCTTCGTGCTAGTGTACTAAATTATGGCTTTGATTGGGAGAAATGCCTACCCTATGTAGAGTTCTCTTACAACAACAGCTACCAAGCCAGTATCAAGATGTCGCCATTTGAAGCTCTGTATGGCAGACCTTGTAAGACACCTTTGATGCTGTCCCAACCGGGAGAAAGATCGTTCTTTGACTCCGCTAAGATACAAGATGCCGAAGAAGGAGTTGCTCAAGTAAAGGAGAATTTGAGAATTGCTCAAAGTTGATACAAGAGTTATGCTGATAAAAGGAGAAGAGAACTTGAGTTCAATGTGGGAGATCTCGTCTATCTCAAGGTATCCCCGCTACGTGGAACTATCAGATTCCATGTGAAAGGAAAGCTTACCCCTAGATTTGTTGGCCCATACAAGATTTGCAAGAGGATTGGAAAGCTCGCCTACAAACTTGAGCTACCTGAGGAATTGGTGGGTGTACATCCTGTATTCCATGTCTCACAGCTACACAAGTGTTTGAGAGTGCCCGATGAAGTAGTTCCAACTGATACACTTGACATTCAAGATACACTTGAGTACAAAGAACATCCTATCAGAATTCTAGGCAGAGATACCAAAGAGACCCAAAGCAAGACTATTCCTATGTGCAAGATCCAATAGAGCAATCACACTGAGAGAGAAGCAACATGGGAGAAAGAGTCTGACCTCTGGCTATGATATCCTTACCTCTTTGAAGAGTACGTTATGCTTTAATCTCGGGGACAAGATTCTGTTAAGGGGGTAGGACTGTAACAACCCAAAAATCCACACACCAAAAATCACAACTACAAAATTTTTTCTTCAAAACCCCATGTGATGATGAGTGACATTGTAGGAGGCAACCCTAAGTGTTGCATTAGAAGTAATCCAACTAGACAATTTCATGAGCATGGCATGTCATTTGTTATCATGTTTATTTAAATACTGACAAATGAAACATAGCATACATTGTCAACTCAAAGGGTGATTTGGATTTTCAATTGTTTTATGTAATGCCTAACAACACCTTTAAAGAAATAAACCATAAAGTAGTTATTACTCAAACTAAAGAATAAATGTATAAAGAGAAAACTATTTCAATTTTTGTATAACAAAACTACACCTATTTTTGTTATACAAAATAGCTAAATAAATTCCTAATATTTATATAAGTATGTTGTGGACCACATATCTAAAACCCCAATGAATATGGTGCACCAATTTTGAATTCAAATTCCAAATCAATTTGAATTTAAACAAAGAAAAAGAAAAATAAAATAGAAAAAAGAAAAGAAAGGAGAAGGCCCGCGGCTGGCTCGGCCTGCTCGGCCCGCTAGTGCGCAGCAGCCCAGCAAGCAGCCCCGCCTACGCGCGCAGCAGCAGGCCAGCCCAACTCGCGTGGCCAGCCCATCAAGCAGCCTAGTGCACGTCGCCCATGCCTGCGTGCCTCCCTGTTTTCCCTTGCTGCCGCTGCCACTTGGCTCCACAAGTCAGCCGCACCCCTGCCATAGTGTCATCTTCCCCCACGCCTCAACCACCACACGACCAGAGGCCAACAACAATGGTAGGACCGGGCTAGGGGGTCACGCCCGGGGCATGGCCTTGTTCCCCATTGCGCCACGCTCATGCAACCTCACGCACTGTTGGATGCGATGCACACGCCTTTGATCACCCCTCGATCTCCATCCACCGATCACCGAGCTCCATGGCCAAGCTCAGCTATAAAACCCTCGGCCCCAGGAGCCCCTAAGCTCTCTCAACGCCCCACCGCCACTTTGTGGCCGTCCACTACACACCCGAGCCAAGAGAGCAGAGGGAGAAGAGGAAGAAGAAGGTGGAGTGCCGATGCCGCGCGACGTCACCGGTGTCACCGGAGCAGAGGACGTCACCCCGATCAAGCACGTCGACGCTGCTACTCGGCACGGCACAGCATCAACTCAACACAGCCATGACCCACCATAGCACCACCATCCATACACCCTCGACACCAACGGTGAGCCCCCAAGTCCTTCCCTGCTCGCCGCCAGACCTTGCCATTTTGGCCATGGCGCTCCACCTCGGGAGCGCGTAGGCCAAGGCCGTCTCTGGCCTCTGGGTACACACACACTCATGTGCACATCCACGACCACGCCAAGACCACCCAACCAGTGCTCCGTAGTGCTCCTGCGTGCCTACGCTGTTCACCACCGGACCGTCGCCATGGCCGAATCAAGTCGCCACCATGGCCAACGCCACTGGGGGCTCTAGAAGTCCCCTCGACCTGCCCGACGAGCCCACTGGAGCACTGTGATGCTCACGCGCACCACATGTCTGGCTTTTGCCGCTGCCACCGCACCATCCTTATACGCCATCGTGCTTGAGCCGCCGATCACCATGGCCAAGGCCCTAGGAAGCTTTGGCCACCACTTTGACCCCACCGTCGCAGTCGCCATGGCCTAGGGAAGCTTTTCCCCTCCTCAATTGGACACCAGCGCCGCTATGGGAGCTCATCGGTGAACTCACCACCAGCGGAAGCATGGTGAGAGAGGAAGCAGGGTCATGACCAATGCTTCCCGGCGCACATGCACATGCACCCAGCGCACATGGACCACAAAGAGAGAGAAGAAGGGTGGACGCGGTTCACTAGAAGGAGAAGCAGTCCACCATAGACCGGCGCATGCATCCACCATGGACCACAAGCCATAGACCACAGCCCAGTGGAGGCCCAAGGTCGTGATGTGGCTGCGCCTCAGCATGCCACGTGGTGGGCCAAGCCCAACCCAAATCTAGCCCGTATCCAGGCCCAACCGGCCCAATTCGGACCCAATCCGAGTTGATCGTTGACCAGTCAATGTTGATAGTTGACCTAGCCCCACATGTCAGTGGCACAGACACTCTGGACTGACATGTCAGATGGTGATGTCATGCTGACGTCACGCGAGACCCACCTGTCAGCAACAACATAGCCGAGGTGACATCATGCTGACATCATGGTGATGTAAGCTGCTAACATCAGTAGCCCTGGCCCCACATGTCAGTGACCCTGACCTGTTGACCGTTGACTTGCTGTTGACTTGATGTTGACTTTGGCCGGACCCACATGTCAGTGACCTAAGAGCCTCTCGCCCCACCTGTCGGAATGGATGACATGCTGACGTCAGCTAGACCCCACATGTCAGCTCAGAACTGAGATGCTGATGTCATGCTGACGTCAGCATGCCACGTGGACCAGTCATAGCGTGACACATGTCAGCCCAGGATTAATTTGGCCTTTTCCATTTTCAGAAATAATTTAAACTTTGGAAATTCATAACTAATTCATATGACCTCAGAAAAATATGAAACCAGGACCAAAATTCATCTAAAATCGAGCTTTATGCAATGAACCCATGTTTGAGTGCATTTGGCTCTTTTGAATTTTCATTGCTTCTTTGTGCTATTCTATAGACGTCGCTAACGTGACTATAATACGATCGTTGCAGACTCGGAGGAGAACCAGATGGACGAGGATCGTGAGTACCGTGTGGAGAACAGAGACAACTACACTGAAGGTGCCACATCCCATCCAACCTCGTAGCACCTATTACATATGGCTAATATAGAACTATTATTGCTTTACTTTACTGTTATAATCATACTATGATAGGACTTGCATGGTAGTATGCTTACTTGATGGCCTCTACCTTGACACGACCTTACCCCTACATACCCTGCTATTAGGCTAGACACACGCTTGCTGCTATATTGCTTATTACTTCTACTACGCTTGTACTACATTGATGCGTGGTGGAAACTGTTGTTAACTAGACTATGGGGAGAGTGCTGCGTGTGTGACTTGGTTGCGTGGAGGGTAAGGGTTGTGTCGACCAAGTTGGAGTATACAACGAGCCTAGGGCAAGTCATGCCGTGTGGTGCTACCTGGGCACCCCTGGGATGGATACCTATGGTGGGTAAATGGTATATGAGGTGGCGCTAGGTGTGATCCTGTGATGGGAGGAGCCTGGGGTGGAGGTGTTGTGGTGGCACGATAAATGGAAACCCTGATGAAGACATTCTGGCTTGGTCATCCCTAAGGACTTACTAGTACTCAGATTCACCGGGAAGCCTTACGTACCACTCGCCCTATATGGTGCGGGACGGCCGGACTACTTGGTAGGATATTGCCACTACTGCTAGGTTGATAGCGGATAGTGTAAGGAGGTACGGGGCACGGAGGATTTCCCCCACACCCTTCTGAGACTTCATGGAGACCTTGTGGACCCGGCTCATGACTCACTGTTTCAGCCACCCTAGACTAGACTTGGGGTGTACCAGGGCTGAATGGTAGAGTGGCATTATCCTAGGCTAGCAAGCGGCCGAAATCAACCTAGTTGACGATGGTCAGCGAGGAAGGTGGATCTTGTGGTTATGTAAAACCTCTACAGAGTGTATGGTTGATCGATCGATACATGTGCCGACTTGTCGGCTATGGACCTTTCCTAAGTTTCGCTTAAACTAGATAGTGAGATGAGTCCTTCTCTTCTTCCCCCATGAGAGAGTGTCGGTCTTAGCCAGGGGCTATAGGCCTTAAGACAGTGCCGAGAGGGAGTTGGCCTATCGACTGAGCGATGGTATTGGGGTGATGTGGTGATGACATGGAGATGGTGGTATATTGATCCCTGGATCAAAACCTGGTTCGAGAAAGGGAATGGGGTGGAATGTGTGTGGGAATGGTGTTAAAACTTGACTATACTATTATATACTTGATATGCTAAACACATAGGAAACCCCAGCCATATAGGTTCCTTTTGATTATATCCAACTTGCATCCAATTTCCACAAAGCAATGCTCATAGGGTGGGAGTGGCTAGTACAAATCATACTGATAAATTTTGGTACACAGGTTCTGCTAAGGAATATAGCTCTGAGGAGTTTGACGGTTGAGGGGTTCGTGCCTATGCTCAAGTTTGGTGATCTTATCTTCAAGCTGTTCTGAATGAATGCTACTTTTGATTCCGCCAATGTGGCGATGTAATAATTTATGTAATTCTGCCCTATTTGTACTCTGAATTTATCGTTGTATGGATGTGATATTCAACTGGAATTTGAGTAATATGATCTAAAACGGTCTTATTACACTTCGACTCTTTGGATTTCCCTTCGCGGAAATCAGGTCACTTCAGGAAGAACTTAAGGTAGCTATGCGTGATCGTTTTGTACCTCCTTCTTATCATAGAGACTTGCATAAGAAATTGATGCATTTAGAACAAGGAGATAAATCTGTACTAGATTACTATGGTGAGCTCCAAAAGGGATTGATGCATTGTAGTGTTGTCGAGGGGAACGAAGATTCCATTTGTCATTTTTATTCGGGTTTGAAGCACGAGATTCAGGACATTGTTGATTATAAAGAATTTAACACTGTCAACCGGTTGTTTCAGTTTACTATGCTTGCAGAAAAGGAATTGTAGGGGCGTGAACAGCAGAGCAAGAGCAAGGTCAGCACCACATACACGCCACACTCGGCACCATCTTTAGGGCTGACCAAGCCAACCACTTTTCAGGCGCCTCCACCAGCGAGCAAGCGACCAATAGCCTCTGGAGTTACCGCTACACCTAAGGCACCTCCTGCACGACCTTCAGATTCAGGTAAAAATTCTTTGCAGGTGCCTACCAAGAGTGCCTCATCTGTTGCATAGATGGGACACACTTCGGGCATTCAGTGCCACCGCTGCCATGGCATTGGCCATGTGCAGAAGGACTACCCAAGTTTGTGGGCATATATTACTATAGAAGATGGTTACATCAGCACCTCTGACATTGAGGATAAAGAAGACCAAGATGCAGATGAGGAGGACGGCGAAGTCCTTGGTGACGAGGCCACGGCGGCCTATAGGAGCATCATTGTACAGTGGGTGCTCAGCTCACAAGTGTAGCAACCTAAGAAGCTACAACGCCATAACTTGTTCTAGATTTTCTTCGTCATCAGCAACCGTCGAGCATGTGTCATTATTGATGGAGGTAGCTGCAATAATTTGGTGAGTTCTGATTTGGTCAAGAAGCTTGGCTTGACCACACGCCCACACTCACATCCATACCATATTCAGTGGCTAAATGATTCTGGAAAAGCAAAGGTAACACAAACTTGTAGAGTTTCATTTTCCATTGGTTCTTATGCTGATTCTGTTGATTGTGATGTGGTACCTATGCAAGCCTGTTCACTCTTATTGTGTCGTCCTTGGGAACATGATAACGATGCTACACACCATGGTAGAAATAATAAATACACCTTTGAGCATAAAGGAAAGAAAATTACTTTGGTACCTTTGACCCCTGCTCAAATTATATAAGCTGATAGAGAACGCGCTGCTAGTTTGAATGATGTTCAATCTGAAAATCAGCAAGTTGTTAATTCTATTCTCCCACCTAAATAGGATAAGTCTACATCTATTTCTAAGGCTGAGGGGATTAAATTGAAGGGTGGTGTTATGCTTGCGACAAAATGTGACTTTGCTGAAATTTCTAATAATGATATTTGCTATGTACCCTGGACACGCCCCCTAATGGGCCCAAACACGATACACGGTCCATCGGACCAAAAGACGGTGTCGCAGCACCCTGACAGATTCTGGATGCTGACTTGTTTTGACTATTCCCGCTGATTCTGGAGGCCTTTTGATGTGAGACTACTTGGATTGGCTTCCTTATCAAATTAGCTTTCCAACCATATGTGGATCGTTGAAAACGGAGTTTGGATGCATCCTGGGTGACCAATTTAAGGCAGACTAGTCCTCGAGGCCGAGGTAGACTCGAAATCATGTTGGACCGGGCCTCCGGTTTCTATTGAACGTCCTTGCTGGTCATCAACGCCTCCACCTCTTCCTCTAAGTCCCTCATGACCCTCTCCAATGTTACTAAGCAAGATAACATCATTAGGTAGTAGTCTATTCTCAAAAAGTATGAAAAGGATCGCTTAAGAACAAGCTCACCTCTAAATTGAGTTGACGCATTCGAGCTCTGGTCATTGGACCTTGCATGATGGTTGGAGGATCAGTGGGTATGTCCAAAGGAGTGATGTCCTCATCAAGATCGCGTAGATCCCTCGACTGTAGAGAGCAGTCAGCCAGATCAACTACAGAGGATCTCGTTCCCTATCGTGGCCGTGCTCTGTCTTGGGGTCGTGTGCCCCATATCCAGCGGCGTTTGCGTGGGTGCCTTTGTTGTCGTCAAGGACACCATGTGGTTGTGGCCTTTGATGCCCGAGAGACCGAGCCGGTAGGTACCGTGGCCATGATGGAGGAGAAGGTCGGAAGATGGTGAGAGGAAGGGGATGAGTGCATGGGCTCGCATGTCATTGAGTGGAGAGAGTGCGGTTAGAGGGGTATTTTGGGCTATATGAAAATATGATGACCTATAAGTGGGTCCAGTGTAGTTCCAGAAAATATCATGAATCAAGTACAAAGAGAATTGTAATGGCATATCTCCAAATAGGTGAATAGTAATTGCATATTTCAGAAGCTCGAAAATTGTAATGGTACAGATCAAAATAACCCTAAAATCAACCATTTTGTCGACCATGCTGATTTTATATACTTCATCATTCTGCTACGAAAACTAAATCTATAATACTTAATTATTTTTAGTGTTCCCCTAACGGATCTCAATAGCATGAACATAGGTAAGTTAGATAGAAAAAGTTAATCAACATTAGTATTCCGCCCACCAAAAATGATTTCTCTTTCTAGCTACACAACTTTTTTTTCTCAATTCTTTCCTCAATAACCTTCCAATCTTAGCTATTTAGTTTTTCTCAAGTGCACTAGTACGCTGGAATAGCGGAAAGGATAAATATCAATTTTGCAACCAAATAGATGTGAACATTGCACCTAACATTCTTTTCCTTGTCCAAATCAAATGATTTCACTTTTGCGAAAGTTTATCTAAAGTCTAGATAATTTCTCAAGCGTGCAAAGTAACAACTTCATGTTCTTTGCTTGTTCTACATTATGGTCTCACCATATCATCTGCACATTGCAAGATAGACTTGTTCTACATTATGGTCTCACCATATCAACTGCACATTGCAAGATAGACAAGTCATCCACTATTAAATGTGGTTTTATGCCCACGATAGACAAGTCATCCACTATTAAATGTGGTTTTATGCTCTTCACTTACCCATCCTCCTTGGCTCTAGAAGTAATGACCGTGAACATATCTACCACAAGTTTAAACAACACATAGTAGATAATGGATCATATTGTTGCCTTAGGCGTTTTTTGTTTGGAGGCAATAGCCAATTTATTCATTCACTTTTATTCCTATATTACCACCCAAACAAAGAACCTCAACCTAGTTACACCAAAGTATGTGAGAAACTTTTCATCCTCAAAATTTGCTAGAGAAAATCCTATTACACTTTATCAAATGATTTCTCAAATTCAAACCATGTCATTTTATATGAGCTAAACTATCTAGCAGACATTTATGTTAGCAAGAAATTAACCCAAAAGAATGAAGTGTCATTAGGGCACTTAGAATGCAAGAAACTATTAGTAGTTTCTATAGCATAGGACATGGTACCAAGAAACTATCCTTCCCAATGCAAGATTTTCTATAGCATAGGATATAAGTAGTGATAGAAACCATATTTGTTCTCCCAACACAGTTAGAATACCTTCTTATCCATCGATAACTGTGAAGACCCAGTTTCTTAGTTAGGCATGGTTTCTTGGATTTTTTTCTCTCTCCTCATCAAGGCCCTATTCGCTTCTCTTATAATCTGTCTTTTTTAGCTTGTTTTTTTAGCCAGAACAGTGTTTTTCTCTCACAACAAATCAGCCAGAATAGTGTTTAAGCTTGTTTTTTTAGCGAAGCGAACGGGGCCTAAATCACTTGTCACATCAGCAAATTGCCTACATGGTAGTACAATTAATGTCTATAGAAACCACCGTAGTTTCTACATTGTTAGTGCCCTTATGCTATCCTTACTATTGCCTCCACTTTTTAACTTGACTTAATATGATCACTTACCGACTTCCATTTTAATATGTTGTCGAGCAATCGTGCACCTATAGGACAACCTAATCTTTTGTAACTACCTTGCAACTTCTTTAGCAAACCTCAAATTTCCTCAAGACACACGTGGAAGCCAAAACATGTGGCAGAACCATCCGAAATAACACACTTTCGGAGGCGCTCGTCTTCCCCTACACACTAAGCACCTCGAAAATGAGCTACATCGGACAGTTTCATCGAGCACACCCCAAGGGAGAACTCGAAACAATCCATATTTTACATCTAGAATCCAATAATGAGTATGAGCTTACAATACTTAGTCCATTTCATACAACAAGAGTTCTTAAAAATTATTTATTATAATACCAGAGTTTAGAGTGCGATAATTAAACAACGGAATGAAAATAAACATCTACCGGAAACAATACAAGGATCCGTCTATGCCCACCAGAAGAATCCTCCACACAAGAGCTACTCCTCAAGCTGCTTCTGCAACAGGGGTAAAATAAACCCTTAGTACACAATGTACTTGCAAGACTTACCCAACTAGTGGGAATAGTTTCCTAACTCCAAGGAGTATGATAGGCAATATGGATTTGCTATTTTCTTTTTGTTTGCAAAAAGCATTACTAGAAGTGCGTCCTTAAGATCGAGTTTAATTAGTAGTCATCATTAGTTCATTAACTATCCATTCTATGTATGCTCCTATGCTACTTTCAAGCAGGTGGTAAGCAATCAGAACCATTTTATCACCTTTCAAGTTACGATTCTTATTACGGTGCTGTAACACCCTCGGTGTTACACCATAAATCATTTACTAAAATATGTCATCAGCATCATGTTTATGTGTTAATGCATGTGATAAAGTGTGTAGATCAATTTCTGTAACTCAAAACGATCGACAAAAATGTGAAACGAAAGTTGATTCAATAGTCATGTTATATCACTTAGGGTTTAAAACTAATTTTTATTGAACAAAAATACTATAGAACATGTACGTGACACCTTAATAAAGTTTGAAATGTGAGATTTGTAGAGGACAATGAAATACTATCCTGCAGACATCCTGTACCCGGTGCCCTGGTTGCCCTGCCGTGCAGACATCCTATCCCACTGCCGCGTTGTGTCGCTGTCACTCGCCGTGTTGTGCTGCGGGCTGCTAGCCATTGCTGCTCCACTGTCCCTACTACTCTACTGTGATGCCGCTACTGTTGATACTACGCCGTGATGTGCTCATCCCCTCGCTGCGTGCACGAGGGCTTGCCCCCTCCTCTGCTGCCCGCACCGTTGCTTTGCCATTTATGGCGCAGCAGCCCCACAGGCAGTGTCGGTCAGTGGCATGCGTGTGTTGTTCGTAGTAGCAACATGCGTGTTGGCTGGATCGCAATGGATGCATCCTACCAAGGCCGGTCACATCGAGCTCTGGTTCTCTCTCTACTCTCCCCACCATGGCCGACTGAGGCACGCGAGTTAATACTGTTGACAGGAGTCATCTCGAGTCATGGTGTCGTGTCTCTGGCGTCGCTGTCAAGTCCTCTAGTCGACCATCCCCACCCTGCCTTGAATGGTGCTTGGCCGAGCTCCAATTTTGGAGTTTTGCCACCACCACTGCGCCATTAAGACCTAGCCCACCACCACCGTAGGCAGCCACTAGCTCACTGCCTCAAGCCAAATTGGCTACACCACCCAACCCGCCTTCCACCCCTTCTCACTGTGCACACCTAAGACGTACCCCTATGGCTACCCTCGCGGCGCTGACATGGCCGTGCCACCACGGTCCACCGTCATGCTTGCCGCATGCACGTGACCATGCTTGCTCGGGGCGTCTCCGGGCAAGCCACCACCATGGGAAGGTGCATGGTGAGTCGCTGATGCTCACCCATTATTTCTATCACCTCTTTTATGCCAAGGCTCACTGAAACATGGTTGCCACTACCGTAGGGTGCCCGCCATCATGGAGAGGCATCCTACTGCGTCTCGACTTGTCCCACCGCTGCCCGGAGTTGCGCATTAGCCCATAGGTATGGGTCGACCACCTAGCTAGGTCTACGCATGTCCTAGTTGGCCAGTGCAGCGGATCAGTGCCGACCAGTGATGCGTCGACGAGCGTGAAGGTGTCGGGACCTCTCCGATGCAAAGACGAGAGAATACGAGGGCTTCCTTGCAAAGTCGTTGTCTATAGGAATAGTATGCGTAGTGCTCATGCCAATGCCAGGTAATGCGAGGGCATTTTTGCAAGAGTGCTAACACGTGTGGGCTGCCCCTGTCGTGGGCTGACTCACATGGGCCACGTCCGCGCGGTGGGCCATGCTGGGCTCGTCGCCTTTTCTTTTTAAGCAAATTAGTTAAATGGTTTTCTAATTACATTTGTGAGCTGATCTTTGGTAAATCATATAAAATCATGTAGGTGTCCATAATTTGTGGAACCAATTTTGTTAGGTTCCTAAAATCATGACCTATCTGCTAATGTATTTTGTTCACTTAGTTTCGTAGAATTTTCAAGAGTAGACTAATTAATTTGCAGCACTTAAAATGGGTAAAACATGAACTTGTAGGAATTATTGTGGTGAATTAGTAGTAGTACTGGCCCTAAAATTTTCATAGTAGATTCCTAACAGTATTAGGTGCTCACTATAATTTTTGTAGCTCCATAGGAATTAGTTTGTTAAGGTAACTAAATGAGCCCTAGTACGTAAATATATATTTAATTAATCAAATGTCAAAAATTAGTTAGGGGTTTATAGAATGAAAACATTTTCTAGAAACGAGACTCATTGACCATGTGGATACATGGCTTAGTATGTTAGTCATTAGAGCTAGCTTGTTAGCTTGTGAGATGTAATCGTATTTTAGAGTTGCAGATGCCGTTGATTATTTACGTCCCTGTGTTGTATCCATGTATTTCATGATAGGAGCGATGTTGGATCGCGGAGTCATCAGGAGTAGAGGAAGTAGATGGTGACTTGATGATCATGCCATCAAGATCCAAGCCCAGCGATACCGAGGCTCTGCGTGATAGTGACCGCACACACTTGGCCAGACAACCGAAGCAAGTGTCGTGCACGAATTTTAAAGCATTCAAAACGTCTAAACCGTTGATCCAATCCCCAAACCACTTTTTCTATACCTTAGAGGGTATATTAGGCTACTAAAACAAGCCATAATACTACCCTACTCCTTAACCCAATTTCTCTACGAAAATTGCTAAACATCACAATGCCTAACCTTCCAAAAGTTCATGAAATTTTCTAAATGTTAAATGGATTTCTATTTCTAGTTGCACTTTTAAGCTATTGAATATAGTACTTAACAACATTATCTCTCAACACCAAGTATTTCATTGTCATCTACAAATCTCACATTTCAAACTTTATTAAGGTGTCACATACATTTTCTATAGTATTTTTATTCAATAAAAATTAGTTTTAAACCCTAGATGATATAACATGACTATTGAATCAACTTTTGTTTCACATTTTTGTCGATCGTTTTGAGTTACAGAAATTGATCTACACACTTTATCACATGCATTAACACATAAAAATGATGCTCATGACATGTTTTAGTATTGATTTACGGTGTAACACCGAGGGTGTTACAATTCTACCCCTTAAAAGAATCTCGTCCCGAGATTCAAAACGAGAATCAGAAAGGAAAAAATGTGATTACACTTCGTAGATCTAAAATTACATGGAGGATTACATGACATCGAACATTAAACCATACAAGGATTTAGAGATATATGGTTAAAAGCAACCTAATACAACCAAGGCTTAATCTAGAAGCCAAGACAGACGAGGACAATGGAGAAACAACAAGAAAATGATTATCCAAAACATGGCGTATGCCCAATAGATCCAGAAACAGGAGACTGAAAAGTCAAACATCGTGAACCCTAAGACAAACTAACCAAAGGTGGACTTGAACTTCTTTGACAAAACTAGATCCTTTCTTCTTCTGAGAATACCCAATCACCTCTGACTGGCGAACCTAGTTCCACGAAACTGGATCTCGTAGCTTTGCTTTGGATTCGAGGGGAAAGGGGATGAAGAAGGAGGGTAAAGGGCCAAGGGCATTTTATAGTGGTGAATAGAGGTGGGGCACAGTACACTAGAGGTGGAGACGGCGTGGATGGGAGACACTGATTGTTCACGCTGCGGGGATAAAGTCGGTCACGGTGCGCTCCCTACGCGAGCATGAGTGGAGGGAGGAAAAAGAGAGGAGAGGGGGTTCACTCGACGAGGTAGGTGTGCGGGCTGCCATGCCTCCAAAAGAGGAAAATAGGAAGGGGGTCTGGTACAGGGATGAGAGCGAGGATCGAGAGCCGACAGGATGCCGAGAAAAAGGGGAAGCGCACAGTACACGAGGACGGCTAGTGCGGCACGATGTTGCGGCCACACTAGAACAGGGTGCTAATGGGCCCAACACACACGGTGTCCGCAGGGCACACGACAATAGTGACCGACATGCGTAACGTGGTCAAGCTAGTCATAGGGCTTAGGACATGACGTCCACTTAGACATTTCCAATCACTCCCTACTACCCGAAGGCTAAATTTTCCCTAGTGTTCTTTCCTTCCCTTCCTTGTCCACAATATGCGCCAACCTTTTGTATGAACAGAGATCACGACATACATTTTTCCTCCAAAACCACACTCTCATGTTTACCTTGAGAGAACACTATTTCATCAACCCATTGTGGATTTCCCATTCGAACACCAGAACATTTTCCAAGGAGAATAATTTATAGCAAGAGTGGTACAGTGGTGTAACCTAGCAAAGGTACTGGTCAACAACCTTGATACCAATGCGTGCCAAGTAGCATCACCCTATGGCAGCTATTCCACAAGGGCCCTCGGTTTCGTTGCGGCACCATAAGCTATTAATCAGGCCACTTTACCAACTTACACGCAGTGAAAATAGTGGGGTGATAGACCACAGAAATAAAGGAGTATTGCAAGGGAAGATTCAGACAACAAGGGTTCCTTTTGCAACAAGGGACAAGGAATTCAAATCTAACAATGGATTTGATTTAAAAAGATTCCAAGTGTTCTACTGAGACATCCACAATTCATCGATATAGTGTACTATGTTATCCAATCACGGCTGGTCTACTGGAATCTAAATGGTAACTTCTCTTGTAACCCACTTAACATCGCCCTTGAAAACCCTAAGCATGTCTAATCAAGACTTAAGGATAGATGGATGCAATAAACACAGCAAAATAAATAAAATGCACATTCCGAACGTCCTTATGCTAGTACAACATACATGCACTAACTCTCCCATTCTCGACACATCGTTTACCTTCCCTACGATCGGACGACCTCAATAACTATGGACGAAAATACAACGGAAAGATTACAATACTGGAGGACAGCGATGAAAGACACCACTAACTACAGGTACATCTTCCCAAGGCAACTAATCTACTTTGTCAGACCACACATCTTCATTCCTGGACTTAGTGGATTCTTCGACCACCCTGGCTATGGATCTGCCTCCTCTTTGGGCAGTGGCTAAGTGAGGGGAAGCAATGGTTCTACTTCTGACACTTCTGAGGGTGGAGGTGCTGGCAGTACTACAACACTAGTTCTCCTTCTTTCTGGTGGGTGGACAAGGATTCCCTCCACGAGCAAGGAATTCTGCCGTTCAGCAGCCTTTGTCCTCCGCTTGGCCCTGGTGACAAGGTAGGCCTCTCCTAACTAATGGGCATGATGATCTTTAGCCTCCTTCAAAGCTTCTAACATGGCAGTCAACCGACTCTCTGTGGCTGCTGCACTGGTATGAGCTTTGGCAAGCCGCACCTAGAGCATCCTAAAGAAGAGCTCGGCTTCCTCGGCTCACCATAGGCACTTCCTTAGCTCTGAGACTTAACGAGCATACTCCTCATCCAAAGCAAGTAGGTACGTGGTCAAGTGTACCATGGTTGGACTATCTTCTTGCACATTCTTCCCTTGCAAAGCCTCCATACAAGCCCTCTATGCCCGTTGATTCTTTTCCAAAGGTGGAAAGAACCTCATGGGGGTACAAGCAGTGGACTCTTCATAGATCTGGCAAAGGTACCACAAGGCTTTGTGGGCCACAACTCGGTAGGTGTCGACGAAGCAAAACCCGGTTGTGGTCACATTCTAGGCCTTAGTGATGTTAGAAAAGTCCTCACTCTTCCCAATGTAGACGGTAACTTCACACCACTCAGTGCCATGCTTTTCATACTCATGGCCCTCATACTCGGGATGATCTTTGACTCTGAGCTTTTGCAGGGTGGCATACAGGATTTTAGGAAAACCCTCAATGTTCAAGTAGTAACTACTAACCTCCCTAACGGTGGTTGCAAGGAAGGATTGTGCGACAAGCTTGCTCAAAAGGAAAAGCTAGGCGAGTTGGAGTGCACCGGGTGGTGGTACCAATGGCTAGGCTAGGCCCTACTTATAATGACAGAGCGGTTAGTGGTCCTAGCACAGTCCACCAAGGTTCTTGCGTGGGATCACTACAAATGAATTGATCGAATTTTTCACACATTCAAGGTGAGCGATGTCCGAGGCCATTAATGACTAGTATGACTACAGGGCAGGGGTCCGACAAGAGCGTAGAAAAGAGTATGGGAAGACATGGGTCATGGCAGGCATGAACCCTAGGCAAATGTGGAGCATGAAGTCACAGTGCAGTAATAACTACCAAACAAGGGCCGGTCAGTCGTGCACCATATGACTCGTGTGATAGCTATGAAAGGCGCATCTACCAGCAATACGGTGACCAAGGCATTACTAGCGCACCTGTCTTAAAGATCGTATACTACACGAGAGCCTATCCACCAGAGAAAGCCTAGTTAAACCTATTCTGAATTCTTAACTATAACACCTCGGATGTTATCCTTGCATAACTTGACTTGCATAGCATGAGCATGAGCATCAAGCATTCATAAACAAGCATTTACAATTGAAACATTGGATTGAAACATCTGCAACATTTGCTTGTTATCGCATGTTTCCTTGAACATATGCAACTTTTCTCATTATTTCATGTCTCCATGTGTATATGCATGTGATCATGAGTGTACACATGTACTTGGTGGATGTAAGTCACACAAACATGTAGCAACACCTAGGTTAGCAAATAGGACATTGTTCATGGTCACCTTTCATGAACCAACACTTAAGATTTCATGTGATTACACTAAATAGCACTATGAGTGACTAATACATGAAATGATGGTATGACCTTGCAATTAGCCTAAACATGTTTAGAGTATCTTTATGAACAACTTTGATATTCATGGTTAGGGGTAAATAGGTCATTAAGCCATAGTTTGAAGTGTATCATCATTTAAATGTGACATATTTGACCAAGTTTGAACTAGGTGTTAGAGACCTTGCATGGAGGTGGTCACTAAAGCAAAGTTGTAGTATTTTATATAAGGAACAACTTTTATTTTTGGGTCATTGAATGATTTAGCTCCTAACATGCTTGAAATTGGATCACAAGAATCAGAAAAATCAACATGTCAACACAACAAAATTTGCTAAGTTCTTGTTAACTGACTGACTGACAAGCCAATCTTTGTGATGATATTACTCAGTTTTGGTTGCGAGTTAGCACTTGATTCCTTAAGAACAATTGAAGCTGGTACATAGGACTACACAAGTCATGTAGATCATTTACGTTAAGGAGCTACGGTTTAACAGTTAAATCACCTTGAAAACCCGCTGTCAGGCGTCCATCGTGGTTTCTGACGAACTGAGCGACGCAGCTCAATGGCTGACCGGCATCAGTGTCTGTGCGCCACATGGAGGCCAGCAGATGCTGTGCGTCGCTGGAGCCCTACCACGTGTGGCCAAGGCAGGCCAGCGCGCGCGTTAACACCCCAGCTACCGCCCGCCTGCACTGAGCCTCGCCCTCATTTTCAACCTTCTGCTTCCTTCTTCACCTGCCGTAGCAGCCGTAGCACCAAGGGCCTCTGCCATCGCTGTTGCCAGTCACCGGCTGGCCTCGTCGCTCCTCCGTCACCATAGCTGCCCCGCAGTACTCCCACCGTCCCATCGCAACCGCCCTACCAGCTAGAGGCTCTCGGTAAAGCTTCAGTGCCACACGCAACCTCACTGGAGTTTGTCGCCGTGCCACGACGCCATGGCCGGGACATCTCTGACCACCTCTAGTAGTGATAGTGAGTGCAATAGCTTCGTCATCGTGTGTCGATGCTCGGCGTAGCGTTTGATTGAGTTTTCACGGCCAGCCTCGGCGTCTCACCGTCGTCCGACTCCACCGCCCCACCATTGATGCCACCATTGCGCAGCGTAGCTACCCTGTTTTGGGTCAATGATGTGTGGGGTCCTCTGACCAGCGGGTCCCACCGGTCAGCGGCAGTGAGAGTATAGGATAGTTCATTTAATTCTAGATGTTGTACTATTTTGTAATATTTGTATCTCTAGTTTTGTAGCTTCAAAAATTATGAAATAAATTTGGTAGTGTTCCTTAGGAAGTGTAGTATTTAGGAAAAATATAGTCTTGATACTTATAGTAGAAATTTTGGAAGATTTAAATGGAAATTTGAAATGTGTTTTTGATTGCATGCAAACTTATTTATTTTATATCTAGAGTTCCTGTACTCCAAAAATTATGAAATTTTTGTGGTAAGCTATTCTTAACATGTATAAGCTCTGATAAAAATTTGAGGATCAATGCATGTGTAGATTTGTAGTTATAGATTTTTCTTCTATAAATAGTTAATCCTTGTATGAATTTTCATAAATTATTTATGAATCCAAAATTCATGAAATTTGTTGGGGGTCATCTTAGTACCATAAGGAGCCTAAGAAAAATATAAAATCTGTTGCTTGACACTTTTCACTAAGGTTTTCTATTTATGCTATTTTAAGCCTTTATGCTTTGTCTTTTTTGTATAGAGTGTTTTACTAAATAAAATAGCATGAAACTTTTACAGTAGTCTTTTGGTAGCATTAGTAAGGCACTATAAATTTTTAAGAATTGTTTATGCGCATTTGATATATATTTATTATTTAACCTATGTATCTAAATAAAATAATAAAGGCATATAAAGAAATAGTTTGGGCTTCACCATTATATTTTCTTGAATGTATTTGGTATGCTTAAACTATTGGTAGACTTTGTGTTGTCAAACTTTGAATGATTACATGAAGTAGAAGTATTGTTACTTTGTAATGCGAATTGGAAGGATTCCGGACAAATTCTGGAGTTTGATGAGTTGCATGATAAAAATGATGTTTGTTGTAAAAATGATTAATAACAAAGTTGTAAGTAACTTCATCATATGTCTTGTGTTAAAATTTCAGGACCATAGGTCAAACGGTTTAGAAGTTATGGCTTTTTAAAGTTAGTGTTTCCGAATTACTTGCTCTCTGGAATTTCTGGACAGCACTGATATGATTGTCTGTTTTGCCTAAGATGAGTTGTAAATTAGCTTTTGTGAATTAAATAAGAGAGTCCAGGATCACTGCATTTGGATAATTAGAACTCCAGTTATGAGTAAAATAAGTAGCTGTTGTTTGTGAAATAGTTGATAAATTGTTGAAGTAGTTAATTGCATAATCAAGAAGAGATATGCACCTACTCAGTAGAACATGATGCACTTGTTAACATATATGCATTCGCAATATCTTATGCCATATTCATGCATCTAGGATCAGAGGAAGAAATAACGTTGCTGGAATTCAACGAAGTAGAGGAAGGGGACCAGCAGGAGAATCCTCAAGTCGCAGCTCCCAAAGGCGTGGAGCAGAATCCTGAAGAGCTTCCGGAGTGTCCTGACCATCGCCCTACTTCCTTTCTACGAGGCAAGCTCCAGAGCATTCTAAGTTTCCCAGTATTTTACAAATGATTACTTAAGTACTTATGATTGATGCATTAGGTTATAAGAGTTGAATGGAACCACTTGATGCATATAAATTCCTTGTCTAGATATTACACCTTGAACCGGTATAGGTCTAGGATCGAACACATGCTTAGCCATGCTTAGACCGGTAGAAGTCAGGTGATGTCCTATCACCTGTGAGATATAGGTGGATACCGGAGCACGGTTGGCAATATTTGCTATCATGGAACAGAACCATGGGGTAAAAGAAAATCGAGGCCGGGCGGAGTCTATGCGTAGGTTGACTCATATGATTCCGTCTGAGCCAATTAAGGACCATACCATTATTGGCGATTCTGACAAGATTGAACGCATGCCTATCACTTAGCTAGCCGGATAACTTGTTTCGACCATGAAGCCGAGTAGTTCAACTTAGGCCAGGACCTGTTCTGTTGTGCGCTCCTTGTGGGGGGCGATCAGACTGAGCCCAAGGGCAGTTAGGCCTGAACATCCTAGCATCTGGTGCCCCAGATTGTGCGGCATGGTATGGACCCACGAAATGTGGACCTGAGTTGTACCAAAGGTGACCTAAGGCTGCCTTCGCACGGTATGCCTAGGTTTGTGTTAGGAATAAATTCCCAGCTGGTTGAAATCGATTCGAATCGCCGTCTCTTCCATATAGTGAGAAACTTGGCTAGTCCCAACATCATAGTAACTGTGTTATAGAACATGATGGTTCAAATGAATATGGAATTACAATACCTGCTATGGTTACTATTGCATGCTTTTAAATTGAGATACCACATGTTTGGCATAGGATAGCTGCTAATCTAGAGATGGATAGTATAATTAACTTGATAAATGGGTCATAATTGTACAACTAAGTCAATTGCTTTTATGCAAAATGTTGTCAAGCTATCTCCACTTATACAACCTTGCATAATCCTTGGAGTCGATTTACTTCTAGTTTATGACGGGTAAGTCTAGCGGAGTACCTTCTCGTACTCAGGGTTTTATTTTCCTATTGTTGTAGATGGCATTGTATATCATGGTTATTGCAAGAGTTGCTTCTATCCCGCCGTGGATGAGTAAGCCTTGGGAAGGCGTCTTTATTAATCCCTATCTTTGCTTTTGTGGACCATAATCCTACTTGGCACTGTATCAAACTATGTTGGAAACTTTGTTTTCGAACTTAATTGCTTCTGCTTTATCTATCAAACTCAGTTTGTAATAACTTTTATCCGTACTCTGATGATGAAAATGTATCTATGAACTTTATGTAATATATGGCATGTATGTTGAATCCTGTACGATCTTGGTTGTTGTAATCGTTTATCGTGACCCGTCGTGGTACTCGATGGACTACCAGGTTTATATGGGTTCAAGTATGACAGTACGACCGCTTGCAGGCTGCCATCGTACTTGTACTCTTATAAATTGGTCGGTTCTGCGACAGCTGGTATCAGAGCAAGATTCAACATTAATTGTCACAAGTGTATTTAAAACAAAAGTTTTTGTTTTCCAAAACCCCTTCTCTAGCAACTAATAGTTATATTAGTAGGTATTTGAAATCTAAAGTGTGCCAATGATCACTTTCCTTATGCCCAAATTAAGGACTATTAGGTGGCTATTTAAGTACTAACATGGGGGTTTTTACTTCGTCGTCCATATGGCGTGCTATTGTATGGATGCCATTCACTTGAATGGTAATGTATGGATCAACTACCTCTATGCCAAGGTAAGATGATGAGAGTATGACCGCAAGATGTGCGCGTGCGGTTAGGGAGAGTTAGCTTTGGTACGACTATGTATGCATGCTTGCATGTGTATATGGTACGTATTTAATTGTGGGTTTAAATTATCGTCGGGTAGCTTGATACGGAAGTATATGTATGGGTATACATATATGGAAGTAATTAAATTTACATTCTGCATATTTCATTATGGGTTTGGGCTGAAATGAAATTTTATGCAGGTACACTAACAACGAAATGTGTAGCTCGACTAGTTACGCTACATATGAGAGAACGTATGTATGCCACCGTGTCTACCATTAGAAACAAATTTTTCCTAAGTTTGTGAGGACGTATGGAACGAGCATGCATCATGATAATTACCATTGACATAATTAAATTGTTCCTCCTCTTATAAAATTCTTACTCGGTTATGTAACTCTTATCCATTATGGCCTTGTCTCACCAAGTGTACATGTTGATGGTACAGATGGCAACACCTGTCGGATGTGAGAATTTCCTGAATGTTTTCGGAACACCTACCCTCTTGTGGAGAGTTTTGCACTTTGCGGGGTACCATGAACTGCCCCTATATCATTGGATCGAAGAGTACTTGGAAGAACAGCCATGGTACGAGGTGTGGCTCACTATTCTAGCCCGCACACAACCGCCCTTCTGGCAGGAGTGGAAGGCAGAATCAGAAGGGAAGACTCCTTGGGAGGCTGCCCAAGTTGTGGCCTTTGAGGTTCTAAGGCAGATCTGTCAACAGCATGGGGATGCACTCACTGGTAGTATAACGAGTATGTTTCCTTGGGTGGATCCGTCCACCACAAATTGGGAACAACATAGCCAAAATGCCTTGATCAGAGATTGGGATGAGCGAGCAGATAGCTCTAGTCCCTCCATGAGTGCAATATTTGCCGTAATGAAGATGTTTTGTGCACGCCAGGACACTAGGGATTTTTGGTAGGAATCATACACCACCTGCATGGACAAACTCATGAGAGCGGAAGCCACGCAAAACAAGCTCAAGAAGTGTGTGTGCAAGCAAAAGAAAGCCACAAGTAAAGCCCAAAGGGAATCTGACCAAGCTTATGTAGCTTTGGGCGCTCTTTATGCCCAAATGGAACAAGTGGATCAGCAGAGAGCAGCAGCTCAAGAAGCTAGAGCTAATGATCAAGCTATACTTGTAGGGCTACGAGAGCAGTTGGGGACCACCCGTGAGGAGGTGTCCATAGCTAGATGTCAGCATGATGCAGCAGAAAACCGTGTCGCTAACATAAGGATAGAGCAAGATAGGCACCGTGACCTAAGCCATGCTTAGGATCATGCTGAAAGGAGCCTACGTCAACAGCTTGCACAAGCCCAACTTCAAGTAATGCACCTTCAGCATGAAGTGCACTATTTGAACAACCAGCTGAACCCTATCCTTGATGGGGAAGAGGATGGTCTAGATATTGAAGAGGATGATGATGAGGAGCCTGAGGAAGGAGATGATCCTATCTCTGACCTCGATAGTGATCATGACAAGGATTAGATCGCATAGTACTTAGTATAAGTACTTAATGTATCATCGTTGGTTATGTAATGGACCTATAGTTTGGATTTGGCGTTGGTGATTTGAACTATCATGTAATATGGTTATTTGCATGACTATCGCACGTTCGGTTAAAACTCTAATTCCAGTTGATCTATCTGAGCTCATGATTTGGATATTAACGTGCTATGAGTCCGATGAGCGATCAAATTGGTGATGTCATGTTGCGAGAATGAATTGTTATGCCTCTATTTTTATTGTGAATTTGAGAATTTTCTCCAGTAATTTTAGTTTGGCATGATTATGATCCATCTGCAATCTTGTGGCATCAACCAATAATCGCTTATTGTTGCAACTTCGCAGATGACGCGCACCCGTGCAGGAGCTGGTAGCAGCCATGATGGCAATAATGATGACTTACCACCACCGCCGCCGCTGTCCGCTCAAGGGTTCTTTGCCCAGTTCTTGGGGAGCCAAAGGACAATGGAAGAAGCTATGCGCCTCATCGCGCAAAACACCGCTCGTGGCCACCCACATCAACCAGGGGCCGAGCCAAATCAGCATAGTACATTCAAGGAATTTTTGGATATGAAGCCTCCTATCTTCAAGGTGGCTAAGGAACCACTACAGGCTAACGAGTGGCTCAATATCATTGAGCAGAAATTTTGTCTGCTAAGGGTCACCGAGCATCTGAAAGCTGAGTATGCTTCTCATCAGCTGCAAGGACTAGCAGGGATCTGGTGGACACATTTCTTGTCGTCTCTGCCTGCTAATGCACGAGTGACCTAGGAATAGTTCAAGCTGGCTTTTAGGGGACATCATATTCCCCCAGGCCTAATGCACATGAAAGCGGCTGAATTTATGAGGCTCACTCAAGGAACGAAGACCCTCACAGAATATATGCACGCATTCAACAACCTGTCCAGATATGCTCCAGATTTTGTGGATACTGAGGAGAAAAAGATAGAGAGCTTCAAGAGGGGTCTGGGTACCAAACTGATGAAGACCATGGCCAATTCTAGGTGTGCCACGTACAATGAGTTTATTAGTGATGCCTTGACCCAAGAAAACCACAATAACATGCATGTCATTGCTAAGGGTCGCAAGAGGGAATATGAGGCAAGTGCCTCTGGATCTTCACAGTCAAAAGTGCCTATCACAGCTAGGCCACAATTCCGTCCACCTACACCCAAGTTTAGGCCTCCACCACCTAAAGCTCAGAATAGCAGACCTCAGAAACCATTCCATAAGGCATTCACTATTGCCTTACCAAAAGGGATTGGTAGTCAGGGGAGCTCCACCAGACCTAGGAATAATCAGCCATGTTTCAACTGCAATCAAATGGGTCATTGGGCCAAGGAATGCCCCACCCCAAGAAGAATGGCAACCCAAATCAGAACAATTAGAGGTAAGCGAACACAAGGGCACGTCCAGGATACATGCATTATACCGCTGTTGAGTAAGTGCCCGCTGGAGAAGTTGTCACGGCTGGTATGTTTCTTGTCAACAAGCATCCCGTTGTTGTTTTATTTGATTCGGAAGCTTCTCATTCATTTATGAGTCAAGCATTTGCATCTAGACATGATCAAGAAATAATTGAAGTAAGCAAAGGGGGTTATAATATAAGTTCAGCAGGGGGTACTATTACTACCAAAAAGATAGTCAAAAATGTGCTCATCTCTATACAAGGGAGGGAGTACACAACGGATTTGATAATATTGCTCGAGTTATCGATAAGTGTAATCTTAGGCATGAATTGGATGAAGGATCATGGTGTTCTTATTGACACTAGCACCCGTACTATTATGTTGAGAGAACCCATGGGAGGGAATGCTTTTCTAGTGCCACTCTCCCATAATTTTGAACTCCAACATTTAGCTTGTGCTATCCAAACCACCACACTTTGTGATATCCCAGTGGTTTGTGAGTTTCTGGATGTATTTCCAAAGGAATTACCAGGCTTACCACCTGATAGGGAGGTGGAATTTAAGATTGAGTTAGTGCTAGGTATAGCACCCATATCAAGAAGGCCCTATAGAATGCCACCCAATGAGTTAGCGGAACTTAAGGTTCAATTGCAAGATCTATTGGACAAGGGTCTTATCCAACCTAGCTCATCTCCGTGGGGATGTCTAGCATTGTTTGTGAAAAAGAAGGACAAGTCACTGAGAATGTGTGTAGATTACAGACCACTCAATGTTGTGACCATCAAGAACAAATATCCATTGCTCCGCATCGACATCTTGTTTGATCAGCTAGTGAAGGCAAAAGTATTCTCCAAAATTGACTTGAGATCAGGCTACCATCAGATAAAGATCAGATCGGAGGACATACCTAAAACTACTTTCTCTACTAGGTATGGCTTATACGAGTATTTGGTTATGTCTTTCAGACTAACAAATGCTCTAGCCTACTTCATGTACCTGATGAACTAAGTATTCATGCCCGAGCTCGACAAGTTCGTGGTCGTGTTTATCGATGATATATTGATTTATTCAAAAAACGAGTCAGATCATGAAGAACATCTGAGGATTGTTTTATCTAGATTGAGGGAGCATAAGCTATATGCGAAATTTAGCAAGTGTGAATTTTGGTTGAGCAAAGTACCTTTCTTAGGTCACATCTTATCAAGAGATGGAATCTCTGTAGACCCATCAAAAGTATAAGAGGTCATGGATTGGAAAGCCCCAACTTCGGTTCATGAAGTTCGGAGTTTTCTAGGGTTAGTAGGATATTATCGTCGTTTCATTCTAGATTTCTCAAAAATAGCTAAGCCCATGACCAGACTACTTCAGAAAGATGAGAAGTACAAATGGACATCAGAATGTGAAGCAGCTTTTCACACCCTTAGAACTTTGTTGACTACTGCACCTGTGCTAGCACAACTAGACATTGAAAAGCCTTTTGATGTATTTTGTGATGCATCAGGAATAGGATTGGGATGTGTGCTTATGCAAGAAGGAAGAGTTATTGCATATGCTTCTTGGCAATTGAGAAAGCATGAAGTCAACTACCCTACACATGATTTAGAACTTGCAGCAGTTGTTCATGCATTAAAGATATGGAGACATTATTTGTTGGGCAATGTATGTCATATATATACTGACCACAAAAGTCTCAAGTATATCTTTACCCAACCAGAGCTGAACATGAGACAACGAAGATGGTTAGAATTGATTAAGGACTACAATTTAGAAGTGCATTACCATCCGGGTAAAGCTAATGTAGTAGCAGATGCACTCAGTCGAAAGTCTCATTGCAACACTATAGAAGCATTATTGGAAGATGGTTTCAACTTGTTACACCCTGTGGTACTACACAATATCACGATCAGTTGTTCACTTGAGAGCAAAATCATAGAGCTGCAGCAGACAGATGTAGGAATAAGTCACATCAAGAGAAAAATGCAAGAGCAAGAGACCAAGCATTTTAGATTGGACGAAAGGGGTGTATTATGGTTCGAGGACCGACTTGTGGTACCAAAAGACCAAGAGCTGAGGAATCAAATTTTAGATGAAGCTCACTCGTCCAAATTGTCTATCCATCCGGGTAGTAGTAAGATGTATCAAGATTTGAAAGCCCGTTTTTGGTGGACTAAGATGAAGAAAGAGATTGCAGCCTATGTCGCTAGGTGCGATAACTACAGTAGAGTAAAAGTTGTTCATATGAAATCCGCCGGATTACTTCAGCCATTGCCTATTTTGGGTTAGAAATGGGAGGAAATTAGCATGGACTTTATCACAGACCTTCCAATGACACCACAAGGTCACGATTCAATATGGGTTATTGTTGATCTTCTCACCAAGTCAGCACACTTTGTACCTATGAACACATGGTATATAGTTGGGAAATACGCTGAGATATATGTTTCCTAGATCATGAGACTGCATGGAGTACCCAGGACTATAATCTCAGATCGAGGACCACAGTTCATAGCTCGTTTCTAGGAGCACTTACACCAGGCTTTGGGAATCAAGCTAATCAGAAGTTCGGCGTACCATCCACAAACTTTAGGACAGATGGAGCAAGTGAACCAAATTCTAGAAGATTTGCTTAGAGCTTGTGTTATATCTTCAAAAGGTTCATGGGAGAAATGGTTACCTTTAGCTGAGTTCTCCTATAACAACAGTTATCAAGCGAGTATCAAGATGGCTCTATTTGAAGCATTGTATGGCAGAAAATGTAGAACTCCATTGAATTAGATTGAGCCCAGTGAAAGGAGATACTTTGGTATTGACTTTGTCAATGAAGCTGAAGAGCAAGTACATATCATCCAACAGCATATGAAGGCAGCTCAATCAAGGCAGAAGAGTTATGCTGATAGAAGGAGGAGACCACTGAGTTTTGAAGTGGGTGACTATGTATACTTGAAAGTATCACCCATGAAAGGCGTAAAGAGATTTGGGATGAAAAAGAAGCTTTCACCAAGATATGTAGGGCCATACAAGATTTTGGAACTAAAAGGAAATGTTGCGTATAAGTTACAACTTCCACCAGAGATGAGTGCCATATTTGATGTCTTCCATGTTTGTCAGTTGAAGAAATGTCTTCGAGTACCTAAAGAAGCTATTGCACCCACCAACGTCCAGCTTCAATCGAATTTGACCTATGAAGAAAAGCTAATTCGAGTATTAGAGGAGATGAAAAGAGTAACACGGAGTAAGATTATTAAGTTCTATAAGGTGGTGTGGAACAATCATAGTGGAACAATCTTTGTGATGATATTACTCAGTTTTGGTTGCGAGTTAGCACTTGATTCCTTAAGAACATTTGAAGCTGGTACATAGGACTACACAAGTCATGTAGATCATTTACGTTAAGGAGCTACGGTTTAACAGTTAAATCACCTTGAAAACCCACTGTCAGGCGTCCATCGTGGTTTCTAACGAACTGAGCGACGTAGCTCAATGGCCGAATGGTGTCAGTGTCTGCGCGCCGTGTGGAGGCCAGCAGACGCCGTGCGTCGCCGAAGCCCCGCCGCGTGTGGCCAAGGCAAGCCAACGCACGCGTTAACACCCTAGCTACCGCCTGCACTGAGCCACGCCCTCATTTTCAACCTTCTACTTCCTTCTTCACCTGTCGT